>NC_048910.1:7851322-8479478 GCF_011077185.1 Oxyura jamaicensis | reverse complement strand
CAGAAAAGAGTTCACTCCAGTGGAAATTTTAAAGGGAGAAGTTTCCTACTGTGTTCCTAAAGAAATTTTCAAGACACACTGTCAGGAAAAATGTTGTCTCTCTGCCCTTAGCAGCCATCGATACAGAAATTAAATAAAGTCCTGGAAGGAGACTAGAGATAGCATTAGTTTTAAAGGCTGCATGCATGCAGAACCTGCAACTGCATATAGCATTAATGTCATAAATGTGTGTGAATGTTCTCATTCAGCCTATAATTTATTCCCCAAGGAGATGCAAAACTAGCTCAAATATGCTACATGCGAACCAAACTCTCCCAATGAAGTGAGTGCAGTATGCGAATCCTGGAGTTAAATTTAGGCTGGGCCTTTGAGTAACGTAACTCTAGGCTCAGTGTAGCACTTGGAGTCACAGCTAGCATTGTGAAATGACTCAGTGAAGTTCTGCTCCTTTGTTACAATCTTTTTTGGAAGCTCTTCACTAACTCAGATTTAAGAAATTCAGTTTTATTTATTCAACTGAATTTGGTTTTCAGTGCAATTGTTTCAAAAAAGTCAATTTAAGTTGTTTTTAAAATGCAGATTCAAGCTGGTTTTTGAGGCTTTATAACTTATGTGAAACAGGCACTCCAGAGATATTAAATATAATACATAAAATACCATTAACTGCATTGCTGAATAATCCACGACACTGGAAAAAAAAATGAATACCATAAATATCTGACCTAAGCTTTTTCAGTAATTACCTTTAACCAGAAAATCAAGCAAATAATGTAAATTAAACTAAAATGGGCAAGCTCATTTGTGATTAAGCACCTTTCTGTTTCTAGCTCTGTACAATAGTTGCATTTGCATGAGAATATTTTCCTCCTCCAGAAATATTTCCTTCAAAATTAACAAATGAAGTCACAATTATACAAAATATCTTTGTAGTCAAAGCAGATTTTGTAATAAAAAATATTTTAAATGCAACTGAGACTTCAAATCTACTTTTATGGTATCCTTCAAGTGTAAAATACACCCACAATGGTAGAATTGAGGAAACCCTATCTTTCATAACATACCAAAATAGCATTTATAGTTTCAAATCCAGCATATTTTAACTGAACTACATTCAAATTCTTCCTGATGAAACAATCTCTCTTTTCATGCAAGATTTTTCATGCAGATTCTGGCTCCAAACCTCCACATCAGTTCGCCACAACTTGTTTCACTGGAATTCATCAAAAGACTCAAAAGCCCAGCGCCAAGGAGCCGAGCTGCTGGCCCCCACGTAAGCTGTCCTACCGAGCTCCGCGGCCTGGAAAGCCCCAGTTCCCAGAACTAGCTGATGTTTTAAACAACAGATCATAATCAAAATGAAGATTCCTGACAAAGTCTCAATATTTCACTCTATAAATTCTTAATTCATTTTCCAGCATTTGTAGGTTGCTGCTAGCTCCACCCTCTCAAATATCAGCAAGTGCTGCTGCTCTTAAAGAAAATTCCGCTTTGGGGAAGTGCGATGATATTCCAGATGTTCCAGCACACCGCAGTTCTGCCTAACCCAACCTGAATGTCGCTTTAACGAAGCTGAGCGTTAAATAGCTTCTGCAATTTAGTCCTTAAACTGCTGCACTTGTCTATTTGAACTTAACCCTACTGGCATTCAAAGCCCCATGCTTTGTAAAACAACGGAGACGCTCCTAAAGAGCTGCATCGATTTTTTTCCAAAAACATAAAACCACAACTAACTTTAGAAGGCCTTTGGGCCCCTTGTACATTAGCTCATAGAAACTGATGATTGAATTAAACTCAAGTGTGTTAAACTGGGTTCCTCACAGTACTTTAAAAGTATGCAAAGAGATAATGCTGAATGAAACCCGCTTTCTAATTTTACAGTTTGAGGAAATTCCATACCTACAACTGCAAAAAAAAATGTAACGTGCAACTAGAGAGATTCAAAACAGCTGTAGGCACTGGTACGTCGCTGCTTGGTTTAACCAAGCCTTCACTAGGAAAAGGGCCGGAGGAGTCCCTGCCCTGCCTGCAGAGGAACAGGTCCGTCCCTTTCGCCAGACGGGGCAGTTCAGGGTAACGCTGTGCTCAAAGCGAGCAGGGAGAGCAGTGTGTGTTCCTCCACGGCACGGCAGCTGCACCAGCCGCTGAGTGCTGCACCGCAGTCATCTGAGCGAGGCTCCAAACCCTTGGTCAGACGGGATGTTTTATAAAGTAATTGTAATGAATGACAGCACTAGTGGGCATGCTCTAAGAGTCAGGACTCTAAACTAGGACTTTATCCTACTAGACCTGTAAATGGTGTCACTAACTAATCTGTAGTGGGAAAATACTCCAATCCCGCATGATGCCATGGAATGTGGGCACACCATCTGCCCCCGTGGACTTTCAGGACACCGTGAAAGACTTTCTGCCAGAAGAGAGGCAGAACAAAGGCCCATTGCCTGCTGCCACAGAAGGGAAAAAAACAAGAACCTATTCCTCCTAAACTGACAGACCACTAAGATCCAAATAAAATCCAGGAAGGCTATACAAAACCAAAGCTACCGAGCAGTGTCGTGGAAATATTTTGATTATTTAGCGCTAAATAAATATGCCATGATCCTATAGTCCATCAGCTAGGCAGGGAAGCGGAAGCTTTCTCCACACCATCATCACTCCTGGCTCATTTCCTACAGTTCACAGCCACATGATTTCTTTTCCACACTGTTGCTGGCTCACACTAAGGTTCACGCGAATGTGCAGACTTGGAGATGGGATTTCAAAGGCCTATTCTGCCCTCAGCAAGGAAGGGTTTCCCTATCCTAGCAGCTGTAATCCTCCTATTAGTACCACCACATGTACACACACATCCTTTTCAACCCCCTCTCCCAAAGCAATCGAACCCTGGCATAAAGCAGAAACCCCTCCGCCAGGCAAAAAAAATAAAAAAATTCCCCATGCTTTGTGAAAGCCACGCAGATGCCGCCGATCTTCGGCATTTTACAGGGATGTCACAGACTGCAGGAAGCAGCTGAGGGCTGCCCCAGCCCCTGCGGACCAGCCCAAGGCACCCTGCAGCCCCTCGCAGGCACTCCTGCCCTCTCCTCTCTCCTTTGGGACGTCCCTTTGGGGTCTGCGGGAAGGGAAGTGATGAAGTCAGCAGGAGCTGGAAGGCTTTTCTCAGGCAGGCCTGCTGCAGGAAGGGAAAAGCGCATTCCCTTCATCTGCTTTGCCTCTGCGTGCCTCAGAGCCGGCCTGCAGCGGGAGCTGGCACGGAGCACGCCGAGCGCAGGGCTCGCCATCTGAGGAGGGTGCCGAGAGCAGCGGGAGCAGCTCTACAGCCTGGCTGCTTCCCTCGCGCCGGATTCAGCCCTCACACAAGGCTCTAGCACGAGCACATGCAGGCTTTTGTGAAAGGTCTGTACCGAGCAGCAGAGCCGATACGAGGCACAGGCTGAATCAAACCATCTCTCCTCGGTCATATAAATGTGTAACCCACACACCGCAGACTTGCCATGCCCTGTGCCCTTCTGCGACTCAAAATACAACCCTGGCTTGAAGGTCTCTATTTGCAAACATAGAGGAACAGTGGTTCCTAAATTGCAGGCAAACATTTGACTTCACTCAGCCCAATTCAAAGAATATCCTGCACGAACCCCACCCTTCTGCCCAACAACTCCAGCCTTAATGCCTAGATAGTTTTCTTTCAGGCTTTATCACAGCTAAAATGTGGCCCCTTTTTTATTGAAGGAGTAGAACCTGCCAAATATTTACCAACTCTTTCAGAAGGCTGAAAATGTCACTCTTACAGTGTAATAAACTTCCCCAGAAAGGCCCTGATAAATAGAGAGCCTCGCCGTACTGCCCAGAACTAGTTTATTGTGGCCTGAGTATTGCCAAGTCTGACTGGCGAAGAAAGCATATTTGTACACACAGAAACATTAGCAAGAGAGGCATCAAGTTTAGAAGTGAAAATAAAACAAAGCCCCATTATTAGCTGGGGTGTGTGGGGGGAAATAATTGAGCCTGCATCCCAGAGAGCAAAGGATATTATTGAAAGCTTCAGAGCTAAAAAAGTAATTTAAGAGCTTGTCCACAACTTGCAGCAGAAGCTTGAACCTTCTTATTTAGCATTTGGAAAGTGCTAAAGTGTGGCCTACCCCCAGCCCAGCCTTCAGAGCAATATTATTTAAAAAATAAAATATTTTTACTTTGTAATTTGACCCACAAAAAGTCATTTGGGGCAGGAGGGAATGTTCTCTTCCAGCCTGAACTTTAATTCAGAGGGAATGTTAAAACTGAACAGTGTGAACCAGATGCTGAGAAATATGGCTGCAGTGCACTGCATGTTCTTTGGGGCACAAACACGAGCCGGAAAGGGCTTGTCAATGCCCTGTGTATGGCTACAGTCGAAACAGTTGCTAATAACTGTAGGTGAATGAAGAAAACCTACATTTGTAGCATCAACAGTTGTAGCAGCTGTAGACAACCACATCCACTCTAGTTCAAACAGATGAATGCTGCTTGAAAAAAAAAAAAGTGTCCTTTCACCTTGGCAATTAAGAAAAAAAGATTTCCAAAAGGGACCAGGGAGACACAAGCTCAGCTGAACAGATTTACCAAGTCCTGGTGATGGCAAAACACTGAGCACTCGCTCCCTGCAACAACAGGCTTTGACTGGATCTTGAAGGAAGCACCCAAACCAAAAGCTAGTAACTCAAATTATGCTATATAGTGCTCCAAAACAGGGCTTTTGGGGGCAAAACGTGCCAGAGTTACTTAAACACAGGAAGAAAACAATTATTGCTGGAAAAAATATCCAGATTATGCTAAATCTGGCAAAAGCTAAACCCCGCAGTTTACCCAGCTTTACAAAGCAAACCACAATTAAGAAAATCTCCTATGAAAGGGAAAACTTCAGTTGAGCCTACCAGCCAGCTCCAGAGACCGAACTGCAACACAAGCAACCTCAGCAGAAGTCGCTGCTTGCCAGCGATACCGAGAGCTTGTACAAGGAGTTGCGAGGAGCGTGCTAAAGAGGCACAGAAATCTACCCCCGGTCCCCCCCTTTCACACCATCAGGTTTTAATGTTAATGATATGGCTCTGCATGCTTAAAGCATTTTTACACTATGCTCGTCGTCTTGTAGCCCCGTCTTGTTCCAGGGCGGATGATTAGAATCAGATTTCTGTGATTTCACTGCAGATTAATTTCGTTAAGAGCTAAAGATCTGCAGGGAGAAAAGGACTGCAAACAGGCCAGCACAACCGTCCCCAACAGCGTTCTTTGCGAGAAAAGGAACAGGATTTTTTGCCGTTACTCCTTACTTTCACATACTTTTCCGTTTTGTGGCTGCTAGACAGACTTCTCTGGAAAAAATGGGCGTGCAGGGAAAAGAAATGTGCAAAAAAAAATTGCTTTAAATTTTGGTTTCAAAGAAAGCTCCCACCTAGTACCCATGTACAGATTCCTAAATAGAACAGGCCCAAGGCAGACCTGACCGCTTCTGCTGGCCCCAAAGTCCAACCGGCAACTGAAAGACTGCACACAGGAAATAATTCTGCTGCATCGAGGACAGTATGCCCAGACACATGTCAGAGGAATAGCTATTAATACACCTTTTAGTATGCTGCACACAAGTTTTTGGATACAGAGGACTAAAGGAGAAAAACTTAAGCACAGATCTGTAATAGCATTTGTAGATTCTTGCAAACCGTGGAACACAAAGTGAATATTTTTATGGGCAAAGTCTATAGAATAAAGCACTCAAAACAGGTTTTGTTTGCAAAAGTCTCACGGGGTCTGAGTGTAAAAGTTATGTGGAGTGCATCGGTGTCTGTGTACACACACAGAACACAGACTCCTGCAATACTACAGCAAAGAAGTGATTCAGTTCTAAAATTTTCCTCTTTTTTTTAAGCCTCTTCATTTTCCATTTGGGAAACTCGGGCCAAGTAGCAACAATATTCTCAGGGCTTTCTCCTTATTCTAGATCATTGTTCTGGACTTGATAAGAGAGAAAGAAAAACATTTCTACACAAATAAAAAATTATGGGGAGCCTCAAAATAATTCTAAGAACTTAAAATGCAATGTAACATAACACCGAAGGACGCAGAAGTTAAAAATACGATGCTACATAAGCAAACAGTAATATCCACAGCCAGCGTTGTATCTATATCGTGCCCAAAGAAGGAGCACAAACCAGTGCCTACAGGAGCACAGCGCGCCCGACCAAAGACAAGTAATAGGGAACCTCAGGAGGGTGAGGGGTAAGAGCGTCGAAGGAAGAAGAGAAGGACCGGGAGCCAGGCCATTTGGTGTGTATGTGACCAGATTTATTAACAAAAAAAAAAAAAAAAAAAAGAAAGGGGAGAGGGCAGAAAAAAGAAAACAGATGTGTTTTCTGAAAGTGAAAGCGGCGGGGAAGGATGCACATGGCCTCAAAGGAGCGAAATCCGGGCGCTCGCTGCCTGCTAAGGCAGGGCCCGGGCACTGCGGGGGGGCGGCCGCGGCATCGCCGACGGCCCCGCTCGTTCGAGGCCCCTCCGGAGGGGAAGGGAAGGAAGGCACTTACGGCTGGCCGCCTCCGGCCGCTCCCCGCGACCCCGGGCAGCGGCCCCGCCGCGCTCCGTCTTCGCCCGCTGCGAGCCCGGCAGGTCCTGGGAGCCGAGAACTGGGACTTTGTAGGCCAGTTGAAGCCACGAACCTCTCATCTCGCCCGCAAAGACCCAGCCCTCAGCTCGCCCGATCAGGCGCAGGCTGTGATTTATTTTTATTAGCACCACTAGTGTTTTCATTCAACTCCTCGCTCCGACCGCTGCCTGCCGCAAGCGCGGAGCCCCGGCCCCGGCCGGAGCGGGGCCACCCCCGGCAGCAGCCACCACCCGCTCTCCGGGCCGGGCCGGGCCGTGTCGGACAGAGGTGCCCGGCCCCGAGAAAGAACCGGAGCCGCCGGCAGCCCGCAGCCGCCCGCACCTCGGGCCGGGGCCCGCAGCCCCCGGGCCGGGCCCCGCAGCACACCGTGACTCGGCACGGCGGGAGCCCGAGCGCCGGTACCTGCTCTGAGCGCCGAGGGGAGCTCGGGAAAGGGGCTCAGGGGGACCCCTTTGGCTCCCGTTCTCCCCCAGAGCCGCGGGGCCCCGGCACGGCTCGGGCTCAACTACGAGAAGCGGGGAGAGGCGGCGGGCGGCCGCGGTGCCCCCTCTCCTGCCTCGCCGGCCGCTCGCAGGGGGGTATTTAAGCTGGTACCGAGCACGGCGAGATCTTTTCCACCCTTCCTCTTTGCCCTCGCAAAAGGCGAAAGAAAAAAATCAGAAATTCGTTGCCACAAGGGACGTTGCAACATTGCTCTCGGCTTTTCCAGCGCCGCGTTCGCCCCGGCGTGCTTTAGAAGTCCCAACCCAACAAGCAGCTGAAGTAGGGGAAAGAAAGAAAAAGAAAAAAAAGAAAAAGAAAAAAAAAGCACCCCCAAAAGCAGCAATTAAAAACCAGCATCCCAGGACCCCAAACCCCCTCAAACCAGCAAGAGGCGAGGTGCTCCGTGTGGCGCGGTCCCGGCGCGGCGGTGCTCGGTGGCCGGCTGCAGCCGGGTGCCCGTCCCTCGAAAGTTTGCTCCACGTGTTGCGGCCGCGGCCCGGGAGGCTCGGGCCGGCTCCCGGGGGCGGTGCGGGCCCCGCCGCCCCCCGCCGCGCACGTTTAAGGAAGCGACCGGTCCCCACCCCTGCGCCGGGCAGCTCCCGCCGCCAGCCGGCCGGGCGAATTTGGGAGGCTCGCCCAGGCTGCCCTCTCCACCCCCTCGCCCTCCCCGGAGCTCCGCCGAGTCCCGTGCACGAGGAGGGAGGAGGCCTCCGGTGCCCGCCGCCGTCCCGCCGGTGCCCGCTGCCGCCGCCCGCCCGCCCCGCGCTCCTCCCGGCGGCGCCTCCGCCGGGGCATTGCGCCGCGCCGACCTGCGCGCCCCGCGGCCCACCGAGGGCGGAGGGAGCCCCCTGCCGGCCGCCCGGGGCCGCCGCCGCCGCCCTTCTTCCTTCCCCCGAGCCCAGGCCGCCGGCAGGAGCCCCCCGGCCTCGCCCCGAGGCGGCCCCGACCCCCGCGGCGGTAGCCCCGCGCAGCAGCTCCCCACGCGTGTCCTTAGCTCGCTCGGCTTCCTCCTGCCTCCCCGAGCGGCGGCTGTCGCAGCCGTGGCAGGGACATCCCCTACCCGGCCTCCTGGGTGTCCCGGACATTTCTATCTGCATGTCTGGAAGGGCCGCGGGAACATACCTGCCTTTGCAGGGCAACCTGTGCACAAAGTGCAGCTCTCACAGCTGGAGCTATAAGGCTTTAGGAAGGACACATTCACTTACACACACACGTGGTTAAAAAAGGCCTTTAAGGAAATATCACAAGGCCTTCAGCAACATAAGGTCAAGCCAGAAGGGACAGCTGAAATGCCATGAAAAAATATATTTTTCTGTCTTCCTGCTTGCTGATCTTACAGTGTCCCTCTGCACATCCTCACCCTCTTCGTGTTTCTGAGCTTAGAGGTTTTCTGTAATGATATTCCATATGCTTTGGATACTAACCTGGCACATGTGGGCCCTGCCCCCAGGTTGTATGGCACTGGTCAGTTACTGCACCTCCCTTTAATCTCTGCTCCAGACCCTCCCAATGACGAAGCATGAGTGAAAGGGGACAAAACAGGCACATACCGCTAAGAGCTCCACTTCCAGCCACAGGAAGTATAGGGGATGGCCTGAAAGGTTTTCTCCTACAGAGACAGAGGACATCAGTCACTGTTTCTATGACATGTCGGTTATCGAGGTGATGTTCACAGAAGATTACAGCAGGAACACAGCTCCATCAAGTTAACCAGCAGACCCACAAAAGATGCAGGCTAAAAGGAACTCACAAAATAGACTGGGATTACCAGCGCATGGGAATGCCCCCATCGTATCTTCTGTACCTGGTAGGAAAACCTCAGCTGAGCAAGAAGCTCCAAACAGGGCTTCAGGAGCTAAAGCTGTCAAAAATCAAAGCCAGAACCCAGAGCACTCATCTTTGCAATATTTGGGTTCAGCAGAACACAGCACATCCCTTGTGGCACTATTGGATTTTTCCCTGTGTCCATACAGAAGCCACTTGTGACACCTATGTGCATGCATGTTGCACCAGAAGCCTTTGCGTGCTCAGAACTTTATGGTACCAGCATCACTATGGTGGTGGTGAATGACCACTGGCTTGTGTGGACAGAACGGGACAGAGAGAACTTGAACTGATCTGTCATGTAACTGCTCCTGTCGATCGACACTGCAAAGTCATCCTCCACACAGAAGAAAGTGTTCCTTGGCTGGAAGCCTGATGAATATTTAGAGCCAAGGAACATGTTGTTTAAAATGGATAGTAGAATGCAAAGTGAATCATGGACCACGGGCAAAAGGTTTGAAAGAGAGATGAAGTTGTATGAGGATTTGGGAATAAGATGTACTGGAGGAAGGTACAGAAACAAAGAGTTTCTTGACCATCTGGAAGGGGGACACTCAGGAATTGTTCTACAATGTTGCCCAGTGAGTGTTGCCCACTGGTAGGAACGAAGACTTCCAAAAACTGTGTGAGAGACACTGACATTTTCTCTGGTGAAAGGGCATGGATTCTTTAGAAATCAGTTGGATTGAAAGAGAAAAGTTCTCAACAGCTTTTAGAACTGAAGAGACTCACACTCATACAGAGACTGCAAGTTACATCCACCAACCACTTGTTCCCTCTCTTACTCTCTCTCTTTAGTAGTATTCTTGCTCTTTGGCCATATCAAAGAGCTAAGATCTGCTCATAACAATGCAGACCAACACTGAGCAGAAAAAAATCATAGCAAGTGCTTTGGCTACATGCATGGAAGGATGAGTGTGAGCCAGGGAACAAAGAAGTTTCCTCCCTAATTAAGCGGATGGCACACACTTTAGCTGATCTCCTGACCAACCGTTTAACTTGCTATTTTCAGCAGCCTCATACATGTTGCCTCTTGCCTTTATCTTGCCACCATTGGTACTGGATGTCAAGCGTCCCTCACGAGATCAGGGCAAGACTTTCACACAACATTTTATGCCCAGCGGGAGGTCTCATGCGAGGAGCCCGATCCTACAAGATGCTGCTCAGCTCCTGGCAGCCTGCTCCCGCTTCCACTGACAGCACTGGCAGTCCTTCGGTGGTAACCGGATAAGGCACACGTCGGACAAGTCTCCCCTTGGCAGGAGGCACTTCCGTACCTGAGAAGGTCAGGTCTTTGGACTTCATCTCCTTTCACAAATACCTGCTGGCTGCTCTCCATGGTGTGCAGAACCTGTGTGCGGGGAATGCATGACTACAGCTCCAGTCTGGATGGGAGCTGGGAAGAGGATTAGCCCTGCATTCACTTCAGATGTAATCACAAGCATATCAAGTTGTAAAGCATCACAACTTTCGCAATTCTAAAAATAAACATAAGCAGTTTGGTTGAAGCAGTTTGGCAGCTAAAGGGCTAATATATTAATAACATTAGACCAACAATAACTATGGAACAATAACCATGGAACAATAGATCTATCGCTTCTGAAAATAGCCCTGTTTGAAAAAAAAAAAAAAAAAAAAAGGAAAAGATTTTTACAAGACCCATGAACCAGATGTAGCTTCTTTATAGGTCTTCACAAAGGCTTCCCCAAGTGGAATACTGGTGTGACATCTCTGAAGTCAGGAGAGAACTTGTGTGATGAAAAATGGATGGGAGGTTGGACTGCACATTGCTGACTGGGACAAACTCAGGCCCCGTGGATGTACTTTGGTCTAGTTGAATGCGCACATCAGTCTGAGGTTTTTCTTTCACAGTTCTGCCTGCACTCACGCAATACCTTTCTCTGCAAGAAGAGCCATCGATTTGTTAACTTTCCAGCACGTGGTACTAAGCAGCATGTGAGCAAGAATGGCTTGGAGCCAACAGCCTGGTATTTCAGCATCACCCCTTGTTGACAGAGACTGGATCACCAAAGCAGTTAAACCTGAACCCAATGATTAGTGCGAGAAATAACTGAAACTCAACTGCTGGCACAGGATGAAGTTTGCTGGTCTTCACCTGAAAATATGAATCCATGTCGGAGACCCAGAATCAGATCTCTTTTTATCAGAACAATAGGAACAGCAAGTTTATCATTTACAATTTCTGAAACGTTCAAACATGACGTACAGCCAGGAGTGGGCCTGACCCCGTGTACCTCTGCAGGAGCACCCAGCCAGCCAAGCCCATCATGGGTTTATGGAAGCTGCACTCCACATAATGCCACTGGGCCTGCATCTCCATCCACAGACCAAGCGTGGTCTTGCTCTCTGCTCGCTGGCCAAGGCTCTGCCCAGTCAAAGAACCCCTGGCAACTGTTGATACGTGATGAATGCCCCACCATAAATGGGGACCTTCATATTTAAAGCATGTGTGTTTGTGTGTGTGTAGGAGAGAGGGGAAAATCAAAGGGCTAACGAGCTATGATTAAGCTCAGAAATAATGGTTTCCTGTTCAAACACAGAACTATGTCTCTTCTTAGTACAACTACCTCATCCCCAATTGTGTCTATTAAAGACAATTACTGGGGGAGACAGATATGTGTAACCAGATGTGGAAACAACGGTCATGTTATGCACAGTGCCATATGCAGTTTAAATTCTTTGTGGCTGAACAAGTTACATATAAAAAAAATGGTGTGTTTGTGCACAGAGGAGCAGCTGTCAATGGGGAAATCCCCTTAGCCCACTTTAATCCCGCGTTCCACAATCCTCAGGGATTAAACAAATGCACTAACATTATTTACTGTAATGCTTGCTCCATGGGGGGCTTCGGTCCCTGAAATCCACTCCAGCATTTGCAAGTTTCAGTTGTGAAATATGCTGCGAGCGTTCTATATTTGGTATCTTGCAAGTACTCTTTAAGTTGGGCCCAGAGTGATGAAAGGACAGGAGTCAGGAATTCAGCTCAAGCAGAGGCTAACAGGAAGTGGGCTCGGAGCAGGAGCTCATTTCTCACCGCACACATCTTGCAGTGGCACCGGGGCACTGCAGTGACTGCTGAGAGGGGACAGTGTTCGCAGGATGGTACAAGACACTTCCTGAAAATTAAAAATGCTGCCAAGGTATTAATCCTCCCATCATCTACACTCTGGGAGTACGAAATGAGGTTTTAAACCCAGCTCTGCCAGTAAAGCCTCACTTGCCTTCTGCTTTCCTATGATGAAAGGTGTGTTTGAACCTGAGTACAATCCCCGTGAAATTAGCCACGAGGAGTCCATCAGTTCAGATGCACAGTCCTCATGTCCCCTATAATGCTGTGACAGTGTAAATTGAACAACGCCATCAAACTCTTATGACCATTTGTGGCTCAACTGATGGCCATGGCACCAAACAATAACGTACAAAAGTTGCAGACTGGGGCTCCCAAGAGCCCTCTAACATACTTGCAGCGCTAGCCGATTGCTCAATCTCTTTCTCGGGCTTCCCATGTAAGCTTATTATAGCCTCTTCAAAGACAGTAAACATTAAATTCTATATTAGGCTGTCCTTGTCTTCAAGTCATATACAGTCTGAATTCTTTTACCCAGATGATTGTACCAGCTCAGCACTAGTGTTTGAATTACTGCTGCCACAAACGGGATGGCAGGCCACAGCCACGGCAGGCATCACCCTAAAGAAGCCACTGCTCTTACTACAGGGGCAGGTTTTGCCTCAAGTCTTTCAGGCAGCAGAAAATAATGCAAACTTCAAAGGCAAAGGAGTTTGTTGTTGATGGTTTTTGCACTGCTGACATGATGTCTCAGGCTGGACTCTGCATCTCGGTTTGTCACCGTGAACTCCAGGTCCATGGAGCTGCATTTTGCTGAATGCAAAGGAACTAATTCTCCATTCCAAGATGAGGACTGATAGTTCAGAAACTACATTAATCCAGTCTCTGTCTCTGCTCCCATGGCAGTGCATTTGCAAACAGATCACTTCATCTGCTCCAGTATAATTTTTTCCAATTTACACCAAGGTCACATAAGAGCTGTACGCATGGGATTGGCCTTCACCCTGCTACATCTTGCTTACCTGCAGTAATCTCTCAGTGGTGTCAGTGAGTACTCACACAGACAAAGAGAACCCTAGTGCACAAACCTTACAGGACTGGGCTCTGAGCCTCTATTTCTTTCAGGCAATTTACAGTAAGGAACATGAATAAGCACCTGAGAGATAAAGAGGGAAAGGAGTAGAGCTTCTGTGACCAGCAGGCCCCTTACTGCTGAGGTTAAACAGACAGTGGAGGAGATGAGAATATAAATCTCCTATCCATTCCTCTTTCTCCTCCCTCCCTGCTCCTCTTTCCCCTGCATAACTGAAGTTCATCTGAGACACCCTACCTGGACTGTCAGCTAGCATATCTGGCCATTACTGTCATTCAGCACCACTTTTTCCATTTAAATCCTGTTTTCACAGGTTCCCTTGAGAAACCAAGGCACTCCCACTCCGCCAGTGCGGCAGTAAGGAATCGGCTCCCTCTCCTAGGTGCTGCAGAGCTCATTCAACAAATGGGGCTGCCGCCACCCACGCATTACACCCTGCTCTCAGGGAGCAGCAGCATGCTATGCTGACCCCTTCATTCATCCTGGCCTGGGAGGTACACCCACACCTTGCCATTACTATCTAATTATAGAAGACAGTAGCATCCTCAGGACCAGACCTCTATAAAGTTTGCTACCTAGGTGCTAAAGCAGAAATACAACCAGGATCCCCACGAAAGAACTTCACAACTGCTCCCCTCCTCTGGTTTCCAGGGAAGGGGATGCTGTGACTCAGCCCCTTGGACACAGAGCAAGGAGACTGTTTGCCTTTCCCAAAGTTGCCTTCTCAGTTGCCACAAATGGAATTTTCAAGGAAAAAATAATCATTGAAAAATTTATTTCCTATCTCACTATATATTTTTTTAAAAAAATATTGAATACTGTGGCATTCAATGGATTATTATTTGCAAACACGTACCTGCTCCTCCAGCAGAACAAATCAAGTCATTTCTGTTTCTGCTTGAGCTTTCGGCATGCAGACAAAAACATTTTTTATTCATCAGTGGTAAAAGGCTACAGCCATTTGACTTTAAACACAGACATGCTTCTGGGCTCTCTTCCAGGAAGTCTGTGTCACCCAGGCTTTAGATCGATATGTTTGTCTGCAGAGTCACCCTTTTGATCTGTAATTTTTCATTTTGACACAAGAAATGCCTTTTGGTCAAACTTCAGCAGTCCATTAAATTCCAGGCATAATGGAAATGGGAATCACATTGCTGTAGCCATGTGAAGATTTCCACAGTTTGGGGTTTATTTACTCAGGGGTTAATTTACTCAACCATATATTTGAGACCCAGACAACACAGCAAAAGCTGCTCTCCCATCTCATTGAAGACCTCTACCTTCATCCCAACTGTTTGTTGGTGGTCTCACCAGACAGTCGTAGCTTTACTTTGTACATTTAGTTGCCTAACCTGCAGGAAACACCATCACTGCTCCACATTGCACACACCAAGCATCCTCCCAGCTTGACCCTTCCCTGTATCCCGCGCAGGGGCAGTGCCCGGCCCCACTGCAGCAGCCCTCCGACATCTCTTGGAGCGAGCAGTCACTGGCTCCCACACACAGCCCAGCCGGCTCCGGCAGCCTGCTCACCCCTGGCACACCACGCTCTGTTTGCACAGCCCAGCACACGTGTTTTCTCTCCAAGTTCAAGGTTTCAGGGCTTAGGTGACTTATATTTTTTTTTATTAAAAACAAACAAACAAAAAAAAAACCTCTGCTTTATTTTTTTTTAAAAAGCTGATGTCAGCAGACCCACGGGGGGATACCCAAAAAGCAGGGCTGCTGGGAAGACAGCCCAATGCTTCATGAATTCACAAGCAGATCGGAACAGTCTCTGGGACAGTCCCGTCTGCCCTGGCTACACCCAGCAAGGTCTACACAAGTCTTTTGAATGATCTCACTACTATTTCTGAATCAGACACACAGCTCCTCCTGTGTTGCTAACACACTGCTTTGCAGTTGCTGAAGTTTGACCCTGGGGAGGACGCGACAGACACTTAGGAGAGTTGCAAAGCTCTGAAAATGTTGTTATAATCAGAACAAAGAACATTATGCTTTTAGTTCCCATTCAAGTCTTACGTTTCAAAAACAGGCACGTTCTGTCAGCCTCTCAAAAATGCACATAATACACAATTCAGAAAACACCGCTGTTATAATTGGTTCATTTTTACACTTAGTTTTAAGAGGAATTTTAAAGGGGTCATGAAGAGTCTGCATCCTGAATAAACCAGCTTGTCAATCCAGAAAGGTCAGGAAATTCTGTACCTAAGTACGGCCAAGATTTTCAGCAGTAACACAGATGTTAAGTACATTAATTGTGATGTATTTTTATTAGGTAATCAGAAGGGGCCTCATTTAATAATTCCTCGTTTAATAGAGGTGTTATATTCAGAGGGAGACTGCTCAATGTTTTCTGGAACAAAATCAAAGATCTAAGAGCAACTCAAATGGGAAACCTAAAGGTTTTGAGTTGGTTTTGGTCAGGATTTGTGTCCAAAATAAACAATTCCTCCTTCCCAGTCCACCTTCCACCCCCAAAAACCTATCTCAAGCACACCTATGATCAGAACTTAAGCATCTCGATTAAACTTCTCTGACACTTCAGGAATTTAATTATTAAGCTAAAGCCAGAATCAAATTTATTTCCCAAGAAGAATGGGCTGGGGATTTGGGAGGCAAGAGAACATGTGATCCACCTCAACACAACCCTGTGGCGCCAGGAGCTCCCACAGAGCATGAAGGTGCAGAGACACCACCGAGAGCAGAGCCAGAGATCCAGGAGCCCAGCAGTGCCTCTGCCAGCGAGCTGGGAGAGAGAACAGCAGGATCAGCTCTGCTTGGATGTGACGAGCAGGTCATTTTGTTTGAATTTTACTTTTAGGCAGGACTTTGCTCACGCAGAAGGTCAGCTGATGCAGCCTTGTTAGCCTGAACGTCAGTTGGGTCTAGCTGCTGATTTCCAGCTTTGTTAACAAACCACACAATGTTTCTGTCCAAGGTAAGGCAGGCCAAACGTAATGCACGTGCTTGGTGACAGAGACACGCGTGGGCCAGATTTTCACTACCTCTTCCTTCAAGAAGTCACTTGGTTATCATAAGTAACCTGCAGCCTCCACTCTTGCTTTAAGCTTTATGCATGAGCCACAAGGCACTGCTCCATTCCTGCTAATAAGCCAACCAGAACATTTCAGAGGCGACAGACTTTGCCCTGAAAACTTCACCTGTTGAAATGCGGTGTTTATAGCACCTACTATTTTCTATACAGAAAAAGATGGTCCTGAGGACTGAAGAAAAAGCCCTGTGCCCTAGGATTTGTGCACTTGTGAAGAGCTGGTGAGCCCTGAAGACAGCAATGCGAGCAGGATGAACAAAGAGAACTAACTCTGTGTTACTGAACAGAAAGGATCTGGGCTGGTGGGCTTGTTCCAGCAGTGAAGATGCACATTTAGTCCCAGCGCTGAGCTCTTCTGTGGGTCCCTCCCGAGATGCTGAGCGAAGGATGTTCCTCACAAGACATCTGTGAGTTAGAAGCCAATATTCCAGTTCTGCAGAGACTGAAGTTAAGCAACTGGTAAGCTGCCTGGATGTGTTATGGCCACAGAGAACAGCAACGCCAGAACTTTACTGAAATACTTGGCTCAGTTCTGTGATCGTGGCACACGTTCGGGCAAGACTCAACTGCTCAGGTTTATGGGATGGCAAGCCTGTTTCGGGGAGGACCTCGGTTTCACAACTGGTTTCAATGAGAAACAAACCCACTGAATTCTGAATTTTCTGCAAAAGCTGCAAGACTTTTGAGTCATTAGAAACATTTGGGTTTGACGTTCTGATCTGAGACGTTACAGAATTTTAAAAAGACAAAATAGGGTGCTTCAAAGCTGAAACTTTCATCCTTAAAAGCCTGCAGCAAAGTTGACAGGCTTTTGACAGCACTGCATTTTCTGAGTAAAATGTTGTCTACATTTTTCTAAACAAGTTCTGAACTGCATTTCCTGTTTTTATATCAAAACATACTATGGCATTTTTGTGCCTTGTTAAACACATACTGTACAACTGTTTTGTACAAACCTCCCAAAATACCTTACGCTCTCACACTTCCAGTGCCTACTGAGAAAGACAAACAGCCTCCTACCCAGACAGTCCCAGGCCAAGCGTGGCACATTAAACAGCAAAAGCAGCTTTTTCCTAGCATCAAAGCAGTTTTTTTTTCTTCTTCTTCTTCTTCTTTTTCCCCTCCCCTCTCCAAGAGGCTCCTCAGCTCTTCCCAAATACCTGGCTATTGTGATTTTGCAATGAATTGACTACTCTTTACATATTTTAAGCTGTCTGAAAAGAGCAATAATCAAACTGATGCTATACAGAGCCAGCAGAAATGCCCTTGCACATGTGCAGAGCTTCGCACCGCTTTATGTGCTAAGAACCAAGTAATCAAGGCCAGTTCTGGTGTAAATGGCACAACTGCACTAAACTTTTCATGGCTGTATTTGTTTATTCCAGGATTCAGCCTCCCTCTAGCATTTAAAGACACTGTCTACGAGAAACACATCAAACCCAGCACCTTTAAAGACGGCAAGAGGGATTCATTGCTTCCAAGCTCACCAAACACTTCCTTCACATCGATGCAGTGCCAACAACAGCTTTATTTAACTGATTCACCCCGTTCGGGACACCTGTCCTGCAGCAAAGCACAGAGAAGACCTCCAGCACGAGGTAGCTGCTGTTCCTCCCCACAAACGCAATGCTCAGCAGAGCCGAACGCAGCGGGCAGAATGCGGCCCCCCGGCTCTGCTGCTCGCTCCTCTGGGAGCACAGCGGGGGTCCGGGAGGGGCTCTCCCCGCCCCTGGCCGGTGCTCCCCGGCCTGCCAAGGCGCAGGAGCAGCGGGGCCGCCCGCCCTCCCTTCTCCTCGGGGCCGGGAACAAAAATCAGCCACCAACCGGGCGGCATTCATGGCTCCACGCCGCGAGACTGGCGAGAAGCACCGCGCTCCCTCGAGCAGGCACGGACGGGGTTCGAACCCGCGATCTTCGGTTTACGAGACCGACGCCTTACCACTTGGCCACCGCGCCTGACGGGCTAGCAGCAGCGGCGCGCAGGCAGTGGAAGGCAGCGGGCTGCGGCCCCCCCCGTGCTGGAGACACCCCCGAGCCCCCGGGCAGGGAGTGCTGGGGCGGCACCGGCGGCGCCGTTCCCTTGGAACCCGGCCCGGGCACCGGCACAGGGAGGACCGGGGGTACCCGGCCAGCCCTGCCCCGGGTACCGGCCAGCCCGGCGTGGAGCTCCCTGCCGCCGTTTTCACGTTTTGCTCCGGTCTCGATATCTTCTGCCTATGGAGGCGAATCAGCATAGCGTAAATCGTAAATACGGTGCTACTTTAGTAAAGGTTACTCCTCCGGGTTCCCGGCTACCAAGGATTTAGACCCACGGCTAGCGCCTGGTTAAAACCCAGGCAGTGAAGCAGCTTCTGCTTTTGTCACCGCCGGCTGTAGGGCAGGAGGGAAGAATCTGAAGGATGTGGGTTTGAACCATTATTTAGCTCTGCATTGGAATTCCTCATTCTGGTTTCTAGTTTTCAATCACTGCCGGGCTGCATAAAGCGATCTAACAATCCCTGGCTTACATATTTCTCCTGGAAAAAATACCATAATAAACCAAAGCACAGTAAAAGCCTGCTACCAACCTGACATAACGTAACAGCTCTCTTTACCGGGATGAGCTGGTAACCAGGCACCACCAGCTGTTTGATCAGATCTGGGTTGCACAACCCTTATTACATGAATGCAAACTGCATTTGCAATGTGCTCCTTGCACAAATAAATAAAACGCACGAGGTCTGAACACCTCATTTGCGAGAGAAACGGTTGCTTTCCTAAAGGTAAATCCCATCCTGAGCTGTTAAAACAATATAAAGATTGTGCCAAATATTTCCAAGCAGCTGTCTGATGCTCAGCCTTGCTTTTCTGATGCTACAATCGCTTGGGAAGTAGCCCAGGGACATCCAGAATAAAAAAAACAGGACGAGAGGAGCCGTGTGGGTTACGGAACTCGTGCTTAAAAGCCACGTCCCGCTCCCTCTGCGGCCCTGGACTTTGCTTCTGGGGCGGCTGTTTGGTGGAGCAGCAGCCGGCTGTGCACATGCGGCCGACCGCGCTCCGCCTCCCCGCCGGCTCCCGCAGGAGGCGATGCGAAGAGCCCGGCCGGCCCCTGCTGGGGGAGCGCCCCATTGCACCCTCCCTGCCAAACCCGGCGCACGCTTCAGCAGCGTTTCCACGAAGGAAAGTTAAATGCTGTGCCGCCGCTTTGCTTGTGGCAGCCCCCCCGACCCCCATTCTCTGCTTGCACAGCCAGAGATCGGCTGTGTTTCGGTGGAAACGCGGAGGGACAGCTCGCCCAGCAGCGCTGTTGCACTGCAGGCTGGAGGATGGCTGAAGGGCTGAGAGCAATTCTGGCCAGTGTCTTTCCACGTTTTAAATAAAACCTGAGCACAGCGAGGAAAGCCAGGCAGTGGCCAAGATAGCGTTTCGTAAGACACAAGCTGCAATTTGTGTTGCAGTGCAACAGTGAAAGAACAAGCACAACCTTTCAGGAGGTGGTAAACTCATACCTCATTTGGTAACATAGCCCAGTTATCTGCTCTTGCATTTCTGTTCAGAAGCAGTCTGTACTGTGATTTACAGGCCTTATGGTACACGCCATGGCATCAAAATACTAACCAGCAGCTTTTTACGGGTATATTAGCAAGCTAAGGCACAAAGGTCCAAGTGTGAGGGAGTAAGGGTTTAACCACAGTGACAGAAGACACATTACCACTGCAAAGTAATTTTAAAATGACCGTTAACCCAAATACTTATCATTATACATCTGGGACAACATTCAATTTACTAGTCATGTGCTCTAGCTCCTTTTTTGCCTCAAAGTAGCATCTATCTCCAACAACAAAACTTACCCTGAGTTATGCAAGCTAGGAGACTCGCTGCTGTATCATGTGGGTCAAAACACATTTAAAACAGTGACACATCTCAGACCCCTGCCCCCAGACAGAAATCCAGGGAAATGTTATAAATCTGTGCCATCCAGAACAGCAAACAGTAGAGAGAACAGAGCAAGGGAAAGCACCAAAGTCATGGCTCTGATACTCATATGCTGAACAAAACGTATCTACCAAGACAAGACAAGGAGATCAGAGCCTGCTGCCAGATTACCAGAACTGGCCAGTGTACTCGGTGCAGACACAAGTTGCATTTCTTCTTCGTAAAGGCCTTTCTTGCCACCATCCAAATTTCCAGGGGTCAGGACTCCTTCAATCTTTTTTCTGCTCTGCTACTGCATCACAGAACCTCTGTCTGTCTTCAAGACTCCCTCCCCCTCTCCCCCAAAAGATAGGAGCAAGATAACAACCACCTCCCAGGGAGTTCCAAGATTCAATTCCTGTTTGCAGAATGACCCAAAGGTCTGGGCTCTCAACACAGCAAGAACAGCATCATTTGTTAGGAACTGTTACAGGCTTTGACATGCATAGTGTTGATGTATTCCTATCCCCACATCAGTAACAGCTGATTTATTTTCATAGTGTGTCTTTCTTGTGAACCCCTGAGCAACTGATCTGGAAGTAGGTCAGTAGTATCACATGGAAGCCTGAGTTGCTATCCAGATTTTGGAATAAAACTACTCCATATCTCTTTGGTGGAATGGTCGAACATACACAGTGGGGTGTTTTGTTTCAGCCTTCTGCTATAAATCTGAATATCTAATGCCTTATTGCTGTAAGGAATGTGGAAGTGGGGAAGCCTGAAAAGATAACACAGAGGTTGCTCCATGGATTATTCACACCTTATCTTTGTTCTGATTTCCCGAATTTACGTTTCCTGCTGGGAGAAAAGCTGCCCAGCCACCACATGGAATGATATTGTAAGAGGCATATACCAGGTTTAGAAGCTACCAACAGCCAAATCAAAGCAGTTTGCACTCTACAATCACTTAGGAGCACCAAAATGTTTTTTAAAGTAAGACATTTGCCCTCTGAGGCTTTTCAAAATTCCCTTTTTCTCCTCTCCCTTGTCTTTGAGCCCAGAGGGAGGCAGAGAACTCATGAAGTTAGACTTCACTTCAGATTTTAAGTAATACATCACAGCCATGGTTCTCCTCTGCTGTACACTGTCCATCATCATTCACAAAGGTGTTAGCTGGTCATGTTGGTACTTCCCCCTCACAAGCACACAACTGACCTTTTTCCAACTGATGGGGGAGCAGTGGCTTTTCAGGAAACAAATCCCACATCTGCTGGAAACTGCATCCTGTGGCCAGATTAGTGCAGATCTTGCTGGTGTTATGGGGCTGAGCGATGGTTCCCCCTGATGCACTGCCAGGCAGGTTACACAGGGCAGCTTGGGGAGATGCTTTGCCTGAGTCCCCCCCATTACCCCTCAGAAAGGCCCCAGTTTTCCAACTAACAGGCACCACAAGCACTGCTGTAGGCTGAGGGGGGGCTGTACCTCCATCAGCAGTACTTTCCCAAGCTAACTGCCCCCTCCTGGATTCCTCTTTTCCACAGCGGTGCCCAAGCATAGCCCCAGGGCCTGCTGCCCCTGAGGTGACGCCATCACTGCACCGATCCTCGCCAAACATGGCCCTGACCCAAGCAGCTGGTCCCTTGTTGGGATTTTTTATTTTATTTTTCACTCCAGCAGTTAAACAGAGACCAGAGAACAGGCCAGGGGCCTGGCAGCTCAAAAAAACAAAAAGTAAAAAAAAAAATTACCTCAGCACGTCGGTTGAGGGGGCTGCTGCGCAGGGCGGCGTGGTGGCTTCTCCGAAGGGGCTGGGCCCGAGCGGCGGCTCCTCCGGCCGGGCCGGGCCTCAGCAGGTCCCGGGGCTCCCCTTCTGTCCCTGCCACCTCCACACGCGGCTCTGAGGGCGATGGCCCCCCATTCGGAGCCACTGGCCCAGAGCCGCTGCCCTTGGCCCCCAGCCTCTGGAGGCCGGAGCCAGGAGGTGGCCTCCCCCTGACCGCCGCTCGCTCTCCCCCCAGCCCTCGTTAGCCGCATGGCTCAGCAAGTAATGATATTTAAGTCAGATTAAAAAAAGCTGGCCCAAATCCCACAAACAGCTCACAGCTGGAGTTGCCATCAATTGAGAAGAGGAGCCCTGTGGGTGGAGAGATTAACACATCGGCCCTGCGAAGCTTTAGCATTATGTATCTGACAAAGCTCCTGGAAACTTAACAGAGTTGTGGCTGTCTGATAAAGCCTGTACTGAGACAAATTCATTCCCTAGCGACATCTGTGTAACTTGGCCAAAGCTAATGAGTTTGGCATTTGGGCAAATGAGAGCAGAGCTGTGCAATCTTTTCAAAAAAAATGTGTAGACACAGAGGTAGATACACACTGTGTGCGCCAGGGATTCAGGGTAGGCAGGGAAATCAAATCAGGCACCCACCACAGACAGCTTTTTAATCATGCAGGGAAAGCAAACAATTTATTTACATATGTTTGTACATTACAGCTACATGAGAGGATCCACATTAGCAAGGATAGCTTTATTGTCCCAAGAAAGTATTTCAAGAAAATACAGATTAAAATAGTGTAATGGCACATTGCAACGGTATTGACATCACTCCACTTGTGTTGTAAATTACAGAACAAGATTAAAAATAATTATTTGCCATTTTTGCTGGCCTTTTTTTTTTTTTTTTTTTTTTTTCCCCCTGTAACAATGGAGTGAATGGACTTTGCTCAGTTTCTTACCAAGCAGCCTTTAAAGTAAAAAATAAAACCACCTCCTTGCTTCTAAGGCAGCTTTGTGGTCTGTTAAGTGGAGGCCAAATTCAGTTTAAAAAATTCTCCTCCATGAGGACAGAACATTGCATTTTATAGATCAAAACCTTGGGTCTTTGAGTTTTTAGAGGATATTATTGTTATTTTTTTTTCCTTGTGATTTAACACAATTTATTATCTCATACCATGTCTGGAGGCTGGTGAGTGAGACTTATCAGGTATTGATAACATACAAGATGTGAGAGAGGGAACAATTCAAGCATCTGACCAGATGAGGGGGTCAACACTCAAGAAATGAAAGCACCAGCTCAAGAAGAGGTTGGTGGGAGGCAAGGACACTTCTAGAACCAGGGCCCTGGTTGCCAAAGAGTTACAGGTGGCTCAGTGTCACCTGGAATCTATTTTGCTTCCCAAATGCTGCAGGGGAGTGTTGTGCTACAAGCCCCAAGGGAAGTTTATTCTGCAACTGCTAAAATGTGAAAAGCAAGACACCCTATTTCTCACATCTGCAAGTAGAGGTTAGTGATAGTTAACCATCTGTGCAAGAAATTCCAACCCTATTACCTTCATATTTTTAACACCTCGCACTTTCAGCTGTGCAGATTCAGGAAAAGCTGCCACAGAAGCCTGGAAGGGAACAGAAGTAGTAATCCAAAGCATTTTACCCTAAGAAGGAGGGTCTATAAATTGGCACTGCTATTTCCCTTTTGATTTCAATAGGCAAATCACTCACCCACTCCAACAAAAATAATCCCAGAACTGAAATTAAATGGGCAATGTGTTAAAATGAAGTTTTGTCTGATGTCCATTTCAAGTATAGAAGGAAACAAGTTGTCTCTAATGTGAATAAAAACCATAATCATCAAGGCAGGACCTTAACATACAGCTAGGTGTTTTATTATTTTGAATTTACTAACAAGTGGATAGAATTGGTCTCATAGTGATACCAGAACAATAAATCCAGGGAGTGCATGTCACACTGACTTATAAAACAGACCAGCCACCTGACACAGCATTTCTAAAACAAGACAAAGAGCTGCTAATTATGTTAAACTTCATTTGCTAAGTAATTTGGAACATGATCTAGTGCTTCTAAAAAAACCTGTACAAAATGAGTATTTTTTACATCTCAGGCACATGAATACAAATCTGATCTATTTTATATATACACACATTTACATTACGTGAAAATCAGAGATGAAGATCAAATGAAAAAAGTGTATATAAAAAGTACCCCGAACAGCAGATGAAACATGAAAGTAAAATGCATTCTCACAACATAGAAGTGAAAGGCACAAGTACTAAAATGTATAACCATGCAAAAAATGTAAGTACAATCTGTGCAACAAAGCAAAACAAATGGCTCCCACAATTGATTTTACAGTAATTCTCAAAATATCCCAGTATTTAAACATACTGTAAGTGCAACATTTACTGTCCTGTAGCATATTGAAGTGTTCACATGACATGAAATTCTCCCCCTTCAAATCTCCTTTCTCCAAAGCCAAAATAATTTAGCTAAGGATAATGTATTAAATAAAACGGGGCTGATGTTGGGTAGTGTAACAAGATGACTGCTCCAACTATCTGGGTGGAAGAGTAACTGCAGCCCTTCTGCACCCATTACTTGCTGCATATTAAACACAGGTCTGCCAGAGCAATCACCTGCCTACCCTTTGCCAGGGCACAATGGGCTTTGCAGGGAGTTCACCAGGGTGAATTTCACTCTGCTGAGAACAGTGACATGAAAGCTGACAGCTGAAATGTCACAGCTGCACCACTAACAACTCCTACATAAGAAAGAAATACAGACTCTAGGGGTAGATGTCCAAAATATACCAAAGAAGTCCATATTTATTATTCTTTTCATTAAAGTTTAACTTAAAAATAACCTCTAATTATGTTTCAATAGGTACTACTCTCAGAGTTGAACAAAATTTCAAGACTTAAGCCAATAAACCAAACAACAGTCTAAGAGAGGCAATGCAACACTGCGAACTGGCTCCGCTCTGTCACAAACTACGGTACAATGACCCGACTTGCAGATGTTTCTGTCTGAAGGGGAATTGGTTGTCTCTAAGTTATGCTTGCTAGGATAAGCTAGTAAGGTTGTGCCTTGCAAACATAGTGTACAATTACAGCATGCAGTTGGATAGCTATACAGAACTGAGGTAAAGCTTACAGGGACACCCCTGTGCTGCCTTACCTGGATGGACTTCAGTCTTATTCACCTTATATGCTTGCATATCACAGTAATCACTATTTTGTCATGCAGATGGGACACACCTTGTCTTCAGGATCACAAAGAAGGCATGTAGAGGACCAGCCTGCAATAAAGCCAGGGCTAAAATTCTCAGTAACTAAAGCTGTACTGAAGCCAAGAATACTGTGTTTGTCCCTCCCAGCTGCTCAAAGTAGATACCCCAAGGTACACAGATGCTCTGACAGCGAGCACCATGGCTGGGGTCAAGACTAGGAGCATAAATGTAAACAGAAAATATTCTGGGGAGGAAATCCACAAAGAAACAACTCTCTTGCACTTTAGAGCACTTCCCAGTACATTATTCAGCACTGACTATATGCTGCAGACTCATGGCTTATTAGAGACATTGGGACTGAGATTCAAAAAAAGTGAATTGTCCAGATGTTACAGCTAATCTAGAAATTTTATCAGCAAATCACAAAGTCACAGCCTAATATAAATAAAGCTGAACCAGAGCAGTGTGAAAAGCATTTGCAGCCTTATCTCTATGCTGTCTCTTTGGACAGGCAAGCCAAAGATATTCTAACAAGACAGCTCATGTAGGAGAGATGCTGTAGAGGACAGCTAATGGTTTCAGCCACGGCGGTGGCACCACCTACACCACCACTCATCATCACTGTCACACAGTGCTAACCAAGGAGCAGCAATGGACAGAAGAGTTCAGATGGGAAAATCTTACCAGGATGGACTAAGTCTAAAAAAGCACAAGCTTTTTTTAAAAATCTTTAAAGTATAATGGAGAAGGGACTTCCCTCTGAGTCTCAACAGTGGCTGCTCCCTGTCACGCTGGAAGCACAGTGATAGCAACAAAATCTTCATTCACCACTCCCCTGCAAGTAAGGGGCAGTCCTGTGTTCCCCAGACAGCCCATTGCATCGGGGGGGTGCAAGCTACCCAAGAAGCACAGGAATTAATCCCACTCTCAAGATTTGAGCCAGTCTAATGCTTTTCCTGAAACCTGAATTCGGCACAAAGCTCCCTCCCAGACAGATCACTATTGACATGCACAAGCCATTGATAACTGAGCTAGCCTGTGCTAAGGGCTCATCACATACTCTTAACTCTCAGTAAAACTCAACTTTGTTCCTCAGAGTTCAACCAGCAACTGCTGTGTTTTGATGCAGAAGACTGAATGACCACAAATAAGAAATAAAATATATGATACAGACATCAGTACTGGTTAAGGGCAGCCAAGTGAGGTTCCTTTGTGGGAAAGCAAATAAGGCTTCAAGTTTTGTGTTTTTTTTTTTTTTTTTTAACCCTTTTTATTTTTTCCCCAAGCATAACAAAATTCTTCCCTTCCCTTTTTCCTCTTTCTTTAGCAACTATAGAAAACAAAGGATGGGAGGCAGTAGGTGAGAATTTTCTCTATATCTCTGTTGATCTCTTTAAAAGGAAAATAGCTACTCACAATGAGGATTTCAGACCTCTTCTAGTCACTATATAATAAAATAACCCTAGTAAATATAATCCACAGCTCAAGTTCCGCCTTGTTGTGTGCTAGACACACAAGCCTTTGGTTAAATTATTGAAATATTTTGTTTGCAGTGCTCAGCTGAAACCACGTTCTCTCCTAAAACAGAGAACAACTACAGAAGCCCCAGCAAAGTCTCCCTCTGTGCAGAACAGAACGCTTGCAAGGACTACACAATTCAGACTATGGTACACGTAAGGTTTCATTAAGTAAGAAGAAACTCACATATGCCACATGCTTCAATAGGAAATTGCCTTGGAATCAGTATTTTGGATTGAAAAATACTGAGAAAACAATCCCAAGGATGCAGTCAAGGACCAAATTGCCAGCAGCTGTTGAACAGTTAATTTCCTTTCAAGTCAGCTGTGCTACATAACGAGTCATGCTTTCTTGACAATGTTCCTAGAGTATCAAACGACATAACAAGAATATGAGCATTGCTGCTTACAATAGAACCAATCCAGTAACTGCTCAGTTAAAGTTTGAGTCAGTTTTCACTGAAATCAATATAAGCTGAGCCACTGATTTGGCAAGTGTTTGATCAGCTGCTACTTCCTTCCTTTCTTGGAAAAAATCCCTCAGACCACACCATACAGTACCTGTTTTAAGAAAATGCTGTATGTATATTCACTGCCATCAAAGAAGAAAAAAAAAGGATTTATTTGTAAATTCTAGTCCTTAGACTCATCCCACGTCATTGGCACTATGATGTAGTCTGCTGAACAGTGACTGATGTAGCAGGCCACAATCTGTGTTTACATATTAGCTTCCAAACCCTCAATTACTAACCAGATTAGTCTAAATCCAGTAGGCTGAGATCCTCTCTGGAGAGTAGAATGGAGCCTTGCTGCATTCAGAGAGCAAGATGCTTGTAGATACACACATCTTTGAGAGTTAGTAATGCTGCATTCAGTTGCCTACAGAGCTGGCTGAGGAACATCTGAATATCTCCCAACACCATAAAAGGAAACTTTTTTGAGACTTGCTACAAATCTATGCATTAAAAACTCCTTTAGAAATAGATCGGATGGTTTGTTTGTCACTGTTGCACTTCAAAGCATGAAAAGTTCTCAAACAGCCTGAGTCTTTATTAGAAGTTATTAAAGAAGCTGAAAAATGCTCTTCTAATGTCAATATAGTTTGAATCAGCACCACACTCTGAAACCAGAACTAGGTAGCAGCTGAAGGCTGATACTTGGAGTGAAGCAGCCAGTATCAGAAAATCCCGAAAGACCATATTTCAGGATTTCAGGATCTTTAAGTGCAAGTTTTAAGAGAGATTTTTCCACAGTAGCTTGTGTGTGTAATTAGCCTGGTGAAGGACCGCTTCTAGCCAGAAGCAAGTCTTTTTTTTTTTTTTTTTTTTTTTCCCCACTGTACAAAAATACCTGCAGTGGTTTGCAACTAGTTTGACCAGAGTATCACTTAGCTTTTCAGAATCTACAGAAGAAAGAACCAAAGAGCAGATTAAAATATAGTACCTTGGAGTGCATTTACATCCCTGAGGGTTAAATGAGAAGCATGGTTTTAACACAAGAACATTTACTACGTTTTAATATTGCTAGATTGAGATGATACCATATTTCTGTTTTAAGTTATCTACCCAGGAAAGCTAAGCCATTGTTCCACCAAGCAAAACACTGACACAGAGGCAGGCTGTACTTCCCCAGCTCACCTGTGAGCACAAAGGAAGACGACAGTAAAGGTAAGACATTTATCGGAGATTAGACACTGAAAACAGTGCCTATGTCCCAAATCTCTCTTCTATTCTGCCAATATGTCTGTCTGACACTTGATCAAAATATGCATTCTCTGGAAAACTGGTATTCAATTACTCTTCTCACTGCCCCAGTGACCCACCAAAGATGGTCCCTTATTACCAAATTACCTTCATGCCAAAAAATGTGATGACTTATTTTCTGGGATAGAAGGATTCTCCAGGGCTTGGACTGCAAGATAAGTTAGTCTAAAGTCCGTAGTTACTGGGAAGCTAATATTAGACTCAGTTTAAAAAATCAATTGCTAATTATTCTTATTAATTTATTTTCTTATTATTTCTTTAAATGTATCTGCAAATGAAATGCCTCTCCCACCTCCAACTCATTACTTGTAAAACACAAAAAGTGTCTGGATATGTATTTGAACACTATGGAGAGCAGTACCACACCAACAGACCCACAGGAGTGGAAAAGCAACTCCTTTACGCAATAAAACAAAGCTACAAACACCACCAACATGGTGGTAAGACAAATCTTTTCAAATTCAAACACTGCAGAGTAAAGAACAGCTTTTAAATTCTAAAGCAGCCGGGTGCAGGGCTAAACAAGAAGTCCTGCAAGTCTTTATAAAATTCACTGCTGGGTACCCTTGGTTAGTGTGCCATTTTCAGCGTTTCAGGCAGATTTAGTGACCTTTAGTCACTACTGGTAACCATTCATTTCTTACATGTAAGTACCTGCACAGAATCCTGGATATCACTACAATCACATCTTCTTCCATTCAAGTCCACGGACTCTGCAGTTTCAGTGAAGTACACCGGGTGCTCTGCTTCCCAAGTGCTCGGCATAATTTTCTGTGAACTAGTCCTCAACACTTGCTGATGTTAGACCCTAACAGGAATGGGTTTTAGATGATTAACATTTTGAAGCCAAGTCCAGTTTATGTCAAAATATTTAGGGGAAAAACATTCAGTCACCAGTCTGACCTGCAACTGCTTCACTCATATTTCAATCCGCCATGTGGGGGCAGGACAGAAGTGTAACTTACCAAGCACGGTTAGCTCCGGTAGCAGGGCTGCTGGCTCACCCAGCCCTGCTTGTCACAGGTTAGCAACAGCCACCTGACAGTTTGAAACAGTTCTCAGCGGCCTACAAAAAGAGCAAAGTCCTTGGCACAACCCACTGACATCACCATGCAGATGGAGTTGTCGTCACTGAATTGCAGGTGAGGAGTCCTCTTGGCAGGGATCTGTAGGTAGCGCCAGGCTGGTTTAACCATTTCTCTCCTACCTGCTGGGTGGCACTCCAGAAGCAGCAGTAGTGGGAACGGTGCCTATGTGGGGGGTGTCCTTGGCATTCCACCTGTTCCTCCACAAACAGAAGCTGCTGCAGTTTAGCACAGAACATTTCATACTGTCCCCAGCTGGTAAAGGACTAGTCCTTAAATCCCTTCCTCCAGACTACCCTACAGCCTCAGGAATCCAGCCCTAAGACATTACTGTTTGAACAAGACTAACATTTCTCCCAGTGCACTGAAGTCCTTTTGACACCTGCGCATGCTGGGATGTTGCGTCCCACGATTATCCCTCTGGTCCCTTCTGGCTTTCCAGTTACTTTACACCTGCCTAATGCAGATACATAGAAACAAATTTATTTTATTTTCTTGCCTTCAACAAAGCCTGATTTCAGTATTTCCCCCCCTCCCTTTTCATCGCTCCAGTAACACATCACTGAAGGCAAGAGCACAGAGACTGCAGAAAAATATATGTATATATATTTACATCCATAACTGAATACATATCATATGTATTCAAATCCCGAAAAATGCATCACATTTACACACCAAGATACATCAAGAGAATACTAGGGGCGAGACAGTGCCAACAGCAAGAAATACACAGAAAAGCACAGTCATTGCTACTGTAACATTCTTCTGGGGAGTGTATTCAATAGAGGAAACCTCTCGATGCATTGGGAAAAGCCAGATACTTGGGCCTATTTTTCTGTGTCAGTTGGCATCAATCTAAAGGAATTTGAAGTGCGAAATTTTTACTTAAAATGTGCATGTAATAATTTATTTTTTTAAGCATTCAACTGTCAGCCAATTCAATCAGCTTCTTTTATATAAGCTGCAGTAATTATTAGTTAAAAAGGTCCTAGCTCTACAGTACACAGATCCAGCTAAGGAAAACACAGGCACATGTTGGAGTCCATCCCTCTTTAAGGCAGCATTTTAGCACACACTCAACTTTAAAGCTTTTGTTCTGTCCCACTGAATTCTACGAGCAGTCACAGTACGCATTTAAAGTTAAGCACCTGCACAACTGCTCAGTAAATCAGGATGTATTCCCTATTCAGAGCTTCAGATATGCATGTGTGTACTCAGTCTGGATTGGTAACTTCTGCAAGACCAAGCTCTTTTGCTTTTTACTGCCCTACAGGTAAAAGTCACTCCACGGCACACTTCTCTGCAGCGCTGTGTTAGGACAGAGATGGTCCTCCCTAAAGCTTGCCCACAAAAGGTCACTCCAGAGAGCAGTGTCTGGCGGTGGGAAAGCAACTTAACAACTGATTTCAAGGGCAGCTCCTCCTCCACAAGAAGTGGGCTATTTCATGCAATTTTTCCTTTTTTTTTTTTTTTTTTTTTTTTTTTTTAAAGAATTGGCAGGCATCTTCCTTCAGTGAAATCTTTAAAATTAAGGTGTAGGATCCCAGAATTCATATCAATGGCCCATGATAAACCCCTGAAAATAGGGGAATAGATTTGAAAAGCTTCTTAGCCTCAATGCTACAGGGACCCTGACATAAAACATACACATGCGTGCACACACACTAAACAGTGGTCTGGCTCAGAGCATCCCAAAGCAGGCTCCGGAGTGATCTTATATAAAAAGCACTTTGTGCTGACAATGGCAAACAGGTGGATAGTGATTTTACACAGATATCAACAATTCAACAATGTCTTCCACTTCTTTCTCATACTTTGTGTCTCCCCTTTTCCCCAAATTTTCTTTTCCCATGTGTGGTTTAAGTAATAAAGCTAAATTGAATAGGAAATTACACAGTCAGCACCAGTCAGGAACTGAACCTGGGTATGTTGATCGGTATGTGGTACCCAAATTCCTGGAAGAACGAAAGAACAATTCTTGCTCCTAAAGTTAGGGTCACATCCATATGTTTCCATTGTCTTTTTTACCTTTACAACTAGAGGTAGAATCATTTTGTCCAGTATCTAAAACAGCATGATCCAGTTATATTGTTATTACATTAATATACAGTATCTATCTTGTCATAGGTATTGAAAGTGCATGGAAAAAGTCTAACCAAGCCAATTCAACGACAAATAACAGTGTACCAAACATCATATAAACACACCCGCGCACCCACACTCACACGTAGTGTATATATATATTTATAGATTTACAGTATCAGTGTTGTTTAGATCCAGTGGCATGTGCAGAGATATCAGGCAGTTGCTGCTTTTCCTTTTTGTGTTCTCTTCAATTCTTTATTTCCAAGATAGATGGGTTGTGATCTAGGATTGCCAAAATGATCTTGTCCATATACTGTCGCAATCTGTAATTTATCTCTTCTTGTTCTTTAAGGGCTTCCATGAGCTGAAACACATTTCAAAGTTACTCCTCCAGCACTGTAACTAGTTTACATAATGGCATGAATTCAGCAAGGCAAGAGACAAGTTCCTGCTCAAGATCACCATTACCTTATATGACAGATATTCTACCTCTGCCTCCTCCCTTTATCTCTGTTAGAAAGGATTTGCATATGAAAGACCTTTATTATTTAGGAAGGTTGGTAAGCAGTCACCACCCGGAATCTTTTGGCAGGTCATTTGAAACACAAATTCCACATCTAGCACACCAATCCATCCTGTACCCACACCATGGATGAGCAAGAAGTCATCCCAATGCAAGAAACTTCATGGTACCCAACTTGCTTTAGATTCCAATAGATGGAAGGTATGTATGGAAGGTTGTATGTATGGAATGTATGGAAGGTTGCTGAGCAGAGCATGGATTTCAGTGTTTTGGGCTGGGAACAAGAGGATCTCCATTTGTATCATATGCATACTGTTTTTTTTTTAATTATTTTTTTAAAGAAGCCATCAAAAATAATAATAATAATAAAAAACCTAACTACATATACTCCTCAAGCACAGCCCACTGAATATTTCATGTTCTACATTAAATGCATAGTGTTCCACTAGACCTTTGAGCTGTGAAAGGCCTTTCAATATTTCCAAGTTGAAAACAGCTTGCATTTTTATACACAGCATGTTTAATGTCAAGCTGCCAAAGCTACCCAGAAGTGTCAAAACCCCAGATCCTCCTAAAGCTAATGCGATTCAGGTGCCCGTTTCCATTAGCCTGCAAGGAAGTCCCACATTGAACCTGCAGCCCCTCACCTTCACTTTGATTATCCAGGAAAACCAGCGCAATGGGAAAGAGCTGGTCTGGGAGGTTTACTAAGCCTGGGCCACAGCTGCAAGGCACGCTGCTCCTTCAGAGGAGTGCTGGGTATTCTCTGCAGGAGCCAGAGCCATGAGACTCAGAAGGAGAAATAAAGATGCCTTGACAATAGCAAAACCCAATTTGCTTTTACTCAATTAGAGTGCAACACTTAAACCCCCTTTCTTCACAGTGCAGCAAGAAATTTGAGTATGTAATTCACTTCAAGGGGACTGTCCAGGGGCTAAGGCTAACAGGGCCATTCCAGTACAAACTGGGTAAGAAAGTTTCCTCTTAAAGAAGAAATGGGAAGTTCTGTCCAGAATAAAACAAAGCATAAGAAACAAACAATTCATTTTAAACTCTTTCGTCCCCAACTTGTCTTTTTCCCTGGGAACTCTTACATTTCTGTTGGCCTGATCTCCTGATCTTTCTGGCAGCTTAAAGGAAGCTGCATCAGCTTGATGCACATGCAAATGCTCTCCTACAACATCTTTGAAAGCATTACCAGATCATCACTTGCACACTGCCTACTTCTGCAAGAATTCAGTTCTATTACAGGGCAAATTTAGATCTAAGTGAAAACTTGTTACTGAAGTAACTTAGAACTAATTTTAGAACAGAGAGAAGATTTAATTAACTATCTACAGCAATGTCTATATGAAGTTAACGCCATAATACCACAGTCCCCTGTAAGATAGAAGATGTTAAAATAAATCCATTGTAAAGCAGTTCACTGAGATTCTAGTAATTCCAATTCTGAGAGAGAGAAATGGAAGTTATGTTAAAAAGAGCCCCTAAAACCACTGTTGATTTAAATCAATCTTCTAATACTCTTTGAACTCCTGACAAAACATATTTTTCTGTTTTTCTCTTGAGAACTTCAGACAATTTAACCTTGACAGTTAACTGAATTGAAAAAAATAGATTTTTGGATTTAGTACTTAATGAAAAGGTATATTACCTCATCTCTTGATGCAGAATCAATTTCAGCAGCCAAAGACTGGGCTTTTGTTTGTGTTGCAAAGAGATTTTTAGCTTCATAAAGACTCAGACTAAGGATCTGTCCATTAAGATCATCATTTTGGTCACGAAGTTTCTGATTCTCCTATTTAAGAAAAAACATTGATTTTAAGTTATTCCTACAAGGATTCGTTAAAAAAAAAAATCACAGCTAGTGTTGATGAGATACAGTAAGGCTGCAAGCTCACAACTCTCTTACCAGTGGCATGTTGTCCCCACCTGAACTGCAGTTGTTTCCTAGGTATACAACTTTATCCCCTGTGCATTTTTCAGAACAGTCCTGCACAGTTCACTGGGACTCACCCACGGACTGCCCTTCCCTGCTCACCTGCTTCAGCCGTTTTATTTCATGCTCCATTTCCACCTCTCTGGTTTTGGCATTGAATTCACTCACGCTGGATGAAGAACTTCTCCCACGTCCAGGACGCTCACATTCCAGCTTGTAGAGCTGTAAGTGCTCCAGTTCCTTCCGCAAGTCCTCAATGAGCTGCAGACATAAAATAAGACCGTGTCTCTCCAGTTTCTGCGTAACCAGCCCTCCCTGGCAGCAGCCATCTCTTTGCTGCACCTTTGCACCGTGACAAGAGCACTGTGTAAGCCTGGTCGAGGCCAGACACTCCTAAATACAGCCTCTTGATTTCTGTGGAAGGGCAAATCAGCTACACTGCTTCAGAGTTGGTAGAGGCTCTGATATCCAAGCTTGGCATCTGAGAGGCATAATTCTCCTTGCAAGCTTAGTAAAGCAATCTTATGGCACGCATTCAAGGCTTCAAGTTCTCCAAGAATTGTAAACCCTTTGGGATTGTCATTTATTAAGTATTCTTGCAACATTCACCACCCTATGGGTATCCCTCTCATAGAAACACAATCCAGTAATATATTCACTGGATGTTGTATTTTCAGTGTTCATCCTGTCTGTCTATATTTTTTCAGATGGCTTCCATGCAGATAAAATACAATTGCCTGATCTTACAACGCTCATCACACCTACCTCCTGCGTGGCTTCCCTCTCCTTGTTAAATTCCAGTCTGTTCTGCCGCAGTTTATCCATCATTCTCTTGTACAAATCCATCTCATCCTTCAGTCGCAGACTGGTGTCCTCCAACCTGTCTGACATGCGTTGCCTCTCCTGGAATAAATGAGGAACTTCACTAACTTGCAAATACAAGAGCCATCCTCAGTTTTACAACACAAATCTATAGACGCATCTATGTTACGTACAGACAGGTAAACTGGCACGTGTCTCAGGGCATTTCTGCCACTAAAGGTGACCAATGCTCCAATTCCATTAATATTCTCATTTAGGGAAGGCCAGTTAGAAAACTGGAGCCAATCACTATAGGAGTTTGCCTTTGCACAAATCAAGCTGCTGTCATTTTGCACTTGACATCAAGGACTCAATCAGCACTCGGGAGTTTTGTTACCTCATCTAATCTCTCTGTTTGCGATTTCAGTCGTGTGACAGTGCTTTTCAGCTCACCATTTTCGTCTTCCAGTTGCTGAACCCTGTATCAATAATACAAGTCTTAGAGCAAATGTCTCTTCAAGAATACAGACATGCAAAACAACATGCTCTAAAAAGCTATTTTGCTTGCACTTGACAGAAAGACCAGTGAAGAAAACCTTTCTAATCCTGGCATTTTTATCATGAGTTATTGGGTCCCTTTTTTTTTTTTTTTTTTTAGGGCCCAAAAGGCTATGCTGACACGCAATTTCTTATATTCATCACAAGTGGTATCTAAAAAGAATCAGGTATAAAGAAACAAATACAGAGACAAATGTCTGGTACAGCTGGCCACAAGTCCCTCCTTGAATCCATGCCAAGTAACCAGCTAAACTGTCTACATGGGCCATGTGTATAAAAGCACTGATGTAAACCACCCTCTATGTATGACTGGGCAAAAAGGGTATTAGACATGCAACTGCATGGCTGCTCTGTAGAACTATTACCCTGTAACCACCTGTGCACTGTCTGGGTGTTATCAGCCTACATTTACATACAGAAGAAAGAGGAAGAGAAAATAAACGTACTCTGTCCTGGGTGGGACCAAGATGTTTCTTACCTTGTGTTTAGCAGTTCAATTTCTGTGCCTTTCTCTTTTTCATACTTGCTATATGCTTCTCGATGTCTCTTTATCTCTTCTTCCAGGGTCTGTTCTGCTGATGTCTCTTGGTCTTTCAGTAATTCTTCCAGCTCATGAACTCTAAGGAAGCCAAATCTCATTTTCAGTAACAGATTCATACATATTCAAAAATTAAAAAATGCATGCAACTTCATTGCCTGTTTTCTTCCTCACTTCTTTATTCCATTCTACTTCACCATCTTCCTCAACATTTAACCTCTCCCAGTAGCTCTCTTGGTATTTAATCTTCCCAACATGCACAGAATTAAGTAGTATCAGTTCATCTCCTGTTCCTTCATTTTCAGTCTCAAGAAGTCTGTCTATTCCCCCCAGCAACAACCAGCCTACTGTTCTTGCTACGCACATTATAAAACCCAATGGTAACCTGCCTTATAACAAAAGAGCTTGTTCTGCACAAGTTAGTAACATCTCTCTGCACTAGAAATTTGCCTCTACTTGCTGAAAATTCAGCAAGGCAGCCTATTCCACTTGGACTTCCCACATGAAGCCTTGCTTTGTTCTACCAGTATTAAGGCAGAAAACTCGGTCACATTTTACAGGTAGAGATGTTCTTTCCCTCCAACTTTGTTCTAGCACTGCTGTGACATGACAGAGAACTGGTTCTGTGCTTCATTACCTGTGAACTAGTTGCGTGTTCTCTTGTTTCAGTTTGCTCTTCAGGTCACCATTTGTCAGGCTATCGTTTTCCAATTCTGTAACCTTTTTTTCTAGGTACGTTACCTGGAAGGGAGAGTGGAAAAGAAGAACTGAGAGTCTGAATCTCGTCATACACCGCTGCACCTTTTCTAATTGATATTTGGCTATGGTAACCATTTAAAAGAGGGAATATTTCCCTTCAAGGTGATCAATGCAAATACACAGTATGAGGTACCAATACAATGCCCCTATATCTGTACTTCCTTCATTTTTATGAAGCAGAGTTTTAATATTAATGGAATAGCTTAGACATTTTGAACGAGCAAGACAGCTTCCTCAATTGATATACGTCTCCAGCAGGATTTGGTTAGGTACATTAATTGCAATGCACACAGCTTCTTACCTTTTCAGTTATATCATTATCACAGGAGTCTATACTGTCTCTGAACAGGTCTTCTGTGCTGCCATTACTGCTGCTGAAGTTGCTATTGTGGAAGAGCTGTCTGAAAAATCAGAAGGATAATTATTTTAGTTGAGGAAGGAGGAAAAGGAGTGTAGGTGCTGTCTTATAGCCTGGCTTTGCACTTACAACATCCAGTGCTAAAATCTGTGCAATCATTTCAATGACAATTACAACTGCTTAAGTACAACACTTAACAAAAGACTGGTAGCTAAATGAAGTCATACTGAGCACAACCAATGACATTAGTTCCAGCGTGTGAGCTCTCTGTTCCTTTTGATAGGACCTGTCACCAGCACTAGAATTGTTTTAAACCTGCTTAGCTTTATTCACACTACATACCAAGTTATACTTGCCTTATTAGAAATTCAAAGGTCAACACTGTGCACTGGTTGGAGCAACTAATCTAGAAATTTTCATACAGTAAGAGCTTCTTTAAAAACAGAAAAATAAAGAAATCTGAATCTCAGTTCCCAATACAGAATACTGTCAGAATACATAACACTGGAGAGCATCTAAAATATTCTTCAAACTTACAGCCCTACCCAGTCCAGGGCTGGTTTACTCAGCCAAAGGAAGACCACGGCTATGTATGTCCTTTTCAAAGGCATGCTCTTGCTATCCTTTGCGTTTTACCAACAAAAACAACAGAAGTCCTGTACTACAAGGGTGAAAGAAGCAGTAGCTGGTATGATGGAATAACAATTTAAAGGAAAACAACTGACAGACAACGAAGCAACCATCTGTGTTCTTCTTAGTAGAGCTCTTCCCAGTTCAGGGACCTGCTCCAACACTAGAAGTAACTTTTGCATTCTGTAACACTGCTACCCAAACATAGGCCCCTTTCCTTGAAAGCTTAGCTTGCTTTACCAAACTTATTCCTCCTCTCTCCCCCTACTCCCAGTTATAGAATTGTTACAGCTGATTCCACAAATATTCAGTAAAAAAAAGTTGAAGACACTTACCTTCCAAAAGCTGTGCTTGATATTTTCCTGTTAGGGCTACAAGGACACAGAAGGCATAATATAGGAATTAAATACTTATTTGATCAGTGTTGAATTCAATCTCAGTTTAATCTTCAGCTGAATTGCACAATGAAACATAATATTGACTTTCTTAGTGAAATAAAGAAAAAGATTCTGTGAACAATGTTCTCAGACAAGTTAATCGAAATCTGCAGTTATTAACAATGTGAAGATGAGTGGAGCCACAAGTTACTGTGATCATTAATACGTCAATCTGCAAGTGCTGTTATATTTAGCAGAAATTTGTCAGTGTAAATCAGAGTGAAGCTAACATTAGAAACATCAGAAAAGGACATTGAGTTAGTGATGGATGTTTATTTGGGATTCCCAAATTTCAGATGATTTTATAAACAGATAGCTTATCCTTCACCATAATGCTTCCCAGCTCAGCACAGAAATTGAGATGCTCTCAATTTTTAGTTTATTTTTGCATCTGAAGACTAGTATTATCCAAAGGAGGGACTGGATTCCAGACAAGAGCACTAGAACCAAATCAAAACATCCGGTTGCACCTCTTGACAAAATGCCACGTCTCCGGGCGCACAGCTCTGTATCAGAGCACCACCCTCTTTCAGCCAGGTATACACAACCTCACTCATAAAACTACCAAAGGTCTAGCTAGGCACGGTCTGGGTTTTAGCAGAGTATTGTTAGGGCAGGAACACTGCTCCTATCAAGTACGATGCTACTGTGTCATCAAAAGCAGCAGCTCTGAGCACTGTGCTCTGAGCCAAGGACTATGTAGACAGGCAGGAATTATATTCAGTTTCTAGAGGGAGCTAGAAGCTCACCGAATAATCTCCTTCCAAAAACCCAGCTGACTGTTGGAAGTGCAGGATTCCTTCCAAGTGCTCAGCACAGCTTATAAGTGGCTGGAGTAATAGGGATAGAAACCTAAGGAAAGTTGAAATTACAAACAACCCTCAAAGACATTTCTGCCCTAGGATTCATTGTTATTTCAAGTTCTCTTTAAGAGGAAAAAAAATAAGAATAAAAACAACACAGGACTGAAGCACTTATGCTGACCAATAGCTTCATGAGAGGTATATGTAAAGTTATACACATTAGCTAAGGATCTGCCAAGATCACTTCTTCCTGGAGAAAAACAGTGCAGATCTACGATCAGCCAAGCAGCACTGCAGACCCCACTTCCTGGGAAAAAATCCTGGATCACTCTCACTCTGTCATCAAAGAGCCCATTGGTTGAAATATTTAAGGCATAGGCAGCATTAATACACTCAAGACAGAAAAAATACTTATTACTTAATGAGGGGCAACACTTTCGTTCACGCAAGATGTCAAGGTCTGAATTTCTTACTGTTTTGCAAGAGCAACACAATGTGTGTAAGACCGAATGGGACACAGAGAAGGAGAGGGCTTATCTTCCTTCCCTCCTGCCAATAGATGGTTGCATTTCAAGGGAGCATTGCTAAAAGCAGTGCAATAGGCTGCTTACCTGTTTGCTTTCAAGTTTTTCAGCCTGGCTTCCAAATCGTTGAGCAGATTTATCTTTTTGCAGCACTGTGAGCAGTAAACATCCAGTAACTCGCTGTTATAAACATGCCTCATTTTTCGGGGTGTTTGGCCAGCACTGTTTGCAGGAAAGGAGAGAGATTACTGGCTATGGTAACCAACCCTGAGCAGGTTTGCCTCTTGACGGTGTGTCAGAATCACAGATGAGGGACGTGGGGAACCATCTCTCACCACGGCCCATCTGTCTGAGAGGTGATGATGAGGAATGCTCGTTTAAGGGCAATTCTACCTGCCTGAGTTGAGGCTTTCCAGAAGACACATTCTGGGTATCAGTGGAAAGAACCAGTTTGGGCAACTGGAAGAACAGCACAAGATGCACAGAGCCCATGCGATGCATGTAGCAAAACCAGCTACAATAATATGTTCCACCTCAGCGGTGTCCCTCTCTCTCTTCTTGCCTATCTTGCCCCTGCATGGCATGCAACTGAAGGCTCCCTTGTCCAGGAGGAGAAAGGCAGGAAGATGAAAACAGAGTGGTCTGGCAGGAAGAAATCACATGAATCCCCACAGATGGTAGGGCAGAGGGAACCCTGGAATGAGGAGGTAGGGAGAGGTGGACATAGGTCTAAAGAGGAGATAACAGTAGCTCTTGGCATGAAAAAGGGAAAATAAACTGAAATTAAAAAAAAGACCAATCGCGGCATGAAATGCACAGAGCCCCAGGAATGGAAAGGACTGCATAAGCCTGAGTAAACGAGGATGAAGGACACAAGCCATTATCATGAAAGGGCAGCACAGAGGGATGCTGGCTCTGCATGCATCGTGATGGCAGTGGTGAGGCTGGATCGTGGAGGTCCGTGAAACACAGGGTGGAATGCCAGGGTTGCATGTGGAACAGTGGGATGCAGTGAGCTTGCTAGCAATCAAGCATAAGACTTTCATGCGCTAGTGAATTGAGTAGGCAAATCCTAGTCTTCAACATGCTTGACTCTTCCCCAACCCTGTTCACCCACTCCCTTGCTTGGAGAAGGATTTTAAATCAGCAAGTGACTTGGTCATAGGACATAAAAGCTACCGAGGGTGTGGTCGCATCCAGGAACTGGTGGACTGTGGTGGCATTTACAGCTCCTAACAGACAGCCAATACTTGTTTGTGTTCTCCAAGACATTCAAAGTCAATATGGATGCTTGTTTCACACCAGCCTGTCTGTATACAGAACTTCATCTTACTGCAAATCCTTAATATTATCCTGTATTAAAACACTAATGAGAAACAGCTCTCTCACAGATCTTCTCTCCATTGCACCAAGGCTAGTGCATAACTCTAAGCCAGCATCTCACTTACAGCAGGTAACTTCCAATACTAACGCCTAACTGTGATAGCTACTCCTTGCAATTGAAAAAAAAAAACTCTACAAGCAGAACAGCACAGGTATTTCAGCAGAACCCAATAGTAGCTATCAGAAACAATGTATTTGCTGTAACTCTGATTATCAAGTGTAGTCTGTCAATTGGAGGGCAGAAAATGAACTGATAATATTTTGCTTTTAAGGCAAGTCTGTGTTGCTACTGGTAATTCTGGTATGGTCACCCATGCTCAGAGAAGAACAAAAAAAAGTGAAAAAAATTGTTAATGAATAAGGAGCAACCTGGAAGATACAGATGAGCCAAGGTCAGAGTAGGCGTTGGTTCTGGTCTCATCATCAGGGCATGGGCTACTGGGAGTAAAATCCACATCATCTCCTTCCCCATAGTCTTCAAACTGTTCTTCATTACTGATCAGAGAGGCGGTGGAGTAAGTGGAGAGGTCAGATGCTGCAGAAGGGTTGTGAGGACTTGACCTGAAACAAGAGGTCAAAACGTCTGGAAGGCCGACTTTGATCGCATCTCACCTCCCATGGAGTCTTCCACCTTTTCAGTTTGTCCCCTCATGTAAAGTTGTAGCCCACTTAGAAACTGAAGTGACAAACGTACCTGATGTGCATTTGTCATGGTGCCTTGAAAGACAGAAGCATGAGAACCTACGAACGAGCTACCTGTGAGATGGGTTTGCATCGACACCAGCCATTGCAGTTCAAATAGTACAGCTTGGCAATCCTCAGCCACCATTTCCACAAGACTGCTGCTTATGGGACTTCAGCTGATGTAGGAAGTGTGCAGACGTCTCCGAAATGCATGGGGCAGTGAAAGGGATGTGTACAAGACTGAGGCAGCTGCTGTATTCCACAACTAGTTCCCAGTAATCTCCATAAACACTCTCCCCCACCCCATGAGCTTCAGCCACTCTCTTGTGTGTGGCCAGAAACAGCTTCAGCTCACCATGTGCCAGACGAGCTGGGAATGAGAGTCACAAAAACCAGAGATGTGACCTAACCGAGGCTGGATCTCAGTCCTTCCTTCCATCATGACAAAATGCATCTGTCTGAGGAGATACGGTCACAAAGAATCGGCTGCTTTGTTACCACAGAATTACCCAAGATAGTGCCAAACAGGTAGAGAACAGCAGGAGCCCGTGACCTGAAAGTTGAGAGCAGCCATGAAGGTACACAAACCTGTGCGAGGATCAGCAGAGCCACGCAGCCCAAAACAGCTGGCAGAGCAGCGCTGAGCATACCACAACCAAGACACCACGACCAACACAACGTCTGCTGCAGGGACGGTAGCTCCCAGCTGAGGCTGACCTCTGGCAGCTCACCCATATCATCTCCTTGGTGTCTTCTCTGAATCTACCTTGAGCCTCTTAATCATGCCCTGCACTTTCTGGGAACAGGGAGATTCCTCTTCCTGTAATACTGTGCTTGGGAGCTGTAAACAAGAGACACAACCACGTTGCTTTGGTGGTTGGCACAAATATTATTTGTATAGCTCCTCCCTTCAAAAGAAATTAGTCAAAGAGGAAGCCAGCCAGCATTACACATGTATACTCCTTTGTTGCCCCTGTTTTGAGAAGACCCATTACAACCTGCACTTCATTTATCTAACTTACGCTAACAGAAATTACAGCAAGTCAAGCCTGGCACATTATCAAAGGATGAAGATCATGAAAGATAGGAATGCTCATCTAGAAATAGAACAAACTTTCATCTAACAAGGCTCCTTGGCTAGGAGACGGCTTAGTGAGAAGCTTGACACATCACACTCTCATCTATTCATAAAGAGCTGCTGTGCCACAGGCATACTATGCATTGATGAAGATTTTGGGCAACTACAATCTGCATAATTACAACTGCCGTGTTTTCATCTCAGTGTTGTTACACTAAACCAATTTAGGAAGAAGCTCCTCATAACACTTCCACCAAGGCTGGAGGCTGACGACGAGGCCTCAGTTGGGATGACAACATATAACTGTCAATAAAATCCACATTCCTGCACAGACAGTCCTTGAACAGCACCACTTGCTAACAGACAGCAGTTTGGCAGCCTGTTATCCCTAACACTTGGCTAAGTTTTACAGTCATCCTTTCTGATTTCTCTTATGGCAGCTATGCTACAATCAGTCACCACTGCTGGACGTGGCAACGAGGCTTAGACCTTTTCGTTAGTAAGCTTTGCCAAACTCTACGCTGCTTGGGTTGAAAAAGACATGGCCAGGATGGATCCTGAACTCGTAATCAGCCTCAGACTGGAAACTTCCTAGGAGTTGCTCATTTTTAGGGAGTTGCTAAAAGAAACTGGTTTTCCCATTCTAACAGTTTTTAAAGGAAGCTTTCAGTGTGTGTGTGTGTGTTTTTAAAGCTACTTTCTGTTCTTCAGAGCAGGACTTTGCCAAGTGCTGACACACAACTGATGCACAACCCACCTGCTTCTGCAACAAGCAGGAATCTGGGTATCTAGCCGAGGCAGAAACCTCTCTTGTTACTTCTAACACAAGAGCATGAAGCTTCCCAAATTGAACAAACCTAAGTAGGCCTTGAAGGATAAAGCAAGATTTTTTAGTAGGAGCATTGTAGCTTTTAGTAGTTCCCAGCCTACCCAGATGGAGTTGTACAGGATGCACCAAGTTCTATCCCATCCTCATTCACAAGAATTATGAATTCCCCCCTCCCAAATTATGCAGTTTGGAGGAAAGATACTAATTTCAAAAGCAATAGGGGCAAAAGTCAGCCACTGCAAGGGTGGGTGCTTAGAGAGAACTGGGAATGGCAAAGTAAGAAGAAAAGTTTGATAAAGAGCTGATGAAGAACTGGAGTTAACCTGACAAAGTCTCTGGAGTTGCTAGGGCAAGTGGGAAAAGGACAGATCTCAGCTAGCCGAGAAACTCAGGAGAGCAGGAATGAGGCTGAAAAGGAGAACACCCGATTAGGCCCAGGAGAGAGGACAACTGCCTGAGCAAGGAAAGAAGCTCAAGAGGCACAAACCAAGATGACAAACCAAAAATAAGGAAGAAAGGGCAGACGCTTATGAAGCAAGCTCAGGTGAGCTCTGTCCTGTGCTACTCCATTAACTTAGTCGAAAGCAGAATTACATCAGATTGGGTCCCTTCCCCTACAAGTCAGCATTTACCAGCATCCCCAGGTACACACCTGTAAAGAGTCAAGTTAGGATTACCGAGACACTCTTGTGTTAACAGCAAACTACGGTTATGCACGCACATGGCAGGACACCCTGTGTTAAACACCCGTTACTGTTGAACACTAATGATCATGGAAAATTAGAAACACAGAATTAATTTGGTACATGGCATCACAAAGCAGATCAGCAGCGCCCGTATCTTCAGATACCTAGACATACAAAAGGCTAAAGCAGCATCCTCCATATGTGCTACATTGTGGTAAGTATTTGTTTCAACTCCAGCACATAAAGGGCAGTAACACAAAGATCCTAAGATTGGTGGGATTGCCAGTAAAGCGATCCTTTCTGGAGACGGACAGACCAACATTTTTACTTCAACACACAACACAGAAGTTCCAGGAATGTTCACAGAACACACCAAAAGAAGCCAGGGCTGAAACCATCTAAGCCACTTAGAGGCTCTGGACATCTATTAACCTTATATTTTAAAAGGATATAAAGTTTCTAAATCCTTCAGGCATCCTCAGCCTCCTTCTGGAAGGATTAGTCAAATAAAAGCTTTTTCCACCCTGGTCCTTCAACAAATGCCTCAAAACAGAGCTGTCGTGAGGCAAAACCACCACTCACTTGTCACCAGGCAGGAACAAGCCACCAAGCACACCGTCCTTCTCCTCGATCCGACACACGTCTGAGGCCTCGGAGCTCTGGGCGCTCTCAATGGCACTGTCCATGTCAGACTCATGGTGAACCTCTTGCTGTGCTAGCGTCATCGTGTCGTCATCAGGAAAGAGCTCCGACTCACTGTAGGCACCTTCGCTGTCCAGGTAGGTGCAGTCCTGGATTTCACCACCCTGGCAAAAGAAGAATTGGAAGGCAATTCAGATCATCCCCCTAGGCAGGTAAGAGGATTCAAGGGAAGCAGTAACCCACCCTCTGGATGCCCTAATAAGCATGAGTGGTATTAAAGCCATAAAACAAAAAGCTTGACCTACTTTTCAAAGGCCAGATCCTGCAAGCCCCTAGGGCAGCTTGCACCTTCCACATAGGGTTTGAACACTGCCCCTGACCTGCTGTCTCTTCCATAGGAGAGAGATGCAAGACCCAGTTATAACATGCAGTCATTGGCCTAATTCACTGTCAAAACACAATCAGAGTTAATAAATATCCTCAAAGGATTTTTAATCTGAGAAGAAGCATCCTTTGCAAGAAGCTTACTGCAGGACCAGCTCTCAGTTACTTCACGCTTCGCGCATTATCCATTAAACAAAAGCAACCCAGATAAGTGTAACACCTTACTCTGTCTTCACGGGTGGGCAAAAATCTGTTTTTGGAGGAGGGGGGGGAATTCGGCAGGTGTTAAAACACTGCCACAACCAAGACTTACCGGGAATCAAAGACACGAGAGAGTGGCGGGAGGGCAGCGAGTAGTGTTAAGGGAAAGCCCCCGAAAGCCTCAAAAAGCACAAAGCCATCTGTTCCTTCTTCCTGGAACCAGTCTTAATTAAGTACCAGCTACAGTAAGACGTCATCCTTATTGCTGCAACACTTCCCTGTTGCTGCTCATCCCCTCCCTCCCCCTCTTGCCCCATGAACATTCACAATAGTCAGGACAAGCTGCTTTGTGCTTTCTTGTACTTGAGGGACAAACAAAAAATTCTTAATTGAAAAAATAAAGCCTAACATTTTGCTCTGTCCTTTGTTTGATACGTGGCAGCACAGTACTGCTTTGGCAGTTCCCATCCAGCGAGACACAAGTTGCTCAGGGCTCGGCAGCGACTCACGCAAATGCTCTGACTCGGAGCCCTGCTCCAAAGCTCACCTGCTCGCTCCACAGGCAGCTTTACCGCTGAATGACTGCCAGCAAGCTAAGGCTTAGTTTACTGGCACAAGTAACGAAGCATTTCGTTCACAGAAATAGCCCATATTTAGGTCCAACTGTCCTCCTGCCCTGCTCCTTCCAAGGAAGCCCAGGGCGGCAGCAGCCTGGCACCAGCAGCAGCACCAGCTGCCCTCCTGGCAAGCATGTTTGCTGGGATGCTGTTACAGAGGCACTGCTGGCAGTGCCATGGCTTCAGGCAGTCCCCTGCAGCCTCTGGGCTTTCCTATGCTAGTGCCAGGGGGATGAAATCCCATGCTACAGCACTGGTGCTCTACGCCAGTGACAGCGATTTTTCTTAGTGGCTTTTCCACCTCAGCACGGTAGGAGTCAGCCACAGGCTGCAGCTTTTTGTGATCTGCAACAACTGCTACTGGAAATGCAGGTCTCGTTTTACATTTTTTTCCTGAAATATTTATATGACTGTGAAAATTCCTAGCACACTGATGATTAAGAAATTCCACAGCATCCCCACTTGCTCAAGGCTAATTAACTAATGAACATCTGAGCAGCCAAAAGGACAGCTTTACCTGCAGTGCTTGGATCTCCAGACAGGCACTCACAGCAAATATCTGGATGCTTTTCTAGCTGACTTCTCAACAGGTCTTTCAGGTACACAGTGAGACACTAAGCATGGTACAGGGCTGAGCCCACGTACACACGCCTTATCCCCCTTTTCAGTGTCAGCCTTAGCAAGCATGAAGCTTTCCTTCAGTACCATTCCAAGACATGTCCCAAAGGTTTTACTCTTGGTCTATCCATGTGGTATTTCCTGAATCCTCGTTGCCTCATGCAGCTTAATTTCCAGGTCTGAGCCACCACCACACCTTCGGCGTGGGCACGAGCCCTCCTCCACAGGGAGCTGGCAGCTTGGCTGCCGACTGCCCTGCTCCTGCTGCAGCCCCAGGCTCTTCAGTACATCTTCTGACACGCACCTTGCACCCTCAGAAGCAAGAAGGGGCAATCACAATTGTTCAGTGCCTGGGGATCTACAAGCAGCGCAAGCAGTAAGACCTTTTTAATAGGTATTGGAAAAGTAAAGATTGTTAAGAGCAATTGAGATGTTTCAGCAGTATCCTGGAGACTTTATTTACTCTAACATTTCCCTTAAGTGTTCTGCTTTGTGCTAAGCCCCGGTGGCACAGAGCTCCCATTTCTCTTTAAAAAATTAATGCAATTAAGCCCTGACTGCCATTATGGAATTGCACCAGCTGGTAAAAATCTGATCCAAGATGGGCAGAGAGGCGTGGAGCTCACAGTGGATCCCTGAAGCATGGGTTTGCAAATCAAGGGAGGAGAGAAAGAAAGGACTCCTGCACAGCCCTCCCTCCCCATCAGCACATCTTTTCTGGAGTCTTTACAGCAGACAAATCTCACTGGTATTAAACAAATTAACACAAGAAAGTAAAGGTCAAAAAGAGCATGAAAGACTCAGTTCTCCTTCCCTGTAGGTAACACCACGTTACTAATAATAGCATCCTAGATGGTCTTTAAAAAAAAGTCCATTAGCAATTAAACGTGCAGTGTCATCTATAAAGACTGAGGGCTCACTTTTCCTCCCTGTCACTTTCTGCCAACCCAGCCATCACATATTTACTGGTACTGGAGTTCTGGTCCATAGCTACAGCACAGATCACGCTGTACCCATGCCAGTTAGCACCATGTTTTCTTTTTCACAGCCTTATCATTCTGCTCCTAAAATTTCACTTCCAAGCCTTGTGGGAAAAAAAAAAAAAAAAGAAAAAGAAAAAAGAAGAAGAAAAAAAAGAAACGAGCTCTTTGAGGCAGTGACCCATCCAAGCCTGAACACCTGCTTTACAACTACTGAAACACCTCACTGCCTGCCTTGGAAGCCCTCCTGGAAGCCGGCCCTCCTAGTACCTCCTCCTAGTACTGGCCCCCTCTGAGTACCTGGCAGCCAAAGCACTGAGGCCCCCTGCCTGCGCACACACCCAGCCCTTCCAAAGCAAGGAGCACGACAAAACACAGCCCTGCCAGGAAGGCTCAGCTCCAGCTGATTCATGTCTAGGTGCTCGAGGTCCTTGCTTCAGCAAGCCGTGCACAACTGGGACCAGACACAGCCACTGTGGGGCTGAAGCCTGTGTGATTGCTTTCTGTGGGTACGATCCACGTGCTCAGCTGTTAAGCAGCAGGAGATCAGGGTGGAGAACCACCAGCAATAGCACGGTGTTTCCAGGCATGAGGATCTCTGCGATGTGCACAGAAATCCTGTAAAGCAGGGGACGTGGGCAGCACCACCAAGGCTCACTCGGTGAAACCAGCCTTAAGTGCAGCTGTCCCCATTACACAGGTACCCAGCCATGGGAAGTTTTCCTTATGTGGCCCAAATAGCCAGCAGAAGAATAACCTTTAAAGCAAGTACAACAGGTTAAGAAAGCCTCTAGTACGAGAAGTCAGAACCGGGGCATGTCACTACCAACAATACAACGGCATCCACGCTTTGCTGACTAAGGCTGTAAGACATTTCTTTAAAGGGGCAATTGTTCAGCAATCACAGGTTCTCACAGCACCTAGTTTCAGTGCCACCAGCTAGCACAAGCTGTTTACAGACCACACCTAAGGGAATGAAACTCCTCCTTAAAAAAAAAGGGGGGGGGGGGGGATGCCGAATGCACCACTTACAGTCTCAATTTACTCCTTCGTGTCTAGGTACCTCCAGGACTCCATGCACCAAATTAGAGCTTGGCAAGACCCAACATTATTCAGGTAGCCATAAAAGAGCTGGTGTGAACCTAAGCAGCACGTTAAAGATTAGGAGACACTGCTGTCCTGAGTCACTTGTTCTCAGTGCACATGCATAAGCTGAAACCAATAGGAGAAAGCAGATCTGACGCCCTGAATATGAATCACTGTGCTTCTTGTTCTACTGGGCAGCTCCCTTCATCCTTGGCTAAGTCAAAAGAGATGAAATTTGTTGAGCTTATTATCTTGAAATATTCACATTAAAAAAATAAAGTTAAAACAGCACCAACACAACAACGCTGTGGGTAGCACTAAAGCACCAAGCCCTTTGCACTTTAACTGGCTGCTCAAGATGTCTCCAAGTGCTCCACAGGCAGCAGGCCAGGCGCTCGTACAGCAACTGCTGAATATTCAGCAACAGTTTGCTCTATAGAAGCACCTGCTGCCCGAAGATCTGAGGCCACTTCAGAGCAACTAATGAATTCCCTTCCTCAAGAGAGGCAATTGTGTGGCCGCATTGAAGCCAGACCCGTCAGCACAGCCTGCCTTCACGCAGCCACCCCGACCAGAAGCAGGAGCCAGAAGCCGGCGATTCCCATGGGCTGCTCTGATCCTTGTGGGGCAGGAAAGCGGCACCAGCACCAGGTGGGTACGGGAACGCAGTTCTGCCTTGCCCTGCAGTGACCTGGCTGGGCTTTCCCACGTTGGACACAATCCCTGAAATACGCGCACAAAGCAGCTGAAAGTAACCGGGCTGGCAGACAGGCTACATGGCATGGCTACGTCAATACATGCATGCTGAAGAGCGATCCTAGTTAAAATTCGCTCCCACCACAGCCAAATCACCAGCACCTCTGACACAGACTCCCTCACGCCATTCCAGAGCCAGCAGGGAAGATGAGATGATCCAAGTCTCCCCCCACCCGGCGATTCAACTGGCAGGAGCCAGAACCACCACAAACACCACCAGAAACAAGAATTGCCTCATGTGCTTCCCTCACCAGGACCATGTCCTTCCCCTGTGCCCTTCTGACAAGCTGAATGCATTAGCAGTGGGACAGATGCAAGCCTGGTGTCCTTGCACCCTCCTCTTCCAGCTTCTTCCCAGGAGAAGTGCAGGAGAAGCCCCCCACCACAGCTGGAAGGGAAGAGGTGCCACATGGAAGTGTGCCAGGCTCGGTGGGCTCAGAGCAAATACTACTTACCGTTGCACATCCACCACGGAGGAAATCCCAGGCACTCACCTTCATGTAAGCAGCCACTGCATTGGGAGCGTTCTTCTAATTACCGGGTAACGAAGAAGGGCGTGAGGCGTTTCTCACCAATGAATCTAGAAACTCACCACTCCCATACAAACACCTGCGTATTTACACTACGTTGGCTGTAACTAAAGCACAGGTTCCTCCCCCAGCGTATTTCCCTATCAGCACTTGGGCAGAGGCTGGGAGGTGCTGACACATCCCTCAACTGGGAAGGGGACAAACTACGTAAGAGGAAAACGCAGAAGCGCTACGCGAGACCACACTGCTGCGCGGGCGTCCACGAGGAAGCTGCCGGCTCTCGCCCACGCGGTTGCGGCCAAGCACAAGGCTCGGGGCTGCCCCACACCTCCTGCTACGGCATGGAAAGAGCTGCACGTTTCCCCAAATAGCTGGGGGTTTAACACCTCTCAGAGGGTTCAACATCAGCGTGCAGAGGATGGCTGTTTTACTAAGCTGTTCAAATACAAAGCTACTTCAGGGCCACCTATCAGTTTGTTCATTGCAATAGCTCCATCCGGCTGTTTAGTTACTCCAGTCTGATACTTGAAGCCCCAATTAAGGCAAAAACTTCACGTGCTCGTGCTGTGGGCATTGGAAGGGATTTCTAGGGGCAAATTTGTTCTTGAGATCTAGCTCTAGCATGGAGTGCAGGACAGCATCCTGGAAAGCTGTGCCCAGACTGGGGCAAGCTGTGACTGCGCTGCAGCGTGCTGCCAGACATGCAATTTTAATGTGTGTACAATAATGTTTGGATCTCGCACAACTCTGCAATTCATGGACAGCAGGGTTGGACTGCATGCCCGAGCTTCAGCCTCTGGGCTGTTGACACCAAACTACACAAGCAGGGGGCAGAGGTTGGGAAGGGCTGCTTTGTGCGCTGGGTAGGAAGCCCACGCTGATGCGCCCTGCCGAGGAGAGGAGAGTGGCAGCGTGCAGGCTGGAGCCAGGCTGGAAGGAGGCAGGACTGCTTACACTCCGCTACCTGTCACATTAATTGGCCGTAATGGATGTGCCAGCCCTCATCACCACGCACAGGGTCTAGATCCAAGCACTCCTTTTCACAGGTCATCGCTAATGCTCTGGAAGCCTTAACATTAAAAGACTTCAGCAGACAGATAATTTGATCCTCCAAAGAAACCAACGAAAAGAAGGGCTCTTTCCCAGTACTTTGAAGTTGCATCCCATCGCTCCCTGGGCTGCTTCTCCCTGCTGGGCTATCAGAGGCTCATCAGTCCCCGCTGCAGGTTCAAAGCAGGGAGCGTCCCTTTGCAGAAGAAAACATCCCAGTCTGCAGAGTTAGGAGCAGAAGTACAATCCCTTCACCCTCAGCATGGATGGGGCCAGCACATCAGCTGCAGAGTTCAGAAAAAAACTACCAAACCATTTGGCACCTTGTTCCAATACTCATTAGGGTGCTTTTAGCTCTGGGCTGCAAGGCAGCTTTCATTCTTTCACATACCTAAAAAGAGAGAAGTGCAAAGTGGCACCATGCTGATACGCTGGTTGCTGTCACAAATGTCACTTGGAAATTCCTAAGGTAACCACTCCAGTAAGAGCAGGGATGAGACCTAATCATCCAAAGAAGTCCGTGGTAACATCTCTAGTGTGAAACAGTGTCTGTGCAAGCTGCTAACCCCTGCTGCCTGGTGCCATGGCCCCTCCAACAGAGCCACCTGCTGGGACAGCCCATGGCAGGAGCCCCCCTTAAATCCCCAGCCCGGGGGCAGGGTGCCCAGGGACAAGGGCAGCTCCACATGGATGGGAGCTGGGGTGCTGCAGCCCCTGGTTTGAGAAATGCTGCTCTACACCTCCAGAAACAGCTCGTGGCATTCGCCTAAGAAGCTCTGCATAGCAGGTAATAAGCATGACATAATTAGCCCTCTTGAGAAGTCTCTGCCTTGAGATGAGGCAGCTCAGCTTGTGAAGGCAGAACAGCAGTAACCGGGAGGGAGCACACAACGCTCTTCTTGGGGACCGTTTCTGGGACCGATGCTCAGGCATGCCCCTGCAGCAACAGCGCCAGTGAGGCCAGCACCAGGACACTGCCAGCAGTGCCATTTACTGTTAACGTTGGCATGGACAGCTGGTGACAAAATTAGAGGCCACCAAGCCCTGGGCACCATGTGGCCAACTGCAGGGCAGTGTCACAACATTCCTCGTGTGCAGGCACCGCGGAGCTGCAGCTCACAGCTAGCAGGCAGTCAGGGTCAGAGGCGAGCTCAGATTGGGCTATTTTGAAGCAATTCTAGAAGCGAACACACCTCTGCATCACAGAGCTGGAAGCTGCTGGCAAAGAAGCATCTTTAGCCCAAGCAGTTGCTTTGCAGTTCAGTTCCTTAATAACCAAGGCTGTGAGTTACAGGATGCTCCTTGCAAGTAGTTGTTTTCTGCTCAGGAGGCAGCTGAGCTCACACGGTACTTGTTTTCCTTGACAAGCCTCAAGGTCACCCAGTTGGGTGAGATGGTAAATAGCAAAAAACTTGCATCATACTCGCCTGCAGGTGCTGCAGGCACATGGGTAAGGCACTCCAGGAGCAGACCTGATGCTGCTGCACACCGTTGCTGGGTGAGGAGGAGGGAAAAAGCCCTCCAGGAGCCACGTTAGGCACAGCACGAAGGATGGGAGGAAGCACGCTGTCCCAGGCAGTGACACCTCCACCTACCTTTAAGCTGTTACAGGAGCCCCGGTCCAAATCCCTTTCCCCAAAGAATTTGGAAACTACACTGTTTGCGTTTCTTTTCTATACTGCCTCAAGTCTGGCCTCCAGGAAACCCCGGGAAATAAAGCCATTGGAAGATAAACAACAACATTAGGATTTTTGCCTCACAAATCATATTTTTGCCTTCCCACCCAGCCGGGTTAGGTTACACTGCAGTCTATAGCAAGGAGGAATGGGAGCGATTTCAGGTCCCAAGGGGTGGAGAAACATCCCAAGCTTCCACAGCACAGTAAGAAATCCAGCCATGCTTGCTAATGAGTAGTTTATGTTGGCAAACAGAGGGAAAGCATTAAGGATGTGGCTTTGCTCTAGCTTATATGGAAACACTTCCCAGAGCCCATTGGTCAGTCTGAATACAGACAAGCCCAGAAACTAGCTTACTCCGTGTTTAAGAAATACCAGAGAAGCTCTAAGAGCTCTCCTTTCTGAGGAGGAAGAGCTCCAGGACCTTGGCTGCTCTTCAGCCAGTGGCTGAGCAAACCACGGGTTAGGGAGTCTTTGTTGCAGGAAGAACTGGAACTGCAGCCTTTATGCAGCAAAGCTTGCAAGTACTGAACTTCAAAACGGTTCAGTCCCCCCTCTGTATATAAAAGGCTTTTTTTTTTTTAAAAAAAAAAAAAAAATAAATAGAAGACAGACTCACTCACCTGCTCTTTTACTTTGTTATAATGGAGTGAATTAGCTTTATTTGTAGATGGGCTTCTCTTTAGTGTTTTTTGAAGTCTGCCAAGCACATCACAGTGCTTGAAACATGACAAACACAAGTTAATATCCCAGCAATCATAAACTCTGGCACATCCAGCAGGCTGTGTTTTTTCACTTATATGGTAAAATACAGAAAAGCACGGCTTATTGTAGAGTCTGCAGCTATGCACAGGCAGAGGATGTTTCTACTCTTGAACTGCACAGACCAAGCAGACAGGAACCAAGAAGAAAGAATTCCTAACATTAGTTTGCACACTGAAAACAAGGCTCAAAGCAGAGCCGTAGTGAAAGACCCCCTGCTACTAACCAGTGCTAGGAGCTGCAGCACCGTGCCCCAGACGTTATGTTAGGCTGTCAGGAAGCACCTACAGAGCCTGTCTCACGTTCAGAGCAGCCATCAACCTAAATGACTATGGGAACAACAACAGGAATTAGATTATAATTATGCTTCAGAATTTAAGGGGTCAGCTGCCAAACACAGCGAGCACTTGAGAACATGAGAGCCAGGATAGCAGATAACTCAGCAGCAACCCACGATTACGCTTTATAACCACTTCAAATATTTCACTAGACACTGTATTCACAAGACCCAAAATGTTAAGCAAAGGTGTGCTCCCACACACGCAACCAGCCTGGTTAATCAGTAACTGAAGCAAAGCTATCCCATTCCCCTTGCTGTTTTGGCACAGGGAGAATTTTGCTTTGCAGCCTCTGCACATGGCTGAGAGCCCCGGCACGGCACCCGCTGCTGAGAAGCATCTGCACATCAGGTGCCTTCTTGGAGCCTTGCTGCCATTTGCAGCAATTCTGCTAGTGCCAAAGTTGAAAGAAGCCTGTTCAACGAGGGTTTTAAACTGCTTAGAGGCTACCATGTCTAGCAATGGGAACAGCTCAAGCTCCTCAGTTTGAACAGCCACAACCTCTTTCACCCATTGTGAGCAATATTCCACACTACGGGACGTCTCTGGGGGTGACACCGTGCTCTTCCACCCACCCCAGAAATCAGCAGGGCCGTGGGCAGAAAGCCCCTCGCATTGCCAACAAGATCCCGCTTCATCCTGGAGCCGTGCTGAGGACCAAGGAACATCAGGGGAGGGTGATCCACCGCCAGCAGCAGCGAGCAACCCCACGCTGTCACCATCTGACAGGAGAGAGTTTTTAACGGGAGCAGCTATGATAATATATCAAAAGGGATTGAAAGCTCCACATTTTTTTCTGGTATAAGGGCTTGAACCCAGGTTCCACAAAGCCCACATTTGGGCACCAACTCTCAACCTATTTCAGGGCATTCCCTTATCTGTCCTTCCTCCCCAGTATCAGCCAAGTAACAGGAGGTTTCTTCCAGACAGACAGTTGTTTGTGCCCCCAAAGGCCGCTAACCGTGTAAACCTGCCGGAACAGATGAAGATCACTGCTGTTATCAGAGCAGCAACACGGTGCTGCCACCCCAGGACGGACGCCACAGGTGGCTTCCTCACAGGACAGAAGGGCGCGACATCCCGTCACTGTCTCGGAGGATGCACCCAACTCCGGACCGAGACCTGCTGGCAGCTCGTATACTCTCGTCACCCAGAGCTCCAGAGGAAGGTCTCTGGCGTGAAATGCTCTCTTACCCTGCCAAGCGTGTGCAGCACAGGCCCCGAACCGCCGGGCTCTGTGGGTCGGAGGCAGGAACAGCCCGGGCGCTGGTGCTGCCTGTGCCGGCAGCACCCTGGAGCCAGCACGAGGCGCTCACAACCACGGCTCGGTACGGGGAGCATTCAGCAGCGGTAACCAGACCCAAGCGCACCGCCGGCAGGCACCGGCCGGGCACCGGGAGCCGCCCGGGACGGCGCAGGGCCCCTCCAGCACGGCCGCCCACTGGCTCACCACCGTTCCCCACGGCTCGGGAGCGAGCCCCGTCCCCCTGCAACCGATAAAAAAGGCCTGGGCGGCGGTACCGGCCCCAGGGCCGGGCAGAGGGCATGGATGCTGCCGCCCCCGGGCACGGAGCCGGCCGCTGCAGCCCGCCCTGCCGCCGCAGCCCCGGTGGGGGTTCCCGATGCTCCCGGTGGCACCGAGCCCCCCGCCTTGCCTTGCCTTGCCTTACCCGCTCTGCTCGGCTCCGTTCCGCCCCGCTCCGCGCCGCCGCCGCCGCCGCCCGCACCTGGCCCGGCAGCTCCAGCCCAGCCCCGCCCCGCCGAGGGCCGGCCCCGCGGGCGGCCCCGCCCCGCCCCGCCGTTGCTGGGCGACCCGGGGGGACCCGGCGGCGCCGCTCGGTACCGGGGCCCCGCACGCTGCGGGCCTGGTGGGGCGGCCGCCCCGGCGCTGGGTGACCCGGTGGCCTTGGCCAAAAGCGTGTCCCATGCTGCAGTGCCCCAGCTCCCGCTGCCCTCAGCGCCGCCCCTACCAGCCCGTTGTAGGGCTCTGTTTTCCCGCTCCTGCCGTGCTCTCTGGCCCTGGTGCCCATGAGGTGGTCGCAGGAACGCGTCCCGTTGTCTGACTCAGTTCCTCTCGGGGTGTCATGTCCCCACAGGGCTTGCTTCTCCAGGCCCAGAACAGTGTCCCGGGCAGTGCCACGGGCACAGGGTGTGCTTCCAGCATAATCTGCCTGGTTACCCCTCTTCAGACTACCCTGGGATGGTAAAACACGGGCAGCTTCCCCCATGATGGTGGTGCCACTCAAAAGCATCCTCAGAGCTGCAAAGCAAGCCAGGTCTGGCGAGGAGGTACTGTTTGTTTGTCCCTGACTTTATCCCTTCTGTTATGAGACAAAGAAGCACACCAAAAAGGCTGAGAACACTCACACAGACTTTGTTCTTTGAAATTTACTTCACTTCTGAGAAGTTGTGTAACTTCCTTTTTCACCATACCTCACAAGAATCGTGTGGCCTGTGAACACAGACCTGTTTCTGGGGGTTTGCAGCAGAGGGGGGGTGCAAATAAACATTTTCTGCAAAGCCTCAGTCAGGGAGCCAGGCTACAGCCACACCGAGTGTCACAGCTGCCACCGGAGCATGATGTATGACAAAAGCCTGTCCCGCCGATGCAGTGGACAAACACCTCTCCTGACCTGGAGCAGCACTGGGACAGGACAGCATCTCTTGCCCCTCCTGCTGCCACTTTCCAAAACCTGTTTTTAAGGTTAACTTTGGGTGTTTCAAGACAGTCACATGGAGCTGCTGGGGGTGCGCTCTGACAGTGGTGCTTAAACAGGGACACTTGCATCCTCAAACCTTTTGGGCTTTACTGTGCAGCATCTGCAAGACTTGCCGGAGAGGAGTTACCGGCAGCAGAGGATGAGGAAACAAGAAGCAGTGGGCAGCCGGTGCCTGCCTGCCCCACACAGACAGCCCCAGCTTCGCATCTCTTGTCCCAGGCACTGCCGGAGCCTGTCCTCATCTTCATCACACCCAGTGACTTCTAAATGTAAAATATTGTTTAAAAGTAAAAAATAAGAAAAAAAGAGAAAAGAAGAAGCGTGTAGGACCCAGCAGGACTCCCAGCAGCTGCAGTGTGGCTCTGGAGCCTGAATTGTTACCAACAGCACCATGGCTCCAGGCAGCACAATCCATGCCACTGCCCACGAAACCAGAGGCTTACAGCGGAGCAGAATCAAGCCCTTCATGCTCGTGTTCCCAGCGGGCCTGCTCACCAGCAGGGCAAAGAATCAGGTCTGTGCAAATGGCTCAGTGCAACTCCACAGCACCTGCCCAACCAGCACTGTGATACAAGTGTGCACTGCAGAGCAAGACCCTTATGAGAAGCTGCAGCAAGTGCTGCACATTTTGCTGGGGATCGGTCAGTACAGCTGTTAAATGCCTGTCTCCTGATTGTCTGCAAAGCCCAACGCCTGGATTACAAAGCCCTGTCTTTAAGCACACAGTATTACAAAATAACTCTGGAGAACTCGAATGGCGCGTTGTTCTTCACCATGGCTTTTTTTCTGAGTGACATTTAAAAGAAACAGCAATTGTATTCTGATTTCACAGCCATTTATGCAGCTTACCTGGTTTAACTGAGTTAGTCCTGGTGAGGAATGGCGCAACAGGGATCAAGAAGTCCTCCCAGCCCTCCTTCTACTCATTGATTTAACTTAATGGGAAAGCCATTATTATGAGGCAGAGCTGGGGACCATATCACTGCTTATTAAACAGGACACTTCTAAAATCCGTGTCTCCTCTCAGTATTCAATCTGAAAGAGGTGGTTGTATGGCAGGCATTCACTGCTGAATAAGTAACAAACATAAATAGAACAACCACATGCACAGACCGTTTTTAATGGTTTCCCAACAGATGGAAGAAGTGTTGGAACTGTTGCACTGATCAGGCACTATCACAGCCCACGGGGAAATGGTTCCGGATACTTACTAAATATTTAGTGACCAGAGCTATATTTTCAATAACTTGTGATGAACAAAATGTAAAATAAATCTTTAACAGATAAAGCAGCAACAGTGGAAACTACTATTATAATAGAGATGTTAAAAAGATGCGTACAAATGTTTGGTACATACACCAACCAAAACATTACTGTGCATGTTGGGCAGGGCTTTGGCATTTACTACACCGTAATAATTGAGAAGGCATAAATGTCTCATTGACTGAAGTGTTCCTCGGTAAAGGTCCTAGGAAATGTGCAGTTTTTAGACAATCGCTTCTTATTAAGAAATGACTGCATAAAAACTTTATTAAGTAGGTGCTTGCAGAAGCATGCAGAGGAAATTTGGGCAAAATATTAATCTTCCGGGGATTAGAGGAAGATTGCTAAATAAGTAAGTGCCTAAATCACACGCAGTGCTGATCCCAATAGCACTGAACGCCAGGGTGCCTGCCGAAATCTGTGTCTTCTGGCCAGGAAATGCAGAGAAGGGCACGCTGCTGAAAGGGTTTACAGCAGGGCAACCTGCTGATCTTGTACAAAGCGCTGCACTTTCTTTTGGAGCTGTTTGGAACAAAGGCTGGCACCTCCTCTGCTATTCCAGAGGCAGAATCCTTCCTCTGAATCTCACTAACACATCGCTCACAGGCTAGTCGCCCTAATGACAAGAAACTGGAGCTGAAATGTGAAGAACAGAGACTAATTAATAATGAAGATAATGAGATCACCAGAACGTATAGACCAAACCCGCATCTTAATTATCTCATGAAAACCGGCAACTCCAATCACACTTCAAGGGCCTTTCATCATGCTCCATGTGATGAATATTGGTGGATATTTTGCACAGATACTTCTGTAGAAATACCTTTTGTGTGTGTTTTTCCCCTGCAATAACATCCAGCCAAGTTACTACTGCAGATAAGTGCTCTGCTTCAAAATGATATTGCAGGCTAGTAATTACAGTTGGTCTGATCTTCATCTCATCTACTAATCTGATTTTGGAGTGCCTCCTTTGAAGCAAATGCAATGAGACTGGTGTGAATTACTGCAGTATTATAATGAATCCCATTTATTATGGCAGAGCAAACCAGGAACACTCCCTAATTAAGCCAATATCTGCAGAAACACAGGGAGCACACAGTCCCTGCCCCAAAGATCTTACAGTCAGAACAGGCAAAGACAGACTCTGAGACAGAGAAAAGGGGACGGAGTGAGTGCAGAAGGAACCTGCTCCTCGCTGCACTTTGTTCCCATGACTTTTTTGGAAGGGAAGTCTGGTGGTTAAGATAAGATGTGAAGTAAAAGTGTGGAGCTGCTGAGTGAAGACTGTAGGAAAGGGAAGCAGCAGGTTGTACGGACAGCACAGAGCCTTTTCAGAGCTCTCTGCCGTTCCTTCCCTGCCCTCCCCACCCCTGCATCCCTGGCCAAGGCAAGGAGGTTGGCTCCACAGTCCAGCAGCACAGGAATATTGCTCTGGATGGAGCAGGCTCGGCTCACCCCCACTCCCAGAAAACAACCCCCCATGTGTCTGCAGAGAGGCTTAATTTAGTAAGGAAGCAGCTCTTTAGACTACACCATAGGTTAGACCGTGGGGGGCTGCTCTCCCTGTGATCCCCGTTAACATTAATCGGAGCGGAGTGCTTGCTTGTGTGCTATGCTCACCAATATGGCAGGCAGCTGGGCAGATCAAACAGCACGGGTCAAGCAAAGGGCTCGCAACAGAAGGTCTCTGCGCAGAGGAGAGCGCTGAAGGCAGGATGGGGCCGGCTGAGGGCCCATTCGCATCAATTCCTTGGGCCTACAACAAAGTTGGACCTAACTACTGCATGCAATTATAGTATTAAGACATTTCAGGAGACTTATCCATCGCTCTCTCTGGAGATGAGCTGCTTGCAATCTTTTTGACATTGATAGGTTACATTTTCTTTGCTTAATGAGGCTGTACGGGGACAGATTCTCTGCATTTCTCCAAAAGCCTGAGGGACTGTAAGTCAAGAAGTGCAAATCCAGAGGCCAGATAATGGAACAGCACGTGCAGCCTCCTCCAAAAGGGGGCTCATCACTGCAGCTGTACCGTTAGGTTTTTGATATTGAGCTCTGAAGGCACCTCATAACAGCAGCTGTTAATCCACATTAGAGCACCTTTGTCAAAAGCATTACAAAAAATATGCCAGGCATGCAATCTATTCTATTCAGCCTTTGTCGAAATGCCCAATAATAATAAAATAAAACAACAAATTATGAGAGCAAATTCAATGGAAAAATATGTACCCTATCCTTTAGAAATGGGCCAGGAGAACTGTGCAGAATGAAGGCATGGACATGGGCGCCTCACAGATGAGAGCACAGCAGGCAGCAAGCAAAGTCTGAGCGTCCCCTTAACTACTGCAGGGCTTAAACCAAGGTGGAGCCAAGTGGCTCCATGCTGCACCAAAAAGATGTAAACACATTTACTCAGCTGTCTGTGCTGTGGCAAATTAACTCTGCTCCTCTAAGACAGAGTGACTGCAGACTTCACTGGATCTTTTACCCAAGCAAGCAAGTGGCCAGGAGCGAGGCGAGCCTGGAGACATGGCCGGGGCAGCGGGATCTGACAGCCCCCTTGATGGATGTGATGCTCTGCTGGATTGTGCTGCTCTGTCAAAGGCAGGCTGCTGGCTGGAAAACACACCTTTTGACAATTTCAGCTCTGAGCATGTTTTAGTGACATGTTTTTCGGCTTTTAGTCCCTACTCCGTATAATATAACCACTTAGAAGAAGAAAAGAAAAGAAAAGAAAAAGAATCAGCTGGCCAGGACAGGAATAATTCATGCTTGCCAGCGGCTATTATTTCTCACGCGGCACATGGCTAACAGCAAGGTTGCAGAACAGAGCATCCTAAAGCAATAAAAAACCTGTACTGAGCTCATGGGTGCAACTTCAGTCCCACTGCTCGTGTGTGTTGCTGCATGTCTTTAATCACACGATCACGCGCTATCTCCCACTGCTCTGCGTTTGTTCAGGACACAGGCTGGATGGTGCTCAATTTATCAGCAAGTATTCAGTATCTGCTTTAGTCTCTCTGATCAAAGTGCAGCTTCATGTCTTATTTACGGCTACTACTAACAGCTTGCTCTGCACACACAACTATTTACTTCCCCCCAAGCTTTTCTGTGGTGTTCATCACTCTGACATCTGAGTGCTTTGCAAAGATTAATTCATCTTCATAAAGCCTCTTCAAAACGAGAGAAGATGGTATTCCCATTTTGCAGATCAGGAGTTGCTGCACAGACAGATTGAGGTCACGCATATCTACTCATGATAGGTCCTAATATGAAATGTCTCAGATCTAATCTTTTTTAGATGTCTTCAAATATAATGCCCAAACAAAAAGCTTCTGATTGTATGTTGAAACAGAGCTCTGACTGGCTTCTTAGGAAGCCTGGTAGTACAAGAATGGGAGAGGCTTAGGAACTGTAAATGCTGGTCACCAGAAACAAGGATGAAAGCTTTCTGAATACTGGTCTCGGGAATACTGAAGAACAATACAAATAACCCAGGTGAATATAAAAGACTTCATGGGTCTTCAGTGAAGCAGCAGAATATACCTTGAAAAACTATACACAGAGGAATTTTTCACTGCAGTTTATAGCAGTTTATAACACAGGACCAAATCCCGAGAGCACAGATAGCTTAAGGTAAGAGGAACTGCAGTTTCTCCACGTTTCTTGGGGCCTGGCCAAGCAAGGACAAATGCCGAGCGCTTTGTAGTGCAGAAGACCACCCTGGGAAGCACGGCTTTTGTTTTATTAGTGTGTTAAAAGCATCTGTGGATCAAATGTGCCAGTATCACTTTACACCATGAAAATGCTGCCCAGGGGACACTCAGGACTCATCTTTTCAAACGCTGATACCTTTGTCACTTTTAATAAAAGGCAGCTACAAAAACAAAGTGGACCATGTGGTCTCAATGAAGCAGAGACCATGGCAATCAATAACAGAAACAATCTGCACTTCCTTGCTGGGAGAATTTGCTATTAGCAGCAACATCTATAAAACAAGACATCACTCAAGACCTCCCTTCAATTTTTCTCGGGACAATGAGCCCACTGTGCCCAACGCACATCTGTGCTTATGGAGATTTTCAAATCCAGGCCAGTGTTTAGACTGATAACACAACCGTGCAACATATGATGATGATGGATTGGAGCTTGTGGGATGCTTGACCCTCCGTCTTTTATCCCCCAGCTGGGCACTTTGCTGACTCAAAAGAAAATTTATATGACAAAAATGACGATTTTTTATGCAACAGACATTATTTTCTGGTGTACTTCCTGTTTTATTTCACAGGCCACCAAACACCCAGCTGGGTCAGCACCTTGGTCTGTCTAATACAAGCTCCTCTCTCTGGCCCTGGTTATTAGCAGATGGATGGGGAAAGGGAATGGCTAGGGAAGAATGAAACATGGGGAGGGAAGGGTCAGGGAAACAAGAAGAAAGCCTTCTCAATACAATCCCTAAAAGACACCAAACTGTGCCACAGCAACTGCCTTTTAGTTGAGCCTCCTGATACAGCTCAGGCCGCATATGACTTAGATCAGTTAAATTTTACTTGGAAAGTTGTAGCTGAGGCCATTAACCTTCTCTGTCTTATCACTCAGGTGCCATCTCCATGCAGCAGCACATAGGAACTGGAGCTCCGTGAACAAAGAGGGCCACGAGCTGCCTTCTAGCAGGGGAAGCATACCCACCGCCCCGGCTCAGCCCCCGACACCCTCCATCAACACTGAATAGGAAGTTACTGGACAGGGGGATGAGAATGTCATAAAAGTGCAGGGGCTGAGCTGTTTGCTGTGTTGGGCCATTTTCATGAGATTAAGCTGACACGGACCTGCCGGCACCAGGAGCTCGGGGACTGCTGCCTGCGGAGATCTGTAACCTCCTGCAGCCCAGCGCTGAGCACGGCAGTGACGTGCCAGCTATGTGCCAGCTGAGCTCCCACCTTCCACTGTCACCCGTGGCCGGGTGGTGACAGCACAGTGTGAAAGCCCCGATGTCCCAGCCCCCTGCCATCTCAAGGTCACCGTGGTTGAGTGACATGAACCAGTCCACTTCCCATTACTCTGCCCTGCCGCGACGCTGTGGCACTCGGCTGCATGCCTGATCTTCCACTTCTCGGCAGATTCCCAGCTCTTTGCTTCACAAAATAAGGAACCAGATGTTTTCAGTTCCTTCTGTCTGGGAGATGCTGCAACATTTGTGAGCAGAGGAGCGGGCCTGTCATGTTAAGCATGCTTCAGTAATTCACGTTAATAAAATCGGCTCAAAGTTACGGCTGCTGCAAACTTGTATTGATATCCTGGTTCGGGATCACTTTTGGTTTTAGGATCTTGGGTCACAGAAGGACTCAGGAATGGGCTCAACCACACTTAATTCTATCCAGAAACAAATTTTTCATTCCTATATATGGCAAAAAAATAACCACCACCAAAATATTAACATATGGATGGACAAAAACGCTGCTTTCTGTCAGTAATGTCTACAAAGCATTTCAGGGGCTTGGCTGGGTCCAATCTCAGTAAGAAACATACAGCTTTTAAGTTAAAAGTCACACATGGGTAGTCTTATCAGCTGAAACATGAATTGTATTCTGACCTGGATGACCCACTACAGACATCAAAACCATCCAATTTCCAGCCTGGGCCATCCCGAGCACATTGCTCTACCTCTGCGGTTTGCGGTTCCTATTCGCCCCCCATTTGCATTCTTACTGAAATCCAGCAAGGCAGTTACTTCATCAGCTCCACATCGTCGCAGGAACATACAGGAAGTCAATTTTCTGCTGCACCAGAGGATGACAACTCAATAATCCCCATGACATTTCATTCTGTTGGATTTTAATCTCATAGTAAGAATTTTTGTTTCCCTAAGAGACCAGAGCTGCTAGCCACTGCTGGTTTGTTTTTTTCTTCTCAACTCACAGATGCATAGCAAGGAGAGGAACAGTAGCAGGAAAGAAAGAAAACAAGATTTCTGCCATGGTGAACGCAGTGCTTTTGAAAAAAAAAAAAAAAAAAAAAAGGCCTTCCACAACCTCCAGGGTGAAAACAACAGAGAACAAAGAAAATGCAAATAGAAATCTTTACTTATCAAACCTTGCAACCAGAGCCATGCCCTCTTCCTCCAAGCCACACTTGCTCAGTCAACAGATCCTTTTCTCAGTATTTTATTCTAAGGTGAGCCAATGCCTGGCCCGAATCTGAGGCTCCTCGAGAGCACAGTGCTGTACGGTGATGAGCCAGCAGCACAAAAACCAGGAGCTAAGTCAGTACAGTTCAGTGAACAGGGGGAGAGAGAGCAGCAAAGGGGATTCAGTTAGAAAGGCAGCATCTACAAAGTTATTTTTCCTCACTCTCCTAGCTGCTTTGCCTAGCCCTAGACAAACATTCCAGTATTTTGCTAACCGTTGCACTAAGATTTGGAAACTGAAGCCTTCTTAAGGTGTTGCCCAGGTGAATGGGACTCACAGGACTTGCCTTGCTGTCCTGGCATTTCACACCAAAGGTACTAAGACTGGTTAGAAAACCGCCTTGATACTGCAGCAAACTCTCTACAAGCACCACGCTGAACTGGCTACCTAATACAGAGATGAGAAAGCAACAGAGGTTTTTCTTGTACAGTCCCTTCATGTTCTGCCCTTTGCTCTGGCTCAGCCAACGAGAGGCACAGCCTCTCTCGGGACACAAAGATCCCAGCCCACAAGACATAAAAACATTTCTGTGCACGGATTGCCTCCTCACAATAACCTCATTATCACAGCTGTCAGTCAACAGGACAAGCCAGCCACTAGCATGGGAACTACTGATAAGAGATGCTCACCCTCAAACGCGTTTGCTGCCTGCAACAACACAAGGGATGGCAGCTTTAAGGCAGCAACAGGCAAGCCTGGGTCCTGTCTCTCCACTGCCACAGCCAGGACGGGGCAGGCAACGAGGTTTCCTTCAGCCCTGTGCCATGATAGCGTGGCTGCAGCATGCAGCTCCTTCGGTTCCGCCCCAAACTGTCACTCACACGGATGTAATTGTTTAATAGCCAGATCCACACTCTGTCATTCAGATTTATGTCCCACAACAGTGATGTCTTGTGATCAGACCGAAAAATCTAAGGGCTGTTTTCCTTACAGATCTCCCAGTGCAGAGATCTTGCACTCACTCGCTGTCCCCCTTTACAAGTGGCTATCCAAAACCTGAGTATTATTAATCACTCACTTGCTATGAGGCCTCTCTCTGTTTTATGCGAGCCTTTGACTTCCCGATGAAGGGTGGATATACCCCTAATGATGCTGATGTAAAGCGCATTCATCACTCATATTCAGTTCCACCTCGGTACTTACTCCTCAGCCTCTATTCAAGACAGGGAGAATATGGCCCCGATTTACTGACCTGAACCATGAAGTGATTTTTAAAAGTTTCAGAACTTTTTTTTTTTTTTTTAATTATTATTAAATCAGCTGAAACATCTTTCCCAAGGATGTTCAGAAACCTACCGAATGCCCTGAACATTCAGTGCCTGAATCAGAAACTGTAACAGATGGACTCAGAGGGCTTTTTTAATATTGGCTATTAATAAGTGCACATGTTCACAATGACAAATGCAATTTATTTTTAGTCTCTACTGGGATATTAGCCTGGTCTTCCTCAACACTTTTTGTCAAATTCCCTGCTTTGAGACAAAAGCACCGAGGCAAGAGCTCCTCCAGCTATGCAGCCAGCAAGCCCCGAGCTCTGCCCAGCAGCCCTGCAGGGTCCGACCAGCTAACATGTGGCTGCCTGACCTCCTTGCTTTATTCCTCCCCCAGCATACAACCATGTTCTTATAACTTAGGATTGTTTAATGACTGCAGCTTAGTTAATCCTGAATTGCTTGTAGCGTAAGTCACCTCAGCATCAGGCCTCGCTACTGAAACGACTGCATTAACTCATGATTCGGTGAGGCAGGTATAAAAACACCATGAATCAAAATGCTTTTAGTAAAGTTAATTCTTCAGCAGTTACTTTTCAGGGAAAAAACTGGGAACCTGTGGCCATGTACAACATCGGCAGCACCGTGCAGAGGCCCAGTCATCTCCCTCTGCCGTGCCTTTCCCTCCCAGCTCCATCCCAGCACCAACACCTCTGAAAGCCCACGAGGAACGACCTTGCTGTGAACCTTGGCAGCAAGAAATGCAAATATTTTGAATCTGATTCTTGTGGTCATTTCACTAAGTTAAATGCACAGTCTTAACAGTTCCCAGAAGAACACTGTGGTAAATATAAACTGTGATAACAGTTTGACAAATGTCAGCTGACGTAAAATGGACCTATTGTTTGTGTTTAATTAGAAGCAGTCAGGATTTCATGTCTGTACTTTGTGGTTTCTTCTGGGATCCTTGCTTTACTTTCTGTCTATCACAAGTTTTTTCCAAGAAGAGCCCATTTTTAGACTGACAGCACCAGAAAGAATGTGGGGAGACCTGGCGCTATTGCACTTGCAGCTCAGAAGAAGCAGGACACAGTGCCTTCGAAGCCAGACTTTGTTACTTTGCTAACATACTGACCTGGGATTTTCTGCAAGCAGCAGGTTATCAGCCACAGAAACGTGCTAGTTCTGTTACAGGCTGGATGGCACCTGCACCTTTTGCTTGACAAGGTTTTTCTGGAGGGTTTAGTTGGGTTTTCTTTGCCTTTAGACAGGGCACGGTAATTTACCCACTCAGCAGCCCCTGGGGCTGCGATGAAGTACCTCACTGGGATGGATGCTGTGCGAGGCTAAAATTACCCTCAGCCAGGAAATATTTTCCTCATGCGCTTGGTTTCGCTCCTTCCTCCTCCCTGGGCAATAGGCAGCTACTGGGAGAGAGCATTTCACATGATTAATTTTCTGCTATGGCAGAGGGGATGTGTTTCCTTCTACATCTGTGTTTTTGTTCACTGGTGCTCAGACAAATGACTAAGCCGTGGGCAGTGAGCGGAGCGACAGCGGCGCTCTGGCTCCCGAGCACAGCGCAGCCGTTACTTGTGAGGGCGGCTGACTGGACCGATTGTCTTTCCTTCCTAAGCAACATTAGCATTTAATCATTAAATCATAGCTAACATCACAATAAAGTACATCGCAGAGCTCCTCAGCTGAAACCAATTTTTCATCTGCTGCTTCTGGGAAAAGCGATGGTTCTTTGACGTGCACATTTGCTAAAGCAAGCTGCCCACCAGGTCCAGGCACCCTGCGATACAGCAGCAAGCACCAGCACTTCTGCCAAAGCCTGCTCTAAAATCTACCGAGAGCAGTAGCAAACCTTCCTGTGACTTTTACGTAAAGTCTCTGTGGTATAAACCCCGCAAGTAAAGTCACAGTGGGAAAGTGCCCTTCAATCCAGAGATAACCCCCCCACTCGGCCCTTTGCAGACCTGGCTGGGGGGGATGCTCAGCACAGCCCTACTGTCTCTTTTCCACACCTTTTCTGTTCTCCCATGCTTTAACTGCTTCTACTTTACATTTGGATGACCAAAGCTCAAAAAAAAAAAAAAAAAAAAGAAAAAAAAAGAAGGGAGTTGACAGGCTTTGTCAATTCACAGTGTAACACTAGGCACTTCCCCCATGGCAATCACACATCTTACAGCTAGACAAAAGGAAAATTAAGGAAGTAATCACAGCATCCATACAGGACCACTGTTGTTAATTACCCCTGCTGGGGGGAACCTGCCCTCTGCTCCCACCCTGGTGGCTCAGCCCAGGGCAGGCAGAGGCCACGCTGACAGCCCAGGGATGGACCAGCGTGATCAGTCACCATCTGATGTCTGGCATCGCTCAAGATTGGCTTCAGCTGACTGAGCGCAGACATTTAATGCCACTTTGAAGCCTGAAGATAACCAAAGCATTCACACAGATGGGGCACAGCCCCTGCAGGAGAGCGTGGCCATGCAGCAGCGCCGTGCGACTGCTGGTACAGGCATGCCGAGGACAGAGGCTACAGGTGAGAAGAGACAGCACTGTATTGAGATGTGAACATCGATTTGTCACTGCAGTTAGCTGGGCTTATTAGGGTGGCTGTGTAGCTGGAGCTACATGCACCCCAGTCAGAGCCATCACCCTTTTTAATATCTTGCACATACTCTGAGCTGTTTCATCCTCCTCTCAGTCTCTCCTGGAAGGTGCAATTTAAGGGGAGCAGCAACAGCTGAGTTTCTCCACCTGAAACCTGGAGGAACACATAGGAACGAGACCCGGGGGACTCTCTGTTCAGGCTGCAAGCACTGCTGTCACCCGGGAACACCCCTACGGCTACACAGGCTCCTCTTCAGCCAGTTATTGGATTACAACTTTGGGCTCTTATGCTGTGTGAGATCCGAATGAGCCTGCTTAATCAGCTGGTGATGTGACGCTTCCTCCTGTAAAGACCTGAGATCTACTTCCCTGGCAGTAAGCCTTTCCTCTGGGAGGTCAGGCTGAATTCCTGACTTCTGAAGTGCTGTTGGCAGTGGGAAGATGAAGCAATAATAAATAAATAATAATTTAAAATTTAAAAAATAAATAATAATTAAAAAAATCAGGACAGTTGTTATTTCCATCTAAACTTGACAGGACGTCCTGCCTGAAAAGGAGGTCTTGAGGAGCTCCTGCAGGCTGGCCTGCTTCAACCCCTGACAGCAGGAGGCTGAGCCCCAAACCTTGCCTCCCTCCAAATTTGCACTAGGTTTAATCGCTTGAGGTGACTGAAGAATGGCAAGTGGTTCTCTAGAAAGAGGTGGCCCAACATGCCTCAGACACAAAGTTAAGCAAAAATGCACCAAAAAGGAGGCATTACGTACTATTCCAGGAAGCACACTGAATTACCTGCCATGCAAGACTTCATGGGACAGGAGTGGTGCTCAGATCTGGGACATCCTAACTGCACGGACTGAGCCCCCCCAGCCCGATTCTTATCTCCTTTACATGTACCTTTCTTGTGTGCTCTTACTAATTTCTTATCATCCAGATTCTTTCCATTCTTTTGCTAAGCCACATTTAGCAAGTACTGTGGAAAAATGACACAGGAAAAAAGCCAGCCAGAGCCACGTGTGATTTTTGCTTTGATGAGCGTTACAAAACATCCCAGGTGAAGTACTTCGCAAGGCTAAGAACCCAGCTGCCACCATCTCACCTGAACGCGCTGGCAACTTGCTTGAGAAGAAGCTGGAAGCATCTCCTGCCCCTCTTGTACACAGCAGATCCCATAATAAGAATTGCTGGACAGTCTCTTATGCAGCACACAACTACGCAAAGCCAGTCTTGTTATTTCCAGCAGGCAGGCTCTGTTGCCTGGAAAAGCAGCTTTAGTTTGGCATGAACAAAAGCCAATGACTAAAACATTGTATGAAATTGATTTAATAAGGTTCAATGATTGAAACAGGAAGGATTTCCTTTAGCAATTTGTTACAGGCCAGATTCAGCCACTGTGACCAGCTCTGCCATCAGCCTAATTGAAATTTGTGCAATGAGTGGGGGCAACAATCTTTGCTCTCAATTAACTCTAAAGAAAAGTTGAATTTTTTTAACTCATTCTGATTTATCAGCTCTTCTTTCATCTGATTTTTAAAAAGGTCTGGATATTTATACAGCTGTGCAGAATATTCAGAGGTACCATAATTCACAGATGTCATTTCACCACTATTAAACTGAATGTTTAAAAGCTAATTAGAGATCAGGACGTAATTCATATTTCATTTGGAGGAAAGCAGGCAGGAATCTCCTACAAATACCCACTGCCAAGCCTCCATCTAGTCCCAGCCCAGCTGGTCAGGCAGCCCGCCCTGCCTTCTGGCTGCAGACCGAATTGCACACATCTGGCATCTCTGAGATTTGGTTACAGATATAAGAAAAACAACAACAACAACAAAGTTCTGCCATTGTTGCTTACACTAACCAGCACCTCCTTTGGAACTACTCCTTATGGTCTAACTGAACTTGTCTGTAGGGAAAAGTAACACCTCACGGTAGCTAAGCGAATCCCTTCAGCCCAGACACAGCGAGATCTGGGGGCAACCAGACCTCAGATTAGGTCTGCTGCCTACGATCTCCCGGCCATGCTCCAAGGCCTCGGTGCACGCTGCTGACCCTCTCCTGGCTGCCCTCGCTCTGAGAACAGCATCGTGTCTGCCACCACCCCGACGTGGCTCCCGGCGCCTTCTGCGAGCAAGGCACAGAGCTCAGAGCGACCGGGGCTCCAGGGAGCAACCGCAGCTGAAGCTGCAGAAGGCTTCACGTGAGAAACTTCTTCTTGTGAAAATGTCTCTATTAATAAAACAGTAGGGAATGCAGAAAAGAAGATTTATCTCGGAGTAAAACGTTTCTCTGGGAGCTCCCTGAGGAGTCAGCAGCAGCTTGTTACGGAGCTAACATGTCTTTTACTGCCGCAGCCACATGAATAAGAAATATTTCAGCATTAGGAGCAGTTAGGAGAGGCACAAAGCAGGAAAGCTAGGCAAGCAGAACAAGTGGCTCTGAGTAACAAAACCCGCAGCTACTGGAAAATCTTCTGAAAGGTTTTGAGTCTGAAACAACCCGTGACCTAATTAGGTGGTACTGTTACTGGACAACAGAGCGAGGAACAGAACAAGAGGAGGGGGAGACCAAGGGGAGGAGAAAGAGCCAGGCCTAAATACTCGGCCGACCAGGCCAAGCGAGAGCTGACCAGGGCTGACATTTATTTAACCAGCACGAGCACTCGGTGAGGCACGGGGGAGGCGCAGATGAGAGGGGCTTTGCTCCATGCATGTGGACAGTTTTTCCTCATGGGCTGTGTTTTACGCAGAGATGAATGAGGTAAATGGGCAGGCACCATCAGCTTGTGGAGATCTGCAATGAATGAGCCATAGCCACACAGGTTTCTGTTACTAAAATACAGCATTTTTCTCTGAGGGGGAAAAATGGCTTGGGAATCCCTAAGCAGCCTTAGAGGAAACAAGTGTTGCAGCGAGTTGTGGCAAGATAAGATAAGGATGCAACTTAATCTGCACCTTCCCCAGGAGGATTCACCACCGCTCACACCAAAGCAGTTTGGAGGCAGCTGGTGGCCCCCAGTGGGATGAGTGAAGTTCCTGTGCCCGGGCTGCGTGGGGGACACACAGGGTACGGGTCCCTGCGCCAACAGGCCCAGCCACACCAAACCAGCAGTGTGCTTCTCTCCAGCTCAACACGGGAGGCAGAGAGAGTAATTGGGAACAGCTGCATGGACATCGCCATGGGGTGCTCAGGAACCCTGTCTGCCCGAGGCAGGAGGCCCTGAAAACCCAAAGCTCCGAATCAATACCATGCTACGCAAAGGGAGCTCCCCATGTTCCATGTGAGGCACCCTCTACATAAAGGATTAAAAAATACCCCATTTGCCCTGGCAGATATTTTCTGTCAAAAATGACAGGCCAGACTCTTAGTTAGGATACACTGGCTCAGCATCACTGACTCCAGCAATTTAAATGGTGAGATTCGGGTCTGGTATCTCCCAAGGATACTGGGAGTGGAGAAGAGCTGGGCTGGCCAAATCCTCACCACTTTTCAGCCAGCAGGGTTACAGGCTGAGTCGCAGCCAGCTTCCTGCTGTTCACCTTTGGGGACAGCAGGAGAGCCGAGGAGGTGCAGCAGCCTCAGGGGCTGCTGCTCAAGTACAGCAGCCCCCGAACAACACGGTCATTCAAACAAGGAACCAAAATGGCAAGGATCTGGCCCAGCCATCAGCTGTTATCACAGATGTGTGGAGCCTTTGAACCAAGTTTCTTTAATCTCACATTCCTCTCCACTAAAAGCACGGTATGATTGCTCAATCAAACGGCACCAATAAATCGAGTCCCGACTTCTCTTCCTCCCACTGCAGCGCTCAATATTCCCGGAGGAGCAGGGCTGAATACTTCATTCCCTGTATTCTGTGACTAATCTCCCGCAGCCCCACAAAAGGGGCTGCCGAGGAGCGCTGCCATCTCAGGATGGGTGGCACTGCGCGGTCCTGCCCTCGCTCAGCTTCAGGCAGCTCATGACTCATTCCCCGCATGGAAGCCGCACAGGCTCTCTGCAGTGCTGCAAGCTGCCTTCCGAGTGGGTAGCTTTAGGCAACCGAGCTGTGAAAGAACTGCAGATGAGGAAGCCACGGCACTGCCCCGGCCCTTCTTTAGAGGACTGCAGTCAGCTCCTGCAGGGAGTGCAGCCAGCCCAGCCCTCCGCTGTGCTTGTGAGTGCCTCGGCGGGCTCACTTCCTACGAGCATGCTTCTTCACGGCATGTGCCATAGGCTGTGCATGTCTCCACCAGGAACCGTTCAAAGCAGGAGCGCTTGCATACCTGCAGTGAGTGCTGTCTGACTCAGAGGCACTGAAGAGGGTGCTCGGAGCAGCCGTGCCCGCCCACGTGCCCACCCACGCAGGCACGACGCATGCCACCAGAGAAGGCTGTGAGCCCTCTTCAACAGCAGCAGCTGTGGTGTGCAGGAAGATCAGCTTTTTCCCTGAGGTCAGAACAATTTAGGTGACTAAATCACAAGTACAGTCACAACAGCGACCTTTCCACTGGGTTACAGTAACCTCTGCAGGGCCGGTATTTCTGCACTCACTTGTTACTCCATTAAAAGCAAGCACAAATACTTCAGAAAGCAGAGAAGTTCAGAAGGAACAGTAGCCCACTGCACATTCTAGTTCTGCATCACAAATCAGACATCAATAAGAAATCTCAGGAAATACAGCTTTGCCCAGCTAAAAACTCTCATCTTCAAAACAACACCACTTTACTATTTCAGTGCAAAAGGAACAGAAACAGCTTGCTGCCCGCTGCAGTGCCAGGCTCCCCTGTTGCATCAGCAGCACAAGAAGGGATGTGCAGAGCCCACAAAAGACATACAAGATGCCGGGGAGGCTGTCCCAGCTCCCCTCTCGTGCAGCCAGCTTTGCTGTAGGTAGCAGGCGCACACAATACAACTAGCTCCCTCCTGAAAAGAAAAAGCTGACAAAGGGAGAAGGGTCAGGCTGTGCTTTCCCACTCTGCCTGGGTTTCTAAGGCTCATCTCCTGCAGTCTCACAGCACTCGGTTAATGGCTCATTAGAGCAGGTTCACTAACTGAAAGCAGACTTCTCTATACTTTAACTCTGGCTTTTAGGCTGATTTACCTCCCTTATCTACAACACACTTAACAAAAGACAACTTCTGGGGGAAAAAAAATCATCGTTTCTTAATTTCAAGTCTACTTACTGAGAACGGCTGTGGAAGTCGCTATAGGAAATCGCAGGGTCTGAGTCCACCTTGTAGCAGCTAAGTTTCTCCCAAGTGGGACGTGAAGGCAGACCTGGGACACGCTGTGTCTGTGCTGGTGAAGGCTCTCAACTGTGCATCGTTGCCAAGAAACCTGGGGCAGACTCCAAAGCCTCCAGATCTGCCCTGGCTAAGGCATTCCTAATCAAATCCTCCTCCCAGCAGGAGCATCCAGAGCAGCCGCCGGCAGCACACAGCCAGGAGCAGCATCGCTGCCTTTGATCCAGGTAATGCTGAACTTCCACACAGTGCTTCCACCAGCACGAAATATTGCTTATTTAACAAAGCAACTTCTATCTGGAATTGGAACTAGATATTTACTTTAGTCTCACTTTTGAGAAAGAAAGAATTTTCTGCAACTATAAGGCTCTGCTATACCAAAATCTCATGACCTGCAGCCACACAATTCCTGCTGTCTGGAAACAGAATTCATAAAATCTGCAGCTGCAGTAATGCATGTGAATGAATAACCTTTTGCATTACGGCAACAGGTTCTAGTCAGGTCGCACAGTGCCGGATGACATACACATTCATGGGCTCTATCTACCCCAAAGATCTCACAGTCCAAAATAAGAGACATACAAAGCTGCAGAGAGCAAGAAACAGCCAGAAGAAAGGAAGACAGCACAGCAGAAAGGCTGTAAGATGAAAAAGATTCATGAGATCATGGAAGCCTGGGCAAAACCAGAAGAAATGAGCAGGCATTTAAAGATCCCCTTCTCCACTGTTCCTATGTTACAGCTGATCTTGAATACAATCCAGCTTTCTCATTCAACATTAGTTTTTGTTTCTACAGGTAAATTGATTATAATAGAAATGCCTACATTATGGAAGTCAGATCAAAGTGTTTTAACATTATCATTTTGACTGATTTGACAAATTATTTATTTATTTATTTTCCTAAGGATCACAAACACTTCTGAGAATGAATTCTTCTCTTGAGTTAGGGTAGGCAATGTTTTTCAACATCCTTCAGTCTTTAACGAGACAGGAAAAAAAACCACACAACTATTTCCTGCCATTTTCTATTAGTTAATCATAACATAGCTGAAGTTTATCATCAGACTGAAACAACATCACATTGAATCCCGTAAGATGTCTAAATTTAGGCATGATAGGGGCATATCAGACTGTGCACGGTCATTTTTGCAACTATTTTATCTAGAGCTGGCCCAAATGACGTTACACGAAGAATAACTGAACCCTGTTTATTTTAACTCTGGTACTTCTAAGATTCAGATCTCTGCAACAATGGAAATTTATGCACCTTTAATCTTGTTGATGAGGACTGCTCAAAGTGGGAAAGGTCAAACATTTCAAAGATCAGAGTTTTCAGCAAGGATACACTTCAGTCTCCTTCTTTCCTCCCAGAGTTACCATTATGTGCCTGTAAGTAATTTAAAACAAACTCCTCATACCAAACCATGTGTGTGCATCATGTGTAATGTGGCTAAAGTAAATCAGTTAAATATATCTTCCCAGCAGGGCCTCAGTTCCTGATTTCAAACAAGAGTGGTGTAAAGGAAGGTGGCAAGTAAAAAGAGGCAGTAAGGTCAAGGAAGTAGCAAGGAAAGATAACTGTGGCTTTGCATATTGGTTTTTGCTCTTCTTTATACTCCTGGAGACACATTTGTAAGGAAAAGAATTAACTCTTCTGTTGGTTTCTAGCACCGCATTTGTAGTGCTGATGAGTCCTGGAGCAGGCAGCCTTGAACCAGCTTCATCACCCAGCCCAAAAGAGATTAAGCATGAACAGCTCTCCCAAAAAGAGTGTGTTAAGAACACGAGTCATCGGTGCCCCGAGGAGTGAGACACCTGAGACAGGTCGTGCTCTTAGAACACATTGCTGCTCCTGCAGGCTGGGTGCAGAGGACGGGGCTGCCCAGCTCTGCAGCAAGGCTGGCAGGGGAGCATCCCTGCAGCATCCCTGCAGCACAGCCCAGGAGCAGCGATGGAGGCCGCTGCAGCTCAGGGTCCTTCTGAGATCCAGGGGCTGCAGAGCAGGAGATGAAGCCAGCTCTCCTGTAGAGTTAGGACGTGCCTGGGCTGCGCAGTGCAAACCAGGAGCGGGAAGGGCTCCATGCTCCACAGCCGAGACAGACAAATATTACAATTAAATAAGCCCAGCATGATAAAAATGCATCTCTTGCACTCACAATTTCCATGTAGCTTTGAAAAGGTCTAAATCTGAGAAGGTAAATTAACTCCTTATCTGTTCACACTTGAAGCTTTTTAAAAAACAGGCCTGAAGGCTGGAAGTAGTTCAGCAGGCTGCAATATTTTAGCCTTACATGGGAAAGTTTGCCTAACGAAATGCTACGATTTTATCAGACTGTTTCCTTCTGCTTCCTCTCTGGTGGGTAATGGAAGTTACACCCACTTCTTAGCTTTGACATGTGTAACCCAGAAAAGCCTTAGTTCGCTGTAAAAATGCCAAGTGATATGTTTCTTTGTTAGAATATGTCTTGGGGCTCTTGTCGCATTCTTCTAAACACGTCAGGATAAACTAAATGCATTATTAACAGCTAGTGGAATAGCACCACGCATTAGCCATTCTTCTTCTGAATGGAAAAGAAAAAAATCTGATGAAATATAGTTCCTGTTATATTCCTAGATTGCTTTACTGGATAGCTGCCCTGTCTTTCACCAGCCTCAGGCTGAAAACAGGAATTCTGGAAGATAAATCCAGATACCCTAAAAAGAATTAAAAGAAAATGTGAAATTTCTCACTATTTTTCTTTAATTGGGTGCAATTTCTTAAAATGTTTATATGATTAAGTGTTATTAATGTTGTTAAATGTTTATACAATTAAACAAAATTGTTAAAAATCCAGTAAAAATGAAACCAAAACACTCCACAGAAAGATGTCAAAATGAGACACTGAAATTTAGGCCTAATTCCCTTCCTGCTATGCCAAAATGCTGTCAAAACCTGTAATTTGGGGTCATTTCAACTCTGACAGAAAACAGCACTGCTGAAATGTGGCCTACCATTGGACATGGCACTCTGTCCAGCGCCTCAGCGAGAAATGCCATCCCAAGAAAGGAAGGAGACAAATGATGCCAAGCTGCTGCAGCTGTACAGAAGCAGCGTGGGATGGAGGAGACTGAAGGGTTGGGCTTTGTGCCCCAGCCGTGTGACGGGGCAATACCTGCACACACTGCTCCGGCCCAGCAGCAGGACTGAATTCCTCCCCTGTTACTTCACATGATGCATTCTGCTGCCTCGGGATGCATCTGCGCTCAGCTACTCCCGCCTAGCAGGGGCTGCTGGCCTAATGCTGCTTTTGTAGCCCAGCATTGTGTGGCAGAAAGGCTTCAGTCTGCCTCCTCAATGCCTGTCAGAAAGCACTATAGTTGCACCACAGCTGAAGTTTCCCTCGGTGCTGCAGCAAAACGACAGCTATTTATAAGCTATCTCACTTCCAGATCTCGCTTCTCCCTAGTAGGAGATACAAAGACACGTATAAAAGGCAATTAAATAAAACACAATGGATTGTGTTAACTACTGGTAACCAAGAAGCCACCTTGATCCCCTTCTGAATCTAAGATATTCACTGCGTGACACTGCGGCCTCAGCTCACAAAGACTTTTCAATTTCGGATTAAACACGATGCATTGGAAATAGCTCTGGTAACCCCCAGCAGCACATTAGAGCTGGCAATAGGGAAGAGAATGAATGGCAGGGGGAAGACAGAGGGGTTAAGCATTTGCATTGGGAGAAGGGGTGCAAAGGAAAACTACTGTTTTGTAAAGGGTTTCATTATCTTGCCACGTTTCTGGAACCTGGGAACTGTCTGGACCACGGGGAGGACGAGGGAAATCACGCGGATGAGCTATTCTCACAAAGCCCAATTCCTCTTTCTGGAGCTCCAGCTCTCAAAACATGACCAAAATCTAGGGAAAAAAACATCCTGAGAGAGACCTAACTGATAACTGCACCAGTAAGAATGAGATTGGCTTGAGTCCCAGCCAAAACTGGAGAAGGCAGACAGAGGGAAGGACATGGAGCCTCCCAGCAGCGCCTGTTGGAGGTGGCAGTTTTTCCATAGGCAGACTTTTGCTACCAGCCTGCAGGACTGCTGCTGAAAACATGGCTTCCTCCTTCCAAGGTTTTCATGCAGAATTTATTGCTGGTTCCTCTCCAGATGATTCACATTTAGCCGTAGAGACTATTTTTAGCTGCTTTTCTTTCAGCACTTATTCTTGGAGAGCCCCTGCAATTTTATGTGGTCTTCCCTCCCCTGGCTCCTCTGGCAAGAAGCTCCACGAGGCTGGCTGCTGAGAGCAGGGCTCAGCACCTCATCCCTTCTGTGTGCAGCGCAGCCCATCGCAGCACTCCTGAGGTCAATAGCAGCGGGCTTTATCACCACAAAGATAGGTAGCGGAAAGAAAACAAACCAAGGAAAAACAAACACACTCCAGGTCCTTAGAGTGCTTGCAAAGCCATTGTGAGGCTGTTTGGGCAAAGGTCTGATGGTCTGGACACACTAACAGATAGCAAAGCTGAAGGCACACACATGCAGCGAACACATACAGAGGCAGCTGGGTACAGCAGAGAGCTGTAAAGCATGAGAAAATTGCTGCAATTCGTCTGGGGTAAATCTGACACCGAGACATGAAGTTACCTCTTTGTTAGGGTCACGCAGTGCTCCCAGCATTATAAAAGGGAGATGTTAACCCATCAGCGTGTCCACAGCCAGCATCATGGTAGGTGTACGTGTCCTTTTGAGCTGGACTCTGATATCTTCAGGTTCAGTTTTACAGCTTTGACACAGACATTGTGGGACACAGTTAACAGCAACCCAAATCACACATAGCCACATAACGTTACCAGCCCAAGAGGCAGCTCCACAAGTAGGGAAGTGCCTCAGTGCTTTCTTTCACATATGGGAGTAGTGTTGCCGTATTAAATCATTTTTACACTGGTAAAGTCACATAAATTAAGGCTTGTCTTGCATTAACTATACCCATACAAAAGCCTATTGTTATGAACCATAAAAGTTTAATATTGTTGACGTTCCTGCCTCTCTTCCAAATGTGGTTAACATTTTCTAACAACTCTAAATTTTTTGAGGCATGTGAATGGGACTCATACATACTTGCAGTGCACACATACACCACAGACATTGGGAAACCTAACTAAAATCGGAGTAAATTAGCTGGAGGGAGAGGTGAAAACACACAAGGTATGAACGTTAAGAAACCTTTGACTGAAGATGATAATTTTTATCTGTGCTGCCTTACCTGGTTTACAAGTAAATCTCTTCTCTACCATGGAGAGCCTCAGCATGCTCTAATACATAACCTTGCCTTTTAAGAGCATTTTGTATATTGATTCCAAAAGTATGACTCAAGCTTGTTAGCTTATTATCTGCTAGGTTAGTAAGAGCTCCTAGGGAGCCAACATATGGGTGTACTTATGAGCATGTTAACAGCTGTAGTAAAGCAGCTAAGTCCATTACACTAAGCAATGGAGTTGGTTGTACTCTTTTCCTGTTGCCAACACAGCAATTATTAGGGCTGCCGTGTGCTTCAGTAGACTAAAAGAACTGGCAGACCAAATTGATCCCAGGAGTAATTCAAGAAAGACAGAATTACACTAAGAGTCGTGGCCCAACGTGTTCCTCTCCTTTAAACCCTCACTTGAAAATATTAGCTATTTGCAGGCTGAAGTCTAGGCTACTAAATGGTAATTAGACAGCTACATGGGAAATAATTACCTGATTACGAGATGATTAATTAGTATTCTGTCAAGATACAATTATCCTGGCATCTAGGGAATACACTGCATTTCTTCTTTGCTCCTTACAAGATGATGACAGCAGCATAAAGCGCTTCTGCCCTGAATACCTACAGAAAGGAACAGCAAAAGAGCACAGACAGCAGCACTCAGTACCCAGGGGTCTAATGAGGCTAGAAATATGCATGGCAGACTGACACATTCCAGTCCTTTGATGACAGGTCAAAAACAGACAAGGAAACAGCTTCACAAACAGCAAGAAGCAAATAGGATCCTACCTGCACCACCCCTCAAACACACCGAACCACTTTTGACCGCAACCTTACAGTGGGAGAGAAGCAACTTCTGGCTGCCTGCATATTGCAATGTAAATGCCACGCTTTGTCAGACCAAATCAAGCCTTGCAAAATTTTATAGATGTCTGCAGGGACTGGAGGATAACAGCACAGGTACCTCTGAGGGCCCCTGTACACCAGTAAAAGGCAGGAAGGCTGACATGGCAGGGAGAGGCGAGATTTACAACATAGCTCGTTCTAACAGAATACAGCCTGACCTAATTAGTTGAACACCTTTGTACAAGGGTGCAGCAAACCTATAATGGCCCCCTTGGCTGCTTTTATAAACTACAAGTAGATTTGACACCTACAAATCTTGCTAGGCTGGTAGCTTCATAATCTAGTACAGGTGAGCAAGAAATTAATTTGCCTTCAGCACCATTAGCATCAGAGCTTTGATCTTTCCCCAGTTGAGGCAGGGCAGCCCTGCTTTGCACTCTGCCTTTCACCCAGGCAGGCTCTGCAGAACAGGGGAACAAGAAAAAGCATTCTGGAAAATGATCGGTACATGAAATTTAGTAACAAATTCCACCTACGTGCACAAAGTACTGCTGAGTTTTATACGTGCTCAGATATAGAAGCTGTGCCAGCAGACAAGGCACGAGGGGAGACATGGGCACAGGTCCCCACTCGGTGACAGGAATCTCCGATGACCCCAGTGGTACGCAGTCACCTGGCTCTTCTGCAGACCCACCTGATTCTGCCACCTCTGACCTGGGCCTTATCAGTAGATAGCTCAATTGATCTTCTGCTAACTTGGGCTGAATAACAATTTCCTAGCTCCCAGAGGAGCTATGAGATGAACTTATTAGAGCCTGTGAAGTACTTTGATAGTATAATAATGGAATAAGTATTGTAGATAGAGTTTTTATGCTAATTCCTTCATCTACATATCTGTGGCTGCCTCCTCCAGGAATTTAACAGATATATGGCATGCAGAATAAATACCTCAGAAGTAACAAGCCTCTGTACCAAGCCTGCAGCTCATTTCCACATCTTGCCACGTGTGCATGGCTACCCTGCACCTGCCCTGCCAGGACAAGACAGACCTGTAAGATGATGGAAGCTGACCGAGCCATGAATGATGCCTCTTTGCGTATCTCCTGCACCAGCCTTAGAGGGAAAGCATCAGGGTGGCAGCTGCCTTTAAAAATCACCTGGTGACAAATGGTATGCCTGCCCAGCTTTCCGGGATGGAGATACACAGGAGGTCTCTCGTTGGCCACCCCATTGTTCCAATCAGTGTTATCCTCCTCCTGCACGTAAATAGCATTAGAGCTTCTCACATTCATACCCTTCTGCTGGGCCAGATCCGCTCAACCCCTCAATTCCAGATGAACCCAAGTGCCCAGGTGCCTGACACCATTGAAGGGGGCAGGAATTAAGTCCCTGTGCATGCTGGTGACACAAGGCCTCCCAGCCACCACCTCCCTTGGAAGACTCAGCATTGCAGCCTGGGTGCTGAGCACGCTGCAGTGAACTTTGCCCCTGTGTTACCACTCAGCTAGACAGCTCCCAATTAACGACTTTGTGTGAGCCCAACTGGCTCTAGACAGTATTTTCAAATGTGACCACTATGAAAGGAAAAAAAAAATAGGTCAAGAGGATTATGCAGGGTGACTAATGATTGCTGCATGCTGGGCTGAGATGTGAAGCCTGGCTATGCTTTCAAAGGTGCATAATAATATGTCCAGGTCTGACCTGTGGTGCTGTTGACACTTTTTCTGAGTTGATGCCTTCTCACAAATGCCCATTAGGCTGGAAGCTTGGACGCCCACCATGAATGATGGCAGCGGAGTGGAAGGGCTATCAAACTTCGCAGAACTCCCATTAAGTTTCACTTCATTTCTTAAAAGCCAGGCAGGAGGACAAGTATTTAGCCATCAAGGCCTTTTGGAATTGTTTGCTGAGAAATGTGCCCGCTGTTCGCAGGCTGTGGGACACGACGTGTTAATACTCAGACAGCTCCCTGGAGCTGGGCAACAGGAACGAGAGGAGGGGGCTGTTCTGCTTGGCACAGCTGGCACTCAGAGGCAGGGGAGCACGCTCTGCCAGCCAGTTTGCCATCCAAATAGCCAGAACTAGTAGTTTTATCCTCAGCTATTGCTGAGCTGAACCCAGAGCTCCCTACGGGGATTCCTGACCAACAAGTGACGTGGCAGGCTCAGAGAGCCACGGAAAACAGCATTTCATTTCTCAGAGTCCCTTCATGGATGAGAGTGTAAGTATAATCACTGAGAAGCCTCCTTGACAAGCACAGACATACCAGGAAAAACATAACCTCCAGTTCAGCTGAACTGCGAGGAAGATCTGGAAGCCATCTCACCTCAGGTGCTGGGGGCCAGCTGCCACACGTGGGCTGTTGGCAGCCTGGCAGCCGCCGGGCGGCATGAGGTGAGACTGGCTGGTGCTGGGCCCCGAGCAGGGAACAGCGGGTGCAGAGCTGCTGGAAAAGGCAAGGCACTGCCTTCAATAAGCACAACTTTTGTCAGAAGGCTGCAGGGAAAACTCCCAGATATAGGAGAAACGTGCAACTGTGCAATGAAGCTGAGGAGTGTGGGCGAAGCTGTGAGGGCAGTAATGCTATGGAGGCCTTCCCAAGGCGCCATGACCGACTTCCCACCACACCTGAGTGGTTCCACATCTGTACAAGCAATGAGGGAACGCAGCACGTACTTACATCTCACAGACGCCTTTCAAATAACCTCAGTTTTAATTCCCAGGCAATTCTACACTGTCAAAGAGCAGAAAAGCATTATTATAGCAGGGGCAGTCCTCTGTGACTGACAGGACGCAGCCCAGGCAAGGCCTTTCAGTATAGACTTTCAGGCTCCCCACCTCTTTCCTCAAGGCACTGCTCAAAATTTAACAAGAGGATGAATTTTTGCCCCATTGTTAGGTCTCTGCAATCATAGGCAGGGAAGAAGATTTTTGCACAAGCTCCTTGATTTAGATGAACCGAAAAGTGACAAGAATACTTTTCTCGCTTTTTTAAAGCAAAGCCTGCCTGAGCCCATGGGCTGATTGTGCCGTAAATCCATCTCTTTTCCAAGTGTAAAATCTCCAATTGCTCATCCCCTGTCTTTCATCCTAATTAAATACTGATGTGAAGTAATCAGCATTATTGTCAATGGCTCTGGCACTGCCCAGACACTTGTGAATATACAATATTAGGAGGAAATGAAGCCAGAGAAGATTTTCCCCCAGCAGCAGACAAGCAGTGTGGACAGAAAACACCCATGTGAAGGGGTGGAATTGCCACTGACCCAGGCAGGACCTCTTCTATAGGGCACAGCAGTTTGCAACATGAAATGAAGTGGGAGATTTAAAACAGCTGAAAGAACAATGCTGCCTATACTCAGGGGAATATTGGCCCAGTGTCCTGTGAAAGCACTGATACCACACTGCCATTAATTGCTGCTCTGCTTACCTGCTTGTAAGCACCACGCACAGACAGGAGCAAACCCACACCTTGTGGTACTGCCAAGAGCCCTCCGCTGGCTTTGGTAAGACATCAGCCATGGGCATCTAGCTTCTAATCCCATGTCTCACAGTCCTGCATAGAACTGGGGAAGGACTCTGCCCTCACTCCTGCTTTGTTTCTTCCAGTGCTCTGACAACCCCTTACAGCACCAACCCAGAGTGCTGAGGGCTGAGCACTGGCAGCAGTGTATGCTGCTCCTGCCCTGTCTGCGCTAGGTGAGCGTGCCCAGCTGCTTGGGCCCGCTGCGAGGTACCCGGGCAGAGGCCCTGGTGCCACGCTGCTCCAGCCCTTAGGCCTGGCCCACCGGGCACAGCTCCACAGCTCAGGGCACGGGGCTGTGCTGTGCTGTGGCCACATAGCTTTTTTTTTTTTTTTTTTTTTTTTTCCCCCCCCCCAACAGAAATGCTTTATTTTGCCTCAACAAACCAAAACATGACAAGCTGAATGTAGCAAATTCACAGACCAATATTTTATACTTTAGCAAGGCACCCAGTGGCTGCAGGGATAGCCTGGCTGGGGGCCTGCAGTGCCCCGTTGTGCCCTGCAGAGAACTGGTCAAGGGAGGGCCCCTCTCTGAGCTGGATGCAACACGGCTTCCCTGCCATTGCAGAAGAGAGTCAAATGCCTCCAGTTACCTTTCAAATTTTGTTTTCGTAATCTGGTCAAATTAAAATACTGAAGTGCTCTTGCATGCTGATCCATGCCCTTGGCACTCACCTCTCCCTTCTTATTAATCACATTCAGTACGGAAGTGTTTAGATGCCATCAGAAAAGAGCTCCTGTGAGGCAGTGAGTTGTCAGCAGGGGGGAAGCTCTGGGACCCCACGTCATCTAAGAAGCAGCTACAGATGGTGAATTACCATAGGAAACAGAAACGCGTGTGGTCCATGTGGTTCTTGTTACTATGGGCTCTTGTAGAAGTGGCATGAGTGTGAAGGCAGCCCCAGCCTACCGGAGCTGGGGAAAGGATGGTGTGCCTCCTGAGAAGACCTGTGCAAGCTGTGCTAACAGAGACCAGCCCAGAGCTGACAGGGCAGCATGCCCTTAGACAGTCTGAGCTCCTGGGAGCTGATTCAGGAGAGTCCATCCTTCCTCGAATATCAGATTCCTTCATAAGAAAGAAGACACTGCACATAAAAGCAAGAGTTTATGCAGAATGCAAGTATCTAAGTACAACTAAATATGAATGTTTGGTATGTAAGTATCGATACGCTAAGAAGAGTGCTGGTTTCTTTCACAACTCTTCCTTCTAAGGTTAAGTGGTCCTGTTCTTGCAGGGGAGAAGCAGAGAGAGTATCCCATATGACAGACACTATACAATCAAGTTTCTTTCTGTAAAGGTTCTTGATCTAAAAGGATTACCTACAAGCTAGAAGAAAAGCACGTCACTCAGCAGCACAGCAAGCAGTGCCCTGGCTCTAAGTCAGGAAACATCTGACAATTTTGTTCATGGGGAAAAGCCAGTCATCTTTAATAGTTGTAAAGAAAGTGACCGAGGACTTTCCCCAACCCTAGAATTTTGCTGTATGAAGCATGAGTCAGTGTTATCAGAACATTTCACTGCTACAGCTTTTCTTTGTAGACTAGCAGGTCACTCTTGGCAGGGCATGTGCTGTGGTATCTGAGTACAAACTTTCCTCTTTGAGTACCACAAAACGACACAGGATGTCTCCTGATAGCAAAGTTTTGCTTTGGTGCAGTAATCTGAGAAATCTTACTCACAGTTTCTTTACAGGCAAGGAAATGTATTAGACAACAGGTGAAAACTCTGAATTCACTACACAAGACTCCCCTTGGTTATTTCCCAGTAATATCTCACTCCTGGCTTTGCAATGAGACAAACAGAAAGGTTTTATGTCAAGTTTCTAAATACTGTGACAGTATAAAGCTAGCTATTTACTCTTTCACTTCCTGACAGCTTCCCAGATGAGAAACTTGTGGCAGCTCCTGAAGCTAGATAAACCCTGTAAAGAGTTCATAAAGGAACGGTTGTTCATCTTTGTGCTCGAGAGTTCAGAGGTAAACAAATATTTATGAAAGGCAATGTTTACCTACTAGTTTCACAAAATACCATGCATTGCTCATTTCAGATCGCAGAGATGCAATGAAATACTGACTTCATTCATTATTTACGTCTCCTTCCTCACTCTTCCACAGGGTTAAAGTCAACTTATAAATCTTTCCTTGGAAGCATCTGTGCAAGTTCATTTAAAAAAAAAAAGCAGCCCAGAATTGCAAACACCGTTGGTTTAAGATAAAAATTTTCACAAACTCTTAAAGCCCAAATCCCATGCTGATGTAGGTGACCTCAATTACTAGTCCAGAGCCCCACATTTTTGCAGTACACACGTATAACAGGTGTCCTGCTAGAAAGGGACGGAGAAGACCAACAAGGTTCTCAGTGGCTTTTATTCAGGACACACTCTGTGCCCCCAGAGATAAACAACAAAAGCAAAGTCACAGCATGCAGGTAGAAAACACACGGTTCCAGAGCTTTGATGGACATGGTCAAGAGACAAGAAAACAGAAGTTTCGGGGTTGCTGCTGCTAAGCTGATCACCTTGGCTTCTATTTTGTTATCACGATCAGACTCAAACAAACAAAAACAAAAGAACACTTGCTTATTTTTCACTTTAGCCACTGGCTTCTTATTTGTCATACCAAACTCTGAAATTCCTTTTCCAAGTTCAGCGATGAAAATTTAACCACAATAAAGACTTATTTGGCCTAGAGGTTGGATGGTGCATGGGAGCCTTTGGGATAACTGGTACTAGACAAAATTAAACATTTGCAAAATATCAATTTTCCATAAGCAGCAGGTGAGCAAGAGAAACCATCCTAATTACAGCCCAAACTTCTCCCAGTTGGTTTTTGTTTTATTCGCTAACCTTTAATCTCCTTCTTTTCAGGGACCTTTTCTATCATACCTTTTTGTTGGCCTTAGATTTACTTTCCTCTGATTTGTAAGAATTCACTGCCTCCTCTCTTTTTCCTTCTTTCTTTCCTGCACTCCTATAAATACCTGTTAAATAAGCTGTCTCTGCACACCGATCTCCTCAGCGTGCAGAGCTGGGTTTTGCCCATGCTGTGCTCAGGCACTGTTCTGCACTATGAACGGGTGAAGGGAAAGTAGGACGTTAGTTCTTCGCTCACTTGTGATGTGAACTCTCCTGTACAATGCACTGAGGAAAATTTCAGTCGAGCACACTGCAATCATTTTGAGCCTGCAGGCCAAATAGCATCAGAAATGCCTAGAGAAAAAAATGGATGTAACTGGTCTATGAAATATTCTGGGGAGTTCAACAAGAAGCCAGTGGGACAAAGATCCCAAGAGACAAAATAGTCTAAAAAAGAGTTTTAGGGCAGAACCCCCTTTCAGAGATCTAAATATGACAAACAATTTTAATTCTGAAATTTAAAAAACAAAAGAGGACCCTGGAGGAGATGAAGCTGTAAGAGGCACTATATGGAAAAAGTTCCTCCTCTAACAGTCTTAAGAGCTTACAGAGTGGGAAAAGAAAACCCACCAGGAACATATCCTAATTTCTTTCTTACTCTTAGGTTGATTTTCACCATCTAAGAATATGACCAACAGTTCTTAATGGCTCCTAACACGCCCCTTTTTCTGGACAGGTTCCCATCTTCCACAACCATGCCTTAGGCATCATAACCATATGGTCCATCTCACGATGAAAGACATGCCCCAGTTAACCCGACCAATCTTCCTCAGTGATGTTAGCATTCAAGGACACAGTAATTAAAAACTGATGGGAGTAGCAAACAGCAACAATTCTTTGAACATGCACATGCCAGTAAGAAATATGGAACAGTTCCTGATATAGGAAACTTCTTGTGGGGGATATAGAACACTTGAGGCTCTGGCTGTAGCTCTGCCTGTGACCACAAGAAGCCCAACACATCCTCTCTGCAGCTGGGAGAAGGTAGCAGCCTATTCAGTATGTATCAGTTAAAAAGTTCTGCCCATTTAAAAAGGGGTTAGGTTTTGTATGTAGTTTGATAAATACACTTCTACCATGGGCAAGGAAGTTTATGTATGCATTATTGCCCTATTCCATAAAAATGGCTGGACACAGCTCTACAACAGAAGTATATCGCATTTATGTAATTGGGCTGAAACTACCTAAGGGTAGTTTTGTTTTGGGAGCCTACATGCACTGAAAGATGCAGAACAAGTTTCAGGGGGTAGGATTAAATTATTTACTTACTACTTTTTCTCCATCCTCTCACTTGGAAATTGTAAATAAAATTTAAAAAATCCACATTTACTTCAGCAGAAACCCTGTCATGGGTTAGCTATCCTGTTACAGCCAAGAACAAATCAAACTCTTTTGGAAGTCGCATTGTTTGTTATCATACTGCTATTTGAACAAGCTGGGAAAAGCTCCATGGAATCACCCTTTTCAATATGCTTTTTTTTTTTTTTTTTTTTCCTTCTTTTTAAACCACACTGTATCTACTTCATGCCTTCCCAGTCATGTTAATTTGAGAGCAGGCTGCCAGATTCACACTGTCAGCCCAAAACACTCATCAGCATTTGCATCCACTCTGTATCAACATTGCCATGGCTACATTATTATTCCAACTTAACCTTGCTAGCAGCTTATCACAATGCCACGTACCAAAACAAGCCGGGATCCAGTGTACACATCCACCCAAACAAGCTGCCTATCTGACAGCCTATGCTGCAGCTGGTACCCAAGTCAGCTGGGTAATTACAGTAACAGCCTGGGTAAAAAGGTGTGCCAAAGAGCAAAACTCCTAATTAGCAACGCCTCTCAGGGGCCTAATTGATCTTGCCTGGATTTCTGTACTTAGAAGATGCAACAGTCGATGATTCCTTTCCTATTTCTCGTCCGTTCAGACTGTAACTCTCAGACCGTAACTCTCAGTTACAGTCTGTAACTCCCTGCTGCGCTCCCCTTCTAAAAGCTGCCTGGCAGGGTCCTGAGGGCACCAGCACCTCGTGCAGCCTGGAAATCCCTCAGGGACTGCATTGACCAGAAATAAATCAGCTCCGTTCCGCCCAGTTCCTGCTGAGTTTCAGCAGCCTCTTCTTGGCATGAAACTTCTGGACAGAAGCTGCATTTCTTTGGCATCCTCACTCCAGCCATGGCCTCCGTGTCCCTGATTAAAAGAAGGTCAAGTAGCCCACATCTCTTTAATTTTTAATCGCAATTTCATGCTGTTATTTCAGCTGCTGGAGGCAGCGTAGCACAAATCCCGCAGGAGCAGTTCCTCGATACTCTCGTGTAGGCTGGCCTACTTTTCCTTCCTGTCGGGTTACAAATTGCTTATCACGGCCCTGATGTGTGGCGGTGCTGGGGAAGCGTGCCTGTACCCAATCGCATAAATGCTCCACTGTAGCATGTAAAATAGTGCATTTTGATCCTTCTCCAGCTTCTAAAAATAGACAAGATAATCAAGATCTAATTTTTAGCTCTGTGAGCCCAGCTGAGTACAGTGGTATAATGTTAAGGGTAAATGGAACTGATGAACTGCTCAATAAACCTGCAGGTGGGAGGCACGGAGCTGGGGAGGCCAGAGCCCACACAGCTTTGGGGGGATTTGGGACATTTCAAGGGCTGGGGGAGAAATGCGAGAAGGAAGCAGGAAAGGAAAAGCACTGGGCAATTTCATTACCTGCGTGGGTAATTCTAGTGGCCCTCCTGAAACTACTGAAATCGAGCACTTGAGCCCTAAATAACTGCAGGCGGTCTGGCAGCAGCTGTGTGACAAATTCCTGTAAGATCTCCTAAGGAGGACTGTTTTTGTTTTTGTTTTTTAAAATGTAGGTTGGAAAACCCTGGCAGTATACAAAGCACTTTTATTTTGACAAACAAGAGAAGGTTCCTCCAACAAAATACATTGCTCTGAGTCTGATCAGAGAAACTAAAGAGCAAAAAGGATACTTTTAGTTTGTTTGTGCACGGAGGGGTTTCAGTGGCTTTGTTTAGCCTGACCACCTCTTTGTGGCAGACTTTCTCCACACAGTTTCAAAACCACCTGGAATGTGGCTTTATCAACCAGCTTCTACAGGCCTACACAGACCTTTCTCCCAGTTAAAAACAAATCCACCACAACAAAAAATACTTAAGCCCATACTTTTTACTCCAAATAAGGTTTTACGTTTCAGTTTCACAGCCTTCTCATTGAATATATTCAAAGAACACTGTGTTCCCTTATCTTCGATTAACACAGCACAATTCTGCCTGAACAGCAAAGAGAAAAGAGGTGAGGCAGAGCAGGAAATAAATACACAGAAAAAAAGAAAGGGGTAGTTTCAAGTTTATGAACCGGAGGGCAAAGATAACTTCATCCCGTCACATAAGTGCCAAGAAACCCACAGAAACCTATATGCACTGCCTCTTATTTGCCTACTTCTATTACAGAGACTTCGGTATTCCCAAAAGAAATATAACAGTCAGGACTGCTTCACCACCCTCTGACCGAGCAGCGTATTTCTTTGACAAGAGAACAGGACACAGTGCGTGCTGTCATAACATTTCTTTTGCTTATACTGTTCATAATGCCGTAGCCAAGACACACAAGTGGATGGATTTGCATTACAACAAACAACAGGTAAAAAGGGCTAAAGCACAAAGTCATACTTACCTGAAGGATTAAATCAATACGGATGTGACTTCCTCGACAGAAAGGGAGCAAGTTTTAGCTTTCTGTTATTTCACAGCCTCTACCCAAAGTCTGATCCGCCGCCTAACTTGGTTTATCCATGGAGAAACAAGGATGGGAGGAACATTTTGCCATGGCAACTGACAATTCCAGAAAAACCACCCCCAAAACTGTGCTCAGTCAGAAAATCAGCAGATGAAAAGCTTGAAGATAACACCTCAGAAAGAAAAAAAATACATGAGAGAAAACGTCTGTTAAATAGAGGTTCTGTCAAAGAGAAATGTGATGGGCTTTCAAATGGTAAAGCTTCTGAAGGTTGAATAAAACCCTACCTGGGCCCCAGAACAGCAAAATACTCAAAGAGGCAAAGGCAAAGATACCAACAAATACAGATGCACGAGGTAACTTTCCTTCAGAGGCCTGGAATAACACTGGTTGTAGCTTCACCTGTGTCTGAGCGGCAGCAAGAACAGCCATGCCGAGCGGCCACGGCTCTGCCTGCTTGAAGCCCCCCAGCAAACGCAGCCCTGAGAGGTGCCACAGGTTGACTGGAACAATGCCACGTGCGAAGTGAAATCTCTGCTCCCTTGATGATTTACGTTTCTATTACAGGAGGACAGTAGTTCACCTGCAGCAGCACGTGGTTACAGTTTGAAACAGGTAACTGGCAGAATGTGGGCAAAAACACTGACATGAACAAACTCAGCCCAGCTTTCCAGCCCCCCCAAATCTGACCGAGCAGCTCTGCACCGAGATGCTGTGTCACAGCGGCAACAGAAGCTCCAGCAGCGTCTCTCATGTCCCTCCCCAGCACCAGGCAGACTCCTGCCAGCCCCAAAGACAGCAGGATTGCATCTGGAGGGAGCAAAGCCCATCTGCTGGGGCAGTAGGGCAAGAATGAGGTGGGAAAACACTTCTCCCTCCCTGGGAGCTCCTAGATTTCAAAATATTTTCTTGTCCCAGCTCAAGATGAGAAGGTCAAAACCTCTCTTTTTTTGAAAAGAAAATCCAAAGCACACTTTGGGAAAGGAAAGGAATATTTTTGGACTGGGCCAGAGTATTTCACTTTATTTTGTATTATTTAGTGTGTTTTTTACATGACAACCAAGCAGAAACAAGTCCAGGGAAAAGAAATTTACCCTCTGAAGACATCAGTGTGTGATGTTCCACCAAATCACAAAATTCAAGCTGGTTATGAAAGAGAAAATAGTCCTCAAACAATCTTTTCTATGGCTGCTTTTAGAGGAGTCAGCATTTATTTTGTTGGCAGATGCCTACCTTGCCCTGAGTGCACCACTGCTCATTCTCCATGCAGCAGCTCTTCAGGGCAGCCTTTTGTAGTCAGCTTGAGCAGCCAGAGAGGTAGATTATTTTTATGCAGGTGCTCTGTACCAAGGACACTTTGCATGTATGCACAAACATAAAAAATATAAATCAGAATATTGCCAGGTGAAAGCAGGCAATTTCCATGTAAATTAGCACCAAATGGATGCACGTTGCACTTTTCATTGCTCTTGGTAATTGTTCACTGGGTTTCTTGGCAGTTGTAGTTATGTTGCTTTCCGGTGCTTGGAAAAAATAGAAAAAAAAATGAATTGCTGAGAGTGTTGCCCTTAGAGGTTATAATAAACTTCTCAGCAGTGGAGATATTGCATTGCCCATGTATAATCCTATCTCGTCCTACCTAGGAACATGGACTTGTTTCTCTGTGACTGCACGGCTGTGCTTTATGAAGATTTTGGACAGAGCTGAGCTTAGAAGTGTCTTCCAGCAAGGGATTCAGGCAACAGCCTCCCCAGGAGAAAGCCCACAGTGTTAGCCTAACTCTTACCAGGCCTTGAGAAGTCTTTCTCCTGATTTCTGCAGGGGCTGGATCAATCCCTAGTCCCACAGAAGGCATCACCGGAGATGTCAACTCCACTCATTTCCCATGGGATGCAAGAAAAGCAGAGGGGAGGGAGAATCTGGCAGATTTAGGAGCATCAAATAGAAGCCAGACTTCTAGATTAGAAATAAGGGAACCTTCTGCTTCCTTTAGCGTGCCCAAGGGAGACAGTCGAGCCAGAACATCCCCCAGCTGAAGCACTGGGGACATGCACGTCCCGCATTCTGACTGCTGCAGCAGTGAGGATGCAGCCTCTCCCCCAGCTTGAGGAAAGATGTTAAGAATGACTTGTTCGTAATCACAGCGTGGGTCCCACGGTGACAGCAGGACAGAAGAGCCCACCAGCAGCTTGGAAAGGGAAGCAATTTGCAAACATACGCTGTGCTGATTGCTGCGTAGCACAAACACCCCGAGAGTCCCAAGCGCGGGGAGGGAAGGCTTCACACGCGAGGCAGACACCGAGCAGTGACAATGCCAAAAACACAATGGGAGCCAAGAATGACAGCGTGGGGTGGTAGAGAAAACTGCAGGCTGATAAGAAACAGAAAAAAAAAAAAAAAAAAAAAAAAAGCTTCAATTTGTTGTGTTTAATATTGCTTCTCCTGACTGCCTAGGCTGTGTTTTTCTCTTTGGTATCTGTTGGAAAGGTATTTTCAACTTAACATCTTAGCTGCTGTTTCTGTTAAGGTGGGAGATCTGATGTCCTTCGCCCAAATTCTGCTTCAGCCTCCAGAAAGAGCAGTGAGTACAGCAAGGGTACACGGATCCGGTGTGATCCATGTGGGGAGTTTTCTTGGGGGCTCAGCCACACCAAGTCTGCACCAAAGACAAAAAAATCAACAGTCAAGCTCTGGAGGATGTGTGGTGCTCTCTGTAGCAAAAATCTGTTTTAATTTGTGGTGTCAGGTTAGCACTATGCCTTTACTCATTTTCATGGCGGACACTGCCCTAAACATGGCAGACCCGGCTTCTGGGAAACTAGAAGTGATAAAGCAGCTTTTTCTTGGGCTCGGGTAAGATTTGATGTCTTTGCTTATTCCTCTCTTCTAAGTGACCCAGAAGGGTTTGTTCACCAGCAAACTAACATCGCTGCGGCTACCAACGTGCCTGGTGAAAGAGATGTCCTCAATAGGCAAAAAAAAAAAAAGGGAGAGTTTTGCTTAAGATGCAAACAGCAAGAAGACCAAGGACTGCAAGTTTGAGTTCAGTAAAATATTCAACACTTTCCTGGGCTCTGCTTTGCAATGAATATAAGAGAGAGCACGGATATAATAAGCGCAATTCCATGCTGACCCAGTGACCTATGCTAATGGCCCGTCACCTTTCCTTAGTCCTGCGGCGTCTCCGAGTGCTATATCCTTCCTCAGCCTCAAGAAAAACCCATGTGGATCACTGCCTTTTCCAGTGCAGAAACATCTCTCTGTCCTGACATAGGTGTTAGCAGATCTCCTCAAGCAACTGGTGGGAAAAAAACTTTTTTTTTGGAAGCCAGTGGGGGACTCCTAATTGCTGCTGAAAATATTTTCAAAGCAGCAGATCAGCTAGTAGTCCCCGCTCCATCCCAGAGGCAAACACAGTTTATTTGTCATGTTTCAACAATTTTTCTGCTGTTCATACAGTGTAATTAATCACTTGGCAGGCAGGCGAACACACACAGGACTGAAAAGGCAGCTCATTCTTTGACACACAGCAATCATCCTGCACCTTGTTAAACAGCAGACTCCCTCTTATTTACAGATGACAGCAGCAAAAAAAAAGAAAAAAAAGGAAAAAAAGGGAAAACTGCAACTACTCAATACTGCACCAATGAATAAGAAACAAACAGCCTTGTTTAAATCAGGGATCCTGCTACTATTGGAGCTTACAACAGGCTCTTCCACTGGCTTTGCATGTACATTTGGACATTGATTCCAGATGAAGAGGCATTTTCTCCTATATAAAAACACATAGCCTGTCTCTTCACTCAGGTACTCTGCTACCTGGAGTCACTGGTGGAGGCTCTAAGACTAAGACCTTTCATTCAACCTCCTCTCCTGTCACCTACCCAGGTGACCTTGATTCAGGCTCCATTCGGGTCTCAACAGCCAGAATATGCCAGGAGAAGTGCTGAAAAGTCCATATCCTGGTGCAGATTCCCTTTTCCCCAAACTTCAGACACCTGGACCCAGGCAACTGCTTCTCCGACCCGTAACACGAGTCTTGGCCAGGGAGGCGTGGATGCAGCCAGCCTAATTCCTTTCGGTCCTGTGGCCGGTGCTCGCAGCTGGCTGGGTGCCCAGCAGGGCCCTGAGCCAACCAGTCACAAACGCTAGGCGCTAGGCACGGGCACTTTGCTTTGTCTGAGCTGGCTGAATCTGGGTCTGGGTTTTCACACAGATACTTCAGCTGTGGACTTTGCTGGTTAGCATCTCCTAAAGGCCAGCCAGGGCTCTGCAGTGCCACCAGAAACTTGCTGCAGAGCAAATCCTGCACAGTGGGCTAGGGAGGCTTTTGGCTCCCTTCAAACCGGAGCCAAAACTACACTTGAGGGCACAGCAGCCAGCACTGGGAAAGGAATTTGGGGTGGATAAATTGGCTTCTGTCATGTTTGCAACATTTCTATTCTCTCTCTAAAGAGACAGAAATTATACCAACCACTTATACTGCCTCAAAGAGAGCACGTTACAGACTGAAACACCAAATCCACAGACCCTGAATTCATAGCCAGGGGTTGCAGGTTTGTTCACAGCTCTGGGAGCGGAGAGGCTCTACAGCTAACGTGTGCCGCTTGTTGCAGAAGAGACCTGCTTCTCCTGCAGTATTTATAACGCTGTTCTTAACATCACAGAGTACTTGGAGCAGCAGCTTCAAAAGCTTCTCCTGCATAGTGTCAGAACTTCAAGGTATTGGCACAGGGTTGGCTGGTGGAGGATGAGCAGGGACCTGAGCATTTTGTTTCAAGCCTGACACGAGTTTCCTAACTGCCATCCCATCCCAAGTTTCTTTGGACCAACTCTCCCTGTGTGCACTAACATTTTTTCAGCCTGATTCAGTGCTGACGAAACTCAGTGAGAGATTTCTGACTGATCCGATGGTCCTGTAGTAATTAAGCGCTGCTCTTTCTTTCTGTACATCATGCCCTGACAGACCTGAGCTCAAAGGACGAGTTATCTGTTTGCCTGACACAGCATACTGACAATCTCTCATTAGAGACCATTAGAAGCCTTCCACAGAATGGTCTTTGCATTTTAAATTGCATAGGCTTTTTTTTTTTTTTTATTCTGACATTAAAAGGTTATCAGTTTTTGTTCTTGGTTACTGTGAAGAAGAAAGTAAAAGCAGACCATTTAGAAAACATTAAATGAAATGCCCCAACCTCCTGGTAGCTGGTTGGGGCATTTCATTTAAATTAAATTACAATTAATTTAAATCAATTACATCTAGTTGGTTGCAATTAAAGGCTTGAGTTTTGGCAGTTTCTTCTTCCCTGTCTCAAAACACACAAACAGCTTGATCAGTTCAGCACCTCACCGTGGCTCCTGCCTTTACCTCATCACACTTCTTGGCATTATCTTCACCCCTCCAGGCTCCTGCTTCATTTTGGGCTTTTAAAAGCTCCAATCCAGGGAGTAGGCACATGGGAGAGGAAGCCAAAGTGAAAGCAGGGGGAAGGGAAGATAATGTGAGACAAGGACAAGTCTTCTTTTCCTTTTCTCTCCCAAATCACAAGCACCTGAAAGTTATACAGCTATGCAAAGGGTATCCTGGGATGAAAATCAGATTAACAGGCAACTAACTGCTGGTTGTGCCACTGGGAGCTGCACATAAGCTTGACTACATCACCAGGAATTCACACTCAGAAAGGTCTGGGAAATGCAAAGTGAACTTGCACACGTTCAGTATGTGCTTCCCTGGGAGCAGTTATCACTCAAATCCCCGCAGGCCTCTGAAGTTCTCCTCTATTTCACCAGAATGAAAACTGCAACTTTCTTCCCCAGAGGAGAGGATCCTTAAAGCAAGCACAGAGCCGGTTCTCAGCGTTTTCCCGGTCTTTAACTGACATCTAGTGAAGAGTTTCTGAACTGCGCCTGAACGACCGACCTGGAAACTAAATCAGATGAGACCGGCCTCTGTGGAAGGCAGAGCTGTGCAGGGGAGCGACAGCTTAAAGCGTGGGGTGTACCAAAATGTGCACTGCTTCCCGTCCTCTCCCCACTGCCTATGGGCAGGCAGGGAGCAGCCTGTTTGTGCTCAGAGGCCACCAAATACCGCATTGGCCCAGTGAACAGAGCTGCTGGACTGCACTGGAGGCACCCGCTGCACGGCCCATACAGGGTGGCTGGGGGCACCAGAAGCCTACCCTGGAGCAACCAGTAAAGTTCCCACCCCAGCACTGCCAGATCAACTCCTTCCGAGCAGGCAGGGTTGCTCGGTGCCCCTTTCCTCTCCCAAGGGCACAAAGTTAGAACGGGAACAGGAACCCACCGGCTGGCTGCTCTCAGGACCAGCAGGGCTCTTCTGGCTGCTGGGTGGCAGGACTGGCACGCTTTGCAGCCCCCTCACGGTTCACCTTCCAGCCCCTTCTCTGCAGTATATCTTTGGCTGACAGCAGGTTTGAAACCTGGCCCCACAGGAATAAAGACCCAACGACCACATCCCCTGCCTTTAGAGTCAGACGGAGCCAGCAGCATCTGCACAGGGAGACACCGAGTGTTTGCAGAGAGCCTGCTTTCCATTTTATAGCCTCTATCATCTCTTGCAAAACAGAGGTTGGTTTATGATGTCTATTCAGGTTACCAAGCAACAGCATTGTGGGCATCTATGTCACCAGTTACAAAACAATTGGGTTTGGGGAATGAGCGGAGTGTTAGCGCTGTCAGCCCTCCCCTGCCCAGGTACTGAAAGCAGCCTGCCACTTCCATCAAGCAGAAAGAGCCACCAAGCCCAGACAACTCTTCCCTATTCAAAAAGTTAATGTCCGAATTCTGCCCTTTTGTTTGCAGCCTTAGAAGGCTGCTCCTATCTTATGACAGACAACATCTGCCTTGAGCTGAAGGAAGCGTCTGTGTACCTTCTGCACAAACAGTGGGAACGTTTGGGTATCACCACAAAGTGATGGGGACGGGCAGAGCAGGGACAGGCTCTGTGGCACTCACACCTCTCACCATGTGCTTCTGCAGCTAAGATGAGGAGCTGGTCCCAGGTATTCACGAGGAGTGCAAAGAAAATGGTAAAGCAGGATCTTGGTGGGGCCGAGTGGCGAGTGCTTTCCCTACGCACGCAGCGGAAGGGCTCCCTGCCTCCAAGCAGCTCCAGCTCCATCCCTAAATAAAACTCTTTGCCAGTCCATGCCTGAGCTCCTGCAGCTCACACCTAAAATGTGGCCCAGCATTACAAAGAAGCCGTAGCTCAACTCTTCAGCTGATTACAGGTTCAACCCTCCTGCAGGTAGGCCTGCTTGGAGGAAGCTGTCACCCCAGGACTTGGCCACAAACACCCAACTACAGCACTGCCTGCAGCCCGGTGGTTACCACACCTTTAACCCAGGTGCCAGCAAGGTACACCTTGAGCTCAGGCTCATCACTTGGCCTCGATTATAAATCTCTGCCACGCTGACTCACTAAAATTTCCATCACACCAGGTCTTTGTTCTTCCTAGGCATCTCCCCACCACGAGTCCACTCTCTAATCATCGTGAAACTCTTTTTTGTCATCGAAAGATGCAACTAGAGCTGTCAGAGCTCCCAGGCTCAGCTCCCAGCCCCACCAAGCCACAATTGCTCTCACTGCCCCCTCCTTGGTACCAGTTCACACAAGGGTGTCTGAAGCCACCTTCTGCTAGAAGCCTCCAGTATGGAGGCCTAAAATTGCTAAGAGCACCTTCCCTGTTCTGCCTTCCTTTTGGGCATTCTCAGCCCAGGGCTTTTCACCGGCCCCTCCTTGACTAACCACCTCATCCACACATTCACAGATCTTTTTTCCCCTACAGGTGCTCTCAGAGGAACACAGATAGCAGCCTTTCCCAGTATGCTTATCACTCGCCTATCCTCACTGTATGAGGATTGTTTTCACACTTTGTCACCTGGGAAGCTACAATACTTTACATCCAAATTTCACAATGACTTGCAAGTCTCCTAACACCACTGGCATCTGAGTGCACAATGCTAACTGCGCCTTTAATCATAAAATGCACATGGGTGGAGGTGACTAAAACCAAAGTAAAATGAAGGAGAGACAAAGAGATGCTTAAAGGAAGTGTAACATTGTCCTGCCTGTTGTTGCAGACACTGTCAAATTATGGACAAGGACGTGAACCTTTAATAGCTTGAAAAATTGGATCTGGATATATCATACCCACCAGCCAAAATACTATTGAGGTATTTTTGTTTCTGCTTCCCAACTGCTGCTCAATTCCTATTTATTATCTGCAGAAGGTCTCTGAGGACTTGTTCACCTACAAAGTTTGACTGATTTAATTAGATCCCAATCATTGTTTTCCAATTATGTGGTGCCAGCAAGCTTATATGTGATGGCTTCACAGACAAGAGAATACCAAGGCTTGTAAGAGCAGTGCTAACCAAGTCCTAAATTCTCTCTCATCAGCTGACAGATAGCTTGTGTTAAGTACAGCTTAAACCGGTACGGAAGGCTTGCTAACAGTCATGAATCTAGGAAGCAAGAGCCAACAGGCCAAGTGAAACAACAGCATTTATAACAACCCAACCACACATTACCCCAGAGATGTTCTCAGCCCAGTAAGATGAGACAGAACCGATGCTTCTCTTACCTGGTAATAGTAGTCAACATACTGTGGCTCATAGTGCCGAGGCCCAGAGTTTTCAGGAGACAGGACATCTTTCAGTAACTCTTCACAGCCTGGCAAACAGAAACAAAAGCAAATGGTCAGGCCAAGAGCTTGTCTCCCAGAGATTGCATGGACAACAGAGGAAGAAACAGAGTTGTAGCTGGCCTGCATGCACAAAACCTTGAAAGACAGCTCCAGAATATGTTTAAATAGTTGTAACAAAGCTCTGCCTTCAGAGTTGTGCAGGGCACATATTCAGTATGTGACACTTAATAGCTGCCATTACACTAATGCTGGCACAGCATGGCTACTCTGAGCTGCAATGAAACCAACAGCTGCGCATTGCCTGGCTTGGGAAGCTGTCCTGCAGGACAGAGACCACCCCCACCCAACCCCAACCTCTGGACTCACAGGCCTGGCATTAGCCAGTGTCTGCTTGACAGCAGCATCAGCACGGCTGCTTCTGATTCCCTCTGGCCTAAGAACAGGCTGGGCAATACCCAAATGTCACATATTCCCCTTCAAAAAGAGCTCTGTCACGGAGCATACAGCATTTGGCAAGCAAATGTTCACGTGCTGCAGTCAGATCTTCAGCCTCTGTTTGCTTTTGTTAACAACCACACTAACAGCTGGAAAAATCAATGTCCATGTTTCCCCCAGTCCTTGTCTCATCTCAAAACCGGAGACAAATATAGAAACACTCAAATCACCAAATGTCTCATTTCCCATTAATTACCAGTGACTGCACTTGGCATGTTGAGCTGCAGAGGCAGTGATATCAGGCCAGGTTATTTCAGAACAACCAGCTTACAGCCTTGGGCCTGAACTGCACGAAACCTCAGCATGCGTACGTTTGGAAGCAGCAATTAGCCAGCAGTATTCCTCTTTTCCATCCCATCACTAATGCAATACATTTGCCCGTGACACAACACACTGATACTCATGAGGCAGGCGAGTCAGAGAAACCAGAATAATGCAATGAAGTGTGAAATGTAAGGATTTATCCTGTTAGCTGCCCTTCTCTCTTGCTTAAAAAAAAAAAAAAAAAAAAAGAAATAACATCTCTAGGGTTGAAGATACCTTGTGGTTATGGAGGGGAGAGCCTTATAAAAGAAGTGAGCATTTAACATGGAAGGTGACCGGATGGAGGATGCCTAACATGGCAGAGGCACCACCAGGTGGATGAAGCAAGTAACGTGGTGTGCATTTTTTTTTTTTTACTTTTCTGGAGAAGTCAGCAAGCAAGAATTGTGTTACTGTCACTTCCCAAAGAGGAGCTCACATGGGAATAACAATCCAAAGACATTATTTACCTTCTGAAAAGAGGCAATATATTAAATGTTTTTGCCTTGAGACAGCATCTTTCTACATAACTTGCCTTGCCTGCGGCTGTCACATTTCCAACTTGCCCATTTCCTTCTCCTGGCTTTAGCGTTATGTTTGTCAGCCTGTACTTGACTAAGGGTACTTTCTAGTCCTCTTACAGAGAATTAAATTTACTATTTGTACCTTTTGACATTTATAACAAAAATGTATTACTCATCAAACTACCTCATGCCAGCACCCACTGTGAGAGTCTTTACATGTACGGACTGCTTACCCTGCTAAATGCTCTCTGCGTGACATGGAGCACGTACTCGTTAAAGTGAGTTATCTCCAGCAAAAAGGAAAATAAATGCCAAGTGCTACACAGCAATGGATGTAGATTTGTGTAATGAAGGAGACGTGTTTACACAGTTCTAAAAAATCCCAGCTATATCTTCAGCCATAATGTTAAGCCTTATTTTCCAATTTCAGCTGTACTAACAGTGCTTCTAGCTAAAGACTTCTAAGCAGTCAGCCTTTACTTAAGCCTGTTAGATAAATGTATAACCTTCCCCAGCCTTTTTCTTTGGTGGGCGAAAGTCACAAAGGCTGTGGGTTTTCAAAGGTGCGAGAGGGATTTAACTACCAAAACCAAGGCGCATAATAAACCGCTCAAATCTGGAGTTTAGCTGCAAGGTCCTCTGTGTCCCCTCTTTGCTGCCCAGTTCTCACCTGAGATTTTTCCTGATCACAGTTATTCATTTTCCTTGACCATTAAGCTCCATCTCTTCATGATAGCCCTTGACCATTTAAAGTCAAACCTATAATTTACTCAGTGAAAACATGGGAGAAAAAGCACTGTCTCCTCCATACCAAACCTACTTGGGGCAGCCCTAACCACTTCTTCATGAGAGCCACCTGGCACAGGCTTTTGTGTCCTGGTCCAGAACCGCAGAAGCCAATCAAGCATTTGAGCCATTTCCAGAACATCACCAGGCACTTAATCCAATTTGTTTACTGAGCTGAAGAGCTCCATTTGGCAAACGGAGCCAAATCTTCCTTTTATTAAGATCACAGACACAATTTCCATTGACGCTCACAGACTCAGGACAGATCAGGTTTATCTGAGACCATCTCCTCCCGCAGAGGTGACTTTCTGTTGGGAAGACGTTTGAGGGTGCAGCAACCAGCATCCCCTGTGGAAGAGGTTTGCTGAGTACGATTAACATGCTGGCATGGCAGCTTGGATCTCCTCATCCTGCTGGGAAGACTTGCATGTTATTACACCCGGCAAAAAGAGAAGAGGAAAAGAAACTGCTGAGAGGCCATTCCCCTTTGGGGTTACTCAAACACACCACTGCCACCTTGCAGTCAGCTGGACCTGATCCTACATCTGGCAAACCAATGGAAAGATGCCCACTGGCTGCAAGAAGCTTAGGATCGTGCCACCATTTTCACTCCGCTTAAGAACTATTTTTAAGGAATAAATGCTTTGTTGCTCGTTTTCCATATCAACACACAAACTGTCATCCCTTAGCCCTGGAGGGCTGTGGTGCTGGTCTTTCCCCTGGGCCCAGCCCCTACCACCAGGGCGGTGGGGTTTTGGCACACAGTAAAAGCATCGCCTTTCTTGCCCAGTGTTTTTCTGCAACACTGCTAATATATCTCACCTTTCATTTCCCTTATCTGAAGGATGGTTTGAATTTTGCAAGTACTCCAAGAGGTTTACACAAGGAGCATAACATAAGAAGGGGACTCTATTAACCGGCAGTGTCTCAAATACTGTTCACATGTCTTCTTATTACCCAAATATATTTTGGCTTGCAGCCTGGGAAATGCCAGGGAGCTAAATGAAAATGTCACAGTCCAGAAAGGAAACAGGAAAAAAAAAATAAATCAAGGTTTACTCTGGCACATCTCAGCGTGGAAACATTAAGGCGTTGGACAGCAGCTTGTACAGGGAGCTGTCTGGTCTGGCACACAGGGTGCTATCTGCCAGTATCTCACTTGAGGAGATTTTTGCCCAGGCTTGCAGAACTGCCACAATTGGTATTTCAAGCCATGCAGCAGTATGCACCCAAGGCTAGAGTCTGTCCATAAATAACCCACTGCAAATACATGAACGAACACTTCTTGGTACTTTAAGGACCTCCTGCAGTGGGCTGTCCCGTTGTTGCTATAATTTCATTTTCCAGGAAACAGTAAAACTGAAAGCCACTTCTAAGGCTGTTTAGAGATATTTCTTTTGAATGCCTACTTGGATCACAAGACTTTAATGTGCTCAGTGTTCTCTCACCCTTGCTATGGCTGGGAATTTCTCCTCATGCACATTTCTGGGCAGCATTTGGCAAGGAGACCCAGCTCCACTGCAGTCAGTGAGGCAGGGAATGGAAGTGAAGAGCTAACCCAAGGGTGGTTTCAAGTCCTTCTGCATTTTCTACAGCTGTGCAAAAGGATGACCTCTGTGGAGAACACTGCTGAAGGGCTGTGCATTGTATAAATCACTGGGCAGGGTGACAGAGATCAGGAGCAACCTCATATCTGGAGGAGGAACTCAGTTACCAAACCGCAGGAGTGTGGTGAGGCTGCTGAGGTTTCTTTGGCTAGAGACACGTAGAGAGCCAGCACAGAGCCAGCTGCTCTCCTGCCCCTCCAAAGACTGCGTGACACAGCACTGTGTGTCACTTCTCATGCACCAAAGCACCAGGTCACTCTCTAATCTGGTTCTGCCAAAATTACTGAAGTTAAAAAAATAAAAAATAAAATAAAAAAATCCTAAGTATTCCACATGCAGAAGTGCACAGTTCCTTTGCCCAGAACTGGACTGGGGAACAACCTGCGATCTGGGAATTATCTGCAGGGGCAAACCAAAGTAAAAAGACAACTGCCTTGGCTCTGGTAAGACAAAGATACTGTAGAAAAGAATTCTAATTAGCATCATAACCATTACACCATTTATCCTCTCCTTTTGTGAAAACACAAGTATGTCTGGAAAATACCAAACTAATGCTAATAATCTCTTAAAAGGCAGTGCTGGCTGTCCCAGAGGCAGGACAGGCTCATCTTTAGCCCTAAGCAAAGATGATGAAAGTGTTTTCCAAGTCACTGAAGGGGAAGACGTGAACCTTTAACATTTTCTGTTTGCTCAGGATGCCAGACATGACTTCCCTTACCGCATATTTTTAGGTATTTACCTTCAGTTTCGTTTAAAAAAATGCTTTTCACACTCTAGCAGACAGTTAATTTGCAAACAGACACTCTGGCTGCAAATAAGCACAACTGCAGCGAAGTGGTTTTCCTGCAAACGTTCCAAGAAGGAGAATTAACCCATGCTGTGTCAGGCGATTTTCACAGGCAATTAAACAACTTTAATACTATAGGAAATCAAATCTGGCTACCTAATTGAATGGAGTTGCTTCCTGGCACTTTTCCTAAGACCAATAGCTTTTTTACTTCATCTACCCTTGGATCTTTAATGGTGTTTTAGACCCGTTTATGGTTTCAGGCTATATTTAGCAAAATTTAGTTGAGTCTTAGCAAACTCTGACGTACTTTTAAGAGCAACCATGTTCAGTTCATTAAGAGTTTTAGCCTGACTCACAAAAGAAGGGCTCAGTTCTTCACATTTACCATGACAGTCTTATACCTAGAGCCAGCCCAAGTACTGCTCCTGTTTATAAGGCGTCCTTACTAGAACGCACAGACTCATCAAATCCTCTCCAGCCACGGTATGTTGCGAAGTTTGAGATCTACAGCTCTAAGCCTAAATGGGCTCATCAAGACTTTGATGTTTTCTGATGTGCTTTACTGAATTCTTGTCCTACCACAGCTCTCCTGGTCTTAGGAATTGGTATACACTGCATATACTGGTGTCCAGCAAATAAAAGTAAACTGCTCTCGCATGAATGAAACATACCCCTCTCAAAGTCTCTACTGAATCTTTGGGGCAAAGCTGATGCAATCCTGTTCTCAGCTATGGGGCTGCAAATTAAGTTAAAAGAGATAATCAAAAGTCAGCACTGGTTCTGTGGAAAATGTTTGTTTGGAGCAGCTAAATGAAAATATAAAAGTAAATTAAAAAAAAAAAAGTCACCTTTGAAACGGAAGGCCAGAAATATTCGGCTTTGGAAAACTCTCTTTTGAAAAAACATCAAATTTCCTACTACATTATTTTCACAGTACTGGTAACCTGCCACAGTGGGAGCTAAAAGAACACCCAACCTCACTTGTTTAGCATTTCTTTGAAGCTTTGTGCAAATTGTATTTTTGGAATTTTCATCAAAATTGCTAGGACCTTATGGAGAAAATAACTACTTTTTACAACAGATAAAAAAAAAAAAAACACGACAACTTTTATTCACATTTTACGCTCTCATCTGTGTGAGCTGCAAGACCATGGTCAGCAGGGGGAGCTCGCTCTTTATTTGTCAGGGTTTGGTGGGTTTTTGTTTGGTGTTTTGTAAGTGAAGTGTCAAAGTGGAGAGACTACTGTGAAGAAAACAGAAATCTTAAAATAGAAGGAACAGATCAAACTTAATTGGAGCCTGCTAAACAGCCCAAGAGCCTGGTCCTGCAAACACCTACCAGGCTGTAGAGCACATTAGAAATAATAGTTTCACTCAAACCCTCAAGTATTACAAGTGGCAGAAAATATTTACCGGATCGTTACAGTAAGTCCAGTACAGCAAAAATAGAAATGGACTCCACTGAGCAAACAGTAATGGATCGCACGCTGACCCTGCTGAAATCAATGGGAATTCAGCCTCCAGGTGACATTCTGGCTGCTCTCAAAGTCCCTGCACAGTGCCACTTCATAGACTGTTCTGGCTTTGATACAGCTGCTAGGTAAGAGGGTACAGGTGTTACGTCATGAAATTGCTCTCCAGACTGATGGATGCAGTTACTAGAAATAAAGGCATGCAGTGAGCAGGTAGCAAAGGCAGCTGCGGCAGGAGCAAAATCTTCCTATTCTGGTATTCCAGTGAAATTACGGCAAAGCTGTAAATTTGATTTGATGGCAAGCCTGGCCCTGGCTCTGGCAGAGCCTAATTGCATGGTGAAAGCAACCCAGACAGCAGGGGCCTCAGCTCAAAAACTGAGGCAAAGTGCTTTAATCCACGAAGGACAAGCAAAAAGAAGCAAAGCTTTCCATAAACAGCACCTCTGCCTGTGTAGTGTTCCTCCTCCCCAGAGACACAGTGGGAATGAGTTCCTCCAACACGCTTCTGCCCTCTAACGTTGATATTCTGTAAAAGTCCTCTCCATCACTTCCAAAGGTCCCTGCTGTCAGCTAGACTCCTCAGCACATCCTTCCTCATGGGACCTGCTATTCAGCAGCTGAAGATTGTCTCTTCCAGGCCAGAGTCCCAGCAACCTTGGCAGAGGTACATGACTCATACATCACGAGGTTCATCCAGCTCAGAAGCACTGAGGAGGAGGCAAGGTTGATGTCCACTTGTCAAGGGCCATGGCACTTTTCATTTTACCACATAACAGTGCACAATGCCCTGGCTTATGGAGAAGAGAGGCCAAACTGCAGATTTTAGATGCAGTGTGTGAAGTTCTCCTTTCAGTGAGAGCTGCTACCACCCAGTTACAGAGCAGACATTGAATGTTCCAGTGTTTGGGATTTTTTCAGGCTCCAACATTTAGCTGTTGGCTAAGATCCATACCTGGATCCAAACGGGTTAAACCACCATCATCAGAGGTGACTTCTTTACCACTGAGATATGAATCTGTTCTAGATGCTTCAAGCCTGATGTTTTAAACACAAATTCAAGATACATTGAACTAACGAACAAAAACTTGACACTATTTCACCTCTGTGCAGGAAGAAAGTTCTTCAGCACACTCTAAAGGCAACTATCTGTCCGACACCTTAACGTGAAGCCTCATAAATGAGAAATACGGTAAGGCATTAGGATAGTAAAGTTTGAATTTGGACATTTGGCTTCAAGTCCTAAGAATAACAAAGCCTCACACTCCTTCACTGAAGCAACAGATTCATAGTAGCATCTCATTTTGCTCTATTAATCTGATTACCCCACACAATTAAAATAGGCTGAGATGTCAGAGCATTACATTCATAATCTGTTGCTGCCAATACAAATTGCTTTTGTTCGATAACAAGCCTGCTGCTCCCCCGGGATGTGGCTGCATGGAAAAGTGAGAGATGGAGACTTTCCATCTTGAACCCCAGACATACATTTTTTCAACTTTAACACGACCAATTTATTTTTAAGAAAAGTGTGGCTGGTAGCTAAAGACCAATAAAACTTTCACATTGTGAGGTAAGCAATAGAGCCAGTCCTTAAGCGATGCTGTGAAATCACACACGATGTCTTACCAGAAATAGTTACAACTGTTCCCGCGATTATGCACACTTGGCACTGATGCTGTTTAGGTGTTGGCACTGCTAATGATGTGCTACAAGAATGCTATGTGATGCTGCAGAATTGGAATCTGTCTGTTCACATATACACCCTAACACCCATCAAGCATACCATCAGATGTTCCACATAAGGGCTTTAAGGCTTTCATAAACCTGGAGTACAAGGTATTCCAGAGTGTTTGACTTGGCCATGTCTTTGCAGGACTAAACCTTAGGTTATGTACGTATGAACCAGCTCCCACACAGTGAGGCAGAATGAAAACTCCCAAGGCATCATCCCTCTCTGATAACCATCATTATGCACATACCGCCCCTCACAGTAAAGGAATCGCAGACGCCCACTGCTTCCCTGAGGGCACTGCCCACTGACTTCTATTTGCTGTGGACAAGGGCACATCTATTGCAGACAAGATGTTCTCCTGCCTCACACCTATCCCTTACTGATCCCATTTCACCCACCTGAGCACATCTTTAGGCTGTGAATTACGGACGATTACTGGATGCACAGAGCTTGTCTGCCTTAACCTAGACCCCAGTTTACTACAGCATTTCTTAGACAAGGGAAATGTCTAGCGTGGCTTTAGCATCTAGACATCTATATTAACTTTCCTCTAGGGCTTTGCACTGCCTTCTCTTCAAATACATCAGCATCACCTTTAGAAGGTGTCTCCCCAAACATGGGCTGAGGGAAGCTCTCACAGTAATTTCACATAATTATACACTGTTCTCAGTTACCACAAACTTTAATTAAAATTGCTATGGTGTCACATTCTTGCATCATTATGGCTTCATAACAGTCTCATTGTAGCAGACTCTCCAGAGGCTTCTCCTGGAATCACACTGCAATCACTGTGACATTCACCCTGTCCCTGAAGTGAAGCCTCTGGGCTGTGACGGCACTCTGGCACTTCACTAAGGACACACCAGGTGTCCCAACAAGGACAGGCTGAACTGTTTTGCTGTGGGAAGCTACAAAGCTAATCAGCAGCAGACCAGCTTCAGTCTCTCTTCACTGTTTGCTTCTTCGCCCTTTGGTGATGCTGTAAAGCGTAATAGTGTCTATGCCTTCTGCCAAGGACTCTGTGCCAAGGAGATGGTTTGATCCAGCTGGTCTCTACCTTCTGGACTCCTTAACTTGTCCAGCCTGTAATTAACTTCTTTAATTCCAATACAAATTACCAAGTACTTTGAAAAAATGAATTAACTACACCTTGCAGGTATCTTGAGAAAAGTATAATAGTCTTACATTTTCTAGTAGAGAAATTAATGCCCAAGAGATCTTCAACTTCCTTAGGTAAATCAACAGCAGAATCAGAATAAGAACCTGGAAGCATCAGACTTTGACACTGTCTGGTAACCACAAGGCTACTCATCCTTCTGCTACATTTTGCTTTAAGCCACATCACATCTGTTCTGAAAAATTAGCTGTAGAGCAATATCCAAGCACCTGTGGATGTAGAAACTCTAGCACTGCTCACCATTGACACGTGGGTTGCACAAGAAGCAGAAATGTATTAGCTCTGTTCCCAGAGCTGCCCTAATGTCACTACAAATAATCACAGTCTAAAGAGGAAGCAGCCAGTCCAGCCATGTTACTTTCTGTCGCATAAACCCCAGCTAATCTTAGATCAGGTATAATTACATTGCTGCACCAACCAAGAACAAACCAGCTACAAGAGCAACACATGGCCAGGAACATGCAGCCCTTACTGAAGGGGTCACTGCCAGCAAACCTCAGAAACACAGAACTCAGAAACACAAAAATAAAAAAAATAAAATAAAAGTCTAGCTCTAGATTTTTATTTTTATTTTTTTTTTAATTTGTAAGAGACAGAAAAATGAAAGCCAAGAAGGACTGGTGGGGATAGTAACTGTTTATGCCTGTATTAACCAGAAAAGTATACTGCTGCTTCCTAGCAAATATTTTCTCTTTGATCATTGCATTTCCTGCAACCAAAGAAACACTGGTGCACCGAAGTAGGTAATTTGTATGAAACATGCACGTACCTTTGATAGCAAAAACTCCATGACAGAAGTCCTTAAAATTGATTCTTCCCAAATCATTTGGGTCCAAGTACTTTGCCAGTTTTTCCACCTAAAAAAAAAAAAAAAAAGAAAATATTATAAACTACGAGTTGAGAATGGTAAATCAGCTTTTGCTCAGCTGGTCTATAGCCTCCACAGAAGACCGTGAGTGGAAGAATACCCACAACATTTACTTGAATTATTCAAACTGTTCTGCAAGGAGAAGTCACAAGTGGATTATCTGATGTCAAGAACGGTGCATTGCACCATCAGTCTGTGACCTAGCCTTTCATCTCAGAGAAGGGTGCTAAAAAAACCTGTTTCCCTTGGGGCCCTTTTCATTTACACAGCTCAAGGAAAGTTAAAACCTTCCTGATCTCCACCGCTCTTGCTAGAAGTTATTGGGGAAGAAAAGCTGTGCACAACCCATAGTAGCCTCGTTCCCTTAAGAATCCAGAGTTAATCAGTGAACGTTCTTTGGCCACTTGGGATCAAAAAAAAATCCCTTGCCATGCCAGAGAACACAAGTTTGAAAATACAAGGGTATAAAGAAGTATATATGTATACAATCAAGCAATGTATTTATTTAATCATAGCTCTAGTCTCAGCTTCACAGTTTAGCATTTCTGAACACTAGTCATTGTAAAATGAGATTATACGGAATTTAAATGCAGCCACCAAATTGGCATTTGCCCCAAAGAAGGTCTGGCAGATTGCTCAAGAGGGAAAAAAGCAGTCCAGACAGAAGAGGCTGATGCGTGCTGAGTTGTCTGGAATAAAGGAACAGAGAGGGTTTCCACAGAAACAAGTAGCTGATGAGGGAGAAAAAGGAGAGGGGCAGAGCACGCTGGAGACAAAGGAGAGCGGGCACCACGCTGGGACACCCAGCTGGCTGTTCCCCTCGGCCATAAACACGCTGTATGACATTGTACAGGTCCTCCCCATGCCACCTCCTGCCGTACCTAGCAGGCAGCGTGCCGAGGCAGCCCCTCGCTGCTTGCCAGCACACTCACGGCCAGCAGCAGCACAACCCTGACCTTGATCCAGGCCCTCCAGACACCCCAGAGCATAAAGGAGACAAGCATAGGAGGTGAGGGCAGCAGGCATGTAGGATGCTGCACAATCCTGGCAACTACAAGAGGAGCTCAGATATGTCAGTCTGAGCAGCAACAAAAGCCCAGCTGGAAAGCTATGCAGCAAATGAATCCAGATGACCCAGTTTCTCAATTTGCTATTTTTTTTAAACATGCTAGCGAAAGCCTAGCTGTTTCTTAAAACCCTGCAGATAACACACTGACGGGTGCGCGTGACACCTCTTCCTTCAGATTCTGTGTTTATAAATTCCCTCAGTGCTAATAAATGCCTTGATTAGCCAAAGAACTCATTTAGAACAAACCAATCTGCAACTAACAGAGGTGTTGGGATGGTGAGGCACAATTCCCCATGACACAGCAGTTCCTGCTCTCTGTGGGTCCGTTTCTGTCCCTCCAGGTGGCAAGTACCTGTGAGGGCTCAGCATCATGACCCAGGGCAGTGCCAGAGGCACAGTGTGAGCTACGTTTGACTTCCAAGCCAAACAAGGGCCCTGAAACTGTGCTAACAGCATTACCCTGAACAGTGCCTTGTTTCTTTGCTGGTCACACCCAAGAACAGACAAACAGAAGTTTGCTGTACTCAGATTCAGGACATCATGCAGTTGTCCCTGTTCTTCTCAGTGCAGGTGGGCATTCCCTGTGTAAGGAATTTTACAAGACCTTGCCTTGGTTTCAAGCCTACAAGCTCCTCTGCTTGCAGGCCTTAAGCAAGTTACCTCTCCCCCATCACACCACACTGTCTAACCCGCGGCTGACAGTCTTCAGCCTCAAATCCCTTAACAAAAGGAGTAAAGAGAAGATGAGGAAGAGAATCTCTCAACTGTCTCAGTCACAGAGAGATAAATGAAACCAGAGTAGGAGAGAGATCTCTAATACCTTTCATGATACATATTGTAGACCTGCTTGCTATTCATTAAGATTTTGTCTTCACTGCAGTAAGAGCAGGAACACTGTCATGTGCTGGAACTGCAAGCCAAATGGTCCAACCACAGATGGGAAAACACCGCACTCCTTACATGCAAAATGCTGGGCTGAATGAGAAATGAACAATTTGATCCTTACATTGCATCCTTTCTCCTCTCCTTGTCTTAGGGAAAAAAATAAAAAGTCATCTCTTGTTCTTAAACAGGACTCTGGGAACTGGAATGTTACAGCTGTCACCTATCTTGATCAAATTCCTACATCTGGTACCACGCGCAATTAGCACACTTCTGCTGCAGATTTACAGCAGCAGAAGATAGGGGTCTGTTTCCAAAACACGGCCAGTTCACCACTGTAGTGTGGGTTTAACGCATACACGATGAGCTGGAAATCCTTCCTGAAACCAATTAAATGGATCCATGCCTGGTACAGGAAAGCTGGGTCGCTGCTATCGTTGCTCACCTGCACAAACAGCAGAAATGTTACAGAAAGATGAAGCAGCAACAGAAATTCCTTTCTCTGGGCTATTTTTGGATGCATTCAAAGCAGCATAATCAAACCGGCCATTGAGGCTGGCAGCAGCAAGATTTTAGAGTTGAAAATCTTCTTGATCACTGTAGCAGCTTAAATATGCGGCAGATGTGTCAGCTGGTATAACTCAGCCTGGCCCTGACGGCGCTGATGCAGACCTCGGTGAGGCCACTAGCTTAGCATCTGTCCCTGTGCAGATACAGCAACAAAATCTAATCAGACACCTGTCTGCTGGGTTACGGGATCAGCCTGTAACTCCCTCTGACAACTGGCAAGCTCCCATCATTGCAACGTAAGTAAATACACTTGAAGATGCTTGCAGGGTTGCTCTGGAGAATCCTGTTTCCTGTAGGTCTCCTGCTAAGAGGCAAGAAATTGTGGTTTAGGTTTTAATGTAGATTCCTACGGCCAGCTGGGAAGCCCCTACACAACTTCATACTGTGCTATAGCACAGTGGTGCCACTCGGTGTTTCCAGCACGTCTGGCCTGGTAAGTTTATTTCTGACAGTTGAGCCAGTTTCTCAGCCACATACAATTATATTTTCTAATCGAATTAAATGAGATGTTATACGTCTGAATGTATTTGTTACAAAGCAACAGAGAATGCTTTCATTTTTAAGCCTGAGCAATGCCTTAACAGTGAATGAAATTATCACCTCAGCAAAACGCTCCAGTCTCCAGTCTCCCCGCAATCCAATTGTGCAGGTTTTCTATTAGATTTCGTAACGCAAAGAGCTGACATCAGGGCAGGAGAGATGAAGAACTTTCAGAACGGCCTGGTGGAAGTTATGCTGATCCTCCTCATGTCTTCAGCCAGCACTGACCAACACAGCTCCAGCACAGGACGAGGCCACAAAGCTTTTTCATCAGCCAGGACTATGCTTAGGTATAAACTTGCATACAGTCAGTGCCTTGATATACACGCATGTACTGTATATAAGCCCCTACAGACATGCAGTTTCAAGCCCCTAGTGCACTTAAGCATGCACTATTAACCGCTGCTTTCTGGGATAAGGCAACAAAGCTCTTTGCTATAGGGCCTGCCTTTTCTGGGACATCTAAAAGGGGCCCTCGGACAGGGCTTCTTGGTGGGGCTGTAACACAAGCGAGAGCCAACACTTGGTTTAAGCAGCACTATCTTGTTAGTTACAGACTGAAGGCATTACTTGAAAGTAAACACAATTTCAAGCTGTGGCCAAATAAACCATGCCATCGCAGCCACTCCTAAATCTTCTCTGCTGTCTATACCGTGTCAGCCATCCTTCTGCTTCACTCTGTACAGAAATAATGTCCTCTCCATCTCCTTCTCACAAGGGGCTGGCTCCCAGCGATCAATCAGAAGCTGTGGCACTTATTTATTGCCTTGGGAGGTGTTAAGGGGTTGTCAGCCCAACAGCCAAGCTGTGTGACAACGAAGCCTTTTTGCAGTCAACAACCCCGTGGGCTTCCAGATAAAATACTCTGCCAGCAAACGGGGAGCAGCAGCCTTTCAGCCCAGTTAGAATGGGCAGTGCTGCCTGATTTCACAGACGTGGATTAAGCAGGCAGTGCCAGTCTTGGACACGGTCAGAGTCCCGAGTCCCCGCATCTCCAGGCAGTGCTGGGCTCTGCCTCCTCTGCTGATCCCACTGCAAAGGACACAGGACTGCAAAACCAACTGCTGCCAAAACTCAGTGCTGAAACGACCGGGTGATTGTTGTGGTGCCTGCAGGCAGCACAGGGAACGTGTTCCAGGGCTGGACACCATCGAGATGAGCTAGAGCCAGGGTTTGGGGCTGGGGACTGACACTCCTCTCTACATTGCTGCACTGAGCAGTCCCCCACCATGTGGGACAGCAAAAACAAAGTCAGGATTGCAAACCTTGCAAACTTTCTTCATTGTGGGAAGGATGAGGACAAAAAAAATTAGCTGCAGGCTCAATAGTCCAGCTGGTTCCCCTGGCAGCTGCAAGGGTCCCTCTAATGAGCTCCTCAGCAGACATCCAGTAGTCTCAGAGAATAAATAAATCATTTTTGCTATGCAAAACAATTTGAGATAATCAAACCCTTTGTTGCTATTGTTTAGCTTGCTTAGATGAATGGGTGATTATCCTTTCCAGGCAAACCTATTTCTCCATTGTAATAACTGGTCACTTCAGCCAAAGCATTTGCCCCTCTCTGTTGCATTTCCCAGCTAAGCTGAACGTGCTGTGAAGTGATGTTTGCCCCTGCTGCTTTCTATAGGTAAGAGCAGCCTAGGAACACCTGGGAGTTTCTTCAGCCCAAAGTTTCTTGGTATGCTACCTAGAAGGAGCTCCTAACTGTGGGGGTCAGCTCTGCATTTACGGCAGAGGATAACTCTCCCATTTCTGAGCTCTGCTCCAGTGATGGTGTGAAAGGACCCTGCCTACCTTCTATGCTCCCAGAAGAGCACCAGGCATGGGGACAAAGCCAGCTTTCACAGAAGAAAGGAAATCCAGAGTGTCTTGCAATAAGTCCTCTGTAGCTGTGCTGCAGCTAGGTATTTTTATTTTTTTCAGCAAGGATTTTCCTCCTGGAACCTGAATCCTGCTGCTATCTCCAGCAAAGAAAAAAATCAGGCCTCTACTGCCCTCCCTTAATTTTCTCCAAAAACTGGCCAGCCCAGGGGAGATTTGTTACCACACAAAACATGGTAGAGATGGCTGTAACTGGAGGGACCCCACGCTGGCTCCATCCACCAGCATCTTACAGCAGGATCCAGGCCGCAGCCAGAAGATGCCACTTGAAATAACGAACTCAGCTCAGCAGCGTGCCGTCATACTGCAGGAGTCTGGAAGCACGTCTCGCCCTGGAGTGAGAGCAGGGAGCACCTGGGAGCAGCGAGAACGGCACGACGAGCACTCGCAGGAAAGGTCAGACCGTGCTGCGGCAGTGGCATTCGGGCAGCATCTCCTGAAGCACAAGCGTTTGTTAGATGTTTACAGAAGCTTCCAGCAAAAGGAGAGCATGCAGGTAAATGCTGCAGGGAGGAGTTAGAGAGGTTCCCATGTAATTTATAAAGGGAGCAGCAGCACTTGCTCTGATTTTAACAGACTGGCCTTTTCTGCACCTGGGGAAGTGGCGTGAGATCACAGCCTCACCTGTGAGATTACTCCCTGCCACCCTGCAGCCTGCTCTCCCCTTGCTCTGCAGGTCCTGCTCCTCCACCACTTCACTCCGCAGCCAGCCACAGACAGCCAGCCCCCAGCAATTCTTCACCTTGCATCTTTACAGACAACACAAGTTACAGGCTTTGCTGTTCTCTCGCTCATATAACCCCCTGACACGATGAATCCAGCTGGGAATCAGTTCCCCCTAAAGGGCTTCTTCTAAAAACAACCCGCCGTATCCGTGATGAGCAGGCTGAGAAAATGGAAGTCCAGCTGGGAGGGACCCACAAACATCACCGAGTCCATCCGACTACTTCAGGGTAACCAAAAGATAAAGTGTATTATTAAGGGTATTATCCAAATGCCTCGTGAACCCTGACAGGCTCGGGGCAAGGGCATCAACTGCCTCTCTAGGCAGCCTGTTCCCATGTTTGGCCACCCGCACGGTGAAGGAATTTTTCCTGGTATTTGGTCTGAGCCTCCCAGGCAATGGGTATTCAGGAGGCCCAGTAGCACGGCGTACCGGCATCTCTTTGCGAATTGGTCCTACCCGAAGCTATTCGGTGTTGGTACTTACAGTACTTACAGACTGTAAGTAAATAGAAAACCATGATGATGAAATTTGCAGATGACAGGATGATAAATAACAACAATGCAGACAGCCTCACACTCTCTGGATAGCTTCCTAAGTGAAGCCCATACAAACCGAGTATTGCTTAAGCACTGCTATGCAAGGCCACAAAACAGAAAATACAAAAGAAGAAAAAGAAGTAAGAGTTCACATCTACAGAGAGGAGGACTGCATTCAGACGAGCTGGGGTTTATAGATTCAGAAGTTCTGACAATTCTGGGGAGGGGAGCAAGATGAGGCAAATGATTTTACCTTGCATTGGAGAGACCAATGTTAACACAGTTGTGTTACCAACGCTTTCATAAGAGATGCTGAAAACCCAAACAGATTGCAGAGGAAAGACCTAACATTCAAGGGCTGTGGAAATGCTTTATACAACCAAACTTTGGGTTATCTCTGTTTAATTTTGTAAAAGAGAGACCAAGGGTTGATTTGTTACTAGGTATAAAGACTTCCGCGAGCAGGAAATTGCAGGTTGTAAAGGACTCTCTGCTCTAGCAGGGGAAAAACAAAGAACCATTAGCTGCAAATTAAAAGACCCAAATTAGAAACAAGGCACAAATTTCTATCAGCACAGTTGTCTACCCATGACAACTATAAAAAGAAATGGGTGGACTCCCCCTCATCCGAGGCCTTTCGAGAAGACAAGATATACCTGCCCAGAAGTTTTACCTAACCTGGAGTAAATGGGTTACGAGCTGTGCCATCACCATTTCAGGACACCTCGCGGGATAACCTGGTGCTCCCCCTGAACTTGACCCTCACGCACATGAAGGACGACGTCCCTACTCACACATGCAAAGCGTGGAAGACCAGCACTTAGGAATCACGGGTCCAAGCAACAGCCTGCTCTCACCGCTCTGTGCCAACAGCCTGCCTATCATACATGATTCATGAGGCTCCAAACAGCACCACAAATTTCCACCGATCCCAAACCATGCAGGAGCATACATCACAGCTGGAAAGAACGGCTTTGAATTTGTTTTGAATTCTGATTTCAAGCATCAGTCATTGTCCCCTGGTGCTTTATATGCTGGATTCATGCCAGAGACATGCCAGAGAGATTTCTTTAAACAGAAACTACTGTTTCAGTTCCTGCTTTAACTGGGGACACCGGACTCACCAGCTAGAAGGCAGATCTTGGACCATATCCTAAATGACGTAAGCAAATTTGTTGAATAATCTTGGTCTTGACTTGGAACAAATTCCTAATTCTGTCAAATCCATAATCTTCTGTGCCTCCAGTGCAAAGATCTGACTAAACTCAAGGCAGTTCATTCACAGGTTTTCCTGGGTTTAGCATCAGACACAGAATTGCATCTTCTTCCAATTACAAATTGGGTCCTTGGGGACCCAGCTGGAGAACACAATCATGACGCTGCCGCCTTTTGCTGAGTGTGTGAAACATATCAGTGAATTACAAAGCCACAGAGTGAGAAAGGTAGTTTCAGAGGCATTGCAGGTGGTTGAGTGCACTCAGAGGAGATGGGGAAGCTCACAGTGTTCATTTGTTATTAACGCCCTGTGTAAGCGTTACCTGTCTCAGGTGGGCAACAGATGGGAAATGCAGCTGAGCTACAGAAACGGGAATCAGGTGGCACCGCGGCACACGCATGAGAGCTCAGCTTCCACCTTCAGAAACGCAAGGACAGCAAGTGCTCTACGCGTGCCCAGCTGCACCTGCCCGTTCCTGGCAGAGCTGTGTACGTGCCACTTCCCAGCAGGGCCAAACAGGACGGAGAGCAGGTAGCAGCTCCTCAGCCATCCCTTAACGCTCAGCTCTGTGTGGGACACACCAGACACACTGACCTTGCTACAACACATGGGTATTTCTATACTCGACTGCATTGCAGACAAACCTGTCCCGCTGAGCCGACCCTTATCTTCATGGCATCTTGTTTTCTTATTCTGTTCAACAGCATCTCCTCTTCTGAGAGGAAAAGACTGAGCCATATGGAAGTGCAGAGAGAGCACGTTAGAGATGGATTCATTTAAAACATTTTCCATAAGCTACTAGGAGAACGTGGTACTCCATGAACCTCAGTGAATGCATGCGTGTGGCAAATACCCAGGCAGTGCCAGGAAAATCAATGCCCGCCTTCTGTCTTCCATGGAGAAATCACTCGTGGATTTTACTACACATGATGACACAAATCTAATTTGGGATAACAACAAAGACAATTCTTGAGATATTGTATACTCAGATTTTGCAGTTAACATTCTTATACCTTGGATTTTCTCCACAGTGAGATCTAGAAGTTATTAGGACTAAGGAATCCCCTCTCTTATAACACATACCTCGCTGGCTAGACTCTCTACTTACAGAGCAAGACGTTTACAACCACAAAGAATTGTTCATGAACTTTGAACAAAGTGACATGCATAGCTCTGACTGACAGCACCCAAAAAGGGATCACTGCTTGTTTCATTCATGAAAATGAATCAAATTCATGAAAATTAATAGAACTGGAACCAGAAAGTTTTCCAAACTTCCTCAGAGGACGCATCCCAAAGTGACTGCCCCTAGCTACAGAATTTACTTCCCTCCCCTCTCTCTGCAAGCAATAGACCACAGGAATCCTGGTGAGTTTTTCCTCTGCCTCCTGCATCTTTGGATGAGGCCTCTGTGGCAGGCAATGCCCCAACTGCTTACACAGACAATACCACTGCAGCAGCATTTCTCACTTCGTGTGTCCATCCTAATGCAATGTGGCAGCCAGCAATGAGCAGGCACCAGAACCGTAAGACCAACATCTCTCCACAGCCTCTTGCACCATGCATCAGCCCCTATGTGAGAACCTCTTGTTTAGAGTCACTTAGACATAGCTGAGTGGAGAAGGAGGCCATTTCCCTCCTTCCCTCTGATGCTGTGTTGCAAAACAAGACGTTTGGCTGAGCCCACCAATCTTACAACAGTCTATGGGGAATCCCACACAGTCTGGAATACCATGGGAACAGAGAGCAAGGCTAAAAATACGCCGGAGCCATCTGTTCACTCTACAGTGATTTGTGGTGTTGTGCTGGAAACAAAGAGTTAACGTGATGAACTGTTTTCCTAAAACCACTGATTCACTCACTTGCTAAATAAACAGGGCTGCATTAACGCCTTCTCCTCCAATACTGCCAGACCTGAAACCAAGGCTTCCTGAAAAATAAGGCTGTTAGCAAAAGCTGTGACAAGCTGAAACGAAGCGTGGCCCTTTATTGTCTCGTTCATTAGCATAAGTCAAATACAGCGTGAACCAGTCAGACCTCAGGTATGCAGTACGCGATCGGTCGTGTGGGTGCAGCGTGCTCTGCCTTTAAACAACAGCGAGGAAGATGTTTGGGTTACATGAGGCTTATCTACAAGTGATGCAGCATGGATTCAATTATCAGAGAAAATATTTTCCCCCTCTGCAGCTTGTGGTGTGTGATCCTTCCCCTCAGTGCATAAAGCAAACTTACACAGAATAATGGTTTTCATGGCTTCCAGTTGTGAGACATCAGCCAAACGGGATCTACTCCAGGAATAATTACCATTTTGGAACTAAAACTGGGGAGAGAGGTGGGGCAAACAGTGCCAGCTCCTGAGCCAACACCATCTCTGTGCCTTCCTTGCTGACACATCTGCAGTCACACTTTAATTGAGGTGTTTTCACAGGCAAAGAGCAGGTACAATACCAGAGACCAGCAGGAGGAGGCTGGAGAGAGCAGAGCAAGTCCCAAGTATCCCTGTAGGTCACAGCATGCACCTCAGGCATCCCCTATGCCAGCTCCACTTGCATGAAAACGTGGTGCCCAAAGCCAGAAAGAAGCTACAGAAAATACATCTAACCAGAACCTAAAGCTAACACGGCTGCCACAAGCACACTGCAGGCTCATACTGAAGTCCAGGCAGTCGCTCCAGCCTGCACAGCTCATGCGAAATGGGAACCAGGCCCTTCTCCGTCAGCCACTTTAGGGCCCTCCTGTTGCTCTTCCCCGACTCACACTTCAGGAACACAACTAAGTGCGACAGCAGGCTCCCGAGACACAGCATCACCCAGTTTTGACAGCAGCATCCTTACAGGTTGCGTTTCTAGCCTCACAGACAGAAAGCAGGTAGTACGCTTAGTCACGTCTCGACTGCCTGCTTTCATTATTACTTTCCTTCACACATAAAACTGTTCAAACGTATGCACAGAGCACAGCGCCACATTGCACACCGACACCTACTTTCCAACACAGTTTAGATCGTGGTCTGCACCAGGTTCTGCCCAGCACGGCGCAGGCTGGGCCTGCTCCAGCTCTCCCCAGCTCACTCCCGAAGGCAGCTGTAAAAAGGGAACATGCTTGGCCTTGGCGTAATCTCAGATACAGAGGATGAAATGTAGGTCTCGAGAGCTGATCTCAAATGCAAAAGCCCGAGCGAGCAGCAGTCCTGAAATTAAATGGAATGAATGAAATTTCATGGCAAATTAATGCTTTGATGGAAATCCCAGGAGGAATGAGTACTGGATGAATCCAGCGCAGGGAGACACGCATTAGTTGAGATGAAGAACATCAGGCAGAAAGGTATGATTAAAGGAACAATCTTCCACTTAGCTGAAGAGAAAGATGCTTAACCTTTCAGAGAAGTGTGGCTAGGAGATAACATCCTTCCCCTACAAAACAAAGCACGTGCAGTGGGGACCACCGCTACGGGGGGATAATTACCGAGTACGAAATGAAGTTGACAGGTTTGAACAGCAGCTGCCTCGGCTGACGTCAAGACCAGGGAAGCACAGATAAGCAGGCAGCGGCAGCGCACGAGTCAGGACTGCTAATGCCGAGAGGATAACAATGGGTCCCACCAAGAGCAAAGCTACTGGGGGAAGGAGCGAGTCCTTGCTGCATCAGCTTGCACAAGCAGACAGATTCCTGACCACAGCTCTAACACAGACAGCGGCATTAAATCTTTTCTAATTCCCCCGAGTCTTGTTGCAGCTGTCAGCTCCAGGCAATGTAATAGCTCAGAAGCCCCCTCATGCCTCCCCCTTCCACGTTGTCAGCAATTCCCCCATACAGAAATCATTAAAATTGCAAAGGAGGAAATTCTCGCTGTATAAAATGACACACGGAAGCTTACACTGCCCTTTGATGCACACTGGGAAAGGCATTAGAAGGAATGATCATTAGCCAGAAATTTTGTGTAGAAATGGACCGACAAAATACAAAGCCAAGCCTGCACACATACAAAATCTCTTTCCAGCCTTAGAGGCCGCAAAAGGTACTTCATGTTACCGTACTTCCTCTGCTCTCCATCCTTACGTCTGGTCGATATTAATACTTAATGGCTGGAAGGTTGAATGGAAACAAGATCCAAAGCATAATACAAAGAGAAAGGAAATAAAGGGGCACAGCTAAGCTGGAATTGTACCTTTGTATTCTTAAAGTGTGCCCAATCCAACTATTATCAATTAGTGGTGGTATTGTAAGGGTAACAGTGAGGGACCGGGCCCAGTGTTCTCTGCTCACTGCATGCACTACTGAATTCACAGCATCAGACCCAGAGATCGTTTTCTCTGCTGGTACGTGATTTTATATTCTTTTCTTATTCAGGAACAGATGCACCATAAAGAGTGCTGGGCCCAGGGAGTGAGCAGGAATGGCAGATTTCGAAACAGAGACTGAGCTGCTGAGAAAACTCTATTCTCCTGAGTGCAAATATGAGTGGGACTGTGGCATCGCTGCATGTACAGCTGGGTGTTAGTGTGCATGGGCCCCTGCCGACGTGCTCTGCAACTCTGGCAGTGTGCAGCAGGTATGCTGTCCCTGGCATCACCCCACACAGGACCCCAGCTGGCTACAGCACCTCACTTTTTAGCTAAACAGAGATTCCCCCGCTGCACTTCTCGTTTGTACCCAGGGAACCGAGCCTCACAAGAGAACAAACAACAAGCACGAACAATACCGCACTTCATGAGCCAGGGACTGAGCTGGTATTCACCAGCCCCGTGCTTACACTGCCCTTTCTACACGAGGAAGGGTAGGAGTGGTTCTGTGATGACTTCCATCAGCTGAAAACCTCATCTCACCAGCTCAGCTAAGCAGGTCGTTGTTCCCAGACCAGCTGTCAATCAAGGTAATAGTCATCGGAGGGGTATTTCTGTCCACCTACACGTGGGACCATAAATATTCATGCCTGTACATTCATCAAAGGGGTTCATGAGGCTGCTCCTGTTGCATTAAATTGTTTCTTCCTAAGGCTTTATAAGAAATTCTGTTTTGGTCTTGCTCAATTCCACGACTACTTTTTTTCAACCAGATTTTAGTAAGGAGGTAGCTTGGATTTTCTAATCTATGTCTCGATGCGTATACATTTATCATCTCTCAGAGGATTTAATTTTGTCTATCTGTTGATCCTTTGAGACTGTTTTTGACACCGTGGTATCAGCATGTTAATTCATTTTTCCCTACATTAAAATCAAACCTAACAGCCTCACCAAAAACCTTCAGATTTTTCTAGCTAAGGTATGTTCTCTGTAGGTATTGTCACAACACATCACCACAGAGACCCAGACAGCGAAAACAAATTGCTTGGAAAGAGAAACCAACCAACCCCTTCCTTGCAAAACCAGAGTAGGTGCTGTTTACAGTAAATCAGGAGGAGATTCGCCTGAGATGGAGAAATGAGATTTCTCCTGAGATGGAGAAATCCCCCCAAGAAATGAGGTAAGAGTTGGCCACTGGAGCTCAATTACCACCTCTGGTGGAGAACATATCCCCTGTGCACTGCCAAGCAGCGTAACTGCAGTTCTGCTTTGGAATATCTATAGAAGAGGAGAGAGGAATAGGTTTTCCTTTTCACTGGGACCACACCCCACTTTGAGGCATAATGTGCAGAGTAAAACATTATTTCTAAACCACCTGAGTCCCTTTAAAAATCAGGGCAAACACTCCCTTCTTGGCCTTTCAGTTCATAGGCTCTTCTTCATTTCACAGTTTAAAAGCTCTTGACAATTTATTAATCCCCTGTGAAATCCCTAAATAGGCAAAAGCTGATTTCTGTGTGGTTGCCAGACCTTCCACGGCGCAACATCTCTGAAGACTCGCTGCTGCTGCCTTCTCTCAACCTGCTAAAAACTGCTCGTATCTATTTTCCTCCAGCATAAAGATGTCTTGTAGGAGTTACGATCAAGAGGTGAGAGAATGCAGAAAGCACAGCAGATTTATACTGCAAGGCCCTCGCCCAGCTGCATTTCACTGCACTGTGTTGGATCCGAGGAGCCTGTCCACCACTAATACCTAAACGCTTACCAGCCACAGAAACCACGGGTCGCTCACTCCTTGGGTATTTCCAGGGACACAGCTTCTTTACAAAGATAATTTAGTAGCAAGGACGTCATGTGCTCTTCAGTAATAAGGCTCAGTGAAACCCTGCAGCAAAGGTACATGTATGAAATGTGAGGTGGGATGGCTGAGAACCTAAAGGTAAAAAAGGAGCTTTCTGGGAACATCTTTCAAAGGACCAGTTCAATAAAGGAATCCACACCAGGCAGTATGTAATCAGCTTCCTCACCATGGAGTAAAGTAGATAGTTTCATGGTTTATAACCACCTTGAGTTAACCTGACATTTTTACATCCGTGTAACAACAGCCGCGTCTAGCTGACGCTGCTGATTGTGGCACGGTGTACAAAGGCTCCCCACAGAGAGGGCTGATGGACTGATTCTGCCTGATGTGCCCTTGGACTCGGTGTCTTTTAGAATATATTTTCTTTATAATGTGTCGATGGAGACTAAAATCCAGGAGGCAGGGAACCTCAGAGCTGCAGCTTGGTCAACATATAAGGGGAAATGCCAAAGAAAATCTGTTCCAAAACGTGGTGCTGGTGCCTCAGCAGCAGGAAGGCAGTCCTACCCGCGCTGAACCTCACCCCGCAGCCTGACCTGCGGAACAACCAGAGCTCCCAGAGCTCTGAATCGCACTTGTTTGGACAGGATCCACGCATTTTTTGTAAGGTAGGAAAAACAACCTCGTGGGCAAGGTGTGGGGATATTAGAGATGGGCATCCTGCCAGCACTCACTCCTGGAGGGACCAGAGACAAGCACAACGTCCTGGACAAACTGCACTGCGCCTCCGCCAGCCGGACTCGTCTCTGCATGGGTGGCCATGGGCTGGAGCTGCACGACTGCCACCGGTGGGAAATGTGAAAGGGGTCCTGCAGACCTCCCAGGGTTCTGGGAACAGCTTGGATGAAAGCTGATCTAGAACAGGGCAACGTTATTGCCATTAACAGATAAATGTAAGTAGAATCACGGGGAAATGCTGCACCTGGTGACAGCTCAGGCCTGCCATTCTTTCTGGGTATGAACTCACATTTCTCACAAATCAAGACTGATGTGCTTTCATTAAGTGATCCAGCGCTGCCCAGGCAGGGAAGCAGTGGGGAGGGCACAAGGCAGCCACGGAGCTGCCACATCATTCAGAGCTCACACCAAGCAGGGTTAGTCAGGGCAGGGAAGCAGATAGGAGCAGGGAACAGCTCCCGTGGCACCACGCTAAATCTGACCTTGAACAACGCCAGAAGCAATGGGTTTGACACAGGAACCACTTGTACTATATTATATAATGAAAGTCATGCTAGAAGAGCTTAGTGGCCATAAAAATCTATAAATCACCAATGCCACAGGGAGGTATTTAATGCTGAAACGTACTGCTGCAATAAATTTGTAAGCTTTGACAAGTAACACTTAGCCCTTTACTTGAAAGATGCTGGGAGGCATCGTTATGATCTGGGGCTCGAATCAAACTTGTCTCACACCAGGACTTTACCCTCTGGATGAGTATCACTTTCCAGTGCTCACCATCATTCAGGCATGTGAGGACTCTCCACACTACAGGACTTACTCCACCTTCATTGGCGCAGAACAAATCTCCGTGCAGCCACGTTTGTCTCATTACGCAGGACCAGTAAAAAAGTAAAATGCTGAGAATTACAAATAGACACCTTCACGCTTGCTTTTTGCAACTGTGTCCGATTGCTCAGTACACTCGTACTTCTGGACTATCACCCTAGAGTCCAGGAACACCGGTAAAGACTATTGCTGTTCCAAATTTGCATACAAAGGCTACGAAATAGGAGTTCATCACCTCCACTGCTTTGCAGACCTACAAGGGACAAGGAGCCCCAGAAAAGGACGTTACTTCTTGCTCAGAGTTTACAACATGGTTTTACCCTTCGCTGTAATAGGAATCCCTCTTTAAACAGACCATCAGGGAAGCTCTGCAAATGTCCTTCAAAACACAGCCACCAAGCCAGACTCTGTCCAATATAAAACTGAGCAGGTGTCTTTGGCCTTCTGCTGAACCCTCCCTGCATACAGGAAGGCTCCACAACTTTCTGGAACAGCATCAGCACAGATCTTTCATGACCTTTGCGCCTAGCAGTTACATTAGGGGAAGCACCAACTTTCTGCAAAAAGTAATATTTTGTCAGTGAAATAAAAAATAACATATTTCTAGCCAGCAGTCAGAGGCACGGGCTGGCAAAGGGGACAATTCCCCTGCTCCAGGGCATTTTGTATCTTGATGACAAACTTCGGTGGCTAAATTACTTCTGGTTCCCATCATGTGTCTCACTGCTCCCTGTTTATTTACACTGCTGCACCAGTGAGAATATAAAAAGCTGCAATAACTGAATTACTGCCGTGCTTGAAGATAACAGTGGCGAGGCCTTTTAAAGGCAGCTGCCCAAACGCTTGCTTTGTCTGGGATAAAAACGAACAAATAACATCTAAACAAAACAAGGATCTCAGCTCACAGTGCACACTGAATGTTAGAGGGTTTCCAGCACCAGAGGTCAATCTTCGTGCCAAAGAAACAGAAGGTAACGTAAGAAGAAAAGAAGTACTAGAAAGTAATGTTTGTATCCTAGCTACTATCAATTTTACAGAATTTGGGTGATTCTAGAGGATGAACGGCAAGTGCTGAGCTCAAGGGAAGCTGTAGTCTTACTCTGAAAGCCTTCCCCCACCAACCCTCAGCCTAAAGCTGCACAAAGCCCAGGGCTCACTGTAGGTCTGCTCACTGGGGAGGATGCTGCGGTTGGGAACTAAGCAAGTGCTCCTCACCCCATCCGCACCTGCAGCAGCAGCAGCTGGGGAGACAGCCAGACCTCCTGGCTGCCACCAAGTCTCAGCTGCCCTGCTGGTGGGCACTGTAGCAGACAGGCCATATTCTCGGGGACAATAAAGGGGCCTGAGACACGGCGAGGGACAAACAGCCAAGATGGACGCACAGTAACACGAGCAAAGCCCTCCGCAGGCCAGCTGCGGTGTGCCTCAAGAAGCGAACGGGAACCTTACTGTCACCTGGACACCTCCTGGTCAGCACAGGGGGTCAGCAGCGAGGCTAAGCCAATTAATGGCAAAGCTTTTTCACCCTTGGAAAAGCTTCTCACAAGCAGCAGCACTCAGCAGGAGAAGTGAGACTTACCAAGGGATTTGACAGAGATCAGCAGCTTTATGGAGCTCTGCCAGAAGTTTTGCCACGTATCAGAAAGAAGCTGCGAACTGCAGACTCACTCTGTCAGTGTCAGACTGATGAAGAACTACAGCTCTGCTCATGATTTTCTGTTGTTTCTCTTGGCACTAGAAAAACCTCTCTCCATAACATGGGCTACTCCATTTCTAGGATGTCTCCCTCCTGCATCAGCTCTGTAAGTGTATTTTACCTTCTCGTACACCTGACCTTTCAGAGTGAGCTCCATCCTTTCTCAACCGGTTTTCAGGCATTTTCCTGTGCCTGTATTCCAGGACCAAATACTCAGCTGATCAAACAGGAGAACCTACACCCCACCAAAAGACACTTGCTGTGGGATAATAATATTTTACTGGTTATACTACATGGACTGTTAATTTAAGGTCAGAAATTCAGTGTTAATGCAATGTTCTGAAATAAAGCCTTGCAGACCAAAGCCTTATGAGCACCTGTGAATCAGGTGCAGGCAGCAACCTTTTAACGTTTCTCATCCTGGCCTAAAGCAACACTGCTAAGATGCGGTCTGACAGTTCATTTTATGCTTGGATACTTTACATATTGAAAGCAAAGGGAATCTGCGGCAGCCCCATCTAGACCCAAGGTGCAGGCCAGCACCTCAGACAGGCCAGACAATCTGTCACTCTTGGAATAAATTATCTGCTTGGAGAAGAACATAATGTGATGCTATTCTCAGAGAAACCATACTCTCTTCCTGTTGTCCTTTCATGATGGTTTGAGCCGCATACACTGACTGCTCATCTGTGGAATTCAGCAAACATAGCTGTGCCATTTACTGCCCCAGCGTCCTCCTCCTGTATCATTCAAAACTACTGTACGGAACCAAGTCCTTCCAGACCAGATCAGACTCTGGTCTCAGGCTTCACATTTTCAAGAGCCTCTTTCTTTCTCCTGACTACCTAGGAAGCCTTGTCTTCTACCAAGATCAGATGCCAGACGGTGGGTGTTATGCTTCCCAGCTGGTTTTCCATCCCCTTTTTTTTTCTTTCCAGTCTGGTCCTTCAGGATCTCATACATACCGTTGTCCTCCCTGAAGCAAAACTGTTGAAATGAATGTAACACGTCCAGTGGCAAGGAGGGAAAAAGTCTGCTCCTTGTCTAGAAGGCCATGGTTTTAGTCTGGGTAGGAGCTGCTGGCCCTGCTCCAGTGTGAGCATAGCTCGTATAAAGGGAATTCTGCCTGAACCGAGAGCTGCAGACTGAATGTCTAGGGAAAGCCAACTCAGGCTGCTCGAGTACATCAAAGGAGGTCAAATGTTAAGTAAATAATTAAGAAAGGAGGGCAAGTAATTAGTAAGGCTAATTCCGTACCAAAGTGGTCTGGATGGTACACACACAGTCATCCCAGCACCTCCTTCCACACAATATAAGCCTCAGTTCTTGAAGGAGTAGCCCAGCTTCCAGGAGACCTGTGTTCAGTTCCCACCTATGCCACAGAATCAGTGTTCTGGTCAGGGACAGGGTAATAGTTGGGTTCACTTCAATTCCCCAAACTCCCAGGACAAAGAAAATAAGGACATAGCAGCTGAGATGCTTAGCCACTACAGCAATGCATCCAAATCGGTGTGTATACGTGGGTTCATATATTAAAATAAGTACTTGTGGCAATTATGGCTCTCCAAGAAGTCCTGAGAGACCAAGCAAATGCTTGTCTGTCCCTACACCTATTCTCAGTGTGTCCAGTGTGAAGGAATCACATTACTAACAAAAATAAAATGTTCTTCTACATCAAGCACTGCAATAATACCACAGTGGGTAGCTGGCACATATCACAGATGTACAAAAAAGAAGCAAATGCCTTATGCAGCGTTATATAAAAGCCATTAGAAACCCCGAGCCTGGCTGGTTTGAACCTATTTGGCCTGCACTCTCATTTACTGCAACACAGCCCTCACAACTGATATTCAGAAATGGAGAGATTCTAAAAATAAACAGTGCAGGGAAAGAAGAGAAGAATGGCGAAGAAATTGTTTTTTGGCCTGGCCAACAGATTGGGCAGCAGCTCCCAGCTCTCAGTGCCCTGCTGTGTTAGGAACCTGCCCTCCCTAACGGCCCCGTTAGCGACATTAGGCAGCCAATTTATGGAAACTTATCATGACCTAAATTTTCACACAAGACATGCAAGAAGGGATTTTTCCATCTGAGGACAGGCCAGAAATTGTCATGAATCAGCTCTGACACAAGACAAGATCTAGCTGTCAGTGAACTGATGGAGGACATCACCCTGCCATTATGACAAATATATGTAGCTGCTAATTCAGTACCAGGAACCCAGTCCCCAGCCTACTTAGCTAGAGGTCTCTCATGTAAGCTGTAAAATTGGATTAAAAAAAAAAAAAAATCACTCTTGCATGCTGCCCTGTGCTTCCCCAGAACAAAGCTTTCTGCTGAAGCTGATGCAAAAAAATCACATTCTTGTGCGCAAGCTCTCCTCCTCCGCTGGACCGTTGTTACCCCAGGGCTCCGCTTTGAGTCGCAGGACCCTGTCGCCAGCTCACCCTCCCTCCTTCCCACACTCTTCCCATTTGACTACAGCACACCCTACTTCTTGCACAGGTGCTGCACAAGTGAAAAAGGCTTCTTGTAAGGCGCTAGGAGAAGCGATGAAAGCAATATAATTGTTCTGTGTAGATGAATGGTCCCAGCACAAACAGCACATTTTACCAAGCCACTGAGCTAAGTTTATACAGTACCTGGGAACAATTTGCAAGCAGATATAACACCCAGGTCTTATCTAACGCCATCTACCTTGCACTGTAACACTGGCACTGACTTCTGGTTACTGCTGAGAAATGGGCAGACAGGGCGAGAGCAGGAGATTAGGCATGAGATACAACTAAAGCTGATAGATGTTCTGCATCCCAAATCCTGCATTCATAAACTGAGGGTGTCCTGATGGAGCAACACAGCTGAAAGAGAAGTCTGTCTAAGTCTGAGGATCTCTCCCAGCCGTCCACTAGACAGACCTGAAACACAGCAGCAACACTCCAACACCGCGTGCATTACATCAGATGCAAGATTTAACAATTGGCAGGTTAGAATAAAAGCAAGCAAGAAGAAAAATCCTCCCCTATAATTAAGGGTTTTCTCAGACTCCCTGTGTTATTTTTCTGCCGGTAAAAGCAGTCAGTGCTATGCTGGGGTAACAGAGGATAGAGAGCCTGTAGCTCTTTCATATAATTACCAGTTGTCATCTCATCTGAAAGACAACCCAGCAAGCCTCCTGCTGCGTCAGATGTAAATTAACTTGTTCTTTTCTAGCAAGGACACTGCACAAGTGGAATGGTTGGGGGCTTCCTTCCAACAAACACATGACAAAGCTGTGCTCCCCATTCAAACACAGGGACAGTGCTAAATGCTTTGGCCTAGTCCTTCAACAGTACTGTCACTGACTGGTGCAGAAAAACAGCTGCTACCCTACAGCCTTCGAGCACGCTGAGCTTAGCTGCAGCCCGGGGTCTCCTGCTCTGTGGCTGCCTCCTACACCTGCTCTGACCAGGGCATGCCAAGGTGCACTGTGCTTCTCCTGACCTGCGGCGTGCGGACTGTCTGCTCCATCTGCGGGTCTCTGCAAGAGAGTGACAAGAAAATGCATTCAAATGCACTTGGGAGCCTTGAACCATGCAGTCAGAAACTCTGGCAGTGAACAGTTGGGTTTAATTTCACACCACCGTGATGTACTATGAGCATAATTGGGTTTGTATGATGTAGCAAACGCTCTCTGCAGTTAATCAGATCCGCGCTGCCATCTCACAGGCTCCTGAAAAGTGAACTCTGATCTCGCGGGGTGCTCACCAGTGGCTCTCCGGGGCATCACGCGGTGCAGCAGAGTTAACGTCCCAAACATCAGACCGACATCTGCAGGCAGCAGCTGGACTGCACAGTGCGAGCAGCGTGCCCCTGCGTATGGGCTCAGCCCTGATGGAGATTTTGCCCTTTACGGCTTTTGGAAATAACACAGCACAATCATAATAAGCAGAGGCACAGGATATTGCAAACTCATGGCCTATTTGGAGGAAATAATGAAGGGTGAAATGTAAGAACTTGAGGAGAATGGAATACTCGGAGGGTCAGGTGGCAGCAATAAAACACCACATTTCACATTACTATTGCACAGAATAATTTATCAGATACTCTCGTTATATTGTAATACAGGCTCCGTTTCCCCACCTGAGATGTAAATTTGCATTTCATACCGATTGCTAGGCTGATAGATATCTGCAGCCAGTGCAGCCCAGTGACAAAGGCTCCATACATCAACTGCTCCTGGTCATCAAAAGGACAAAATTTACACACCAGACAATGTTGAGATAAAGCACTGATTAAGTAAGAGAAAGTCGCTGCAAATTCTGCTTAGCATTTTTCACTTCAGTTCATAAGCAGAATGGACAGTACTCAGGACATGCCAAAAGAAGAAAGGAAATATGCCAAGGAAATCAGCACCTAGCACGCAGCCAGAATGTTCAAATTCTGACAGCAGAAAAAAAAGGCAGCAGCAAATCCTCTGCAAATAACTCACCAGTAAAGATTTGGAAAGGGGAAAAAGTCTTCAAGCATGGGCCACTGTGAAGCTGAGCAAATCCAGGGCTCAGCAATACTCAAATCATGCCACTAATATAAAATATTCACCCTCAGAAATGGTAAAAATGGACACAGAACTCTTAAAGTGCTGTATCTTATTAAAGCACTGGACTGCTGATGTCCAAATACCGAACGAGCACGGACAGAGCACACCTGCCTGTCACCGTCCCTCAGCCAGACGTCACTGCTCCCTGTCACCCCCCGGCAGAGCTGATCACACACACGAGTGCTCCCGCTCTCCCTTACAGCCAGAGAGGCACGTTCCCATTTCTAGCGGTCTGCGGGCAGCCAGCGAGCTGTGACACGCACAGAAAAGCTCCTGCCTGACGGAGGGATGTTCGCGTGCAGCCGCTAGCCTCTCACTGCCAGCACCAGAGTCCAAACTCTCCGTGTTAGTAGGGTTTGCCCAGTGTTCACAGAGGACGGGAGGCAGCACTCTGGGCAGACCGGGGATGCTGCTCACTGGAGCTGCTCTCCTTTGGCTTCTTTCATACACAGCCAGAAAAACAAGAGCATGAATGACATAAAGCTCTGAACCTCCAGGTATGGAGGAGGTGGCCCAGGAGGTGACCAGAATGACACTGAGTACTAAAGATTTCCCAAGGATGGCCAACTCACACTGCTTTCTCCTGCACCCTGGTTCCTTGCAGCAGGGCTGCCAGCTCCTAAGGAGATCTGCACGGCACAGCAGCGCTCAGCTGGGTTCTCTCCACCCTGTGACTGTTTCCTGTGCACAAAAAGGGTGAAATTCCTGGTCAGGCCAGTTTTCCAACAGCTGTTTGTACCTGTATCTCTACGGAGAAGCTAATGAGACCTGTAAATATTTAAAATGGTGTTTATTTATCACCTCCTGCTTCTTCTGTATAAATGCTATATAACCGCTTTGGGGATAAAGCTCCTTAGTTTTAAGCATAAACCAGCACAGCTCCTTTTCCTCTAACAGCGCCACGATAGGCCCTATTCCAATCTCCGAGTGACATCAATCTGAATGTTATTAAAGCTCAGACAGTTACACCAGTGCTGGAGTAATGGAGAACAGTTAGATCCTTAAAGGACAAATCTAAGGGAATTAAAGTCCTAGCCAGAAATTATTCACGTATTGACACAAAAAGAGAAACTCTGAATTTTTCCAGGTGGTTTTCCATGAGGTCACCGAAGCCTCTGTTTTCCTTCATTCGTGCTTCAGCTGGTCTCAGGAGCATCTGAGGTCAGAGTCTCCCTGTTGTTCTCTCTTTTATGCCAATAAAAACCAGAGTATGAAGCCTCTGGGACTTTCAGCAGCAAAGACAAAAGGCAGTCAGCCTCAGACAAAACATCTCTGCTTCCATTTGAAATTACCAGTCAAATCTTACTACAAGGATGAAGGCACTACAAAGATTTAAACGAGCACTATCTGCATTTAAAACTTTTAATTCACAGCTCACAGGCACTTTGCTCCAGGTTTGGCTGAGCCCAGAACAGACAAAACCACAAATCTTGCATGCAGTCAGAAGGGTATCTTCCTTCGCTGCCAGACACATCTATGCATTCTGTAAAACATAGATTTGAGCTAGGAGTAAGGATTTTGTCCTCCTAATCAAGAAAAGGAAGCAGGAACAAGACGATCTGGGATTGCACAGTTGGTAGAAGTTACAAATTGCAGTTGTCAGCGGTAAGAAAAAGTGAGCACTGCAGAAAGACATCTACAGAAGCTGTGGTGGTCACGTGCGTTTGGCCCCTGCTCGTTACTCTTTTGCATTTAGCAGTGCAGAGAATTCACCGATACGCTTCCACGGCACGCAGGCTGCTGTGCTAACGCTTCGCTGCTGCAACCTGTCACAATGTGTTGACAGTCCTTCACGCAGTGAACAGGAACCTGTTTATTTTATTGTTAATCCTCCTACAATCCAGCTTGAAGGGATGGCGCGTCCTGTTTGTTGTTCCCAACGCACAGAGTATCTAACACGCAGACAAGGCCCCCGTTTGAGGATTTTGTGTAGATGGGTGCTATTTTTTTTTCACGCTTCTGAACTCCAGGGTCTGAGCCCCTTCTAAAACCCCATACAGGACAGGCACACCCCTGAGTTCAGAACCTACAGGCCCTGAATACCCGTGACAGTTCCTTTTTAGCTGAACGTACCCAGAGGAGCGCTGGCTTCTGCCCCAGGAACAACCACGGTGTTCGAAGGGACGCCCGGACCAAGAACAGACTGATGGGGGAAAACCTTTCAGTCCCACTCCCAGTTTGCAGTGAAGCTCCACTGGTTTTACTGAAAACTGTCCTGTTGTCTACAGTCTAATTAATAAACTCATCATATGACACACATTTTTAATTCGGTTTCTTTTTCACTACTGTATTTTAGAGTTAGCTTCTTTTAGTCTGACATTAGTGGGTGGCAGACATGTTACTGCATTACAGCTTTTTTCTTTGGCAATTTTATCTCAGATTAAACCTACCTAATCTCAATCACAAATATGTGTGTATATATATATATATTGAAATCTACTATTGCAGCATTTTAACATACAGCACAGGACTTCTTTTTTCATAATGCAACCCACACTAATAATAGGAACATCCTCCCCCTGCCCAAAATATAAAATACAGCTCTGATACCATTGTCATGTTCCTTTTCCTACTTAGACTCTTACAGCCTGCCGTTAGCACAGAGAGGGAAGAGGACATATTTTTAGGACAAGCTCTATGAAAGATTTAACAGCAGAAAAGTGTATGACAACAGTCACTCGGAAGACTGCTGTCCCTGCACAAATCCTGCCAAGGGCCTCAGAGTAGGGCTGTAGGTAGCAGAGGAAAAAGAAGAGGCAGACACGGGAGTACAAAATAGACCTGAGAGGAAACAAAACATGTAGGAAAAGATCAACAGCATGTTTAGCACATGTTTATTACACTCTAGCATCTGTAATGGTACTTGCATGCATTTTACATTACATATTCGTATGTGCAAACAGTTGCACAAGCACCAGTAACGTTGCTCAGCATCTTAGGTCTCTGCCCTTAAAGTCTGCAGGACTTCACCGGGAAAGTAGTTCAGACAACTGGTACACTTGGGGAGCCAGCAGAGAATTTCCTGCACAGATTTTCCTTTTTCTCAGCTATTTTGATTAGCCTGATTGCTCCTTGCTGTAAAGAGCACAGCTCTCAGGAAACCAGGAAGTATGTAGGAAGCTCATCTCAGGTGTGCAAAGCCCGTGGCTCATCAGGAGTATTATGCCTGGGGTAACTAATTTCATAATAACTCAGCATTCCCGACAGGTGTCCAGTCTAGCCCTAAACATCTTAAAAAATTAACAACTACACTCAGCAGCTCCTTCCACTGCTTAGCTCTTCTTATAGCTAGAGCAGAATCAGACAGCAAATTAAGCTCTGGAAAAGCCCCGTGGCAGTGAACAGAAATGACAGATTTCTACTCTGCCTCTAGAATTTAATAAAAGGAATATGTTTTTTCTGTGGAATTCAAGAGGACAGTTACAACATCAGAAAGGTGTCAGTTTTCTTATCTTTTGTATTTTCAGTGTTTCAGTGTCATTTCTAAAGAAACCTGTTAAAATGGATGCTCCCAATCATACCGGACTTCCTGAAGAAAAAAATAAAAATAAAAACAACAACAAAAAACAGAAAGGCCTTAAATTCAACAAATCACTGCTGCATGCATTCAACTTGGATTTTTTATTCAGCTCCATTCCCGTTCAGCTTTTATCCTCATGCACACAGACCCCCCTAACATCACTGGGACGTGAGCACACGCCTGAGCGCTTGGCACATCTGAAGGCTTTGTTTTTCCCTCTCATTCATTGTTGTTATCAATGGTGGAAATGCTGCCACAGCTGTCAGGCCAGCCGGCAGCGCCTGCCTGCTGGTGCTGAGGAGGAGCTGCTGTGCAGGCTGTACCTGCCTTCCTTGCTACAACGCTGTCATTAAAGAGACTTTCCCCTTAGAAACCTAGCGACTTTTTGCTTTTTCTTTCTGTTGGTGGATTTCCAGCACAAGTAGGGCAGCATTCGCAGACTCTGGCAGGGCAGCACTGTGGTATCAGTGCAGCATCCAAGGCTCCTGACTGCGCCTTGAGCAGCTCACTGATAGCAAATGTATTCCTCATTTTGTCCTGCTCTAGAAAGTGATGACCATCAGCAGCATTCCTGGGGCCACGCACCAAGTTGCAGAGGCAGGCTAATGCTTTTACACCTAAACCAGACATGTGCTGTACCAAGAATATTGCACTTTTTGATTAAAGATTTTCACAGTGCTGCCAAATCTTCTCTTCCCCAGCTACCTTGAACTCAGATTTTCAAATTAATTCCACAGAGGGCTTTGGCAAGAAATCTTTTTTGCAAGCAAAAATAAACTAGCAAATTTAAAACACTGCACAGCTATATTAGAGGCTACTCTTAACTTGGGTAACACCAGCATCTTTATTTAATTTCCCCACTACTCTTGCATTTTAAAAAATAACAACTTAGGAATTAAGACATGGTGCCCAGGAAGGTCTGATGAATTTCTTGTCCACTCCTGCCTAAGCAAGGACTCTGCCACACAAACCGATGCCATGACTCTTGCTGACACCTGCTTTTACCACCTCGCAGTTCGTATCAGAGCAGAAGAGCCCAGGGAGCTGCACAACCCAGGCTGTACAATCACACCAGAAGAGCCCACAGCCTGACTCACCTACAGGAGCTCCACACCCAAGAGGAGATAAAGTCCTAAGCTCACTGTCTCTGGTGTCATTTGTAATCTGGGCTGTGCTGAACAAGACACTTTCAGGAGAGCTGACCATTTTACCTTAAAAGAAAAGTAAGGAGCCTGGTGCTGCCTCTGTCTGCACACCTGAGGTAAGAAACTTCTCCCAGACTCTTCTCAAAGCCACGGAGATTTCAAATCCCCTTCTCTGACCCCTGTGCAACTCCATTTGAGGTCTACAAATTGTGCTAGGAGGACAACGTGCTCTGAGAACTGATGCAGCATGATACAACCCGTCTTCCCAAGCCACGAATTAGCGAATGGTACCGGTGCAATTAGCAATGGTAAAGGGAAAAGACGAAGCAGCACTGCTATCTGCCACTCCGAGACTCTTCTGTAACACTTGCTGAGCAAGAGCCAAGACGGTAGGAATCCAAGCCTCCATTTTAGATCTCCTACCATGTGGCAGACCCTGAATATTCATTACCTATTAGGAGCTTTGAAAGTGTAAATTCATCCCACAATCAAGTGAGCCGATTTATTCACACAGCTGAGTCACACTCGTTTACAGTCTCTGACCTAAATCCATTAATGCAGCACCAAAATAAGTCATGCTTTTTATGTTAGCAGTATTAGCTGAACAAGGGTGAATATTTTAAAGTTGTGTGTGCTATCTCGTTGAAGCGGGGGCTGACGCACAGCTCAGCACGGCGCTGAGCCTGCCTTCCCTGCCGCTCCCAAGAAGCGGCGTGGATTGCTTGTGTTATCTGCGTGTAGTGACCCATTTAGTAGAGATTTCACAAAATCTTCCCGGGAATCACATCAGCTCTTTAACAAGAGTCTTTAGAGTGCCAAGCAGCAAGAAACTTCACCTAAAGGGAATAATAACTCCCTCATTAATCACAGAAAGCACAACAGCCGTTTCCAATAGTGGGGAGGAGTGCTGTGATGAGAACGCGGTGTTACTGGGTCTAGCACCTCCTGTGTCTTCCCTGAGTGCTAATGCAGAATTTCCATGAGCTTTGCCATACTCGGGAAGTAAAGCTGATTTTCAAAAATGACTCAAGCTTTTTGGAGCCAATAACTTCCAGTGGAAACAGAGAAGCATCAAATATAGCAAGTAATTTGGGGGGTTTAAGTTAAAAATGTAATCAATGAAAATTTAATCTTTTGATGGTTTCTCCCTTCCTTCCCATCTGATAGCCTATGACATTCCCTGAGTTCATCACTGATAGCACAAATAAACCCATGAGCTCCTGAAGGAAGAATGAGTTTTTGAAAGGTTAGTTAAAGTTCAGTCCTGTGCCGAAATTGCCACCACAATCTAATTACTGTGTGCACTGAGCGCACACTTCAGGTCTTAAAATCAATTCCCCTTCCAGGCTGGCAGCTTACTCTTAGAAATCAGTTCTTGCACATGGGTGGTATTAAGAGGTACGTGGGTATTCAAACACCCTAAACACCGCCATCCCGTTTCACAGCTTTGTACATTTCACCTGAATTTCCTTTGTATTCATTCACTGCTGGTGGCAATCTATCCATTTATTTGCTCTTTGCTTCCTTGTTCCTCCTTCCACCCAATTCATTTAGCAAAACCACCGCTGGCACTGATGATGGCACGCCGTCGGTGTCACTGACAGCAGTTCTCCCCCATTAAGCAGGCATAACGACTAACAGACTGACTGCAAGAGGGAAGTTTCTATCAGTAGCAAGGGTAGCATAGAACACACAGAAGAAATTGAAACTAAAGCTGAAGTGGGATTTGGTTAATTGGAGAAATACCTTCTGTGCCTGACACACCCACTGTGCAGTGGATGATGCGAGCTCCTAAAAATGCTGAGTGTTACACAATGGGGAAGGGAAAGACAGCCACCAGGGTGCCTGCTGTACTAGGTCAGGTCACACAGACACATTCAAAGGACTGCAAGAACTCCCTTCCGGAGTCTCACATCTTTAAACTTTCCCAAATCAAAGGATAATTCTGCGTCTTTGCCTCTGCAGAAGGTGTTCCAGAGGATGCTCAGCTTGGTGTTCTTGGGAGCTCAGGAACAGCCTCTGGTGAAACTTTCAGCAGTTAATGCAAGCCACCCTTCAGACATCCTGTACCATCCAGGAGTCTGGAAGATGAACTTGATTTTCACATCTCATCATAGAGCAATGCAAAAGATGGGGGTAAAAACAACCAGACCCAATGTTTCATGGCTACTAGCCATGGTAACCCTTCCTCCTATAAACAAACAAACAAAAAATAAATAATAAAAAAAGCTTTTTGAAATTCATCTCTTCACACTTCAACTCCAAAATACAGATGCTAACAATTTCTTGCTACGAGAGCAGAGCCCGCACTCCTACCCTCTTCATCCTGTGCTGTAAATCCAGAGAATCGCTGCCACAACATAGAGCAACATCTAAAAAATGCAAGCACTGAATTAGAAGTGCCACTGAACAGAACACATTGCAAAAGAGCCACTGGCACTAATAAAGGGGGGGGGGGGGGGGGAAGCAGCAGCCAACCACAATAAACCTGAAGGTAATCTATAGCCACATTATCCCACCAACTCAGCTCTCTCAAGCAGGCTTTCCACCTGAAACATGTAAATCATTTGTGTTTACAACCACTTAGAGCTACTCCTCCAAAGCTCCACTCTCTTCCCAACAGGTGCTAATTTGCTACAACACAGCTAGAGCTAAGTGAGCCCGATGGTTTAAGCTAAGAAGAGCTCTCCACCACAAAGCACAAGCAATGACATGCCCACAGCTGAAGCTCTCCCTGAAGGAGGAATAAACTGGGAGAATAACATAGGGAGGCCAGAGCTTCGGGCATTATTTCAGAGAGTCTCCAGCACTGAGAGGCACCCAGGCAGGGCTGGAGAGCTGTGGAACAGCAGTGACTGCAGTCCCCTCATGCAGTATCCCTAGAGGCACCACTGATTATCATGCCTTACACATCCCTGCTGCGCGGTGCCCTCCTCCTCCTCCCCACGCTACGTGGCAGAGGCAGGGAGCTGCAGTGTGGCCGGCGTGTGCACAGCGCTGGCCCAAAGGCAGGGCAGATGCAGAGGCCCTCCAGCCGCTGCCAGCTGCTGCACCCAGAGCACGCCAGGAGCACAGGAGGGATATTTCCACATACCAGGCTTACCGCGCTTCTGAAAACGCACTGAGAACGCCGGCGGGAAAGTAAACCCATTGCTGAGAAAAGAAATGTCGTCCACAATAAGTATACAGGTTTACATGAAAAATACAGCAAGAGGAATCCCTTGGGGCTACCTACACAACAAAAGCCATCTGCGCCTTGTACTTTTGGCAAAATCAAAGGAGTTCGCAAATATTTTACCCTGTTAAATATGCAGAAATCCTCTGGATTACTCTTAGAAACAGCTGGCAAATTGGACATCAGGACTGTTGGGAAGTGGTAGATTACCGAGAACGATGGCAATCTGTCAGCCCAAAGCAGCACTGGCACTCAGGGATGTGCTCACCTCCACTGCCTCCAGCTGAGCGATGCACCACAGGTGGGTATGACGGGGTTTGGAGAGGATAACAGCACATCGTGTAGGGTGGCAGCATTCCCACAAACCCCAACAGCAACAGAGCCTAACTTTGTTCCAGCTAATTAAAAACTGTGCATCACTGGGCTTTTTCCCATCCTGTAATGCCCTCTGAAGTTTGTCCTTTTGGAGGGCTATCATTTTGTCACTCATCGGTTATTTTTCTGCCCATTATCTTAGCTGCAAGACTTGGTATTCTAACGCTTGATGCACATCATTTATGACATACGCCACTTGCCACTGCCAGAAGAGGCAAAACGCAGACAGACTTTCACAAACGCTAGTTTCCAACAGCGGTCTGTTCAAACCAATTTCATCCTCCAAACAAGAGGCACTGGACCGTCACACTGGGAGCAAATATCACAGCACTTCCCAGCAAACCTTCCCGACTGGGCAGAAGAGCTTGCATGTGGCAAAGGACATGCCATTCCCTGGTGAGAACTGGGGGAAAAAACTGCAAGAGTTTCCTCAGTGGAACCTTCCATGGCATTTGACTGCTCAGTGAGAAGAGCAAAACTGACATTCCTAAAGCTCCTTTCAACGTCTGTCCCAAGCCAGACCTCAACTCTTTATTTTCAAGTGATCTTAAAGGGAATTGAAGAATGAAACGTGCAATTCACTCTTCACATCGGAGCTTAAAATTCACGAGTTTCACCAGCGCCTGACTGCAGCAAATGAAGTCAGACTTCATTTGCTCAATACAGAGACCAAGGGAACGATCACTGCAACCACAAGCTGTGAAAAGCAACAGACAGATCCTCATGAGCGAAAATCCTCCATTCCCTGTACCATCCTGCTTTAAAGCTGTTCCAGCTTGCTGTACAAACTCGTGATATTTTTTCCTAAAGATTATATTCTTCTAGTCTCTTTCTGACAGCTTGGCATTATCCAAGGGTTTGCTTTTACCTATGGCTCTATTTTCCCCATAGCTCTGGATAACTGTGAGCTGAACCTAAGTCAAATTAGGCAGAGGAGAGATGCACTGAATGGCATATTTCCTCTCCCTCCTGCAGCTCACAGACTCCCCGTATTTGCTCGATACAGAACTTGGTAAATAACTGATTTTTCAGCTTTCTGCCCAAGTAAAGGAAATCAAACCTATTTTTACCCATTTCTTAGAAAAAAAAAAATGAAATAAAATTTTGTTCAACAGGCATAATTTTATGATTTGGGTCATTTTCATTTGAAGCTTGCTTTTTATTGAAAAAAAATAAATTGAGATATTTAACAAACAAAAAGTGAAAACAATCAAAATACGCTTAAAACAAAACAAAAAGTGAAATTAATTATATTGTTATTTTTTTAAGGCAAAAATCACTTGCAAAACTCATTTGAAATTTTAGGAATTTTCCCTCTCCACCCAAACCAGACTCGGGGTGTGTATGTGACTTGCCAAAAGGGAAGAACTCACCAGCTTTGCTGAGACACTCCATACTGTTCTGCGTGGCTGAGATGCTAAGATACCGCAAACAAGCCAGCATTTTGTGTTTCCCTGCACCACATAAGCCTGTAATTAACTGCCCACATACTTCCTACCATAGCAATTTTATGCTGTCAACAGATAAGACTGCCAGCAGGAGAGGACACGCAGGTTTGAAGCAAGTTGCCAATCCTTACAGCATGTTCAGATAGTCCCATTTGGAAGGGCTTAGCGCACGATTACCTGATGGAAAAAAAATCCTTGCAACATACGAGGGTCACATCCCTGATTGCAACAGGGTCAGGACTCCTTGGGTCACGCTGCCAAACCTCCTCTCATCGATGCTGCCTGTTGTCCTGGTAAGGACAGCGAGATCTCTCTCCCCACGTCCCTTTTCCTTTCATTAGCAGCCCACCTCCCTCTGGAGCGTGCAGCTGCCCTTGGCCCTCTTTCCGAGCAGACTCTATTGTGTTTTGACACAATGCCACACAAATCCAGCATGCGAGAAACTCCTGCCACAAAACTCTTCTAATGAGAGCCCTACAGCTTTCCACTGTTCCCAAGAACTAAAAAAAACTCAGAAAGGTAGCCGTAGTGCTATTACTGGAGGACTCTGTACTACTTTAGGGTGACAGAACACACTGCTGCATTTCACCCTCTGCACTGCTGTTAGCTGCTGCGTCCCATCATATACACCAGGGGGTTTAACTGGGTAAAATATGTTCCACTGGTCACACAGTCGCTTGCTACAAAAACACTGAAATCACCAATATGTGGGGACAGTTTCTCAAATCTATTAATACCATGCAAACATATGGACAAAGCTGTTTGTATCTGCACATTTGTTTGAGCTTTTTAATCATAACAACAGCAGTGTCACTGGAAAAGAATATCCCATGTTCCAAAAGCCATCTGGATCTCATTGGGGGGGTCTGGTTCATCACGAGGTGGTGGAACAACACCAGAATGGTTTCACGAGCCCACTGCAAATCTTCATGAAAAGCCAGGCACCGAGAACACCCCGAACAACCTAAGCATCAGGAAAAAATACAAAGCATACTGCCTCAGCAAATTTGCAGCAGGGGTACCAGAAACACGCTCCGGTGTGGAACATCACAAAGCACTGCCACGAGCTGAAGATGTCCTAAAAGAAAAAGGTTCCTTGAAAGCTTCCATCCAAGGACTCCGTCCACCTCTGTGAACGCCAGAACAGACACTTCCAGTATCTACCTTCCCGATTTCAGGAAACCTGACACAGAAAGCCTCTACTAGCTCTAAGCTTTCCACTTCAAACAAACAAACAAGCAAACCCCAACAACAACAAATCTGAAACCATAATGCCATACCCTAAGTAAACTGTCCAAGCGGCTTTAAAATCTAAAGAGTCCATTGTAATTCTTCCAGGTCTGTGCCCTGTGCATCGATCCTGTCTCTCTTGCAGTATTTTGACCCCACAGCTCACTCCTGTCACTCACTCTGAGGCAAAATATACTGTAAAACTGAACAGGACGCACGGCATAGGAAGGAGCCCTACTGGTTTTGGTTTTCACAGCACAGAAAATGTGAAAATAACATTCATAGTGGTATGTAAACACATTCTCTCCAAGTGAGGCCTTTTAATTATATATTGAGGTAAAAGGAACTGAGATGCATTACCCAGTGCTTTGCTTACGCTCACACCACTGCTGTAAACCCCTGTTAGAGTACTAGCGTTCGTGTCTGACGCTTCCCGTTACCGTTCATCAACTTCATCACGCCCTGCACCGAGCTAACTACTCTCAGTGCACGGACGGGAATTTAATCGGCAGCCTAGGCAGGTATCTAGGTCTGAGATCACGGGCAGCTCACAAACGTGCGTGTATTTTAAGAACTGGTAGAACTTCATTTCTTGCTCTTGAGCAGACGGTCTGATTCAGTTTACTTAGATTACAAAACAGCAATCGGGGATTATAAAATGTTTGTGAATATTAGCATTGAATGGAGATAGAATTATTATGAAATTATTTTGTAAACTACAAAGAGAATAATAAAACACATTTACTTATCTGAACATTATGATGCAAATGATTTTCCCCACTATGTTGCTATGAAAGCGTTGCTGTGGAGTACGAGTCACTTGTGCTAAAGTTCTGTATTGCAGATCGTCCCCACAAATCGTACGTGGCACTGCCTTGTTCCCCAAGATTTACCCTTCCTTGCAGCAATTTTGTATAACTCACTTTTCAAAGCTTAATCATATTACAGGAAGAAAATCAGTATGTGCTAGAAATCTGAAATCCTCCCTAGGATTTGCAAGAGCAAATTTCTGGAGAACTTGCAGAGACATCACAAAGAACATCAACTTTACAGCTTAACAGCATGGAGCAAATCAGGAATGGGGCTGGGGAGGTGGAATGGGGAGCGAAAAAAATAGCAAATATCTAGTCTTGCTAGGCAGCTGAATGTTTTAACTTCACCAGTTACATGTGATGCCTTCAATAATACAGCGTGCAAAGGATGCAGTACCGTCTTCTACACTTGATCTATATGCTAACTTTTTTCTTTACTTTTGCATTTAATAAGGCAACGCTAAATCACTGTAGCTGAACTAAAAGCAAACACCAAGGGAGTTATAAAACAGTCATTTAAATAAGAGCATCAAGAATTGCTATCAAACTTGTTTGCCTTTCCTCAGGCTTTGTGAACTTACTATTTCAGATTGCTGACACGTATCGCAAAACGCAGCAACAATCGATTCTTACCTGTGCACATAACCCCCTCAGCTCTCACCTTTGAAAGGCAAACATATTACATAACAAATTAAACTCGTGAGTGCACAGCAAACCTACAGCTTCTCTTTTCATAACAGTGCTTCAGAAAGTGTTTGATTAACAGTAAGCACTAAGCTCGGTCTATGTCAGCTGTGTGGGAATACACGCTTAGTGTAAGTCTATGCCAAACGGCTATTTTAAACTTACTGCCGGCTAGTTTGCATGGAATCAGGCAGGCTGCAGCAACGACTAATCCATAAGCCAAGTACCCACTGCACCATTCCAGAGCTACGTATATTCCACGTCATTCTGAATGATTCCATGGTCTTTAAGGCCCCTTCCAACCCGAACCATTCTATGATCTGGGGCACTGGTATATACAATTTCAAGGAATATCACTTTTTAGTGCTACTGTATTTATTTCAGTGTCTCCATGCCAAAGTCTTTTTTCTCATGGATGGAGGAGATATGGCCAGGGCATGCTGCATGTTACCAGGAAGCTATGAACCAGTCTCTGTCATCATGCACACTGATGGAAACTTGCAGTGACTTCACTCATCTCTGTCGCACAACTTTGAACAGCACCTCCAAGGCTGGGAGATGCCTGAAAGTCCCCCAGGACATTCAGAAAAAAACAGGTCGTTATGCAGTGAAATTACAGCCCTGTCTTCATAGGAGCCAGTCACGGAGCTGCTACAACAGAGGGGCTGTGCTTAGGGCACAACTCCACCAGGTGTCCCTGGGAGACACCTGAGAGCAAGTCAGAATGGAGCACGTCTGTCAGGGCTGTCATTAAACTCAGCCAGCAGCTACAATCACTATCTGGGCACTGCAAAACGCTGATGCCTTTGCAGCTCAGGATGGTGTTATTCATCAAACAGGAGCAACAGCAAACAGCAACAAACAGCTCCCTAGTCCAACGGTTTCTTTTGGCCAGAAAGTTTAATTTGTTCACATGAAACATGAACTTGTTTTCAGCTACTTCTGTTCTATACTACTAGAAAACCATTGATTTCAAGTGAATTACTGTCCAATCACAAGAATAATTGATTTTAGCCTACTGATTTTATTAGCTGCTCAAGTTCCCTCAGAAGTTGACAAGTATTTGTCGACCTTACCATGACGAGGTTACTGCCTAAGCACCTGCACAGTTTGCACACCTCCCTAGGATGATTCCAGCTCTGGAAGTACTCAACACGTTCAGCATGTTTCACTTGTTGCTGAGAAATGAATGCAGAGTTTAAATAGAATCTGGCATAACGAAACATCAACTGGCACTACCCTGAAATACACATTCACACACTCCACTGCCAGAACTGGGGCTTGCTGAACACGTCACTCACAATGCTCCTAGACACTCAGCTGCTAGTACAACTCTCCTCCCAGTGAAAGGGAACCAGATGGCAAGCGACTCTTGGCATTTTTCGATGTTATGAGAAGTGTTTCTTCAACTAGTGAGTACACGCCATTCAGTCAGGTCTCTTTGGAAACAGCCCTTCACGTCTTTCTTCAGCTTCTTTCACAAACGGCCATTGAACAGGAAAGCAAGGCCCAAGCCTGTTATTTGCAAGCATTGAACCAAAATGTCTCAGTCTAAGAGCTTCTGTTGTTAGGAGAGAGAAAGAAGCACTTCTGAAAGATGAATTTCATCTTGGGACCTGTTAAGTGTTCAGTTGTTCATCAATGACCACAGAGGAAGATGAATTGGTTAAATGCCTACAGTCAGATGGGACAAATGGAGACCAAAACACGAAGCTGCTCAGAAGCACAAGAAGTTCCCCAACTATTTGCATGGGCAAGCAGAGCTCAGCAGCTAGCCTGGTGTGCTGATCCTCCAGGCACCCCAGAAGATGATTCTGCTCTTCACTCTGCCAAATTAACACAGATTTCTCATTTCTTCCTCTGGTTGAAACACATGCCACATAGGTCAAGGGTTTCCTTCTATTTTGTATGGTCTCAGTTGAAGCCTGGTGTTGCCACTGCAGCCTCTGTTAGGAGCCAAGTCCTGGCACACGAAAAGATCATGCTCCATGCTCCTCAACAACAGCAGGAAAGAGAATCAAGTTGGGCTGGTCCAGTGTTAAAAATGCAACAACAACGAAATGCTACAGCATAAAAGAAAACTTGCTAGAAGTGCTTCTGCAGCAGAAACACCTTCCATGAGCAGCTGCTCCAAGACGGTGGCTGTTCTGCTGCAGTGGGCTCTCGGTGACTGTAGAAAGATGAGGATTTCAGTGGGGAGGGGAAGCAGAACAGTATGAGGAAAGTGCGATGTTGTGGTCTTAAGGAAAGGAAAAGCATCACACTATTAGAAGCGAAGGCTCAAAAGTCCAGTAAAAGTAAAATAGCAAGGAAGTTGATAAGAAATTTTTAAATTTGTTATTTTGACTGTGCAGGCAAGGGCTGCTTTACTTGAACAGGAAGCTGCTGCCTTGCTGCAGTGTTTTGCCTTGGGGCAGTTTTCAGAAAGTTGTAGATCTTTCAGGAAAAATAAATTTCAGCATGTTGACTGCACACATGTCCAGAAGAAAAAAAAAATGAAGAAAAAGGAAATGGAAAGAACAAGAAAAATCAGAAAAGGCCAAACGCCCTACACAGTCCAAACCCCACATGCCCTGGTTGGTATTAAGAATTTATAGACTCCAAACTTTGCATTGCTGCGGCTTCAGGAAGGAAGAGAAGAGGTGGAAACCTGCAAGCATCAGGACAGCACAGCTGACAGCACAAATACTGTCTCATTTCATAAACGTGACCCAGGGCTACCAGTGATAAGAGTCGCAATTATTCAGGCCACAAAATTACAAAACAGGATCCTCTCTGTGGCCAGATGAATTCAATAAATAGAAGCAGCAAATAACTTAGACACGAGGGCCAATCAATCTTTCACTGATGCCAACAGAAAGGTTTATTTTGAATGCAGAGGGAGCCATGGTGGATGAGGCCCAAGAAGCGTAGCACGCTCAAATGTATAATTGGTTTTGAATGACAATAAATACATTTTAGTGTGTTAAAGGAGAGTGCTCGAGCAGTGCCTCTTCAGCTTAATTTCATGAGATGCATTACCACACACAGCTTATTAGGTTCCTGCAGCTGCAGGGGTGAAAGTGCCATGTTATATGGGAGAACAGCTTCTCAGTGTCTCCAGACATCAGCTGCGATTCATCACACATAAAGTTCAGTTTTAACAAGGCTTAAAGACAGACCAGCTCACCTGCTGTAGTCTTTCTGCAGTAAATGTCCACTTGGAAAATTGATTCTGTATTTCCCTAACAAGCCTCTTTTGGTGATTTACTAATCACATTTACTGACACACGCTCCTTTGAAATCAAGGGACTGCTAGCCAACGACTACAATTGATGAAGAGAAGCAAATGGGAACAAAGGGTTGTATCTCCGATAGATGCACAGTTAAGACTTCTCTGTCCCATTTTTGCACATATCTTGTTTGAACACGGCCAGCTACAACTGCACAAAATAAAAAGGATGTGTTGCTCCCCACTGGCAATTCCTCTAGTGCCTGCTGAGGAAGCCAGCCCCTCCTGCAGCCTGACACCACGCTGACAACCGATACTTTTCTACCACCTTCACTGTTGAGATTACCGGTTTTGTCATTTTGTCTGTTCCATCTAACATTTTAAATATTTTCCAACTAATATACTCCGATTTACTCTAAGCTTGAGAGCACCACCTGAATCCTCCCTTACATCACACAGAACCTTCCATAACGTTATAGATTTCTAAGTCCAAAAAGGATTGTTATGATCATCAAAGCCATTCTGCTGCAAAACAGCCTGTGGAATCTGACCAATCTTCCGCTGTGCTGCATGAGAAAACCACCAATTTGCCTCCAAGTAAATGCAGCAGTGCAAGAAGCAATCCTGATGCAATGCATTTGGCAATATCATTTAGAAATACTTCTGTTAGTTTATATAAAATTATACAACTTACCAAGAGACAAATAAAACTAGAAATCAATAAAGCTCTCTACTTTTATGCATTTATCCTCCTCATTTTGCTGGTTAAAACAAGAAACTCATTAAGAAAACATTTAACAGACCTGTGACTACCTGCAAGCAATAAGCCTCTTGCTCTTCTGACTTCATTCACAAGCTGTATTTCATTACCAGCAGTAAGCCAAAAATGAGTAATTTGCTCCAACAATTAATGTGAATTCACTGTGGTTTTGCTGCCCCTTTGGCATCCCTTCCTAAGCTACTTTTTTACAGGTTCCTTGCATTAATTTGTTTTATTGTACTTTAAAAGGCCAGCTGAGAGCAGCTGAGCCTTTTCCCAGTCCCAGCTCCACTCCCCAGCCCCAAACCTGCTGGGGGCACGTTGTGAAGCATCAGCTAAGTGCAATAGCCCGAGAGGTCTGAGAAGGAAAGCATTTCTTGCTTGGTTAATTTGATCAGAGCTGCAACCCTTTACTGAACCACTTAAGGGAACCGTTTAATATCAAATGCGTGTCATTACCCCCAGATACGGGTCTGAACCCTGCTCTCATGGATTTACAGGGTCCCGCTGCCGTTAGGGCTCCACTGAGCCCCTCAGAGCAGCTTGGGGCTGGTGCTGGGATACCAGAGGTTTGGGTGGATCACCTGGGGGCTGCTCCCGGGGGCTCTGCTCTGCTCCTGGGCCGCTCCTTTTGTGGATCCCCCACGCTCCACTGATGTCCCCGCCGATGCGGGCGGCCTGCGGGCCTGGCACCACCTGGAGCTGCGGCTCGCTCAGCGTCCGTTCCCTGCTCAGGACCGGGCTCAGCCGTCTCGGAGCAGCCCCCTGCTCGCAAACACCTCCCCGAAAGGCTCAGCAGCCCCGCCGCGTCCCGCCGGGGCGGCCCTGAGGGGGAGAACAGCAGGGCCGGGGGTGTCGCGGCCCCTCAGTCCCGGGGGCCGCAGCCCGGTGGCCCTGGGCGACTCCGGGACCCCCTGAGGGAGCCGGGACTCCGGCCTGCCCTGAGGGCCAGGGGAGGCTCCCGCGTAGCCCTGAGGGACGGGGGCTCCGGGACCCCCCGGGGGGAGGCTGCGGGACCCCCCTGAGGGACGGGGGGAGCCCGGGCCGCCCCGAGGGGGGGCTCCGCGAGGGCCGGGGCAGGTCCGAGCCACCCTGAGGGAAAGCCGGGAGCTGAGGGGGGTCCGGCGGGACAGAGCGCGGCGGGAGCAGCAGGTGAACGCCGCCCGGCTGCCGGGGCGCGGGGCAGCGAGCGGGGCCGGGCCGAGCCGAGCCGAGCCGAGCCGGGCGAAACCTTGGCACCCCCCACCTCCATCCTCCTCCTCCTCACCTCCTCCCCTTGGCCGAACTGCAGCCCCAGGGCCACGAAGTGCTCCACCCGGATGAAGCCGTCCGCATCCTCGTCGCACACGTCGAAAACCTCCTTGAGCTTCCGCAGGAACGGCAGCAGGCTCGGCGGCTCCATCGCGGGCATCACCTCAGCCGGAGGACGGCGGTGGCAGCAGCAGCAGCAGCAGCCATGATCGCCCTCCCCTGCAGCCGGTGCGGGAGGGACGGCGGGCAGGGGCCGGGGGAGGGCTGGACGAGAGCCGGGGAGGGAGAGAGCCGCGGGCGGAGGCAAGGAGGGAGCGAGGGAAGGAGAACAAAGGGGCGGCGCGGCCAGGGCGGCGGCGGCCGGCGAGGGACGGCGGTGCCGCCAGGGGGCGCCGCTGGGAGGGAGCGGAGGGGGAGCCCTGAGGGGACGGGGACGGGCAGGGGGGAAAAGGGAGGGAAAGGTGAGGGGACAGCGGCGGGCAGGGCTGAGGGGAGCTGTGCGCGGTCTCCTCCAGGCCTGGCGTCCCCTCGGTACCTTTCCCGGTTGCCACAGACTCGGTCCCTCCCTCCCCAGAGCCCCAAATAAACCTGCGGTCGCTCCTGAGAAAATTCCCGGCCACCTGCTGTGGTGAGGCCTAGGCTAAAGGCAGAAAAGCAGGGTGCAAAGAGTTGGACGGCAGTAAAGGAAAAGGAGGGCAAGCAGAGCCGCTGCGCTCGAGCTGGCAGAAGCACTTCTCCCCGCCTTTGGCTTAGGGCATTAGCTCAGCCAAGGAGATGTGGCTGGGAGGGAAGGGATGGCCCTGCCTTTGCAGGGTTCTTCATAAAAGCCTTCTGCAACTGCTGTGCTGGGTTTTAGTTTGATCTCTCTGCTCTGTCCATTTTCTTTCTCAGAGGTATTTGGACTGCTTTTTAAGCCCACGGCCATGAGGTGCCAGGGAGAAGACCAGGATGGGTTCTGGTTCCTGCAGCGTGCCTCAGACCACGAACGTCAGGGAGGATTGCTCGTGGAGGATGTGACACTGACTGTACCCCTGTACCTGGCTCAGGTAAGTACTGCCTCTGCCAGGACTTCTCCCCCCCCAACCCGCTTACTAAGCAGATGTGACTGTCCATCACCGAGTGCCATTCTGTAGGTGATGGATAAAGCTATCCATCTAAAATGACCATGAAAGTGCAGCAGGTTTTGAGCTGAGACAGTGTCCACTTGGCTTCTTTCAATAGGAGAGGTTCTTATGCCCCTCAGCAACCCTGAAAATCCCATAATTAGAGCAAGCTAGTCAAATTCTTTTTTTTTTTTTTTTTTTTTTTTTTGTATCAGTAGGAGCTTTCTCCTCAGGAAGTTTTCTTTCTTTGAGCATATATCCCTCATCCCTGCTATGTGCAAATTCGGTGTTCAGGAAGAGGCTGACTTGACAGCTCTGTAGGCTGTAAGTCAGCTGTCAATCAACAGCACAGTGATAGCACACACTGAACAAGCAGCACAGCTCTGCACATAACCAGCCTTTGAGGTGGTTCCAGAGCCCCTACCACCTTTCTTTAGTTTTACAATAAATACATAAGATTTATCCAGTTCCCTTACTGATGTACAAGAGGGTCTTTCCAGACCAGAGAAAACCTCAAAGTGCAGAGATCAGATAAGATTCTTGAGAAGCAAAGAATTTATGAAGAGATGTGAAGATGCAGGCAATCTGAAAGAGAAAAGGGAACTAAAACGTTTGATCAGCAAACTTCTCTGAAGCTGTCTAGTTAGGATTCTTAGATGTGGGGACATTTACCTTTTATCTCAGCACAGGTGAACTGACCTTCAGCTTACATAGGAATTGAGCTTAGCACACTCCTCAGGGGCACCTGTTTGGAGTATTCAAAAATCTATGAGCTGGTACCCTTCAGAGCTGTGGAAAGCATGCTTATATGGTATCAGCTACTGTTAATCTAACTGCTCTGTAGTGGAGTTCAGCCCTTTCAAAGCGTCAGTGCATGTCTGTCATTGTCCTGCATTGTTTGCTCATATTTTCTCAGTGTCTCCTTGTACCATCTGACTTGGTTATTTGTCTGCAGGTGGGCACAGACAGGGAAGTGGAGTCACAATATTATGGAAAAACAAAAACAATAGACTGTCTTGTGAAATTCAGTTAATTCCTACTGGCTTTATCTTCTGCTGGAGGCAAAAAGAACTTGGTCCAGACATGTAAGTAAGTGACAATATAAATTTAGGCCAAATCTGTCAATATTAAAGTATGTTATTTTAGAATTAATTTCTAAAAAAAAGGCAGGAACATGAGGGGAGAAGCTCCAGGTATAGTTAGTAAATATAGTTTAGGAAGTTAGTACGGAAGTCTGAGAACTGCCACACAGCTTGAGTGCCAGATAGAACTGAAGTCAAACTGATATGAGAGCTAAAGAGACAGCTAGATATTCTGAGCAAAGATCTGACAGCTGGGAAATGATCTGATGGTAGTGAATACAAAATTGTGATGTGAGATCTTGTCAATAAAGGCTCACGATCTGAAAACTGGGGGTGCCCCAAGCATGCTAAGTTTGGGACACTGAGCTGAACATGTGCCACACACACTTGATGGACAACTGCATTGGCAAGGTACATGGAAAAGGTCAATTTTTACTGCCAGTGGATGTAGCTGGCATTACTTTTTACTGATCTGTGCTTTACCAGTTCTCAGTAGAATATGCATGCTAGTACCACTAGGCTATTTTTCCTTAATGGCATATCAAAATTTTGTTTAATCAGAGATGTTGGGCAGCTTCTTCATTTGAATTTTATACTGTGCAGAGTAAGTATTCTATATGTTGTGAATCTGATATTCTAAACTTGAAATAAGACCAGTGGTGGTGCTACCATGTTTGCCTGTTAAGAATAAAGACTTCAGGGGGAAACATTTCATTGAATACCACAGGCCACGGATGCCATTCGCAAGATTTCTTTACAGTCAGCTGCTCATCCATCAATGTCACTTCCATTTATTTGGTGAATTGTAATCTGGTGTCAGAAACAGAGTGTAAGGATGGCATTACCCAGAGCTGATGACCTTATCTACAGTTTTGGTTGCACTGCAGCAAACAGGAGCAACATCTTGAGACCTAACCTCTCAGAACAGTTTCATAGTATAAATTCTCTCCATATTATATATAACATCAGTCAACTAAATATTGTCTTACTGTATTTTCAATCAAATGCCATTTTCCATCAACTATAGCTCTGATTAGCAACATAACAGATGTGCTCTGGTAAGTAAAATGACAAAATATTATAAATTTTGTAGAAATCTTTCAACTAGCAAGGATCTTCCTTTGAAAATTTCTAGTTCCTAAAGGCTCTCACCTTGTGAAAGTTTGTTTAATGGTTTGTTTTTATATAGTGTGAACAGTATTGCTTGAGTTCAACAGTACTCTTTCCATATCCTGAATTAGGCATATGCATAACTCTCTGATAAATGAACCTAGCTAGACAGCTGACTGCAGTTACATAAGCAAACACAGCAATGCCTTCTTTGTTTCTTCTTCTAACACAAATACTATGTTCAGAGACATTCATGAAAACGTTTCCAAATTAGGGAGGGAATACACCAAATTAAAAAAGATGGTATGTTCCAGTTGAGCTGACTAATCTAGCTGTTGGTTGCAACTACAAAACCTCACTGTAAATGGGGGCTGTACCCACAAAGACCAAAATATCTGTTCTATCGAAGCTACTACAAAAGTTAATCTTCTGTACTCGTTCACATCCAACCATTTCCACTATGATTTGATAGGGTCAAACGCACATTTCCAAGTGCTCATCAGGTTCTCCCAGGGGTGGCACCAGCATGTTCCCATGGTATTTGAAGGGCTGTGTACTCCACCAAGCGGTCAGCCATTTCACTGCACTTTTGTCACCAGCCAAGAGAATCCAGTTTTGCTGGCCACCTCGTACAGGGGAGCAAGGTGAGTTCAGTACCAAAAATTATATGGAAAACAGATGAATAAATAGTATGGGATGATGTCAGCTATTTTCCTTTTCCAGTAAGTCCTACAATCCTCCAAATGCCTTGGGACCAAGTGTTTCAGCTCCTGGTACATTCTGGGAGCCTCCATGCTGCCTTCTTTTAGGGAAAGGAGAGCACCCATCCGCTTTTCTCTGAAGAGCTCTAAGCAGCTGGGAAGGTTTATGGTTTGCCTCAGATTAAAACGTAATGGCATCTGGCAGCCTTCTGGAAGCATTAAGGGTGCTAGAAAGCATCTGGCAGCTACCAAGCCTCTAGGTCATTTCTGTCCCTCTGTTCTTCAGGTAGAGATCTCAAGTCTTCACAGGAGCTCCTGGATAAAACAAAATGTTTAAGATCCCTAATTGATCTGTAGACCTGAGAACTTGTGAGGGGACCAGCAATGGTTCTGGATAAGAAGACAACCATGCGAAAAGGTAACCTAGTGTAGTAGCTACAGTCATTTTCAACTCCTACCCCAAAAAGGCCTGCCAAGAGACACACAAACATTCCTCTCTGGCTCTAAAAACCAAACAACAGACATCAGACTCCTGAAGAGAAAGACCATTGTCTTACAGAAGTGACTTCTAAACTTCTGCACACGACCTCAATTTATTAAAATAAAGACTGCTATTTTGCAAATCATCTAGCAGCTGCTCTTGCCTGAGGGCACAGCAACCAATATATTTTCCTTAGGCTCACTCGTCCATCGCACACAGTATGTGAACTGTTTCGTAAGTTGATCCTTACTGCTTCAAATATATTTTTTTTAAGATTTGTTTACTTTGCCCTGAGATGGACTACACAACATCTGAATAGGTATGCTCCATCTGTGATTTTATTCTAGCTGACTACAAGGAGTGCAATTCCTGTACTTTGCTGCATTTAGCAGCAAGATCTGGGACAGAGTAATAAAATTAGAACATGCTATACCATGCTAAAGCCAAACAGTGACTACTTGTTGTGTCTTGAAACAGATTGTGTGAGCTGAGTCCAAGTCAGCTGACTAATAGGAGCTAAAGGACAGAACAAAAATATTTATGCAAGAGAATGTAGGTGCAGCATCATTACTGCTGTGACCATCGACAGATCAAATTGGCTGGGGGGTTAATGGTGATCAGCATAGTCTGATTGTTCCAATGACAGTATGTCCTATGACATCCTATGCCCAAGGGAGAGGAATAAGGTTAGTTAGACCTATTGCACGTACTAAATATGTGTTTTAAAAAGGTCTGGATTTGCATTGTTAAAGTTCTCATGAACACAGTTCAAGCAGAGAACAAGAAGGAAAGCAATTATTAGGTGCCAATACTCCAGCTGCTGGGCGATTGCACGTATTTACATAGCATTATGCCTCAGTCCTTCCTAAGCCAATGCTATCAGCCTTTTCATGACAGTTTCAGTTGCTGGAGTAACTGGCAGGTTGCTATTTATTTAGGATTCTGACAGCTGGAACAAGCTGTTTTGCCTCCTAGCAGACACTGATAAAGAACGGTCACTTTGTGTTCCTTAGCAGAAGTCAAATATGTCTGATCAAGTCTCTGCTTGACAGTATACTGCGTAAAAAATAGTGTTTCACTAGACAGGATGTCTCTGCAAGACTTAAAAAAATATATCTAGAAAATGCGTTAAAGATAGCGGTTCTAGTTTGTATAGCCTTCTTTTAAAAATTATTACCTTTCAGAATTATGCTATTACTGTTCTAGTGACATTCTGCTTTTCACTCTCCAGCCTATGCTCAAAAGCTTGTAGGAGGCTTCAGTTCATTAGGACGCTCTTCTGTACAAGATGGTATTAACAGAGCTTGAGCTGAATTCCAGCAGGAATTTTTGCTGGATGTGCTTTAGATGTTAAAGCCAAGGAAAAAAACTTGAGTCATTAAAAGAGAATGAAAACAACAAATGGCCAGATGAAAAAGGTCAAATCCTCCTCTGGAGGGGGATGGTGGAAGCCTGAGGAAATTCTGGATCCTAACTCAGGCGCGTCATCTCACTGAGATGATGTTCTGTAGACTCTCTTGTGCAGGTCTTCTATCCTGGCCAACTTCATGTCTTCAGCTTCTAATCCAGCCAGGTGGCTCAAGCAGAGGCCCGAGGACAAAGGAAGGAACATTCCACAGCCTCATGAAAAAGGCTTGCTTTCTGAAAGGAACACACAACTAATCCATCAAGATGCAAATCAGTTTTAGTCTTGGTCTGTGAACAGACGAGAACATTTAGGGTAGGGCAGCTTTTTTACAAAAGCACAAAGTCCTTCCAAGACAAAGGCAAAGGCTTATTGCTAGTTGTTTATGACAGAGGAGTTCCTTCTGGAAGAGTCATTACAAACAGTATTGAGGCAGCAAATCACATCTTTCTAATTCAAAAGAAACAACTTATTAAAGGAAAAATATGCCTTTTCATAAATGCTTTCACACATCATCAAGATCAGAGAAGCTGTGTGTCCAAGTACCAGTTGTTCCTGCTGTGGCTTATTTGTTCTGGACTCACATTCTGCAGGAACACAGCGTTCAGCAGGAGGCCATACCAGCTGGCCTCCCCGTCCCTAGTGCTTCTGTTGGGTCACCATCCTGACCATTTTCAGTGCCATCTCTCCTTGATCAGACGGTACCTAGTACGGAGATGAGAGCACATGGTAAGCAGCTGCTGTAAAGAAGCAGGGAGTGACAATACATGCACGCTCGGTTTCCTTGCGGGTAGCGGCGCATCCTACCCCAATAGGTCTGTTATTTACCATGTGCCCAGCCTTAAGAATCCAGAAGAAAGCAAAGTTCTCATAGGCCTTGTGGAAAGCAGCTGTCTCAGTGGATTCTGGAGACACATAAAGCGCCTTCCACCTCTGTTGGCTGAACTGGTCCAAACTGGGCCATTTCAGCTTCCGGATCCATGCCTCCTGGCCTGTTAGAGATACGAGAATTAACAGAACGTTTCCATGTGCTCAGATTCTAAAAACAATTTTGCTATGCCTAGAGAAATGACCAAGGCTGCAAACAATTTAGGACAAGCAGAAGCAAGCCAATGGAGAGAGAAGGGAAAAAGCAAACAGTGAAAATATATGTGAAATCGAGTTATGGTGACTTCTTTATAGTTCACTGGAGGAAATCTTCCAGCTTCTAGGTACCAACCCACTGCTGGACTCCCTCCCAGTCCAGCTGTAGTCCCAGCAACAGCTGGATTTTTTTCATAAGCGTAAAGAAAAAAGAAGCAAAAAGCTTTATCTTTATGCTCAACAATAGCAATAGGCAGGTTTGGGTAGCCAAGTCGAACACGCACCTCTTATAGGCTCTGCAACCCTACCAATTCTGACATGTTTTGCTCAAACACCTTGAATGTCCTGCTATGGAAGAGAATCAGTCCCCTCTTGGAAATCCAAATTGATCCTTGCCACATGTGTAACTGCTTCTTTGTTTGTTATAGTCACTCAGCAAGAAGAGCCAAAGAAAGACTCTCTGTTTTCAGATCCCTGCTAGAGGATGTGGAAGTCAAGACAGCCAAAAGACCAACTCCAGGACACCAAGGGGGGAAAAGGCTTATCTTTAGACTGCCTCTGAGCTACTGGAAGAATTTACACATTAACTGCGGCTAAATTTTAGCTCAAAATATGATAAAATGGAACACCACTAACTGCTAATCTGTTTTGACAGCCTAAATGCTCTGTTTCCTGACATATTGAATGCTATGTTGTTCATGAAGGGCACGTGAATATCTAAGTGGGCAGAGAAACAAAGAATAAAGCCATTCGCAACACAAAAAGATGTTTAAGCAGCCTGTGACTGCAGGTTATCTACGTCAATAGAAAAGGCGAATGGAAGAGAGCACAGGCAGCACGAGGCATTCCAGCAACACTTGGCCTGGCTCCCACACTGCCACTTCATCAAGCCTGCATCTTGCAAGCAGCAAGGGACAAAGCCCTGCCAAAATGTGCAGGTGCCTACAAATGTTACTGAGCAGCAGATGCGACCATGCTTCAACTGCACCCTCACGGACTAATTATCAACACCTTAATTGCATCTTATCTGGCACCATGCTCTCTGCTGCAGGCTGCTCAGAGAAGGCTGACCCATGTTCTGCATCAGTCTGTAGCAGAATATGGCCTTTGCCCCACAGGACAGGATTTTCAAGGCTGAGGAGAGGACAATCTCCAAATATTTATTCATCTATTCTCTTTATGAAAAACTGTACTAATGTACACACACCTATCCAGAATAATTCAGTGGGTTATTAGCTACCTGCTTATGGGCTTTATTGAAACAAGAAAGTACTGATGTTGCATATCCATTTCCCAATACTATAATGGAAGTAAAGAAATTGCCTCTCTCACAGGGGTGTAAGCAAAACGTTAAGAGCTGCTCATTTATGACTGAAGTATTTAAGCACTGCAAGTTAGATAGGAGGTTTGCAGAAGACATCCAGGTACCAGGTACTCGTGATGACATGTTCTACTCATCACCTGTTCTGTTCCCGACCTCAGTCACAAAGTCCCTTACCCATGGTGTCAACAATGAGATCCAGCTGCCCGTTATAGACTGTAACATTGACATTGGCTGCTAAAAGCTGATCAACAATGTCAATGACAGGTTTCATGAAGTCCTCAGCCATGTTCTCGAAGACATTTGTGGACTGACCTGGTTAGAATCAGAAAGGAGACAAATTTTAACTGATGAATCCCCAAGCTGGGACAGAAACAACTGGCCAGGGGTCTCAAAACACAGTTTGTAGCTGCATAAAATCCAGCCCTAGGACAAAGTATGAGCCTGTGATTTATCAGTCTGAGGAACTAAAGAGAACCAGATAGCAGCCATGCTCCCACTGGAGCTAACACAGTACTGTTGTTTCTGGCTCCTATTACACATATACAGGGTGCTGGCATCAGTCCTTCTTACTTTTCCTTTCTGTTTTTTCCCTTCTCTCCTCCACGCCATGCAGCAGTTCATGATACCAGCCTTCTGGCAAAGAAAAACTGACAGAAATTCTTTCGGCAAGGCTCTGAGGACAAATATCAGATGCTGAGATGTGGGAGATCATCTTTCACCCATGAACTCTTAGCTGCTTGGCTAAAGACCAATACAAGCAGCAGAACCAGAACCACATCTACTATCACTGGTTTGCCTGTTACATTTTCATGTGTGAGAGTAAGTCCTCTTCTTAGGATGAAGGACAAGGAAAATTTAATCTGACTGCTTACTACCATAAAATGTCCTCCTTTGGACTGTAATACAGTGGAAGGCAATAATATATTCATTGGATCCACATTAGAAGATAAGAAAGTACCTCCCCATTTCACACAGTCAGGAATAATTTTTAGCTTCTTTCTGATGGGTCCATTCATCAATTCATTTAGGCTGTTCTTATGCATATTTTTGACATGGCGTTGGTAAAGTCTAACTGGAAAAGAGAAAAAATGCTTTGAGGAGTTGCACATTTGGAACAGCCATCCTGTATAGATGACAATTTTCAGTGTTACAGTCACAGCCATCAAACTCTTCTAGTGAAAATATACCACCATGAAGAACAATTTGTTCACTTTCACTAGAACCTCCTGAAGTCAACCCTTATTTAGGTTATGAGATAAAACAGGAAGAGCCCAACCATCCATTTCTGCTTTTGGCTAACACAGTACTTTTTCAGCTTCTGCTTTAGCCACCTGGCAGTTTCTTCTCCTCAGCAGACCAGTTATTTTAGAGTTGTAATGCTTTACTCTAGGGAGTTGACTGTGCTGTTCACCTTCCCTGCTGAAGCCAAGAGAGAAAATGCTTGAAAGAAACTCTGTACATGTGCTTATTTTCACACAGATAGATAAGCACCATGAAGCCAGAGAGTCTCATCAGAATATTTACGTGAATGGGACATTTTTATATCCTAGCTTGAAGACAAATGAAAGGCATTAACAGGAAGTAACTTAAAGGTCATAAAACCTGTGTCGCAATTACACTACTTCCTTGGAGTAATCTGTGCAGTATGCAGGTGGAGATTTAATCTATAGAGGGGTTGCTCCAGGGGTTGCTTCCTATTCATCCCTATTTATGCAAGAGCAATCAAGTTCTGCTCAGGAGAATATCCTTTGGATCTGACGGTCCCATTTTAAGGACAGTCCCATTTTAAGGACTGATGCTGTTCCCACTATCGGAGTTGATGGTATGTGAATGCAACCAGAACCCCAGAAGCTCAAGTACTTAAATACAACTTACTGAGATGAAGATTTTCTTGTTCATTTGCATTCATTTCTGGAACTTCCTTAGTCATGATGTTATAAAAGTTCACATTGTCTGTGTTCTGAAAACACAAGATAGTTTTTGTAACAGTGTTACTGAAACATTTCTCAGATCCCAGGAACAGAGTTCCTTCTGAAAAGAAGAGGTAAGGCCTAAATGAAGGACACTGTGACCTGCCACTTGTCTACATATCAGGAAGTTATTTATGGAAAAACTTTGGTTCTACATTTGCTTTGAGAATGGTAAAGAGTTTTCTCAAGTCTGTTGTTCACGTGTGGTTTGTGCCAGAGATGCTACTTCTTTAGAAAAGGTGTGAAGCTACAGAAAGCTCTACAGCCTGCAAATGACTGCAGATTCTCATAACTCATTACAGAGATAGTTACAAGCAATACTTCCAAATACTTCCCCGTTCTGCTAGATCTAGTCTAGCCCAATGCTTCCTCTTGCTCAACATTCTCCCATCCTACAACCCTTCAACATCCCAAATGCCTCCTCAAGACAGTAGTGATAGGTATCCATCATCCCTCTTTTGGAACTGCTGACATCGAGAGGTCTGAGAATCATTCAATGACAGCTCTGATGCAGACAGTAGACTGACTACATCCAAAGGACAAGTGTGATCACTGTTGCCATTAGAGAAGTTACTCAAGATTCTTGAAGCTCCGCTTTACTTAATTGTCAAATCTTAATAGTTATGAGGCACAGGTTAGGAATGAGCTCACAACAGCCACCCTATTGGAACTGAAATGCTTGCACCCTTACAGCGATCAGAGCCGGAAGGAAAGACAAACATGTTTGAAGAGAAGGGCAAAATGGGAACCACTAGTTTCTACCAAGGAGTAAGAAGTGAAACCAACTATGTGCAAAGCACTGAGAAAGAAAGAGGGGAGTGGGAAGCAGCTCAAGATTAGTCTTTCAATTTGAGGAACCCATAATTTTACTTGTACTAAAACTACAAATACAAGAAAGATTGAAATTTTGGAGCAACCCTTCAACAGGAAAAATGAGAACAAAGTTTTACCTAGTTTTAAAGCTTTAACTTGTTAAGTAATAAGATGCATTTACCCACAGTAACAGCATATAATTTGACGTTCCTTTCCATCTTATGATCCTATTGTACTTTTTTAAATAGAAGATTCAAACTTGAAACGCGTGCCTTGCTGGATGCAGTTTTCAACAGTCAAAACAAAGCTTTCAAGGAGACGTAGCTCATTCAAGTTGAACGTGGGTTCTACAGAAATCAATGGGACTAGGGGAGTGCTAAAAATTAGGCATCTATTTAAATAATGTGACAGGTTGAAACCTTTATGCAATACCGCAAGCCCGTGTGGACTGCTCTTCCCACTGCCTCTTATAATCACACAGCAGTGCACAGCAAACAAACAGCTCTTTTACACCAGCAGTATCATAAAACACATACTGGTGGAAGCGACTGGTCAGGGGTTGGAGGATGCACACCGACCCAGTGCTTGTAGAAAGGAAAACCTGGCATTGGGTGCTCTCCCAAGCACCAGCTATTTATTAATGCTGCTCAAAGATCTTACCTCTTCAATGACACTTTCAGCCTTGCTCCAGAGCTCAGTGGCCAGGCCATATTGATTTTTATTTATTGCATCCATTATTTCTTTAGCAACAGCAGTCACCTCTGCTAGACCATGATCATCAAGGAGAGACTAGAAGAGAAACACAGTAGGACAGCTTTAATTATATTTCCACATTAAATTCTCATTAACAGTCTCCATGCATGAGAGATTTTATACTCATTAAGAGCTAACCTTAAAATCAACCTCCGTTTATACTATATGGTAGTACAAGTTCTCAGAAGACCAAGAGTTTAAGGTACTTACGGTGCTATAAAGATAGGGCCCCCAAGACAGCACAGAATCTAAAGAAACAGAACAGATTTCAAACATCTACATTTTTGTCATATGATTTCCTTTATTATAGCAAAAATGGTCATGACAAAAACACAGAGATAAGTTACTCAGTGAAGAATTACTGTCTGCTCACTTTAGTCTGAAGCTTACATGCCACAGAGCAGGCTCCTTACAAATCTCGAGAACCATTAAGACTACTTCAATGCCATAAACATTAATCGGTGAAATTTATTTAAAGCAACAGACATGTTCTTACCAAAGCGTTCTTACTGCAGCACGTTGCTACAGCACGGGGAGAAAATGGACAAAGTCTAGGCATAGTCTAAACTGATCTATTTGCAAATATTACAGGGAAAAAACAGTTAGAGAACAAATCTGTTTTCTAAGATCATTTATAAGGTTTCAAGGATCAGATGATCCTTCTAAGACAGGTAGGAGTTGGCTTGATACTGTCCCATGTCACAGAGAATCTGTGGAGCCTACCCTTGTAAATTTTACTGAAGACTAAGAATCGTTTTCTTTTCTTGGCCTTCACCAGACACACACCCTATCTTCTCCATGTCAGCAAGCACATCAGTTCCCTAGCACAAGGTCTCCTTGTGAAAACAGGGAGAAAACTTCAGTTGCAACCTTGTGGAGCATCTGGTGGCCACATTTTATTTGCAGTACTCTTATCAAAACACCACAGACACTGTAAAGATTTGTAAGGACATTTCACCACCACTTCACTAAAAATGCAAGAGTGCTCCTTACTGACTTTGCTCTCAGACTGTTCATGGCTTCGATATATTTAAAAGATACATTCAATCACAGCCTGCAATACTAAAATATTTATTTTTGGTGATTTGATTTACCAGACTCTCTAGAGATTTAATTCCCTTAAGGCAGGGTTGGTATTTTTGACTGTAGATACCCATGAAGTGATTTTAAACGTACCCAAAGGAGAAATCCATGAGTCTCCGAGAGCAGTCCCAACAAAATTGCACTTTATACTTCCTTTTTGAACAGCCTTGGTAATAAGAGGAAAAATAAAAACAAGCCTTCTTTTAGCAAGAGATTCATGACTCTAAACCAGTTTTCTTTATGTGAAAAACAAAAATGGGTTATTGACCTGATGTAGGCAAGAGGCACAGCATATTCCAGGAAATAGTAGAATTTGTAGAATACCACATTTTAAAGTGAAAAGTAAACTACACCCCAACTACATACCTCATGAAGCGCTAAGGCAATGCCAGCAGCCATTTTACCTCCATAAGATTCAGAAAATATGTAGAATGGGATGGTCTGGAGAGAGAAACCACATAATGAACCTGTTAGACAGAGGGCAGAACACACCCCCAACCCTCTTCCACATCCCGCAGAACCCAGGAGCTGGCTTATCACTTCTCACTATCCAACACTGGAGATTTTTGATTCTAAGTTGCAGATAAGATTTCCACAACATACTGGTGTAATTACCAGGAGGAGTTTTGAAGTGGGCACTTCAGTATTTTGGAACTAGGAACGGTCATGATCCTACATGCTTCTCAGGTCACAACAGACAATAATGCACCCTTTTGATTACCTAGCTGGTGCCAAAGACAGATATTCAAGATACCAGTTATAAATTGTGAAAAATCAGAGGCAGTTATACCTGCAGTGCCTCCCCCCAGCTGCACGCTACCTAGTAGCAGATGTTTCCTGTTCACCAATTCCTTTTGAGAACTATTTAAAAATCAAAGAAAAATAGGATTCTAATCAATAATTCAAATCACTTACCTGGAATTCTGTTCTATGCGTGAAAAAGTCTCTAAGAAAAACCATCATATCAGAGACTACTGTGGTAAGGTTTTTGGCAAACAAGCTGCAGTCATCCACATAACTGAATCCAGTGCCGACGGGATTATCCACAAACAAGATACTGGCTGCCTGCAACTGTACAAGCAGAAAGCGAGTTTCTATGAAATCTCAGTTCAGCTAACAGTCCAGCAGAGCACCACTACTGTAAACTATGGTTGTGATGCACAGAAGTCTAACAGTCACCATATCCCTGACCCTGAAAGAACCTGCCGAAAAATTAGGTACAAGTCCAACACAGGGAATGGTACAGGTGGGACTTTTGTCTGTCAGATGTCAAACATGCTATCGGATAGTGCCAAGTTGTGTAGTTACAAGTGTACACATAGCAATCAATAGATCAGCACAGAGATAGCTAGCACGGCTCAGAGCAGTACAGCTCATACAAGAGGTACAACAAAGTCTTTCTATTTCCAGTCTGTAACAGGAAAGGCACCCAAAAATCCCAGTCCTTCAAGGGCAGATCATCCATGTGATCTAGCGATCTCCAGAGTGGTTAAGGCTATCGGTTGACTCACAGCATAAATATGTTCTGTTGAATAAACCTTCATAGGCAGCTATAATTACAGCTGGTTTCCCTTGAAGGTGATACTGGGCTTGTAATTATGATCCCTCGGTTATACGTTGCCAGCCACCCAGAAAAGCCTTCATGAGTGTATGCAATGAAGCAACGAAATAACATCCTCCTAGAATTTCCCTGCTCTCCGTTTCCTCAGACATGTGCAATTCACAGATTCATGGAAGGCCAGCAAATCCATCAAATCAAATTAACAGGCTAATTCTTCAGTTCTTAACAAGGCTACTCATATAAGCCATTTTTATTAACCACACCATTTTAAGATGAAGTATCATAATTCTATTTAATTTTAAATAGAAATTCTTCTGTGTGTGTTTTTGCCTAGCAATCTTTTGCCTACACAAGCAACAAACATTTTTCAATCAATTATTAGAAGCTGAACTCTCCACTATACCCAGGTTGTATTTCTTGGTTTCATTTCTTTGTCTAATGGACCAATCTCTTCAAAGTTCCCAAATCCGCAGCCTGAAGCTCCTGGACCTCCCTAAGGGGAAACAGCAAATGACAAGTAAATTAGAAGGCAGCATGGTAGAGATGTGAGAGACAGGAGAACAAAAGCAACCCCCTAAGCACAACAATGTATCTCGTGTTTAAAGAAGCGTCCTTTGCCCTACATGTTAACTTACAAAGAAGGCTCTCTTCCTCATTGTCTTTCATTTTGCATACACAAGCTATTTCCAAATGGAGAAGCAATCACCCAGTTGTGAAAGTATCTAATGAGTTGCATGCTATGAGTGCTGTTTGAAAACCTTTCCCCTTATTCCCTTAATACCTAGTGCAAAAAAAAAAAAACAAAACGCTAAGAACAGAGGTTTGCAAGTCATTATTTTTTCTCAGCATGTACAACGTGTGCATTTCACTGAAAAAATAACACAGAAGGGAAAGGACCAAATCAAGTGATTATATTCGCCATTAATTTCTGAAATGTAATACTGGAAGTGAATGTGGAGCACACACCACTGACTTTTATCAGTTGTGATTGAATGGAACCAATCTCTAAAACAATCACAGTCTCTCTGACTTGTTTCCTTACAGCAATTATCCTGCATCTCTGATTGTTTCATCTACTCTCCGTCTAAACATCATTTAGGCTGTAAACTCCTCAGGAAAGGTGCTGTGACGCTTCTAAGTACTTGTCATGTCTGGCACAAAAAGCACTAACGTTGCTTGAAAGATAAGAACAGCTGCTATTTCTGCAGTTTAACTCGAAGAGTAGTTGAGGGCTCCGCACAATCACAGAATGACATTTTCATTATTTCTTGCTAATCTGAACGCTTCCTTCACAACGTGAAGTATTAGAATCAGACAGCTTTGAACACTATTTCTGTCGAGCTGTAAAGTACCTACCACACTGAACCAGGCACAGATGGAAAAAGTTCTTGTCTAAGTGCTTTTACTAAGCCTTACCTGAAGCCACATGATGAGAGGTAGCTCTGTGAAGTCCTTGGTTGGGTTGTTCGCGTAGTAGAGCCACCAGAACATGTGGGCTTTACTTCGGACTTGCACATATCCCCACAGCTCTTTGGGCTCTTGGGGTTGCTTCAGCACCACACCTTGGGGGTAAGACAAACATTCAATAAAACAAACAAACAAACAGCTAAGTCCAAAAGGTTCAGCTGCGGGCTTTCTACCAGATTTGTTCCACAACATTACATTTCAATCTCGGGTGTGATAATTAGAGGCGCTTCCATTAAAGAAATTACTATAAGAATCATACTTCCACCCCCGTGGCTGATTTACCATCAATGAATGCGGTTAGGCGTGCAATTAGGCGCTCGCTTCCCAGCGCCTGACATCCCAGCTGCTGCGGGCACAGCACCGGGCAGCCGCTGCGGCAGGATTGTCACCGAGCCACTGAGCGGCTGCGGTGGGCAGGGACCCCCGGGGGCCACCTGGCCCAGCCCCAGCAAGGTCACCTAGAGCACAGGACGGCATCCAGGCGGGTTTGGGTATCTCCAGACAAGGACACCCCACAGCCTCTCTGGGCAGCCTGTCCCATCGCTCCGTCACGGAACCCTTTGAGTTCTCCCTCCCGTGGCGATGAAACCTCCCGTGGCTCCCTTTACACCCGTCACCCCTTGTCCCGTCACTGGCCACCACCGAGAAGAGTTTGCCCCGTCCTCTTTCCACGGTCCCTCAGGTGTTTGCAGAGATCGATGCGATCCCTTCCCAGTCTCCTCCCTGGGCTGAACGGCCCCCGCTCGGTGTCCCCTCACAGGACCGAGGCCCCTTCCCCAACCCCCCCGCCCCGTACCTGCCGCCAGCGCCGCCAGCCCCAGCCCCAGCACGGCTCCTGCCCGGCGCGGCGCCATCCTCCCGCCGCTGTCACGCGGGCGGCTGCTGCACCACCCCTGCGACCTCCTCTCCCCTCCCCTTCCTCCCCTCTTCCTCCTCCTCCTCCCGCCGCAACATGGCGGCGCCCGGCGGCGGCGGCGGCGGCCCTCTTCGCCTGCGGCTGCTGTTCGACCACCCTCCGCCGGGCAGCCCGGGCTGCGCGCTGTGCTGGCTGCTGCTCGAGCCCGGCCAGGCGCGGCTCATCACCGACCTCGTCAGCATCATCCGCCACAGGTTCGGCTTCAGCCGCCGGGCTCGCCTCAGCCTCTTCTTGGACGGGGCGCTGCTGCCGCCCACCGAGAGCGCCCGCCTGGTGCGGGACAACGACGCGCTGAGGTACGGCCGGGGAGGGAGGTACGGGCGGGCACGGAGCCTGCCCGGGGGGGGGGGGGGGGGTCCCTGAAGGCCCTGCCGGAGCCGTCGTCGCCCCCAGGCTCTGCAGGGTTTATAACGGTACCGGGCCGGGCATCCCCGCCCCAACGGCCCGCAGGGTGCCGTGAGGCTCACCTAACCCGGTGTCTGCTTGTTGGCAGAGTGAAGCTGGAAGGGGTGCTCGCGGATGGTGATGATGAAGAGGTGGATGATGACTTCTCCTATACACCAAACAAAGGCAAAAAAAGGCATAAACAAAAGCAGAAAGAGGAGGGATTGTCTAGGAATGAAGATGACAGGCATAAAAAGGAAAAGAAGAAGAATAAACATAACCCTGAGTATTCCTCTTGTAGAGAAGAGACCTCTCTAGATATTTTGGACTCTCAAAAGAAACGCAAGAAACGAAAAAGAAAGGAAGAAGTTAGTGGGAGTAGACTCACAGAAGGTAAGGAAGAGAGCCCTACTGACCGATCTAAAAAGCTTAAAAAAGCGGAGAGGGAGAAGCAGTTGGCAACAAAAACAAAGGATGGAAAGCACACAAAGGTTGCTGCAGCAAAGGCGGCTTTAGAACAGGAAAATGACAGTTTTTCTTTAAATTATGGTAAAAATAACACCAAAAAATTGACAACAGAGTCCAGGAAAAAGAGGGTGGGAACTTCAGATTCCTCCAGCACGTCATCTGACAGCGACAGCAGTGAATTAAATATAAAGAAAAATAAATCTTCCCATAAACCTGCAGTGGCAACACTTCCCAGAGACAAATCCCAAGCTGCTACAAACTCTGAGGTGAAAGCTGCTGTTTCTAATAAAGTGACTGTAAAATCTAAAGCTGAAAAATCCACTAAGACTGCAGTTAGTAAGACTGCTAAAAAATCACAGTCCTCTAGTGAGGATTCTGACTCAAGTACAGAGGATGAGAAAGTGGCACCAGCACAAGACAGTACCACAAAGGAAAAGTCATTGCCTAACAATGTAGCAGCTGTAAAAGCCAGTACCACCAGTGCTCCCAAAGCAAAGACTTCCTCTTCAGAATCTGACAGTTCAGATTCAGAAAAACTTGTTATTAAAAAACCCACAGCAAATGCTGGAATGAGTAATTCCATAGTAAGAAACAGTGCTAAACCATTGCCAACCAGTATTCAAGGACTGGTCGCCAGCCCAGGTCGTGGAAGGGGGCGTGGAACAGGAGAGGATAACTTCTGGAGAGGACCTAGGGGCCGTGGGTTTCGTGGGATGATGAGGGGTCGAGGCCGTGGGAGAGGAGAAAACCTTGGCTTCTTCTATAACTACAACAGTGAAGGCCAGAAACAGAGGCAGATAAACGAAGCTGTGACAAATACTTCTTTTCTCGTCCAGGTGAGTGACTTACGCAGTCATTGGTCACCTTTCTCTTGCAGATCTAACTATACAAAAAACGTACAGGGTGAGAGTAGTTTAGAAAAGCAGAAATAAGTAAGTAGGATAAAGGTTGATGGATCTTAACTTAGTGATGGATCTTAGCAAGTCTGATGTTTACAGTATCCATTTAGCAGCCTGAGAGCATTTATGAAACCATACTTAAGAGATTGTATTATCTATCTCAAAGCACTCATATACGTACCTTACTATTCTCAGAGTTTCTTACAATTCCTACATCACAAACATTATATTCTCTTTTTATAAAAACAGTAATTAAATCACTGGGTTTATTGTTTGTTTCGCAGAATGCCGTGGAGGTCCCCAAGAGAGACTATAGTGTATTACCTCTTCTAGCTGCCCCACCACAAGTGGGAGAAAGAATTGCCTTTAAGGTAAAGAACTTTTGAAATACTGAATGTTACTGGGCTAAAATTGCTTCATTTGGGTCGCTCTTAAGTTTTGCATGATATGATACAAATGGTGCAGTCCTGACAACCAAAAGCTTACACTTCAGAATATGATCTTGCATTGTTCAGGGACTGGTAGTCTAAAAGTATAAGGATTAAGAATCCATAAATTAATTTTAATATTGTTCTTCTTTCAAAACTGTTTTTTTTAAACTTCAACAAGTCGTTCAGAATGTAGAACTGCTTCCAAATGTTTGTAGGCTCTGAAAGCATTCACTCCTCTTGCTGTCCTTCTAACCTAATAGTTTCCCATACTATAGAAAATATTACAGTTTCTGTTCTTGGCCCTAAAAATTATTTTCTGACTTAGATTTTTACAAAGGTTTTGAGCATACAAATAGAGCTGGGTAATTCTGGCCTGAAATTAGATAGGGAGGAGTTTGAGTGTTTGCAGAGTGCTTGAATCATCTGCATCACCAGGCTTTTCCATTCTCTGGCGGCGCCAGCCTCCCATCTTCCCGGATAACAGAGCATTGCCTCTACTGATGTAATAAAACTCTCATATTCAAAGACCTGAAAGTTTTCTTGACCTGGTATGTGCTGGCTGACTGTTGCAGATCGTGGGATCTAGATGAGCGGTGCTCACCAGTGGCATAAGGCAAAATCTTGGCTCTTGTTAAAATCCTTCACAAAAAGAATAAACATAACCTGTTTTTTTATTATTATTATTATTATTAACAATTCCACATTGTGGTTGGACTTGTTAATCTTAAGTCTCTTCCAACCTAAATGATTCCATTATTCAGTATCTTAAATGCATTTCTCTAGACTTGCTATATTTATACAGCACAAGCAAAGAAGTGTCCACTGTTGTTTCGATGTGAATTTCCATGTACACCTGTACAAAGGCTCCCTTACTTGGCACCCAATCAGTTCACAAATAACTGACCTTTCAGGCTTTACCTTCTCAAAGTTTCTCTCTATCCTGAGGATGGTTTCAAGGTTTATGTTTAAATATAAGAATGACATAAAGAAGCATTATCCCTCTCCTATGTGCAAGGAAAGTTGGTGTTAAAATTATATGTTATTAAAAAAAAATCCCTATGTTATTATTTCTCTCTATAATGTTTCTAAAATATTATTGCAAAGCTTACCATAAATAACAAATAATTATACTTCACCACAAAATAAAAAAAGAAAAAAATGAAATCACTGGAGCTGGTGAGACTGGATCCTTCTCTTTGATCTCATTTCACAGCCTGACCTGAACAGAAATCTTTTGGAGCAGTGAGTCCTGAAAGACTGCCTGAGACTGTGATAGGTGTCAGGATCTAGGAGTAGGAGACTTGGTTCTTGCACCTCCCTCTTGCTGAAGAAGCCAAGTCTGGGTATAGGTGGCATCTTAAAGGATCATAAGAAGTTGTAACTTATTTGTGTTTCTTTCAACAGCGCTTGGAACTAACTGAAAATTACAGTCCTGAAATTTCAGACTATAAGGTATTGTTTTTCCTTCCCCTCAACTCACTGAAAGAAATATTATAGGTGAGATAAGACTTAAATATTTTGAGGTTGTATAGTATTTTTCTTCTCACCTGATTGAGTCTGCAGATGATTCTTTGTGCAGCAGTAAAAATTAAAACCTAAAACCCAAAGCTAGCTGAAAACTAGGTGAAGCTGTTATTAAAAAAAAAAAAAAAAAGTATTATTAACGATCATTAGTATTTTAGAGATGACAGAAAAACAGACCTTCAAGTAGAAAAATGTAGCTGTATTCAAGTATACTGCTCTTTGAAGTCAAGGTAAATTCTTAATATTGGTGTAAGTAAAACTCAGTACCTACTGAAATAACTTGGTTTCTTGGAAAGTACTGATGTAAACTACAAGGACAGTGACAATATCCTGACCTTATTGATACTTCTAACTGCAGATTGCTAAATGTTAATACCTTGCAGATTTTATATGTAGAGATAGAAGTATGTATCTGTTAAATTTTTCTAATTGTGATCAAGTATCAGAATGGTTGCAATGTGGAATGGTTATCCAGTGCTGAGATGTATCATACCAGATTCTTTTCTTGTTGCCTTATAAAGGAGGGGAAAATAATCAGTTGGAATGCTGATAAAAAACAGATCGAGCTTGAGATCCTATCATCTTCAACATGCCAACGTACGTACCCTGGGACACTGCATGTGCATCACTTGAAAAATAACTAGTCTCAGGCACATTTCCTGTTCTATGAGCATTTCCAATCTCCTCCTGTTCTTTCTCAACCTTCTTCCCCCCTCCAAACTCCCTCTCCAAAAAGTCTATTTAAGTCAAGAAGTTCTGACACTTGCTAGTCTTGAAGAGAATGCTCATACATGCTTGCAAAATGAAATTTCTCCAGTCAGTAACTCATTTCCATTGCTGTTTCATTTCCTGAAGAATTAAAATGATGATATGGAACTCCAGAGAACATTTTAGGTCCTAATGCTGTTATTTGTGAAGTCAGTGAAGCCACTGTCTCCACTGGATGTGAAACGGAGCCCATACAATGACAAAGTACACTTCAGAGACCCAGAAATATGGATGTGTGTGCTGCAGTTGACATTTATACCAGCACTAATGAATCATTATCATATCAGCATTTTTCTCAAATCTAGGCAGCATGTTGTTGACAAATCTTTTTCATGCATAGTTTTACTAGGTAATTACCTTAATTTTGTTGTGTAGAGTTCAGTTCTCCTTCAGAGTTTTGTTAGTTACAAACATTGCTGATATGGTATATGTTTGAAACTCAAAAGACGCTAAAGAGGGTTCATACCAAGTGGATTAATAATGTGAGGTGTGGGTACTGTGTTGTGGAAAAGCATAACATAAATACAGACTAATGTCACAGCTCAAGTGGTTCCCTGAACCTCTGGAGCCTCAATTATTGCAGCAGTTTAGACTAATCACTTAAAACTAACAAAACAAACCAAAACAAACAAAAAATACACAGCTGTGCTTGACTAGCTTTCTAAACATGGTGAAAATGTCAACCTGTTGCTTTTTGTTCATAGTTAAGAAGCTTTTTTTTTTTTTTTTTTTTAAAGCTGCTAAAGAGCCAGGGAAATTTGATCTGGTTTACCAGTCTGCAGATGGAGGTGAGCTGATAGAGTACGCTGTTCCTCATGATACAAAGGTATGTGCATATCTTGAAGTCTGCTGCATGTTTTTTGCGTAGGTGATGTACTTCCTGCTTTATGACACTGTTCGTCTCAGTGAGATGCCTTTTATAATAATGCATCTGATTGAAAGCAAAAATAATTGGCCCTTTCTAGCAAGAATGTACATGATTACAAGATAATAACTTCATGCGTATGTTTTCAATTAACTAGATTCAAAACCCGTCATCAGACAGTGTAACCTTTTAGTTTCGCCTAACAAACAAGATCATGTCTAGATAGAGCATCAGTTCTTAAAAGGTTGTTCCTTTGAGGAAGTCTTTCTTGTGCATCTGGAAGGCTGAGATTCACTAAGATCACCAAATCACAGGAAGAATCTGATCTGTGATCAGTAGTGCTGCTGTTAAGTCCAGACAGAGCATAACGTAGAACAAAACTACATCTGCCTGTATACTTTGTACATGCTAACTATTGTCTGTATTTTGCCTGCAGATAACTGAAAGCTGGGATGCGCTGATAGAACCAAGACTGATTGTTGAGCCTCCACTTAACGGATCAGGCATTGAAAACGGAGCAATCTAAGATGTGAATACATGTAAATAATTGTATGGACTTGTTTTGTGAAATACTATCTTCGAGTTCATAGGGCAGCAGATGCACTGGTGAATATTTTTAATAAATGGTTTTGAAATGAAATTGATGCAAAAGAAAAAAACACTTTTTCTTAGGATATGTTTTTTATGTAATACAAGAATGCTTTGTTTATTATAGTAAATCTTTAATATAGATTTCATTTTTTAAATAGAATCTTAGTCACACTTTTCATATCCCACCACTGTGAGCTGTAAAACTGGAATGGTTTGATCAAAAATACAAAATATGACCTTGTACTGTCAGTAGCTCCATTTAAATGTCTTGTTTTGTCTAGAGCAGTATAACTGCCATACAGTGGCAGCTTGCTGTAAGGATAATTAAAGACCAACATTTAAAAATCAAATAGTATTGATATGCGTGACTCTTCCTGTACGGCTGCAGAGAGTGATACAAATGCCATGACCTTGCAGTTGTGTACAGGGTTCACTTGGATGTGTCAACAAAAATGTACAGACTTTAAGCTTCTGTAATTTTGAAAGGCAGATAAATACTATTTGTAACAGAATTTTGTCTGGAACCAGTGGAGTATTACAGGAGTCCTAGACAAAGCTGTGTCCCTGTGTGTTAATCTGTGTGCGCTCTGAAAACCTTTTTCAGCAAACCCTTTTGCCGCTGAAGTGTCTGTACTGACTCTCTTCTTTCCTTTCTAATCACAGAACGGGTCATCATGTGGTAGTGGTACATTTATTGACATCTCTGCTAAATACCAGTGTTGAGTTAGGACCTTGTGCCCTAAAGGTATTGTACTTGCATCTTGGCAAATCTTAAAATTCAAGACTCTCCATGTCTCAGATAGTTGACTCTTAAGCAGAACACATTAAAAAAAAAAAAAAAAAAGACAGACCTGGGTACAACAGAAACCTGAAGAGCTGCACGTCATGGTTTAGCTAGTATATATTCTGACTAATGCATGTTTACATTAAAATATTGCACACCTTTGTGTTACTATTAAAATGTCTCCACTGTGAAGAAATGCTTTTTATCAGTAAAATTAATTTGTGTTGCAGTTCTCTTTAGTTGCTGTTGTTTTATGTTAAAAATCTGATTCTAAATGTGGATATACTTGCAGACTGGACAAAGGGAATGCTTCTGATACCAGCGCAACCATGTGGAGACAGAATTAATTAAAAGATTGTCCTTTAAGGAAATTGTTAATTCTGAATTCTTATAAAACTGCAAATATTAAATGCAAGTATTTCACAGCCTGTTAGAGCAGCATTTGCCTCTTGTTCCGTTGCCTACTCTATGTTTTGGGTATAAGGTAAAGATACAGCGTCCTGTGAGAAACAGATCATGATTGAAAACAAATATACCCCAGAGAAAGGATGTTCTGAAGATAAAAGCTTGAGTTTTATTTAACCATTGCTACCAAGTTAGCACAAAACTCCTGTTTCGGTGCACAATTTAAATCAAGTAAATGCCATCTGATAGAGATGGCTTACTGCCCTCCCTGCCACACTTGTTCTTGACAGAACTAGTCACTTGTTTCCTCATACCAGGCAAGCTGGAACAAGGCTGGGTCGCTAAATTGGCAAGAAATGCAGAATAAGGTAGATGTGCACATGAACCACAGAGGGAGATGGTGCTACTCTGAACAAAACTATTTTGCTTTTTTTCTGTCACCTTGCAAGCCCCACTGCTGCAGCAGCCCTAGCTATCAGTCACTGCAGCTCCTTGCCACCTTCCTTTATGAAATTTAGAATTACAGATTTGTTAAGAAAAAAAACCTGTTCATGTTTTTTTTTTTTTTAAAACAACTCAAAATGTGTAAGTTTGACCTAGCAGGCTACAGTCATAAGTGTGCAACCTGCTGTACAAATAATAAACTTTTGCAGCGAGAAGCTGGCAGACAGAAGGTGTTGAACAGATCTTAAGAGACCTAGGAGTTTGCTGCAGTGACTACAGACCTGCCAAAAATACAGTGTGTCAGTTCTTCAGGAGTTTGGAGATACTTATAATTTTGATGGGGAAATTGTACCTACTTAAGCCAGTTTAAATATTAAATCCAAAAAAGTCACGAAGTATCAGAGTGCCTATCTTGATGTTTGCTCAGTCATGTGTACCAATGAACAATTTCTTCAGCTGTTCTTCTAACTTCCTGCTTCAAGCCTGAGTGGCATTTTAAATACACAATATCTGGGCAAAGGGTTAGATTTAAATCAGAACCACGTGAAGAAATTCTCGAGTAATGATGAGGAGGCAAACAGCTTCAATAGCTATTTAAATAGCGAAGTTCTTCAATTATCTTTAAACTTGTTTTTAGTCAACAGGAGTGGTTGGGTTTACTCAACGAAGTTTCAAGACCTGGTTGACAATGGGGAAATTTAAATTGCTCATCTGAGCTCTAAACATCCCGTGTTCTGCTCCAGAAGCAAAGCTACAACTGTGAGAATATATATTTAGTTACCCTTTGTATTTGCGTACCTTTGCATTAGTAGATGTCAGATGAGTGTTGCAGAAGTCAGCGAGGGGGCCGAGCCCTTGAAAGATGATGCAAATAAGCCCAGGAAGAAGTGTTTTTTTTCTCACCTAATGAAAAATAAATGTTAGTATCAACAGGTGCTTTCTAGTAAGGCACACCACAACTCACCACTGTAAGAATGTTCTTTTGCAGTCATTGTCAGTGACCAGCTCTCAGATATGCTCAGGACTTTGAGTCCCCTCAGGCACGTCACAGAGTCCTGACCTGCAAATCCCTGCAGAGCTGTAGGTAACGGTGGAGCCGTGCCACATTTCCTAGGAACATATCCACCCTCAAGCAAATGACATACCTGGTCCCTGAGCTCCTCTCTCATAGCCAGGTTATGTTGTTGCTATTACTGAGCAGTTAATCAAATTTCCATTCTTATCTCCTGACTAACTTCCCTCTGTTAGTTTGAGGAAGAAGCAAAGCGTGGAGGAAAAAAAAAAAAAAAAAAAAAAGAGAGAGAGAGAGAGGAAATACATTGAGATGGTTTCTGCGTGCACACAGCCGTAACTGGGTGCGTTAACGGGAGCTGCTTCGCCCGTGCTCGCTGTGTAAACCAGACTGGGACCCTGCTGGAACCGGGTGCGTGCCCGCCCCGGGACCGGCCGTACCGGGGGGGTCCCGGCCGCCGCCCCCGCTCGGCGCAGCCCCGGGTGCGGCCGGGGGCCGGTCCCGGAGCCGCTGCGCCTCCCCACACACACCCAGCGAGGCGGGGCCCGGCCACGTCATTTGCCGGAAAGCCGCGGTCCCCGGTTTCGTTTCTGGACAGCCGAGGAGCGGCGGCGGTGGCTGCGGGTGGCACTGCCGGGACGATGGCGGCGCTGACCCGGGCCGCGTCGGAGCCGAGCCTGGCGGCGCTCGAGGAGGAGCTGACCTGCTCCATCTGCCTCTCCCTCTTCGACAGCCCCGTGACGGTGCCGTGCGGCCACAACTTCTGCGCCTCCTGCCTGGAGCGCACCTGGGCCGGGCTGGAGGCCGACTTCAGCTGCCCGCAGTGCCGGACCACCTTCGCGGGCCGGCCGCAGCTCCGCAAGAACACGGTGCTGTGCCGGGTGGTGGAGCAGCTGCAGGGCTGCGTCGGGGCCGAGGAGCAGCAGCGGCAGGAGGATGAGGAAGATGAGGCGGTGGCGGAGGAAGCGGCGGCCCCCGTGTACTGCGACAGCTGCCTGCAGGTTCGGGCGGCACAGACGTGCCTGACCTGCATGGCCTCCTTCTGCGCCGAGCACCTGCAGCCGCACCACGACAGCCCGGCCTTCCGCGACCACCAGCTCTGCCCGCCCGTGCGCGACCTGCAGCAGCGCAAGTGCTCGCAGCACAACAAGCTCTTCGAGTTCTTCTGCAGGCAGCACGGCATCTGCATCTGCTCCCTCTGCCTCCTCAGCCACAAGCTGTGTCACGCCAGCCCCCTGCAGCAGGCCAAGGCTGACGCTGAGGTGAGCGGGACAGGGGCAGGGTGGCTCGGCTCGGTCTGGGCTGCAAGCCTCCTGCCCGTCTGTCCTCCTGATGTCTGCCCTCCTGTGCGAGCCTGAGCTCTTCGGAGGCTCTGCACACCTCGCCCTGCCATCGCCAAGGCGAGGAGAGGGGTCCGCAAGCCGGGATCAGGGCGATGGGCAGCCCGAGCTTTGAGCCGTGCTGGCTGGCGAGGCTCCAGGCAGGGCTTGGCAGGGAGCCGCTGGCTTATTGAGAGCCTGTAGGCACAGCTCGCTGCTGCTACGTTCTTAGAAAGCAGAGAGCGATAGAAGTACCCTAGAGCGATCTTGAGCACGTGCTAAGAGCCAGGAGCAGGTTCTCCAGGGAGCAGCAGGGAAGGAAACCTGGCCTTCGTATTGCACAGCACAGCTAAAAATCAGAGGGTAGCTGAGGAAAACACTGAAGAGTTAGGTGGCCAGACTCCCATCTGCTCAGTGAGCACTGCTATGGCTTAACTGAAGTTAGCCTCCCTGACTTTGCTTAGCAGTATCTTAAACTAAAAGAGTAACTGACCAATAAAAATATTGAAGTGAGAGGTGAAGAACACTGTTTACGTAGTAAACCTAGTTTTACCTAGTGCCCAAAGTCCAGCCTGAGAGCTAAAGTAAAGTTTATTTTCAGCACTGGGAACAGCTGTGCTGATGAACAGCCCTTATCAAGAGAGTGACTCAACAATGTCCATCTTGCTGTTGGGAAAGGTGGAGCCGCAGGGAGGGTTCTGGTTTCACAAACCAGGCATGTGCAGGAGAGCATTTCTACATTCTGTGAGGTTTAAGGAGCAATAGGTTTTAAATTAGTAGTACTAAATGCTTACAGCGGTTATTTAAAAGTTTCTATAAATACAGCAACTCCTTTTTCTAAAATTTTGTCTGATCTCCTCTACTGCAGTCAGCACTGAAGAAGAAACTGACAGAGCTGCATAATCAGAGTGAAAAAGCTACTCGAGCAATGAACTCTGTGAAAACGAGCCAAAGCCAAGCTGCTGTAAGTGTGTAACTCTTTCTGTTCTAAACACTGTCCAGTTGCTTGGTGTATGCAATACTACTGAGCATTGTTGATGCTTGTACTCTTGTGACAATAGCTGTATTATCAAGATTGCATTGCCAGGAGAAGACCTTATTGGGAAGGAACAGAAAAGAGACGTTTTGGCAGAGCCAGGCAGCTCCATGGCAGATGGGAGCAGATGCAGTCACCTGACAAGGGTTTGTTCATGTGTGTGCTGATGGTACCCAAGCGGTAACTGGGCTCGAACCCATCCGTTCCTGTGCACCAGAAAGAGTGCATCTGTGCAGCCTAAGCTAAAGCAGGAATGGGTGGTAATAGCTGCACCGTTGCTGAAATGTGGAATGGCGCTTTCCCATAATTTAACACAGCCTGCGAACGATTGGGGTTGTCACGTGCTGGCTGCTGGATCGGGTACATCTCACTTGTACCGTCCTTTCTGGACTGTGTGGTGGGCACCAAGAAACTGCAAAACTGCCAGGGTAGCCCTTCAGTGCTCCTCTGGAACAGCTTTTGAAGGATGGGGAATAACTTTGTATTAACTGAAGATGCCACAAAGCACATCTCTGATGCAGGAACAACTCCAGGTGTACAAATGGGTGGGTGTGTGGTGTCAAAGCTGGCAAAGGCCTGATACAGTTCCACTTCTAACCGCTAGATGGCACGGCTGGCCTGGCCTCTGCCCAGCAGCCCCCTGGAACAGAGGCTGAGAACTGGCTCGATTTCTTGGGAGTAAATGATTTTTCTTTCCAAAAAAAAAAAAAAAATAGGAATGCATGGCTTTTCTATTGCTAATTTCAAGTGATTAGTTTAGGTGTTCGTCAAAGACCTTAGTTTTTTTGTAGTAGCAGTAGCAGCAACACTTTTTCCACAAACTGTTCTTTTGAAACCACTGTCTGTCTGTTCTCGTTTGCTTCAGGAGACAGCTGCCAGAAAGCGAGATTTGATGAGAAACGAGTTTTTGGAAATTAAAGCTTTGATTGAAGAAAAAGAAAACCAGATCTTTAAAGTAATTGCAGAAGAAGAAAAAAGAGTTTGCAATAAGTTTGATTACATTTATACTGTCCTGGAAAGTAAGAAGAAGGAAATTCAGTCTCTCAGAGACCAGATTGAGATGGCACTGACAGAACATGATGACGTTCTGTTTTTAAAGGTAATATGTCCTCTAGATGCAAATCTACTTCTTCAAGTTTCTAGAATGCAGAATCACAAAAAAAAACCTGCTGTGGCAGTCCTGCTCTCCAGCCACTTTTAGTCAAATGACAATGAAATCATGTGCAAGAACCTTCTGTAAAAAGGCATACTGAGAAGCACACAATAAGAGTGAAAGAGCACTGGAACAATCTTCTGTCCAGTAATTTGCAGCCCCTTCCCTCACCAGCTTCTCTACTACTTCTGCCACAAGCAGAAAGGTCAGTGAATGAGAGAACCCATCTCTGTGAGGTGTTACATCTCCATACTGTGATGAAGTCTAGCAGATCTTTCTCATTGCTTCAGGTATCAATTAGGAATTAGAGCTTATGGTTTGCTGAGTTGCTGTTGAAAGTTTGCCGTGGCTCATGGCTGACTGCCACCTTTGCTTGTTTGCATTTGAGCTAAATGCACAAAACCTAGTCCATTTAAAGTAACTTGGTTGTATTTGTCTACATCCACCACAGAAGGTCTGCATAAGATGTTCCATTTCTCATTTCAGAGAGCAGCAGCACTGCAACGAACATCAACAAAAGAGGCTTTTGTGCCTGTAATTGAAATGGACCAAAACTTGATACATACTGCTTACCAGTCTGCCATTAAGCTTAAAGAAACTGTCAAGCTTACAGTGAGTCAGCCTAAGGAGAAAAGACCAGAAGGTATTGTATTGCTTAGAGAACTGGCATTTTATGATTTGTTCCTTTATGCTTTTGAGTTCAAGTGAGGGATATTCTCAATGCAATTGAAATATCATTAAAAACAAACAAACAAACAAACAAAAAACAACTACGACTAGTGCAGCAAATAGAGCTGGTTAATATGAACTGTCTTCCAACTTCTGTGGTCCTCCATCTCCAAACAAAAATGTACAGTCTGCTCTAAAGTATAGGAGAACAAAATGTGCTAGTGTCTCTTTATTCATTACTTACCCAAGTATAGATAATTGGGACGCTATGCCTCTCTGGCACAACTTGGCCTTTATTCCTTAGAGTAACTAACGTTTTTATTATGCAGCAGGGTTGGACACAGTCACAGAATCACAGAATGTTAGGGATTGGAAGGGACCTTGAAAGATCATCTAGTCCAATCCCCCTGCTGAAGCAGGAACATCTAGATCAGGTCACCCAGGAATGCGTCCAGGCGGGTTTTGAATGTCTCCAGAGAAGGAGATTCCACAGCCCCCCTGGGCAGCCTGTTCCAGTGTTCTGTCACCCTCACTGTAAAAAAGTTTCTTCTCATATTTAAACAGAACCTCCCATGTTCCAGCTTGCACCCCTTGTCCTATCATTAGATACCACTGATAAGACCCTGCCTCCGTCCTCCTGACACTCACCCTTTACATATTTATAAACATTAATAAGGTCACCCCTCAGTCTCCTCCAAGCTAAAGAGACCCAGCTCCCTCACCCTCTCCTCTTAAGGAGGTGCTTCACTCCCTTAATCATCTTCGTGGCTCTGTGCTGGACTCTCTCAAGCAGTTCCCTGTCCTTCTTGAACTGAGGGGCCCAGAACTCAATGCAATATTCCAGATGTGGTCTCACCAGGGCAGAGTAGAGGGGGAGGAGAACTTCTCTTGACCTACTAACCACACCACTTCTAATACACCCCAGGATGCCATTGGCCTTCTTGGCCACAAGGGCACAGTGCTGGCTCATGGTCATTCGGCTGTTTACCAGGACCCCCAGGTCCCTTTCCCCTACGCTGGTCTCCAACAGGTCAGTCCCCAACTTATACTGGTGTCTGGAGTTGTTCTTGGCCAGATGCAAGACTCTACACTTGCCCTTGTTACATTTCATTATATATGATATGTGGATATCAGGATATTCAGGATATGTTGATTTGAGGGGGAAACATAAAACACCCTGGAGTGATCGAACTATCCAATTGTAAAGGTATTAATGGTGTAAATGTAGAATAAAGCTCTACTTACGGGGTTAAGCAAAAGTATCTTCTGGACTGGGGCTTGGGTAGCTTCCATGTAGTTCCAACTTTGCCAAGTTATCACTTAAGTTCAAATCACATGCCTGAAAAATATGATTGAAAAAACATCCTTTTTCATGCATAATTGTCCTTGGCAATACAAACCATAATGTAAAATATTGCCATTGCAGAGAAAATAATACCTAGGAAAAATAAGCCCCCTCAAGCAGCTGCGCTAAATAGACCTGTTCCTGGGAAAAAGCCACCTGGACCACGTAAGTACTAAAGTACATCATCCTCTCCTAACTAAGGTTTGGCTGTTAAATAAACACCTCAAAGAGTACCCAAGAGCTGCTTGCTCTAGTGGGGAGGCAGCGATTATCTGTAATGAGCACTTTTGCACGGGAAGGGGAGGATGCTTGCGCTATTTAGTGATAGATGCCGTGCGAGCTGTAAAGAAGCAAACATCACGGATACGATGGTGCATTAGCCTCAGCATGCATGTGTGCTTGTGGTGTTGTCAGCGCAGACTGTAAAGCAAAGGAGAGCTTCCCCACCCTCTGGTCCTTGCAGTACTTCCACTGCCCTTCTGCCTTGCAATGCAATGGAATATTTATTTTTCACTTGTGCAAAATGTCTACGCTTTTTGGATGGATTTGTATGTAATGAATCCTGCTTATAAGTTATTAATGATTTTTTTTTTTTCTCTCCCTTCATGCGTACAAAGAGAAAAAACCTTGCCAGGTTCAAGAACCTTTGCAGGAGGAGGCAGATAACCGTAAGTGGTGATTAGCAGCAGCCTTACTTAAACATCTTGCTTAAAGTCTAAGGCTGATGGAGACAGTCTTCGTGGCAGGGTATGCTCAGGTCTTTCAATGTTGTTTTATCTTGTTACTGGTATTCATGTGGCATTCTGGCCTACTACTTCTGTCACTTCCACTGAGCTCCTGACATATGGTCCTTTCTGTTCATGAGTCCTGTGTGGGGAGCGCACAAAGGGGTTTGCTGTGGATCACTTTATAGAATGGACAAGCAGCTCCTGGTGCTGCACTAACAATTCTGTTGTAAAAAAGAAGCAGCCTACGTGTCTCATGGGAATAGGCTTATTATCACTTCCTCTAACATCTTGCATCCAAGGGTAGAGATGAAGCTCCTTCCAGGCTTATGACCCTATGAAATTTGAGGCAAATAGTAGGTTGTGCTTCATGTGCAGCATTCCAGTATGGGTGTATTTCTGTGTGGCTTCAGCGTGCTGGACTGTCAGCTTTATCTACTGCTGCAGCTTCAGAAGAGCCATGATGATGGTATTACAGCTGGCGTGGAGACAACTAACAGATATTTTATTATTTTTTTTTTTTCAGCGGACAAAAAGTTTTCTATTTCATTTGGTAAGTTCAAACTTGAGGATACTTATTCTAGATTTCATTGACTACTCGTAAAATGCCAAGTAGATGGTCACCGGTATTGGTATGTTAGGCAAAAGTTCAACTGTTGCCTCTGAGGAGGCTCTTCCTGGTCACTTTGAGAGCTATCAAGTACTGAAAGAAGTTGCCCAGCGGCAATGGGATTTTCAAAACTTTACAAGACAGGGAGCAACCTGAGCTAATACTGAAGTTACCCTTGCCTTACTTGCAGCAAGGAAGCTAGACCAGATAACTCGAGATCCACTCCAGCCTGAATCTTTCTAAGTCTGTGTTAAGCATACAAGGTTTCTTCCCAAGTGGCCAAACTCTCTTTTCTTTTGTTAATACAGGAGCACCAAGCACGGGCGCAACAAGCACGGGCGCAACAAGCACGGGCACAACAAGCACGGGCGCAACAAGCAAGGGTGCACCAAAAGCTGCAACTGCAGCTAGTACAAAAGATCTTATTAGCAGCTTTCTTCAGAAAGACAGAGAGGAGCTTTTGCAGTGTAAGATATCAATGTTACACTATGTAAAGCACTTTCTGTGCTTATTGCACTGGTGTTACGTGACCTTTGTAGTTATATGACAAAGTTTTTGATGGGGTTTAGTTAGCTAGATAGCCTTTGGAGGGTTTTCATGTAGTTGTTACAAGTGAAAGTTTTGGAGAATCAGGAGGAAGAAAGTTTACCTTACTAAATAGTGGTTCTTTTGCCAGATGAATCAAAATTAACATTCTGTATTCATGTATTTTCCAGAGTGTAATTAAAGTTTTCTTAGTAATGATTTTGGCTTCTCCCCAGATGACTGCATTAGGGGAACCTAGAAATGCAATGAAGTCCACTTGAATTTTCTTTGAAATTAAACGTAGGCTCTTTCACGGCCAGATCAGTAATCTCTCTCTGCTGCCGGTATACATTTGGGTGGCTAGAGAAATCTGTGGGGACGCGGGAAGGAAGGAAGGAAACCTGTCCCTCCCTGTTTGCCTGCTCTGCAACACGGAGCTGCAGTTGAACCCAGCAGCTGTTACTGCAGCCCTAAGAACTGCCTATGCTGTGGAGGAGAGCTGAGCAGGGAGATAAAGATGCGTAGGAACATGTGTTGCCTACACAGGACTGTGTAAATAAAACTGCATTGCTCTTCACTACCTTCAATTGATTCATGTCTTTACAGATGCTGCTAACATCACCCTGGATTTCAACACAGCTCATAACAAAGTGCTTCTGTCTGACAGATACACCAAGATGTCTGTCTCAGACACCCCCCTGAATTATAACCACCACCCTCAGCGTTTCACCTATTGTTCCCAAGTGCTGGGGTTCCAGTGCTTCAAGAGAGGCATCCACTACTGGGAAGTGGAACTGCAACAGAAAAACTTCTGTGCCATTGGCGTCTGCTATGGTAGCATGGACCGGGAAGGGCCAGACAGCCGCCTGGGTAGGAACAGCAGTTCTTGGTGTATTGAGTGGTTTAATTCCAAAATTTCAGCCTGGCATAATGATGTTGAAAAGAACTTACCCAATGTGAAGGCTACCAAGATTGGTGTGCTGCTGCACTGTGAGGGAGGGTTTGTGATTTTCTTGGCTGTTGGGGAGAAGCTTAACTTGATATATAAATTCAAAACCCAGTTTACTGAGGCACTTTACCCTGCCTTCTGGGTATTTTCAAGTGGCACTGTTCTCTCCCTCTGCCAAATGAAACAGTAAGGTCTCATATCTTAATGTAGTTTGCCTGGGTATTTACATGCAGATAATCATTCCTTGCAGTAACTCATCTTAGTAGCTATAACACGTATTTTGCAAGTTCATGAGCTATTAACTTGCCCGTCTTAGTCAAAGCAGTCTAAAAAAATGTTTTAAGATGAAAATAACTTTTAAGCAGTTTGGGGTATCTGATGATTCTTTGGTCTGAATTGCTAAAGCCTTTAGATAGTAATTTAGTAAAATGTTGATGACAGTAAAAAAAAAAAAAAAAAAAAAAAACACAATGAAAGGGTTTGCAAAAACCTTGGCTGTCCTTCCAAAAGCAGTTATCATATGATCCACTCCTAAAAGGCTGCAGTAGCTGCTGTGGCTTCTGCAGTTTCCTGTAAAGGATCCCCAGATGTAGTTTTCAAGTCTGTGTTTCACAGGTAGCAATAACTGAGAAAGAAACGAGGAATTCCTTGAAAAATTCAGGTTTCAGGCTTTGAGGTCAGTCTTAGTTTTACCTTAACTTTTTCTCTATATTCAGACCATTGTCTGTAGCCCAGATTTACAATATACATGTTCTTAGTGTGTGATGGCCAATGAGATGGCACAGAATGAACTACTGAAAACAGTAAATTCAGGTCTTGTGACAGCTATAAAATGAAATATGACAAATCTCATCAGAACGGAATGCAGATATTTTTACAGTTGACAGGATAAGAAATGGTATCAGAATCACCAGGTAATAAATTGCTGAGAATACGTCAAAGAAAAGTCTTCAGGAAGGTGTCCTGCACAGGAGTAGTGTGGATCCTGCAATAACAGAGTTTGTGGGCTGAAGCAGTCTGTCTCATGTTCTGACCCAGAATATGCTTCACATTGAAGGCTCTTCAGTGTTTTGTGAGTTGAGGAGTTCAGGAAGCCTATTTTTGGCTTGCATAGGAGCATAAATGTGCTGTTCATTTTAGTTTATGACAGGAGACCCTGCTTTCTTTTCCTCATTGTGAGGCAGGATATTCTCTGCTGGCATATTTTTAGTTGCTTAGTTGGTAGAGACTGGATTTCCTGCAGTGTGATTATGTTACTGGGACTCTGATTTGAGGAGCACAGTACATAGAGAATATTTCCTCTGCGCGTGAAGCCTGCACACAGGGGAGTCTTTCGAAACAGAGGGAATTAGCACAAAGGAGAATATACTTCAGCCCCCACTGGAATGGATTTCTAATTCTCCTGGTTCTTTCCATTGGGTTGTAGTATGTCTCCAGAAGTCCTCACCATGTGCAGAGGACTCTGTACCTCTGCATTTCTTAATTACAACTTTAAAAGAATTGGTAGGCAACCATGGTACTTGGATCTCATAGTTATTGGGCCTGTATCTTGGTGACACCTCTGGACTTACCATGCTAGCTCTAATTTCTTGGAGTAGGCCATGAAGAACAGAGAGAATTCCTGGACTCTGATAGGACTGAGAAATATGCACTGAGAAATAAAACACAAAGCTACAGCTGACAGTTTGAAAGGGAATTGTTGGAATGCTCAAAAGTATCTCTGACTACATTTCATATCGATTGAAGTGGGAGACTTGTAGGGATTTAGGTTTTGGTGTCTCTGTTTACTTGGTTTGTAAACTCTCAGTACATTGTCACAGGTAGCCTAAGTCTGATAGGATGTGTCCATCTGTTTGGCCAGAATGGCATATGGCATTGTTACTGGATCTAAAAGTGTAATGGCTGTCTTTGGAGTGGTTGTCCTGTTTCAAGGGTCCCAGCCTTCCAAAGCGCAGGCAGCACTAAAACTGTCAAATTAAGCAAAACTTTTGAAAGGTGAGGAAGGAGGCTGTGTCCTGTTTGAAGCACAAAGTGCACTGAAAACTTTTTTTTTTCTTTTCTGCAGTTCCAGTTTGTCAGCTGTGGGGACATGAGCAGTTTGGTCTGAGAAATATTGTCCCTTTAGCTGCCTCACTGTAGTATAGGGCTGGACACCCACTCAGTGGGGTGCTGAAGGGCACGGTCCCCTTCTTCATGGGGGGGGGGGAAAAGTGCTCCAGCAGCTTGTGCAGTGGAGAAAGTCCACCTCCTCTGTTGTATTCCGTTGCTTGCTCTTTGACTTTCAAAGGGGTGTTGGTGTTAACCTTTAAAGTCTTTGGGCTTCCTTAGACATGGTGTAGAGTGACACTTAACAGTTGGACTTGATGATCTCAGAGGTCTTTTCCAACCTATGATTCTGTGTTCAAGCTAACGAGAGAAGAGTTCTTACTCTGCCACACTGGATAAGAGTAGATTCTTTAAACGTGACATGGGTATGCAACACATTAAGACATGTTCTGGTTTACAATGGGCAGTGAAACAAGCCTGCCCCTGCACTAGTGATTTCTGTTTATTTTGGTTTTGTGCTTTGAATGTATCAAAATAGTAGAATGAGGGTCAGTTAATTTGGAACAAAATGAGAAATGCACAATTGAGTTGTCACACTTCTGAAAACTGGTATTTCACTTAGCTTCAGAGAAGGTATTCTTTGCATATATAAAAATGATGGGGCAGATATATAATTAGGATAAAATATCAGTTACAGCATAATAAATAATAACTGAAGTGTTTTTACTCAGCCAGTAAGAGTATCAAAGCTGTACTAGTTTGTAAACGAAATGTAGATGCGAGCATAAATTTCAATTACACTTCTCTTTTTAATACTGCAAAGAAACTAATTATCCAGTATAGGAAGAGAACTAATTCTGGTGTTAATAAAGCCATGAGTATGTGGAATGATTTGCATATTAATGTATAAGTGATGGTAACTGGATAAATGCTTGCCCACTGAATACCCTAATCTGCTTTAATTGAATCTCTTCTTCAATGAAATACATCAGTAAAATACAGCAGTTAGAAAAATAAATGCTTATGTAAGTAGGAACCTGATGATTGTACTGGTATCAGCCATGTGCTTCAGTATGTACATTATATGCTATTTGATATAGATGTTTCGGTTAGACAACCTTGTCAGGGCAGTAGACGTGGATTTTATGCCATCTGCCTTACTGTTGTACCTATAACTTTTTTTAGAAGATGACTGTTGCTGATCTTTTCAGTTTTCAATGAATGAACTGATATTTTGAATTCAATAAATATTCTTGGGAAATGAAAGTTAGAGACTCTAGGTATTTTGTTCAGTGCTCAAAGTTGAAGTAAGCAGTAAGGAAGGCAGAAATAGATGCTATTGTATGCAAAAGGAGACCAGTTATTTGTACAACTCAGTAAGTTAGACGTGGAGAAGAGAGAAAAGGACAAGAGCTCCATGTGCTGTGGTGTCCTCTGGATTGAGACACCTGCCTGAACTCTCTCTGTCTCCTTCATCTGAGCTACACACCCTTTAGTAGTAATGGTTTATCCTAACTGAGGATGAGATGAACATCCCCTCCAACAACCAAACCTGCGGAGACCTTTTCAGGTAAGCAAAAATGTCACTAGTTGGAAGAAGATAACAATTAAGAACTAAGTATGTGCAGTGAGATTGTTTTAAAAAACCTTAGATGATCTCTACTATCTTCTAGCTCAGGTGATGCCTGGAAGTGGCACTGGGTGATGATTCAGGTTGGGTATCAGAAGAAGGTTTTTTGCTGAGAACGCTGTGGGGCACTGGAACGGGCTCCCCAGGGCAGTGGTCATGGCCCCAAGCCTGCCAGAGTTCAAGAAGCATCTGGACAATGCTCTCAGACACAGGGGTTGATTTTTCAGTGGACCTGTGTGGAGCCAGGAGCTGGACTCCATCAGTGATTCTTGAGGGTCCATTCCAGCTTTCCAACTCAAGATATTCTGAGATTCCTAAGCAGTCAGCAAGGTCAAACTAAAGGGCTGGTGGCTTGCAATCTGCTTTCCCCTGGGACCAGTGGAAAGCAGACAGCTCAGCAAAGTTTTTAAAATTAGCCAAAACAAAGGCACCCGTAAAACAAGTTACAAACTGACTTTGCCACTTTTCTCTGAATCAGCGTAGCTGATGAAGGTTTCTGGGAATAAATTCTCTGAAGGATTCTTAGAGAGTCAGTTATGATACTGCTAGATCAAGAGATGCAGATAGTAGGAATGTTGTAATTCACATTAATAACTAAGGAAAAATACAATCCTCATCTTCCCTTCACTAACTACTTGCCCCATGATGTTCTTGGGATTAAGAGGTTAATTAGATCTGCCACAGTTTGGCCTAAGCTTCCAAAGCTTACACAATTCCAATACAAATAATGTACCTTGCTCCCATGTAAATGTGACTGACAACAGCCTGGCTCTGGAACACATACTGAATGCGGAGAAGCCAGCATACACCTTACTCAAACACTGGCTGTTTTTCTATCTGCTAGTAACATTTTCGTTTAGCTTTATGACTTTTTCACAGTAAAAGGAACACTGGAAGAGGACTGCAAACTATCTGGGAACATACATGAAAACATCTATCAAGACATTTCTTAATGCTTGTTTCTCTTCCTACATTAAAATAGGACTGGGCTAGCGTTCAACAGACTGCTTCCATGCCCAGTTCTGCCTCCCTCCCATCTATTCTCACCCCTTCCTGATCCCCTCTCAATTGAGGGGCTGCTACTTCTCAATATGTCAGTTAAAAACATGTCATGGTGTGGTCATTGTATGACTCCTATTCAAAGTTCATGTCATTTAGACTTTCATTGGCAATGATTTTGTCCCATTAAAAAGTTCAAGACAGCAATTTGTGAATCTTGCTCAGCCATGTAGAACAGGAAAAAAAGGAGTTATTTCAAAAGTCAATTAATTGTGGCCTGTCAGAGTACTCCTCATTCAGGTTTTTTCCTCGTCACAGGCTCACATCTGTCAGCCCTGTGTTTCCCAGGCTGCTATCAGATGCCGTTACACTGAAAATAATGGGCTTATTCACACCATTTACTGGACTTCATGTGGTAGACACATTTGTATATAATTTTACGGTGTAACAATTCCATTTACATAAAATATAGGCAATTATGTGAGCCTGGCCAAAGCACTAAGCAAGGGTGGGAGGAGTGACCATTAAAATAATAAAAGCTAATTGAAAAGAGGCAGATAATTAGGTGAAAATACCATCATGAGCAATTCTTGATCCTAAATTAGTTCAACGGAACTTTAAGGATCCAAGTTCATTGTATTTTATCTGTGTTTGAAAACATTAAGAAGTTTCATACACAATGTAAGAAAATAATCTGTATTTTTTAGAGTACCAACACTCTATTTCAAAAATCTAGTAGTTCTTGGTGAAGGAAGTTTTTTTTTCTGCGTTAGGGGCGGGTTTTCCCCCAGTTTAGAAGCAGCTTCCAGACTTGTCTGTAAAGGATTGTTGTGTTCTAGGAACCTGGTCAGGAATAGTATTGTTGCAAAAATAATCTAGGAGTCAAGTCATACATTCATTTTACATGAAACTGATATTCAGGCAGTTTAACAATCCTTAATCTTGGCACTGTAATTGGTAATGAAGTTATAATTTGGCTGCAGATTCTCAAGGTCACAGTGAAGAGGGCTGTTGCTCTATGTCATGCTGCAATGACAGGTTTGATGGCATACCTGGAGCTCCTCTATTCCTTGTTGCCCCCTGATTCATTTCAGGTACTTGTCTGTGTACTAATTCCTTGAATACAGCAATGGCTTTCTCAAACACTAAAAGAATTACATATCCTGAGGCAAAATTTTGAATATGGTAAGTATGACTGTATTAATTACAGGAGCATTTACTATGTATCTCCACAGTATCGCTGCGCCGTACCAAAGCCAAAACACATCACTTTGGAATAAAAGTGTTTAGAAAAAATTAAGTACTCTTGAATCTGATTCCCCACAAGTATTTTGAAAGCCTTGCTTGATTCCAGCAGAATGGGATTAGGACCATTAAAAAGGGGAAAAAGATGGAATCTTGGTAAAGGTCAGAAAAAGAGAAAAAAAAAATACTCCTCTTCCCATGCTGAAGTTAAGCCTAAAAATCTCAGTGCAGAATGAGCCCTGAAGAGAGGTGCTAAAACCTAGGACATCAGAGAGAAAACACGTGCTGCTTTCTCAGAGCCATTTTAACTGCCCAGCTGCCATCACGTGCTAGTGATTCTGAACTGAGTTAATTCTGCAACACGTTCAGGAGTGTCTCCCTTAATCCTTCTCATGTCTAGCCATCTAAAACCGCTTTAAAATACGGATTCTCACTGGCAACAGAAGGCATTAGGTATGTGAGTCAGGGGCAAAGCTCAGCATAAACCCAGATTTCAGAACTTTGACATGCAGCTCCTGGCCCTTCTCGCTACAACCCCCAACCCCTCTGAAAGCCACAGCTTTGCCATTTCAGTGTGACATTTTAATTTGTTACACCAATGGGGTTCTTACACTTCTGTTTGAGATACAGTTTGAGCTTACAGTTCAGCTAAAAATATTGAAACGTTTACCTTGAAAAGTACTAACAGAATTGGAGAAAGGGAATGAATGAGTCACTACTCTAACAAAGGGTATAAGCCTGTAGTCATGCAATTAATTTCCTACGGAACAGTGTGTTGAGAATTCAGTGCACTTGAAACTATGCAGAAAAGGCAAAGGTAGACATAAGGAAAAGACCAGCTGCATTCAAAAAGGGCCATATTCATGTGGGTGTAAGCCAGCCAAGCCATGTTCAAATCAGTCAAGAAAACTTAGCCCTCAGTATCTATTCACAAACTTTATAGTGTGGGTCCAGTCAGTCAAAGACTCATTAGAGACTGTTACAGCTCTTTTTTGTCTTTCAACGAACTGGGGGAAACATCCTGTCTATCTTTTGATTCTCAATCTACACATCGGGCACGAATCCAGCAAAGAACAAATGATTAAGTGCATAAAGACCCCACTGCTTTATGAAATGTTACAGATCAGAAGGATTATGGAAAAGGCTTCACTTCCTTCCTGGAAGAGGCTGAAAGACTTAAGCTTGCAATGCTAAAGGGGAAAACATTTAACAGGCTTTCCTCAGTAAAAATATTTCATTGGGTTAAGTTTAACCACAGTAAAGAAAGAACATCACTTGTTTGCTTACAGTTGCTCACAAATGGGTTGAGCATAACTTAGCCCCCCCCTTCCCCACAGTCCATCTAGCTCAGATCACAGAGCTTGCACTAATGAGAGCTGGCACCTAAATCCCACCAGTAACTACCTCACGCTGCCTCAGCCCTCCATTTGTGAAACAGTGATAGTATTTCACTTCAGATCCAATTCTCCTACACCTCTAGTTGGAGAAACCGATTCCTAAAGCTCAAAAGAAACAGTTGTATTAGGCTTCTGGCATCCTTACTCTGTTTTTAGGTACCTATTCCCTGAAGATTCCCTGTGCCTTTGTAACGCTGCCCAGCCTTTGTTTACCCATCGCTAATGCTGGCGCAATGTCAGAAAACCACGGGAAAGGAAGGTTTCCATTCTTTACTGGTAGGTATCCCTGGTTATATTCACTTATATTTAAAACTTTCTGCTGGGTACAGTACAGACTGCTCGTGAAATTTGTTTTGTCTCAGTCTTTCCAACTTCTTGCTGCCTGAGAAGACCTCAATGGGTACATAACTGCAACTGTTGGCTCCTATTATACACAAGCTAACTCAATAAGGAAGAGTATTCCCTTTACCTTTTATTCTACTGCAGCTAAGAAACTGTAGCTAGAAACTGTAACACAGGATGTGAGGGGAATAAACATTGCTTGCTGCCCTGTGTAACTAAGAACCTGCACAATATTACCTTAGGCTGACAGTTTAAACCACCAGGAAACAAAATTAAAATGTCCTGCTCATAGTTACAGCTCCTTGTTCCGATAATGGTTGTCCATCCCGTCCCAATAATAAAGTTCCTGAAATTAAGTAGTGTATAACCTGATCTTATATTACTCTTCAGATACATCCCCGCTCTTCCACTGATTCTGATTTTCCATCTTTTCCAGCTTTATCCCACTGTTACTCACACCTTTATCTCGACATTCTGTCTTGAAGTTGGAAGAAATTTGGACCTAGGGTAAAGAACTGAAGCACTATGGATTTTCTGAGTATTGCCACTCTATATATCACAGAAATTCTCTCTTAAATATTCATATACTTGTTCATCTTTCTAACTGCATTTTTGTCTGGTCCGTGCTTCCAAATCTTCTCCTATGGAGGAAAACATTTGCTCCCTCGATGGACTATTTTCTAAGAATGGTCTGAGCACTTTGAACTAACTTGCTCTTTTCCTTTTCTTTCACTTTCCTATAGTTCATTTTCCAATTCACTAGCGAAGTGGTAAGGAACACACACAAGTGTGATATGTACAAATACCCAAACAAAGAAATGCAGTACCTATGTTCCTCTAATCTATACCAAGACAGAGGTCTCTCTCACATTTTACCTCACATTTACAGCGCAAATACCAAAGAGTACCCCATTTAAAATCTCACCTGTAGCACTGATCTCCAGCTCTCAAATGCCATGTACTTGGATACCTCTATATATTCCCTAATACTTTACAAGAGCCAATTCTCTTAGATCTTTCCTATCGTGCACTCAACAATAACTAGAGATAGCTGTAGATCCAGTACTACGAATACTATTACATTCCAATCCAGACAATGCTACGACCTAAACTTCTGATTATTTCAATGCATTTCTCAAAGAGCTTTTCTCATCTGGTAATGATATCAGTTCATATTAGCTTAGTGTGGTATCTCTCATTGGCATGCCTGCATGTGGAACAAGATCAGATACTATCAATTGTGCTGAAATCAACAGAGAACTGTGGAATTACATCAGCTGTGATCCCGCCCCAGAGGGTTAGTTCATCTCTCTACTAACATACAGAAGGGGAAAAAAAATGGCAAACCTACCAATTGTTTGAAGGTTTAGTAACAAATGCTAACTATGGTTTTAGCTATAATCATAGGAATGTGGAAATGATGAAGTGGTGAGATGCCCAGAAATGATCTCGCAGGTAAGAAAATAAATAGGAATCAAATGGAAGGGAAATCAACTGGAGATGGGTGAAGAGAGGAAAAAAAATAGGGAAAAAGCACATAGTAAGTGCCCAGAGTAAAGATAGAGAGAGAACATCATAATACTGAGCACTAGCTGCCTTCTAACTACAAAACAAAGATAACCTTTTCAAAATTCACAGTTACTTTTGAGGCAAATAAGATTTGAAGAGGGAGAAAGTAATGCAACCCAGTTTATGGATTAGTGGTCAGAGTTTACAGGGCTCACAGAGCCATTATCTCCAAGAAGTTCTCCAGGTTCCTATTTTGGTGATATTGTTAGCTTTAGCCCTTGGTTTTAATGCTGCTTCATATTCAGTATCCAAAAACAGGACTGAACTTTTTCAACTCTCATGTCCCGTGTTACTCCTGTCAATTGAGCTGAAACTCGCATGGGTTGGCTCTTCTTTCTCTGGCAGCATGGTAAATGAAACTGAAATCTTTAAACCGAGGAGCACAGCCCAACCAGGCTTCGCCAAAATGTTCATTTCCAGTGAAAAGAAAATCTCCAGCTCCCTTCTTCACCTTGCACTGTAGCAGGGTTCGTATAGGGCCTCGCCATTCGCCACTTGCTTCATCCTGCTGGAAAATTCTGTTTTTCTGCCTGTAGACTTTCTGGACGTTGACATCAACCTGTGACATGTGGTTCTCAGAATCGTGGGAAACATTTCGGATAGATCCTTTCACCACTAAATGTGAAGAAGACAGGAGCTGGTTATGGAGCAGCAGGTAAGTAGCTCATGTATAAGGAGCTCACTGAATGAAATAATTGGAGAAATAAATCTGTTGCATGGCTTGCATGGCCACCACCTACAGACAGACACATTTCTGAGCATACATTACTTCCTGTACAAAGGACAGTCCAAAGTCTGACACAAACAGTGCTGTGTGATGGAGTAATGCTTTATAACTACTCAAATCAACTATGTTTGAGAAGAAATGTGTAACTTTTTGATAATGCAAATAAGCAGTAAAGAATGATAATAATAATAATAATAATAATAATAAAAAACACAGGAAAAGAGGTCAGCTCAGGGATTCAATTTATGTTCCAAGTCAAAGACTGTCTCCTTCCTGACTCCATGGGACTCTGAGTTTTCTTCTTTGACAGCATTAAAATAAATTGATTTAAGAATAATTAGATTATGAATTGATTGGGAAAAATAAGAGCTCTTTAAACACTTTTCATTTAAATGTTTGAGGTTTCTTCCCTCAAAAGAAAACATCATCCATCCAGAAAAAGATACTTTCAGAGTCAGTGAACAGCATGCAGAACTCTTCAAGTGACTTTATTTGAAGCCCTATTTAAAATCACATAGCATTCATGTACCTCTTTCTCCCAAAACAATCCTAACTGTTCTTTGGAAATTAGATGATAAGCCATATTCTTCCTGAATAAAAGCATCCTTTACATCAACTGTAGAGAGAAAGAAATGTCCAGTAGTGCTTGCTGTCCTGAAGCAATCTCCCTCATCCTTGCTGTCCCCATTTTTCACAGCAATCAATTATTCTTCTATTATAACTAAATTAATTTCAGTCCCTTACCAGAGAAGGCTCAGAATGAAACATACCACCATTTGGGCTTTGGGCAAATGAGGAGTCATCGATGCAACTGAAACTTTGCCATAATTCTGCCACAAAACTCTTTCACTCAGGTACTCAACGATGGGTGAAACAGAAATAACGTATCTCTGAAATTTTCAAGACTTTCCTAACTCAATTTCCAAGGGAATCCAGGATTTTGTGTAACAGATGTCTCTGTTCTCCATCTCTCTCTGATAATTTTTAATCAGATGCAGCCAAGTCTATTGACAAGCTATAATGCACTTGTTCCTGGTGCTCCAAGTTGCTCCTGCACCGCTCAGGGCCTAGTGCCAGAAGACCTCAGTCTTAAGATTAACTACAAAGGCCCTATTCACTCCCAGTGTCATTTACACTTTCATTAGCAGCTATTTTCTCTAATCAAAAAAAGTTGATGATAGCGATTTGTGAGCTTAGGGCAAGGAAGTCAGGCCATAAATAGAGTCAGTTCAAAGGGCTGTTTCTTCTGGTCTGTTGCTGCTCCAAGTGTAAGTGCTCCCCATTGTGTGCCCTGGGCCTCCACATCTGCCAGTCTCTGGTTTTTCAGGCAGTACACAGGGAGAGCGCCTTGCATGGGAACTGGGAACTTCATCAGGTAGAAACAATGGGCTGGACTGCATCAATTAATTTAGATGAAGAAAAATTACCAGCTAAGGAGCACTATTTGAGGGAAGCATGCTCTATGCTCTGGTTTTGTGTTTGCACAATGATGTTGGGGTATGAGAAAATTATCTGTAGTATTTAAGTACGGCAATCCCTAGGAAGGAGTAGGAAAGCAGTTGTTTCGTGTCTTCTTTTAAACCCTGAAAAGAAATACAGCTACAAACTATATTTACACCTGTTCATAGGCACATTTACAGCAATACAGTTGTGGCCATGTGCAGATACAGCTCTACAGCTTCATCTTTCAGACTTCTGTCTCAAAGAGGCACAAATTTTAATGTGCAAAATTATGCAAATAAATCGCAATCCACAGGGAAAACAAAAAGTGATATTGCAATTTAAGTAAAGAAAATAGGAAGAGCTTCTAATGTACCACCAAATCAGCCCTTCTTATCTTATGGAATATTAACTGCTTTGTTTTCTCATCAAGCCTGAAACTGAAATGGAATGTCACTGAAGGAAGTTGAAATCACTTGAAATCCTCAGCTAAGTTACAAACAACTCACTACTTTCGTAGAAAGAGAACTACGAAGTGTGCAAATTGTGAGGGAAGAGAGAGGATGTATTCATCATCTGGAAAAAATAGATTTAAGGGAATAAAAAGGAATGTAAATAGGATGCATCATTTGTGCGTATGTGTGTATCTACATGCACGTGACTTGGTTATATGTGAGAATCAGCAGTACACTTGTGAGAATTACTTTTAGCTCAGTTTTAGATCATAACCTTTCTGCCTGCAGGAAATGAGGACCTTGACAGGAAGCTTCTCCCTTTTAGGTTTCGTTCCCCTCCCCCCAGTTCAAATTGTTTTTCACAAAGCTATTTTCCTTCTCAGATCAGAGTGCATAGTCATGTCATTGTTTTAAGAAATCAATCAAATAAATCCAAATAATGCATACTTATAAAGTCAGAATGACTTCTCTTTAGTCAGCTTACCAAAATCACTGCTGCAAATAGCCATAAGAAGTTCCACGTTGTCACAAGGACGGCACATAGCTTAAAAAAAAAAAAAAAAAAAAAAAAAAAAAGTCAGTTACTTATGATACAATACTATGTCTCATTGCTAAAGGGCTAGTGACGTGAGAGGTAATGGGGCAGAGGTACTAGCTCAAACAGCATTATGATCAGACAAAACTAAATTCTTGTTATGCAAACACAACCAAAGCAAGTCACCCTGATTACTCTGCATATATCCAGGGCCAAGCTAGCTGCTATAGCAGGGACTTAGTTTCTTTTTATAAATGCAGTATTTGCTCCTATGCCTACAGGATGCCCCTCACAATGGAAATCTCAACACACATAGCTGGTTATACTGCACCCACGAACCACTCTCCGTGAGCTGGCAGAAGGATTTCCCTTGCCATGATAAACCCCTTCACCCAAACCAGCTTCCATCACTAGATACAGACTGCCAAGGCCAGTGGATAACAGATACCACCTTGGATCCACCCCAACAATGGAGCCCTGAGGCAGACCCTTCTCTTACCCTTTACCAATGCCATCTTTTTGAAGTCAGGACCACTCTGGTTGCTCAGAAGCTCATACTGGAAGCTGGCCGTCCGGCGGCTGATGTCCCTCTGCGGGCTGGCCTGCAGGAAGAGGGCCACTCGTTGCGGTGTGTGGGCACTGAAGCAAGACACGTGGTAGGGTCGAGCCCCTCCTGCCTCGCTTACCACCAGATGCAGCTGCCCAGCATGCTCCACGTAGATGCTGGCACCCTGGAAGTCTCTGGCTGGCTTGATGCAGACAGTGGTGTGCTGGGCGCTGGACAGGTTGGGCTCCAGAACCACACGCAGGGCTTGCGCTGGGTACATCCATTCCAGGGAGCCCTCAGTGCAGCGCAGGTGGACCTGCTCCACCGCACGGGAACGGGGCTCCCAGCTCAACCCACTGCCAAGAAAATACCATCAGTCCATCACAAAGATATCCACAGCACAGGTGGAACAGTCCAGCAGTTACCGCCCAGAGATAAGGGCTGTGTCAGTGCAGCCAGCGTCCTCCAGCTGGGCTGCCTTTCCTCCCCAGCCTCTGAGGACCTGCTGCAGGTGCAGCCGCAGTGCCACAGGGGACTGCTTGCACCTGGTGCTGCACCAGCTGCAGAAAGGAGCCTCAGCCCCCTATGCCCAACCACAAATCCACACCTGGATGTCCTCAGCATCCAGAAAAACGTTAGATTCCCTCTGTGAAACATCAGCAAAAGCTTGCTGGGCAATAGGTCTTTCTAATCTCTCTGGAAAATCCCACCTGGGGACAGGTAGGTGAGAGCATGGACTCACAGTACGAGCTGCACAACGTGTGATGTTCTGTCTGAAAATCAGATTTAAAAGCCTACATTTCAAAGTTGTTTTTTTTTTTTTGTTTTTTTTTTTAAATGCTGCTGGCAAGAATCCATCAAGAAAAATTGTTTTATTTGAAGCAGGCTGAGCACCAAGTTAGTGCAATTTCACTGCCTTCAGAAGAATTACTTCTAGCTGTTTCGCTCTCAAAAAACCAAACGAGTTCCAGCAGCAGCCCTGGCTGAAAGGTACCGACCACGACAGGGGCTGTCTCCTTTGTGAGGGTTCCGACAAGCATCCTCCTGCCGAAAGGCCAGCGCTGAACGCTTCGGTGGGGCAGAGCCGAGGCTCGCAGCCGCCTCTCACCCACGGGTACAACGGGGGAGCGGGGCCCGGGACCGCGCTGAGGGAACGGGAACGGGGCCGGTCCCGCTGCTACCCCCGGCCCGGCCCTGAGGAGAACGGCGGCGCCCTGAGGCGAATCCCCGGGCCGCGGGCTCCTACCTGCCCCTCCAGCTGCAGTAGTCGGCGGCACCCGGCTGCTGCCCGCCGCCCGCCAGCAGCACCAGCAGCAGGGCCGGGAGAAGGCCCCGCTCCGCCGCCATGGCGGCCCGGCCGGCACCCCGGGCGGACAGACGGCGCGGCCGGGCCTGGCCGGGCTATAAGGGCGGCCGGGAGGGGAGAAGGGGGGCCCCGGGGCACCGCCGCCGCCCCCGGCCCCGCCGCGAGCACCCCCGAGCGGCCGCAGCGCCCCGTGCGGGACGGCCGGCGGGAGGGGGGTTGCAGGGTGGAACAAGGGCATAGCTGTCTTTAAAGTATCTTAATGCCATCAATAACAGCTTCTGAGCGCAGTTCAACAAACACAAAGTCGTGTCAATGTAATCAAAGCAAACAGCAAATGATTGATGGAGATTCAATAGTTTAACTTCTGCTTTCATTATTACCTTTCAGGGGTCCGTGCACAAGAAAGCGTGAGGGCCTGCCATTATCATACTAAAAGGCAGGCAGGGCCTGCCAGTAATTAGATTTCTATATGCATTGCCCTTTCCATATTTTCAATGAACGACATGGGGAGCTGCTTTTTTGCAGGTCTGAGAGACCGAGGCTCTTTTCTGCAGCTCTTCAGCGTGGAATCAGGATTTTGCAGCAGGGCCGGGACAATGGCCCCCAGCGCTGCTGGGTGGCACAGGCGAAGATCCGTGCAGCATTGTCACCGGGGCTCCGCAGCCATCTGTTACCTTGTGGTGAGCAGCACGTTCTCACATTGGCCCCAGACACACCAGGAAACAGCGGCAGAGTTTGTGCTTTCACAGCTCTGCAGTAGCAGCTTTCACTTAACAGGAAAACACAGATATCCTGAAAACAGAGTTCTAGCCCTCAAGTGCTGAAAGCGAGACTAGTTGAACCTTATTTGGACCCTTACACAACCACTTTACTTGTCATTTACCAAGTATTTTACAGTTTTATTTTTATTTATCACAAAGCAGAGATAGAACCTCAGTCTTGACTTGCACTTCTCTAACACCCCACACTTCCCCACACGTACCTGTGGTGTGACGTGTTACACTTCAGGCAAAACTGGCTCAAGCTGGTGCTGTGCACAGTTCACTCCAGCAGTTCTAAAAACATTTAAAAATGCATTAAACCTAGATCTTGTAATAACACTGGTGTCAGTAATCCTCAATGCTCTGTGAAACTATTGTCTTACCCACATAAGAGAAAAACCTGCTACCTATGCTTTGACCCAATCCTGAATGGGAAACAACACACAAATAGTCTTTAAAAGGTTTGATTGTGGCATAATATAGGAGCTAAGAGGCCAGAGCCCATTCTCTCTTTTGTGCAAATTAGATTAGGGAACAGAGGAGAGGACTTGGGGAACAGAACTGACACCATGATAAAGAGCCCCCCCAGGAGGATTTATTCACTTCCAAAGGCTCAAACTAACCCATCTGCTGCCATCAGGAAAAAGCATTGAGCCACTTGATCTCTGAACTTCTTCCAGCAGCAGTTTTCCCTTTCTGTGGAAAGCCCTGCATGTGTTTTACCTATTTGTGTTCAGTAGCCCTCCTCCTGCTCCAGTTTATGTTAACACCACGTAACACTAAAACATCTGCTGTTAAAACCCTTGTCAGTAAAGAACAATTTCTAAACAATACATTTGTAGACCTATCTTCCCCTTTGGCTAACTAAAAAGCACACACTGTTCTAATATCCCTAGTAAGTAACAACAGAGGTAAGATAGAACAATTGAGACATTTCATCTCACTCCTGAAGTCTGTGTTTTTTAAATGGTTTTAAACAAAGTACCTATTATAAAGCCATATGAACTCAGCTTTTCCCCTTGGGTCAATACCTCCACACAGTACAAAACCCATCCCCTTCAACCCTGTTTTAACCCATTTGAAAGAAGCTACAGAACCTTTTAAGTGATAAAATAAATTGTTTTGTAAGACCCAAGCAAGAAACTGCTAGCCATTAGAAAAACTTGTGAATGCTTACCCAGGAAGGATGCCCGATATACACATGTAATAGTTTATTAAAAAGATGTAGCATGCATGCTACGTAAGCTGCCAGTCCAGCTCTGCAGCCCAGAGCGTTGCCCCAGACAGAATGAATTTTAATGCTTCGGGCCATTTATGTGCTGAATGTTTCAGTTTATTACCTGTAATGAGGAGGCTTGCTGAACAAGCATTAAGGGAAAGGTAGAAACTGAAAGAAGCTTATCATACTCCAGTCCCCTAAAGCCATAAGTTGTTACGGATTCAAAAACTCACATTTGCTTCTGTGCATAGTGAGGAACAGGAAAAACTGAGTTTAAATACTTTAATCCACACACTTTAGTCTACAGAGAAATACAGTACAAATAACAAGACAACAAAAAGATGCATTAGGAAATTTAGTAACAGAGTCAGTACTGTGAAAAATTTATAGTTGCAAACTTCTATGAAGAATACAGAGCAGATGTTTCTCAAAAGAGCCTTCTGGGAGCTTAAGTCACAAGAAATAGGCCACAATACTATTGACTAAACACAAATGTTTTCTTCAGTTTCACTTGTGTTAAGGTGGAGTGCCACCACAGAACCTGATGGAGCATACAAACAGAACGTGGCCCAATTACTCAAATAATACATATCACCCACATGTAATAATTTGAGTAAACATGTCACTATTTCACATGTCAATGCTAGTATCACCTGCTTCAGAAATAAGGGATTAAGCCAGTAAGAGCACAAACAAAGCAGAGATTTATGTAAAGTTCTGGAATCACACTTTCCGTGTGCCTACACAGCAAATAAAAGACATTTCCCAGCTTTTGTGAGTAGGAGTTGTACAAGAATACCTCCTTATCCTCCCATTTCTACCTGCCTTCCTTTAAAGAAAGAAAAAACTGTATTTGAAAGCATCACGATGCAAAGAAAAAATGTAACAACTTTTGTCTTTAAAAGTTTGCATTGGAGGTTCAATATTATGCTGCCTGGCTATTTCTTTGCAAGTAAGATCTCATGTACTTTACAACTACGAGCATTCAGTTTTGCTCTAAGATTTACTTTTCTGAGAAGAGAGGTGGGAAAGGCGCAAATGGCTTTTGCTGAGGTTGCACACTAAGTAAGACGTATGTTAAACTGCACCACAGGGAAACAACTGTTTTGTCAAGTGCAATGATCCTTCCTGCTTTAGGGCTCTGCAGCAGGGAAAAAAACAAAAACAAAAACAAAAAAAACAACAAACCACCAAATCCCAAATGTAATCTTCCTTGGTTGAAGAAAATGATAAAAATTCTACCTTTTCATCTATTATTTGCATTTCAAGCTCATTTTTTCCCCTTTAGTGCAATTTCAGAATATGCATAAACACATTCAATGCAAATTCCAAGTCACAGCATCACAGTATTTCCAAGCTAAAGAATAACATCTTTTAAAAAACTTTTAACATGCTGGTATTTTCATTTAAGTAGCTATTAATTTAAAGTTACAGCTCTTAAGAGTCACATTTTTACAGTATTCTGATCACTAACTGCTAAATAGAAATAATTAGTATACATATTGAAGTTACAAGCTACAAAAATAAAAATCCGTTCTGTTTAACTATAAAAATCCTATAAAGAGAAGATGGCTGGAGGTACTCTAAGGATTACAATAGTTGGTAGCAGACAAAATGGCTTTTGAGGGATGTAAACTTCAAAGACACAGAATGTAATAAACTCACAATATTACTTCCCACTTACTCTTAAGAAAAAAGTGGTTTATGCTGAAATCTGCAAACAAGTTTCAAATAACCAAATGAATTACATACAACAATAAGAGTATACAGCACAGTAAACAGGGTAGCATTAATGAAAAACAAAGTAAAATTTTGAATACATTCATACTTTCAAACAGTAAAGGCCAGATCCTCAGCTAATGCAAGTCAGCGTAACATCACTAGGTTTAGTTGAGGCATGTGGCTTTACTCCAGCCTGAAGTCTCTCCCTGAGATGCCCAAAACCTGAACTGGGTATTCAGCATTCTTAGTGAGATATTTTGATCTGCTATGCTTTTAGAACTGCAGCCTAAACAACACTGAAATATTGAATGTGTAAATTCTCTCAATCTACCTAATGCTAAATGAAAAAGTGGTCTCTCATTTCATTCCCGTGTTCAAGAAGCAGCTACAGAAAAGTCAGAACATCTTAAAACAAGTGGTTCACATTCAACAGGATCAGTGATGCTACTAGCATTTTTAAATCTCAAGATATCCTAGTCTACTCTTAACCGAGTACAATCTTGTTTCTTTTAAAAAATAAAACTGTTAATACTAGGTATGAAATACAGAACAAAAACGGATTTTCAGTTAGAACACATGCAAAGATTCTTAAGTGTCCTACTCTTATATGTATATTAACCAGTTAGGCTACAGTGCTGCTCTACCAAGTGTTTGTTCCTAAGTAAAAAAGAAGAAGCGTTGTAGCATTGATACTGTTATATTGTTTACAGCTAATGTACAGTGCCTTTTTTTTTTTTTTAAACAGTTCGATACAATAATGTACACTAAAAAGCTGTGAGCATCAGTGCATGTAACATAGACCCAGAAGAAACTGGCAGAACCTAAACCAGAACCTAGAACTACTAGTTCTGAGAACCTGTGGAGAAAGTGGAGATTCCTCCCCAGTGGCAAAAAGCAAAAACTGTACTTTCAAAATAGGTCTGGAGGACAGGGAACACTACACCTGAGGTGCCCGTTCTAATATTTTCCAGGTGTCAGTCTGAGGAAATTATGAAATTAAGGTGACTGAAAAGGGCAAAAAAGGTGGGTTACAAATACGCTGTGTGAAACCATTCCCGTTTGCGTTTCTGACAAACCAGCTAGCATAAAGTATAAAACAAACAGAAGAGAAGCTCACTATCCTGTTTCAGCAGAGCTTCTGACACTGTCCCAATTGATGTTTTTAGCTAAAGTATGCCAGCTAAAAATGAGAGGTTAAAATGACAGAGGGGAAAAAAAGTACTTACTGAATAGTTGCAGATACTGTCAAGACAACATGTACCAGGGAACAAAGTCTCAATCTGATTCAGCTGAAGTTACATTTTTGTGAACTTTTGCTAAAAACATCACCTTAAGACGACAATTTTCTCCAAGTGTGTTCAACCATGGTAGCATTCTCTTGTGCAACCAGGAGAAGCTCAAGTCTGTATTCCAAGAACAGTTCTTAAAGCTTCTAACTACAGTAAACAGTGTTCCAAGTGACTCAGTGCCTAAGAAAAGCAAGACCTGAAAACACAAAACTGTGAGGGGGCAACAAAAAACTGAACATACACAATTATCACGTGCACAAATTAAGCTATACCATCTTTACATTATGAAAATGAAATGCAATTCATAACAGAGCTGAGAAAAATATTCAAATTTGAGCATAACTTCAAATTAAAGTAATTTGAAACAAATCACACAATTGCAGTAGAAAGAAAACAAAGCTGAGTGTGGTTGCCATTCTCCTCAGCTGTTTTTAAAGGTGAAGAATGCACCTTTGGACTTCAGACACCTTTTTAAATAGTCCATACAAGGATAAAGATACAAAAGGCAGGCAGTATTTGAAACAGTTTAACCCTGCTATGAATTGGTCAAAGTAGAGGCTAAAAAAAGTAAAAACAAAGCCTATGACAAAAATCTCTACGCATACGAAAATGCACACACATACCCCCTCTCAATGAACATGTAAACAAACTAGGTTTGAGTAAGGCAGTAAGCTCACGCACAGAAAGACTCTCCAAATAAGTTAAAGTTTGCTGTTTGCATTTCACAGGATTGAGAACCTACAATAAAGGAAATTACCAGCATCTGACCAAACTTTTGTTAAGGTAGCCTATACTGCAATAAAACTTCAAAATAAATTTTGTGAATTCACTTTTGAGCGCTTGACAACTTATATTATTATTCACTCTATACATTTTAAGCAAAGTTACACTGTATGAAGACTGCCAGAAGAAACTATTCATTATTTGTCACTATTTTCCCCAATGTTATTCAGTAAGAGGGCAAAGGAGAATCCTTCCACACAGGACATGAGATCCAGATGCAGAGTACCCTCTTCTGGGGAAAGGACGTACTGCAGTGTTTTCAGGTTTCCGATCTGTTTTCAGAAGAGCTACCTATACAGTAGCTATTTGTACTGGTGCTTTATGCACCTACAACATTAGAAAAACATGTAGCAGTTTTACAGCCACAACACACATGACAACATTAAGCAACTACAGCTATAAGTTAGAGAAGCTCATTTACGTCAGCATTTGCATCTGGGAGCCTGTTGCTCATATATATGAGCTTTCTGAAGTTGGACTAAAAACAACTTAGGACAACTTGCAACATACTGGAAAGGAGGACACATGTAAATCAAAGGATGGCAAAGGATGGCGTGTTGGAAACAGCAAGACTCCCCAGCAGATTCTAGTGCTAACGTCGTATGTTTAAAGAGACCTTTTTTTGCCATGCATATGACAATGATATAATTATAATAGAAGGATGACCACACATCTGCTTAGGAACTCGATACTTACAGAACATTCTCCATACCATAAATACAATTTTACAAGAGGCTTTCCATGCCTAAAATGGCTACACATGCTGCCTACCATTTCCTGCAATCACCAAGAGTCAATTTGTTGAAACAAACTTGTTCACTTCCACATGCAAGACGGGGATGATGATCTGTCCAATATAAAGACCATTTCCCGGGTGTTCTCCCCAAAAAGTGCCCAAATAGAATTTCCCAAAGAGTATTTCACACATTTAAGACTGGATTCCTAACAATCTGCAGTCAGTGTGAGAATCTAGTCTGCACAAACATAGTACAATATCACTGGTACACATTCAGGCAAAACAGATGTGGAAAAGTCAGCTCACCTACTGGAGGAAAAAAAAAACAGCTTGCAAAGTCTTCACATCACATTTTTCAGGACGTTGGGAGTTTAAGTGAACTTCTTAACTGTTAAAATTCTTAAGCTATAAAATAATTTGAATAATCATCTGATCAACTTTAGGTAGTTCTTTAAACTTCATTCTGAATAGTTTACATTAAGTAGAGGAAATACTGCCCTTCATAGCACATACCCTGCTTTTCAAGAGACATGTCAGTTGTTTGTAAACAATAGTTACATGAGAACCATAGCACAGAACTTAAGTATTTTTGGGATGCTAATGTCTGCAAATTATCCAAATAAAAATAAATAACTAGCAAGACTTTTGAAGCTACAATACAAATTGAACCCCCATAACATCAACAACAAAAAAAGTTAGGATACTGGATTTATCTACCATTGCATGTTTTTGCATATTTTAAATACTTTTTATATAGACTTAACTATAAATTTGCCCTCCATATTTACAAACAATAAAATAATTAAGATGAGGTGTGGGAGGCTAATGAATATGAAATTTACAAGTGGCTTCTGTTTTACAGTTCGCTACACTCTGATCACGTATCCAGACAACTATAAATTCACTGGCAATCAGTAGTATTTTAAGATCTAGCATGTACACTTTCTAGAGTGAATACCATCAATTTAAAAATGCTCTCCAAAGAGGATTACAATTGAAGGTTCTAAAAATACTAACATTTCCAAGTCTTAAATAAATTATTTTAAAATATAAATAGTTCCTTTAATGTTACTGCAAACTTTGTTTTATAGATTGCTGAAAAACAGTATCATTTTACAAAACCTAGAAACAGTCTACTTTACCCAATGGTTTTGCTTTCAGTTAGCATAAAAAAAAAAGTGACCGGGGGAGTTTGACAAAAGCAGCAACATTCAAAGCTATGATCAATGTCCCTCAACTTCTTTTATGATCTTAGTTTATGCAATATACATTCACTGTAAATTCTCCTCTTATTCAAGAACCCAATTGGACTTAACTGAATTATTAGTTACAGACTTCAAATCTTAACTCATAGCTCTCAGCTGCTGCAGGCTTAAAATACCTCTATGAGGAAACAAAAAAGGAAGCAGGTTTTTATTTCTGTTAGCCATGAAGATGTTTTTACCTGAGAAGCTTTGAACCTGAGAAGCTTCAGATATGTCAGATTGACTGTTTACAGGTACTGGTGTGTGTGTTCTTAACCTTTAGTATCAGTATAGGCCACTAACCTTTTCCTGGCCCTGTTTTCATATGAGAAATGAAGATTCAGGGCCAAAGTATCTTTGACTCCCCTAAGAGCCAGTCAGAAAACAAATGTTTCCCTTCCCCCCCCCCCCCGCCCCCCCACCATCAAATAATACACGTGAACAAAAGAACTTGCTAACCTCTGCAAACCTAGCTCTCAGCCTCCACAGTTCAAACTGAAACAGTTAACAGACTGACTTGCTATTGATTGTTTCCAGGTAACGACAAAGCAAGATCTTTAACAAGCCTCTTAAAAAAAAGATTTGCCAGCTATCATTAGTTCTTTAAAACCATCCTATACACAGCTAAAACAGACAGCTCCAAGTTTTCTTCCAAGAAGCCTCCTCTAGAACTACAACATGTTGCTATTTACAAAAACTAGAATTAATCTCTCGCTGAACTGAAGCAGTCAGTCACAGGATCATTCAGTGCAAGTCATGGTACAATTACTTTAAAGTTGTATCTTGGGTACTCAGGAATACTCCACCTATAGCTCACAAAGTCACTGAAAAAGTCATTTGCTAACAGACCCTTTCCAGAAACCTTTGGTCCAACACCAACTTTCCTTGCTAGATGCCTTTCCAAGAGCCCCCACATCTCCACCCTCCCAGTCAAACCTACTAGTTATGTACAGCACATACAGGTACACAGAAAAGTTTGTCCTACTCCCAAGAAATGGCAGACAGGACCAGCAGGCTGTTGACAGACAAAAACAGCCCACATTTTACTTGGTCTATTTTTCTGTCCTGGAAGCATTCCTTGGGAAAATAACAGGTGGAAGCAGGCTGAACTCCAACTGTTCCCCTTTTCAAGGGGACTCAAAACTTTTGCATACTATATTGTGTATGTGCAGAAGATCTGATTCCACAATAAGGAAGGGCTTCTCTGTCTGATCCTTCCCTGACAGAGTAACTGGCTCCTCCAGCTAGAAAGGCTGGGAACCACTATCGATCTAAAAGGCAAAGCAGTTGTGGTAATTCAGCTGTGAAAGTTTTCATGAATGTGAAAGCAGGGCTTTTTTCTTGACCCTAGTTCATTTACGAGTATGAACCTTACAGCACAATCCTTGATCTAGGTTGTGTTCTCAGTGTTTTTAATGGGCTGAAGTTCTTCTTTGTGTTACATTACATTCCACAAAATCTATACATCTTCATCTGTCTGTTCTCTCACGTGCTCTTGCTCAGACACGCTGGAGGCGTCGTCATCTGTTTGTTCACCCGAGTGATACAACATCAGTGCATGTGTCTTATGAGTTATGGTAACAGTGCATGGCCCCTGAGCCCATGGCTCTCCATCCACCTGCATTGGCATCTTTGAACTCTTCAAGATCAGCTAGTATTAAACAGAAGAACACACAATCATAGCAGTTCAATGTAGCTCTGAAGATACCTTTTATAACTACAACATACTGATGTTGCACAGCCTGAGACCAGCCAGGGAGAAACTTAGTACATAACTAGTTGTACTCAAAGGTTACCAACCACAGCAGCAGAGGATTTCTAATTATAACGTAATTAAATTTATTATGCATGAGAAGCATCCCGCTCAACTGCAAACTGAAACTTTAGAACATACAGCTGAGTGCTTGAAATTGTATGCTGTGTATTGAAAAAAAATTAGGGAAACAGGTTTATAAAGAGTACTTACCCTTACTGTATGTGCCTGCCCTAGACGAACAGGATTTGCTAGTTTCACCTGAATCTGGGCACAGTGGAAAGAACCATGAACTCCAACAACCTCCAGAAGTCCATCGTCATGTCTATGAATTAAGGAAGCAGACCTCTGAGTGATGTTCATGAACTCTGAAATGCCCATCCAAATATTAGTCTTTTATCTGTTACTATAAAGAAGACAACTGTTAATCTACAAATGTTTGAACTATTTATTTCCTGCTGAATAGTAAGTCACACTGAATAGCAAGTGCAGCTGTACAAAAGCAGGCCAAGTACAGAGCAATGCTCTGGTTGGTACACCCTACACAGTTACTGGCAATCACAGATATATTATTTTCCAAGATTCATAGTGCATATTTAAGGCCTTTGGTGGATTTCCACTTCAGAAATTTGTAAATTTTTCTGTCTTGCTGTCTTTTTAATCAGTTATTAATCCACAGAAAAATCTTTTAATTGCCTTTTTTTAAAAAAATAAAAAATTTGGCAAAGAACTTTGGCCAAATAATTTTTAGAAATTCAGCCTCAAGCATTTTCTAAAGAAGGAAGTCGCAAGAGGGAAAATCTCATGTGCCCAGAATTTAGTACTGCTCCAGCCAACTTACATCCATTTCAGACTATAAAAGAACATGTCTTAATTCAAATTAATATATAGAACAACAATAAGGAAACAAAAAATTGACTTCCGTGATGTAAGTATCTTCTAATTTTTGAAGGCTATTACTAATAGTCTCTTCAACCCTATTGCTTAATCAGGCCAGACATTTTGAGAAGGTCAAACCTGACGCACAGGACGCACTTAGTTCTAGAGTCTAACAAAAAGAATCCTGACTTTCAGACAAGACTTATTATGTAAGCATAGCCTACTGGGGGGAATTGCTTACACTACAAGAACTGTTAAATGGATAAAAAGAGGTACTGCATACCTTGCCAAGGGATAAGGTTCATCACCCATTCCTTCCCAGAGCCTACAGCCACCTCCCCAATATCCAATATTCAGGACAATGATGCCTTCCAAATTGGGCAACTCAATTCTCTCACCATCCAACTCTAGCTTTAAAAGACAAACAGAAGTTAATTATCATGAATGAAATTCAGTACTTCAACATAAGCTAATTATTCTCTTTGTCTAATAGGCCTCCACTTGAAGAAAAAAACATCTGTGAGCAAAATTGGCCCTACACAAATAGAACGTTTTCTTTTCATACTTAAAAAAAATGACTTCTGACTTCACAACCTGTAATCAATTTCTGTTAGTAGAAAAAAGAAAAATGAACTCTCACTTAAGTCTCTAGTACAGGTTTCATCTCAGTATCAGTATTTGAACTCAGAGATCTGAGTCAAGACTGGAAAAGTTTTCAGCAATTTTCAGTAAGCTCGAAGGCATGAATGCCATGAATAAAGCTGCACATAGCAAAGGAGCCTGGAACGTCAAAAAAATTCCACTGAGTCCAGATCTATCCTTACACAAGCATCATATAGATGTAAACTGCATAGTTTTTTTTTTTTCTTTTCCTTCCACAATATAAATTTCTCTATTCCTGACTGTCCAAAGGACAAGCAAGTTAAAAAACTTACCTCAACTTTCTTGTTAAGATCTTTACATTCTTGTACTAAGCAGTCTTTGGTTCCATAAAAAAAATAAACAGCCTGCAAAACAAACAAAAACAAGGGAGAACAGAAAGCCCTGTTAAAAAAGACAATAGATATGAAATATATTTTAAATGCTCATGTATAGTTATGGTATAGTTATCTTCAAAGTTTATAATCTAAAATGCATATGTAATATTTGCACAACGAAGCAGCTGTGCAGAGATCGAATCACTACAGTTCATTAATATCTGAAGACATATTTTGTTTCAGCGTAATGCAGTCCTTGACAAAGAGTCCTAAGGGTTGAAAATTCAAATATAAATTAAGATGAAACTAAGATTTAATTGGAAGAACGTCTGTCACATTATGCAGAAATAAAATCATGCCATGTCTTTAAAAATAGCCTTAAGTCAAGTCAGTGAAAGTGTCACTTTACCAAACATACCTTATTAATAATTCTGCTGGAAAACAGAGAGGGAGTCTTCTCACGATGAGCATGGAAATTTAAAGCCATCAGAGCATCAGGTCCTATAGAAAAGTAGTTGTTCATTGTGAACACCTGTAAGAGAGAATTTCTATTTATGACCTTCTGAAATACTATTATTAAGATTTAAAAGTCACTATGTTTAATGGGAAGCAGGTAACCAGAAAAAATATAAAGCAGGTAAACAGAAAATGATACAGGTATTCCATAGAACCCATATTTATAATCACAAGCCATACCTTTGGTTTCCTTAAATTGTAGTATCCTTTGTTTGTTACCTGAACTTTCCATCTGAAAAAGAACAGCCATTACTTAGACTCTTGACAGACTATTCTCACTTCGTATCAAAGTTGTAGTTAAGAACCTCAAAAGATTCAGATTTAGTTACATATAAAAGAGTTAAGCACTGCAGAAAAACTAAATAAAGACTACTTTTGGACCTCAGTTATTCTGCAGTTCCCTAATCCACTGTGTACTTTACATATACTGCTTTAGAGGCGTCGCAATAGACCTACAGTAATATTTGGTTAAATAGAATTTGTCTTTTCCCTGTTACTTACCTGTCTAGTCTGACTCCATCTGCCTCCATGACATTGCGTAAGATTTGTTCTACAGGGACTTCTCCAGCATAACCTGCACCCCAGCCCAGTGTGTTAGACAGGTCATTACCTGTTCCCAGAGGTAAAATAGCAACTTGTGGAATATAGCGTTCTTGCCCCTAGGATACAGAAACACTGCACATTAGCGCTACTTTTAGCATTCATTTTCTACCTTCTAAAACCCAATGTTCAAATTTGATAAACACTTAATCTTCAGATCAGCTTGTTACATACTGCAGCGATACAGCTGGCAGCACTAGCACAACAGATGGCCCATTTAAGTACTTATGGTAGTGATAATATAAAGAAAGGAAATGTTAAGCCATTGTGAGAAGTAAAAAAAACAAAAACAAAAACAATGCATTACTAATACTGAACAGAGCATCCCCTCAGAAGAACGAAGCTTTGGAACTGGAAGCAGAAGCCTGAACTTCTGATCTGATTTCCTAGTTTTCTACTTGCTGCAACCTAATAGGTATGGGTAAGTTACTAACACTATTTATTATTGCATATACCTCTGGGGAAGTGCTCTGCTATGAATGCTAAGTGACAGAAAGAACACATAAGACTGTGGACCATAACAAGCAACAAAAAGGCTCGTAGAAGTCTGAATTGATGTTATTTCTAAAAAACAAACAAACAAACAAACAAACAAAACCTGATGCTAGAGCATTTCAACTGTGGACAGAAATTCACACACCCGAAGTAAAGTCAGTATCTAAGTTTCAGAATTGCAATATACACGCACAAATTCATCTGTCGTGAACAGATGGAACAGATGATAATCACCTCTGCAGTTCACAGAGCAAGTGTCAGAAACAAACATTCAGAACAGCCACTTTAGCGAAGATCTTTGCTCTCTTTACCACGGAAGCATGAACAATTGTTTCAGAGGTACTATGACCTTTGACACTCAGCTGTAAAAAATACTTGGAAAAAGTGGCATTATAGTTACTACTTTCCAACAAGAGGTTTCTGCCAGGCAACCTGGATTTGAGAGTCAAGATAAATGAAGGGAGCACACAATCTACTGCTGATAATAAAAAGGTTTTGCTGATAATCTTAATGGTATCTATGTAACTCCAATGCCTCGGTTGAATACCAGGTAGCAAAGAACACAAGTTTCATCAACTGTATTGGCTCTGGGGACAATATATTAAGTGTCCAAGGCCAAATAACCACATACCCATATTAGTTAAGCTTTATAGTTCTACTTTGTTCTATTTCTACTTTATTGGTACATAAAGAGTCTCAAAGAAGCTCAGTTTGATTGTGCATGGAGTTGTAATAATGGCCTTCAATGACAACATTTCATGCATTAACATGAAAGCAGCATCAAAAAAATAAAGCTACTAAAAATGCTGCAATTGATTCACAGCCAAAACAGACAAAAAAGAGAGATTGATAAAGGAAGACTTTCTTTTATCACTAGAGAAAAAGATTATTAGGTAAAGTACAAGAGCCCTAGTAGTTACTCTTTACTCTTAATCTTCTCAGTGGTTCTTAGCAGTACCCTGTAAATTGGATCATCTTCCTTTTCAAATCAACACCAAACATACAGCATAATTTTTCTATTTGCTGTTAATGGATGAGTACAGACTGATAGGTTCTTTAGAAAACACCGTAAGTAGTAAAAACACATTACAGCCTTCATTTATGCACTGGCAGTATAACCACTGTAGCTGGCAAAAATTACGAGGTTATTGTAGAAGTGCTTTGGGAGAAATAAACAGAGCAGATTGGCATTACTAATAACGGCTAATAATTACTAATAATGGCTACTGATAGCAAAATAAATCTGTTTAGTCAAAGAGGAAAGAACAACATATAAAATATCCTGCATCTGTTCTTTTCTTGTTCTACAGAAAAGAACAAATTTAAATACATTTTTCATTCTAAAGCTTTGACATATTTTTCTTGAGCTATAGGAAAAGATGCATTATTACAAGATGTGGTTTTGCCCGATATGAATAAGCAATTCTGCAAATATTTCTCTGTAGACTTATTCAGGAAGATGAAAACAATAAATGTGGGTAAAAGATTAAAGTGTAACAATTCAGCAGCTCCAAAACTCATTTCACCATAAGATATCCTTTAATTTAAAGCACAATACCTTTATCTTCATCTCATCAATTGCATCCAGGACCCAGCCTACTGTACCATCCCCACCACAGACAAGAACCCTGACAGCATTGCAAGGCAGCAAGGTACAAAGTTGGAGTGCTTTAGCAGGCGTAGTTTTGCTTAGATCAAAAACCTAGAATAAAGGAAAATAAGGAGTCCCATAGGTTCACAAAACATGACTCATGATTTGCCTCACAGATAAACAACTTCAAGATGTTTATTCTAACGTAAAACAAACATTCTCTATTTATAATATTACATAAGCAATTAAGCTGTTTTGATTTTTATGAGCAGGATTCAGTCACCTGAAGTCACAAAATAGCTCCAGCTGCTTTGCTAGGAATAAAAGCCATTGATAAATCAAGCTGACCAAGTCCTAAGAAAAGTCTGTATCTACTAGCATTTTCATGAGTTTTGTAAAGATGAAAGGCTTCAGATAAAAGTTACTTTAAAATATTCAGGATACAAAGAGGTTTATTTTTTAAAGCCTTACTGGGATGCATTTAAAACAAATGTGTAGTGTTTTCTATTAGTTTGTATTCTAGGATTCAGTTTTAAACTTCAAAGGGAGAATATTAAGGTACAGCCAGGAAATCCAAGGAACAACTAATTGCCTTAACGTCAACATCCTGTGCCATCTCAAGTGGACTTTAAAGGGAAAGCAACAACACAAAACAGCAACTGTGAACACTGACATTTTCACAAGTAAAGTGAGAAATTAAACACACATTCCAAATTAGGATTTAAATATTTCAATTTCTGAAAAAAAGTATATTGTTAAGAAGTATGTGACTATCAAAGCAGAATTACTACATGTATTACTATAAATAGAAAACTGTACAACTATTAAAAGAACCAGAAAAAAAAAAAAAAAAACATGGAAGTGGGGGAATTCTGAATTTTTATTCTCCACATATCCTTATTCTTTCTAAAACAACAAACTGCATGAATTTGTTTCCTTTACTGACCTTCCAGAAGATCCTACTACCATTATGGAAGCAAAGTGATGCTGACTCTAATTTAAACTGTTATTTAGTTATAGTGGCTTTTCACTGTAATTACCTGAACAGGGTTCAGCAGAATTTTAAATTCTCCGAGTAAAATTTCACCCATGTTGTTTCCACTACGAGTATTAGCCAGTACGATTACTGGGATCCAGTGTTTTCTGCCATAAGGTACTATCTGCAAAAAGACGACGTTAAGTCACACAAACACTGCATGTTTGAAAATGTCTAAAGCCTTGCCTCAAAATCAGTTCCCTCCAAATGCTGAAATGAGGAAGTTACCAATTAGTCTGATGTAGTCAAAACAAACAAATACTTTCGACACAAAGGCTGAAGATTTGTTCTACAGTGCTTGGGAGAACAAATACTACTGTGTTATAAACTCATTTTTTGTGATGTAAAAAAAAAACTTCCTACATCTTTATCAAGTTTTCCAGTTTTATTAAAAAACAGAAGCAGACGCCAGACAATACCTTTTAAAAACAAGAAGCAGAAGGCAATTACCTTTTCATAATCAGTTCTTTTGTCTTTACGCAGCTGGTTGACTGTGGACAAGTAGTATGGTGGAATAATTAAGTCTTTGAATTCTCCAAATGTGCATTCCTCTATCTTTAAACAATCTAGCATGCAGTCATCATGTACAGTGCACTGACACCACACACATCTGGAAAAAAGACCCCAAAATCAAGAGAAATCCTCAAATGACACATAAATTTTGCTTATGTATTTTAGAAAGAGAGACTAACTTCTGAGAAGTACTTATGTTTACACGCACTGTTGTAAGTAATATTTTAAGCACATTACAGAGAAACGCATGCATTCTCTGGAAGTTCGAGTGACTGTCTATTGGCTACAGGAAGTTACATAACTTGATCATGTCCTCAAAAGCCTAGAAAAACAGTTGAGTTCTGTAAAATAAAGATACCAGTTTTAAATTAACTCTACTATTTTTAACCTCGAAAAATCAAGTACTACAAATACCGTCTTGCACTGTATGCAGCAGTTACACTGAAAGCTTGTATAAGAAACTGAACTCCTATCCATCCTTAAAAAGCACACACTAGAGTCCAGTTTATTAATTTGAAGTGTTACTAATACCATTAATTGACTTTGGTGATAGATTTCCTAAAAGTGATAATACCCCTTAGGTCTGAAACCTAAAAGGTTACACAGTACTGTGCAAGGCCGATGGGATTTTGCTATGCCAAACTGCTCAGCTTTTTGACCTCCTCTAAAAGCTGCCCTGGCAAACAGACTAGAACAAGAGGGAATACTGCAATGCCTCCTGCCAGCCTCTGCAAAATGTTCATCTTCATTTGCTACATCCAAAGCCTTGGTTTAAGCAGCTGTGAAAGCTATTTTTGGAGTCCTTCTGCTTAATCCAGCACACAACTAGAGAAGTGATACTTGCCCTGTACTGTAGACAATGACTATTGACAGTTATTTTCTGCTTCTTTACTCATTCTTCCTCCTTTTGCATTCAGAATCCTGTTCCTTTCCTGCTCTTATAGCCACACTCCCTCAAGGTTTTGTTTCTGACACTGCTCATGTATGATGGAATTCTACTAACTTACCATGCAACTTCCCAGCATCACACAGAAGCAGAGCAAAAGCAGACATCCTTTGAGAATGCAGAGGTCACACTTTACACAGGATGTGTGCCACGACCTCTGTGTTCTAGCCAAACATGCCACTATGTGCCATGCCGACAATTTTACAAGCAACCTTACTAATGAGCACTTAAATTTCTTAAATTTTTTTTATCATTCTTACTACAAACTGCAACAACGGATTATATGACAGCAACTTTGAAGAACTTCTTATTAGCTTTTTTTGAGCGTCCTTAAAAAGTGAAAAAAAACACCAGTTACAGGAGGGTTGTTTGTTCTCGCTGCACTAAGCAGATGCCGGTTTTGCAGAGATGCATGCACATTTTGGCAATCTGAAGTGTGCACTATGCCACTGAAATTGCTCAAGCAATTCACTGTACAAACGATCTGTGCGTTAGAACCTTTTTAGGACTGTCCCATAAAAACATAAGCTCTCTTAGACATTGCCTTTTAGAGGTAATTATACACTAGCTAGCACATCATTATGGAGAAATGCAAGCAAGAGAACAGGTAGACCGAAGAAGCAATATCCTGCCCTTAATTTATGAGTCAGGTAACCCACAAGCACCCATTTTCATTTTAGGTTCTCTCAAATTGTTTTTGTGGCAATGTGTTCTAAAAATACTGTAGTTAATTAAACATGGATGTAGCATCACACTTCCACATACAAAACCAAACTCCCTTGCAGTACCTGTAGTCGCAGAGCTTGGGCTGTGTGCCACACTGTTGTTTGCATACCACACAGTAGCTGCAGAGTGGGACGTTGCCTCTGATCCAGTGATGCGGCATAGAGCTGCGGGCTCTACCATCACTCCTCATCATTATCTCCTTGCAGAGAAAGTGCTGGTCAGCCTTCTTTAGGCATCCTTCACTGACACGCAGCCCACAGCAGTTGCAGAAAGCACCCCGGAGGATGTGCTGAGCACACACGCAGCAGTAGGAGGGCTGCCCAAAGAGATCGGTGTAGTGCCAGTCGTGCTTGCTCTTGCGAAAGATGTCCCGTATCAGCACCTGCCGCCGGGACCGCTGGAAGCTGCACCACAGGGTGATCAGCACCGGCACGATGACGGAGCACAGCGTCCAAAACACCAAGCTCCAGTCCGCGACGACCGAGGATGAGGAGGAAGCGCTGCTTCTGCCCTCCGTGCCTGCCATTCTTCGTCCTGCTCGGTCTTCCCAGCCTAACCCCTCAAGAAGACAGCCGGGCGAACCCGGGAACGGCTGCCTGGCTCCAGCAGCCAACGAGCAGCTTCATGAAACATCTTCTAACCCCTCCCTAGGCACCTCCGTGCCCTCAGAACCGGCACCCAGCAGAGGGATGCCGCTGCTGGCCTGGTACCAAGGGCTCTGCCGCCGCCCGGCCCCCTCCCGCCCCCAGCACGGAGCCTCCGGGGGGCTCCGGCTCCTACAAGGGTCCCTCAGCGGGGAGGCCCGGCCCCGGGCCGCCCCCCCTCAGGCCGAGGCCATGCGCTGGGGGCCGCCGCCGCCGCCCACCACCACGGACCTCCCTCGCCCCGTGCTCGCTTCCCTCGGCTGCTGGAGACCGCTGCTGGCGGCGGCTCCCCGGGGCCGAGGCCGAAGCCGGGGCCGGGGCCGGGGCCGGGGCCGGGGCCGGGGCCGGGCCGAGGGACACCGCTCAGAGCAGGCGGCCGCCGGGGATGCGCGGGGTGCCGGAAGCGGAAGCGGCGGTTACCAGGCAACGGGCGCCGCCCGGAAATGGGGCCTGGCCGCCACCGGCTTTGTCGCGACTGTCACGACTTGTAGAAAGGGGCGGGACTTGTCGCAAGTGTCCCCTGGACACTGTTTCCCCTTCGCTGAGTTCTGTCCTTTTGTTCGCCGTGTTTGCCCCTTCACTGCCCCACCCGTAGCGGCTCTTTGCTCATAAATTCATTCACGTCTTAGTGCTGGGAAGCTTTCCCTGTAGCAGTTCTAAAAATAAAGTAATAGTTGCTATTATTAGAAACTACATTTTTCTTCTGCTTGAAAAACAAAATGCTTCACAGTGACCTAAATCCATATAGTACACATCACATCTCTTGGACTTTAGACTGTCAGTACCTTAAAACGTGCTGGAAAGTGCATGCACTGCACGGTTTGACAATAATCATGTTTATGTGAACATGAGTTCTGTGACACAATGGGACACGGAACCCAGGAATTGCCCATTTTTTCTTTCAAGGCCCAACTACTGAGCTGCTCTGCTTTGTTTTCATCACCTAACTTGACTCTGGTCCAGTCCTCACACCCATGGCACCCCATGTTAGCTCACGGCTGTCAGGCTGATACAAACACCCCGGTACCAATTGTCAGCAGCTGAACTTAGCCAGCCCATTGAGCTGAGGAGAGGTTTCTGGTGTTCATTGGAGCCTCTGGTGTTCACCAAAGCTGAGATCACCCTGCAGGTTTCTGGCCGAGGGGCACTGACAACACCTCAATCTGATCTGCCTGTCTGATTTCCTGAAACTTTGTGTTTCTTAGTATTGTTGAGACCCACAGCTTTCAGTCAGGTTTCACTGAAACTGGCTGGTTTCCTCAGACGCTCGTGAGCGCAGAAAACGCTGCGCAGACACAACTGCCGTGAACACCACTTCTCTAAGGAAAGAAAAAAGGCAGAAACGAGAAGCCCTGCTCAGAGGCTGGGCTGGCAGCCTGTGGTGCTGCAGGTATGGGGATGTGCTGCACCTTTCCCTCAGAGGGGAAAGGCTAATTGCTCACATCCCTTATATGGGAACCACTGATGAATTCTGACTGTTTTAGAAGATATATTCAAAGGGATGTGTATTTCTTTCCCTACAAATTGGTGATGCTGGTGCCCTATGTCCAGAATAGTGCTGCTCAGATGTATGGCTGGTGACATTTCTGAAGGTAGAAACTAGCTCTCTGGAAATACATTTGTTAAACTCACTTTCATACTTCACACTGTATTAAATAGTGAGGCCATTTATAATCCTGTTTTCCACTAACTTGTCCTGAAAAGAAGAATTATGTGAGTTTTCTATGATTCTATTAATTTGATGAAAATCTCTCTTCTTGTATTTCCACAACGGTAGTTTGGCTTTGCTAGAGTTAAAACAGGTTAATACATATTTCTGTGCTGGAGTAAAGTTAGAGAGAGGAATTTTTAACAAAAGGCCCCTTCTAAGATTAATATTCAGTAATACGCAATTGTGTCTTTTAAAAAGCAATTTTTCTTAGGCACCTGAAACCATGGCTTGCTATGCTGAATGAAAGGTGATGTGTCCTATTTTCACAAATTTAAAATATCCAGCATAACTCAGAAACCTGAAGTGGAAAAATAGTCTTCTATTTTCTTTCCCTTAGGAACAGAGTTATGCTGAGAATGTTTGAACAGATAATAGCCATATTCAAAACTTCAGGCCAGATGTCTTCAAAATCAAACTATAAGTCAAATTAGTTAAAGCATAAACAAACATTTGTGACTGACGTAGCTACTTCAAATAGGCTAATGCCTCAGTCAGTGTTATTCATTTTGGAACAGACTGAGAGAAAGCAGAATCAAAATGAAGAAGTTACTTGTGTTTATCTTCTTTCTGGTCCTCATGACCACTTTTACAGGTAGGAGTTTATATAAAATAAAACTGTATATGTATGTAATTACAGAGTATAGCTGCAGAGCATATTAGCATAATATTAGTAATTTGTATTTTAGTATCTTCATATTTCATTTTTAATATTTAACTATTTTTATATTACAGGCTTTACATGATTTGTTTTTTAACAGTTGTGCTACTGTATTAGATATTTTACTCTCTGCATTAGCACACTGCACTCATTTATTCTAAAACCAAAATGCTTTATTTTATGAGCTTACAATATTAATATTATTTTACCAAGGTCCTGAAAGTTAAATGTTCAATTCAATCTCTCATTTGCAACAAATTCTAACTCATTGCTTAGAAAAATAATTCTAAAAAGTAAAGCAATGCAGAAAAGAACGAAGTATTGGAAGAGTTACTAATGTTTATTGGTTAGATGGTGCTATTATATTTTCTCATTTTAGACAGTAACATTAATATGTACGGTTTGTTTCACACTGATAGAACCAGACTATAGAAAGCCCAAGTTAAAAAAAAATGGTTTAAAATTCCACTCATATCTCCTGGAATGCAATATCCCCTGGGAAGGGGCTGTAATGAAAGAACACTTTGTATATAGACAAAAATAAGGTTTGGAGACATTTAGTTTTACAACTGATAGGTAAAACTTTAATTTTATGATAATTTCATAACTAATTTCTGCTTTTCCATCTTTAGACACTTCACCAATTTTGACTGAAAAAGAAGCCAAACAGATTCTGAGAACTCGTCGTGAAGACAGACAAAGAAAAGCTGGTTTCCCTGATGAGCCAATGAGGGTGATTTATGATATTTTTAAATTACATTAACTAAAAAAAAAAAAAAAGAAAGAAAAATGTGCTTAATATTAGACTTCTATAGATGTAATTGTAAGCAGTAAGTTATGAATATCACCTTTTAAAGCAGCTGAGCTCTGCGAAATATTAAAAATCTCCTTTGCATTCTTTCAGTTACTGTCACGTAGCATTCTGAAAGTGCTGAACATTGCTCAGGAAGCGTATGCTTGCAGAATGTGGAAATTATTTATCACGGTTCAAAAATGCTGATTAAATTATTGAGAAGAAAGTGGCTTTTCATTTCTAGAAATGTGGAGTTCATCAGGTTGTTCCTGAAAAACTAAATAACAGGAAATGTCTTCCACTTACAGTACATTCTGCACTCAAGGCAGAAAGGAGATGCAGGTGTCAGTGGTCAGTGTGGAGATTGAGGTAGTTTTAAACTAGCTGTTAAAATCACTTACTTACATTCACTTTTATATGAATGCTGCAGATTGGATAGTTTGTCACGACATTGTAGGCATTTTTAGCTGCTAGCTTAATGCAACAGCATTATTTTTGCAAGTAATATTTACATTTATTCATTTCTAAACCATTTTACGACAAAAGAAAGAAAGAAAAGAATTTAGAAGGCTTCTGTTTTACTTGCTTTGATAAGATGTAACATATAATTTTGCACTTCTCAAGAGCCACTTAAGGTATTTTAAAATTAGTGCCTATTTCTTTCCAAAGTAAATAAACTGTGCAAGAATTACATGGTTCTGAAGAGGCAAAAACCACAGAAGCCAGAAAGCACACAATAGATTGTGCATGTATGAGGAATACAAGGAGCTCAGTTTAGCAAGGTGCTGAATGAATACTTCTGAACTCCATAGGCCATGAAAAGCACTATATACCTCCCAAGACTGAGCTCACTGTGTGCCAGGCTTGCAGAAACAGCAAGTGGTTTTCTCTTTCCTATAGTTAGTGGCTGGCCATACACCACTTCTGATGTACACACTCCTTTGTCAGTTGTGATGTCCAAAACAAATCAAAGCTGACACAAGAATATTACACTATGCTTGTTAACAATCTTGTACAACTAAGACTATACAACAGAGCCAAGAAACATGTAGGCATGGGCTTTACGACAGCCTACAACATTCAAGATTGGGTTGGTTTCCATGCTGTTGTTAAGCAAGCCTTGTAGTTTTTGCAAATTAGTGGGAATACATCCCATCCATGCTTATGTTTTGGTATACCACCACGATTACATAGTACATTATATAGTAAATATCTTAAATATAAAATAACTAAAACAGTGAAGTTGGATTGAGTTACATTGTGTATTACAAGCAGTTACACATATACATGTGGAGAGTAGAGGGAATTAGGGCTAGAGAAGCATTTGATTACTGACCTCTGCTGCTATATCCTGGCCACTTTCCATCCTACCATGACTGGACTGGCAAACACTTTGTTGAGCTCTTTTTTGATGAGAAATTCCAATAGATTTTTTTTTTCTGTACAGCAACACTCTTTTTTTCTGTAAGAAAACTGAAACATAGAATATTTGTTTTTCTCACTAAATGTCAGGGTTTTCAGTAGAAAAGGAAATATCTTTCAATAAAAAATCCATCCCCCCCTGCCATGTTGAACATAGAGATTAACCACTGTGAATGAAGGGTCATGGCCGTGTATCCCTGTGCACAATTCTACCACAGTCTCAAAGAGAAAAACTGATTTTGCATGGATTCCTTGTAGCAGAATGAAGTTAGTGCTGGGATGAACCTGCCTCTGTTCAGCTATTTTAAGCAAAAACTGTTTGTACTAGGCCAGATCATGCTGAGCTAGGGAATTTAATTTGCAATTCTTTATGAAACAATTTGACTTCCACAGTGGTTTCACTAAAAATGCCTGTTCACTTACAGACAAGATCTGCCATCTCTTATTATTTTAAAATGTCATTTATGATACTAGCATATTTTAATCTTCCTTTGACCGAGGCCCTATTTTTATCATGTACCATCTTCACAGTTGTATAGTCCTCTTCAAGTTCATAATGCAGCTTCACTGAGGGATTTGAGCCAAGTTCCTTTGCACTGTGAGGAACACAGAGCACAGTATATGCTTCCTGCTGCCCTCCTGTGCACCAACCCTCTGAGCAGCTCAAAGAGCAGAGAACTGGATGACAGCAGGAATACTTGGCCACTGTAAAAGGTTTACACTACAGCTTCGATTGCTGGAATGCTCAGTGTGCTAAGCAACGGGGTACATTTTGAAAAAAATCTATCTCATATACACAAAAGTCCACATGCACTGAGACTGTAACTTTTTTAAAAGCAAATTTCCCAATGGAGGTCAAGTTTTTGGCACATGGCTCACTTGAGAACTTGTTGCTTACTCCATAAAACCTGTATGTTACTATAGGAAATTATTTATCTGTCACACAAAGACCAATCAGCACTGATGGACAGTGTGTACTGGACCCCCTCAGAGCACTGCCACATGATCCTATAAAGGTTTAATGTTTTTTAATCAGTAGGAATAAATTTTCAAAAGAGGATGCAACAGACCTGTCCGAGACTCCTTCTGTACCCCCAGGACCAACAGAGGTTTCTGTGTAGATGTGCCAATAAGAAATGTGTATGTGGAATTCTTAATTAATGAATATTATTGCAAGATTCGTGCTCAACGTGTTTACTAATATGGCTGATGATGTCAATCATTAAGTACTGCTACATTGGGACAAGCTGACTCACAACCTCATTTCATTACATTTGATAATTTTCAGGAGTAAATACATTCCTCTTGTAAATGCTGTAAAATTATCTTGGTTCATTGGCCTGACATCAGACCTGAGTGATTGCATAATTAAATTATATTTTCTTGTCTTTAAATAGGAGCATATGCTTTACATCCAGCGCTTGGAGCAGAGATCAGAAGAACAATTCCTTGAACACTGGTTGAATCCACATTGCTTCCCACACTGCAACAGGGATTTAGTCCATCCAATCTAACAGTTTTGGCTACCCAGCAATTGGTATATAAATATATATATATTTACAGCACATACTTTTTTTTTTTTTTTTTTTTTTTAATAAAGGCAGAACCACAAACTGGAAGAGGAGAGAATAACCAATGGCTGGAGGAAGCACCTTGCACTGAAAGGTGTCTGGCAGTAGAACAGAACAGTGGCAGGGAACATAAGAGCCTTAGGCATCAGCTGTGCCAGTGTAGTTCATACTAATAAAACATTTGGTTATGCATTTATCTGCTAAATGGATATAAGTTGGTGACCGCACAACATTCTGATTAACATTGCTTGAGATTGTTCCAGTTTCTCTCCTGTCTGCTTATGCTTCTTTTTCCAACTATTTTTTATCTGTTTAAGTCTTGTTCACTTAGCTTTCACTAAGACTGTGGCAGGATGAAACTTGTAGTTTTCATCCTTGAGATATCTGAGATATAGTCTGACCTGCCAAGAGTTGAGCTTGTTCTTCAGTATCTCATCTGCTATAATCAGCTAACTGCTGATTTTTTAAATGGAGTTCACTGCTTAGTACACATGCTGGTAAGCATTAACACAAAGCATTTTCATGGTGCTTCTCTGGGTTACCAGTTCTGTTTATCATTTCAACATCAGTGTAATAGACAGCATAATTTGCTTTACTGCCTCTGTTCATTATATGCATCATAAAGTTAAATGGGAAAACATGCTCCAAAGTGCAGCCAGAAAGCGGACACTACTCATAAGCCAACTGGTAACAATATGCCACATGCCAACAGAATGTCATGCACGTTAGGTTTGTGCTATGGTCATCCTATTTTTTCCTTGTGTATTTTGCACACAGTTATACAAACTTGTCACTACATTCAGAAACTGTGAACCTGGGGGGGTAAGACAAGTATAAGCTTGTAAAATATAAGTATTAATCCTAAACTCTTCCAATTCCCAATGGTTGTTTTGGATGCCAAAAAAGAAGATATAACCATGTTTGTATATTTTTGTAACAGGATAAGCCTTCCCCCTAACGTTCTCTGAACATGAAATTTGTCACCTAGGATTATCACCATAAAGTGATGCTATATCACTCATAGTTAATTTCTTAACAGAAAAAATGCAGATTTAGGGCCATACTTTAAAAAAACACTTAAGCATTAAAATACAGAGATGGTATCTGTCAAGGCTGATCTGAGTTGAAAGATAGAAAGTTCATCTGCTTAAAATTCTACTAGGTATCCATCTATCTATGTATCCATGCATCTAAAGACCTTTGAAAACTTAGATGTTGTGGCAGGCTTCAACGGAGCTACGCTAATTCACAGTAAGCCAAAGGTCTGACATTTATTTAAAAACAAAACCACAAAATTCCCAGACCTTAGCCCTAGCAGGTAAGTTGGCAGTTTTCAAAAAATCTTCCAGCTGAGACAAAATTGAAAGCTGGCTCACTTCTACCCTGCTCACAGTGAGGTGAAGAATTGTTAGAAAAGTGTTTAAAAGATTTGATGCTCTTTGTATGTTATTAGTTGGGCCAATCTCTCTGTGTATTTTAGTTAAATTTTCAATTTTTTTTCTGCAGATCTCTTCATGGTCACTGAAGAGGATACGTATTATGATTGTGTTAAGGACAAGGTTATTCCTGCATTGGCTATGTGCTCATTGTAGAGCTGAATCTCTTTGCAATACAGTACAGTCCTAGTGATATGGCAAAACTTCCAAACATAAATAGCTAGATATATTATAGACCAACATACGTATCCCCAGTAGGGAAAACACCTATTGCATGCATAGATAAATAAATCAAGGGTTTCCTCCAAGTTCTGAGGAATGGGCAAGGAAAAATCACCAATTAGTCCTCAAGTAAACTGAAGGCCACCTTTCTGGACTCTGGAGGAAACATTAATTATAGCTTTGTAGGTTAAAAACCAGAATTGTATGAAGACACAACATTTATGCAACACTGATCTATGTTTCATTGCCTGATGAGTATTCCATGTATTACTTCATAATAAATGCTTGATTCAAATACATTTTCAGATGATTTTGTTACACTACTCTCCCATGCTATATGCTGAAAACGATCACTGGAAGTGAGGCTTGGTATTGCAAAGTGATTTTTTGTATTGCAAGTATTTCAAAGCAAGCACTTTCTAGGATCAGTAGGTGCGAAGGAAGAAGGTGTAGTATAATCATTTTGTAGTTTCTCTGCACAACTTTTCTCACTCTTTTATAATTCTGCCAGGTCAGCCACATGTATACAGCCATCCCTTTTCTTCCTGTGTGCCATTAAAACTTATGCCTTGGTATAGAATTTCTTGTACAATTAAATAGTAAGCATATGATATTTGCAAAAGGACATGAGAAATGTCTTGATGGTTTTTACCTGACAGTTATGATTTGTAAGGGTGATAAAATTAGTAACAGATGGAAGACAGTAACTTTCAGAGTTCTCCACTGCAGCTACACTAAGAGCCTGATGACAGGTAACAAAATAAAAAACAATCCATTGAAGATACATATGATAATTACTGCATCTACAGAATGTTTGGTAGGCTGAAATAGAACTACTGTCCTTCCAGTAAGACAGCCCTCTTGGATGACTCCAAGGAAATAATTTAAATCTCAAAGCATCAAAGGCTTACTTTCCCCTAATGTCAAGATGGAATCATAGATTAAATCTGGGAGTGTAAAAAAGCATAATCAGGCTGCTATTGTGTGCTTCATTTATAATACTCTATGCCACATAGATCTCAATTTGCATATCTCCATAGAAGTTAACATCATTAGGGGAAATCCTGTCTGTTTTCTCTTGCTTGGAGAAAGAAATCACACTGATCCCAATTGTGCAAAATTTCACCCAGTGAAAAGTCTGTTTAAGTACCTGTCTGAAATAACAGAACACCCACCTAGTTATATTCAGTCACAGGTTAGATAATTAGTAAGGTTAAATTGTAGCTGCTAGGTCTACCTCAGTAACACTGATCCTAATGCACTGATCCTAATCCTGAACATCCTAATGCAAATGTGAAATTGAGATTGCTTACTGCTTTTAAGATTGCTTTTCCACATTAGGATTGAAGGATCTCATAGGAATCTCCGCAGAAAGGCTACGTAATACTATGTCTAACTTACAAAGAGAAAACTAGGAACACAGATGAAGTGCTTACAGGTCCCTCCCTGTTCTGTGCTCTCCCACTTTGTAAAGGAAAAAAACATGGTACGTTGTTAGTATTATTTACCTCACATTTGCCTCAGGCTGATTCAATTGGCCAATAGGCTAAAGAGCCAACTCACATTTGCACTCAGATTCAAATCAAAACCATTATAGGTGTTTCTAAAATTCCAGCATTTACACTTTACAAAAGTAAATGCTCTCTTACAAGTAGCTGCACTTCTGTTCTGTGGTGGAACAGATCATTGAAGTAACTCCAGGTCTGTCAAAACAAGAACAGCAAACACTATGTAAGAAAGTTTGAAACAGAGAGAGTAAGGGGATGAAGAACTTAATCAAGATATTTCATTTTAAGACATCCAACTATTCTGCCGGATTTAAGAAGCCAAGTTCTCCATTCATACAAACTAATTTAGGCTCTACAACAGAGAAACACTCCTTCAACCTACATGAGAGACAGCCAAAGAAGGCTGTTACAGCACAGCTGATCTATGGAAGTTTGCTCAGCACTGGCAAACACTGCAGTCTAAAGAGACAGACAGCAAGATTATGACGGCATTAGACAATTTTTGACAGTAAGATAACTCATACATCAATTAGCATAAAAGGTCAACACTGCATAAACATTATGCTTAGTGTTATCTACAGAAATTATATAATTAAACTTTTTCCAAAGTCCCTCATTGTGGATGCTCCATTGTGTTTTTATCATGTTCCTTTGTCCAGGTCTTTCCCTCAAGGCCATGCTTTACTTGAAATCATCTAAAGTTGAGCTAGATAAGTATATTCAAGGACTAGTTGAAAGTTTGTATTTGTCCATGTCTGAAATTACAGGGAAAAATGACAGACTTCTTCACATGCATGCAAACCATTAGCTTTTCTACTGGGTGAAGATTTTTGATAATCTGTATAACACTAAGTCATTAGAATTTACATCTGAATGCTATGAGAGGGTTTAATGTAATGAAAAAAAAAAAAAGAAGAAGAAGAAGAAAAGTGTTCTGCAAGTTGTATGCTGAGGATGGGAAAATTGGCAGAATAGTTGAATTCCAAATGCTTTTACAGAAAAGTTACAACAGACTTGGGAAAATCTTTCACCTATGAAAAAGATAAAGATTGCATTAGCTTTAATCACTGCCTGACTTGCTTTATATTCAGTGTCTGATAACATTGTCTCCTTTCATGTGAAAAACTGTCCACTAGATGCCACTGTTTCTGCATAAAACTGCATCACAGCCCTCGACGGCCATTTGACTCGAAATACTCTGCATCCCTCCTTCTCCCCTCTTTTTTTACTCCTTTTCTAAAATGTTCAGCTCAGATGACTGAAATAAAAAAAAAGACCTTTAGCAAATGGTCAATGTTTTCCCCCTTTGGATCCAAGATTGTAGTGAAAGTGGATCTTACTGTAGTGTCTGCCTCGTTATATGGGAGCACCCCATTATGCCCTGGTCAGGCCTCAGCTGGAGTACTGTGTCCACTTGTGGGCTCCCCAGTACAAAAAAGACAGGGATCTCCTGGAGAGAGTCCTGCGGAGGGGCAAGAAGATGATACGGGGCCTGGAACATCTCCCGTATGAGAAAAGGCTGAGAGACCTGGCTGGGCCTGTTCAGCCTTGAGAAAAGAAGACTGAGGGGGATCTTATCAATGTTTGCAAGTATCTTAAGTGTAGGTGACACAGGGATTTGGCCACCCTCTTTTCAGTGGTTTGTGGGGACAGGACAAGGGGCAATGCCCACAAAATGGAGCACAGCAAGTTCTGCAGCAACATGGGAAAGAACTTCACGGTGAGGGTGACAGAGCACTGGAACAGGCTGCCCAGGGAGCTTGTGCAGTCTCCTTCTCTGGAGATATTCAAGGCCCGTCTGGATGCCTACGTGGGAAACGTGCTCTAGGGAACCTGCTTTGGCAGGGGCGTTGGACCCAATGACCTCTCGAGGTCCCTTCCAACCCCTACAATTCTGTGATTCTATGCCATAGAAAGAAACATTTGGAAGTTTTTTCAGCGCACATTGTAGAGGCTTGTGACTTTTTACTGTCTGTCATTAAAATACAGATACACGGAATGGATTTTGTGTGTCTGACATTGTTCTTCATTCTCACAATGACTCTCATTTGATCTATTTTCAGTAACCCCAAACTGTAAGCTGCAGATGAACTATATAGTGAAAGCATCACCCTTTGTGGCATGACATTATCTTACTACCTTTATTATCTTTAGTAGCTTAGGGGACTATGTGTTAGGTGCTGTACAAACTGGTACTGAAAAATCAGTCTATGCCCAGGGCTTGAAATGTAGTACCCCTCTTTAAAAAGGGTAGATTAATAATATCAACTTTAATTTAAATATGCAACAACCCAGCAAAAATAGACAAAGGCTGTGATTTTAAAAGCATCAAGTTCAGCAAGGCCAAGACTCAAAGACTTAATCAAAGCCTGATAAGTATTATATGAAGTAGCTATAATATTGCTAATAAGCAATTTGCCAGTTCAACTAACTGGTTATTTCTAGAAGACTACCTTACCTTGCAGAAGAACATGCATTAGAAGTATGTAATTACTAAGACTGGTATTTCCGGAGCGGTCACTGAAATCAAGTCAATAACTTAGTTTATTTGAAATCCACTTTCACAGTGGTGAAGGTAATGAAAAACGCAAAACTAAAATTACCTGTTCGTAGTTTGGATGATACAGTACTTGGCCACTTCTCATGGATGCCAAACAGGTGAGCATACTCTTCTACCTACGATGGCAGTGCTATTTCTCTGGAATATTTCTGAAAAGTGAACATGAAAGAACGAGACAAAGCAAATGCACATGACAATTTGAAATGAAATAATGTGTATGGAAATGTTTCCCCGCCGTACTTTTTTTTTTTTTTTCCCAATAGTTAGAGCCTTGTTTTTAATGTTAGAATCTGGTTTTGAATGAAGACTTCTGTTCCTCTGTCTTGATGAATGAATACAAAAAATAACCTCTGAAATTGTGGAGGGAAACCGGATTGACTGAATGTGATCACTGCAGTAGGAATCTAGCTTAGATCCTCAGAAAAAAAAAACTGATTTTTAAATGACTACAGAGATCAGAGTAGACTTCAGAAGGTTGTCTGAGCCTTTTATGGTCTACAACAAGTAGAAAATCTTGTGAGAACTATGTGTCTTGAGATTTCTGGTATGTGATTACAAATGCTGAGTGATCTGTCTCCTTTCTGGCATTTTAATCCTTTTTCAGGACTGGGGGTAAAGATGTATACTAAAATGAAAAATAGTAAAAATAGAAAAGGTTCAATGAACTTTGAGCTGATATAACTATCCTTATTCTAGCAAATAGGCAATCCAGCACAGTGTAGGCTCAACATGAAACCACAGTACTTTTTTTTTTTTTTTTTTTTTTTTTAGGAAGGGAGTTGTTCCAAGACAAGTTACATACCCTGGTTCCAATTCTGATATTTATATTTATGGCCATTTCAAAGGAGGGCCAGGGTCCAGGCTGAAGTCTGGGGGAAAGAGGTAGCATGGGACAACATGGTGGTCCATAGACTGCTGAATTCAGCTCTGCTAACCATGCATGCACATTTATTCATTTTTCAGTTGTAAAAACCACAATTTCAGTCTCACAGGCAACAAATCTGCAACAAACTTCATATAAAAGCAAAAGCAAAACAAATAAATAAATGAAGAATAATTATATCTATGCTTATTTATGTATACATATGTTTACAGATATTTTTATGTAGTCTAACTTACAGAAATTAAGCTTATGTTTTAACAGTGGATGGATCTGAACTGCTTGTCAGCATTATAGATGCAGAAATTACAGTTTTCAAGAACCTTTTCTGCCCAGAGTTATTTATTTTAAAGTCCTGAGTATTTGGATGCATTTTGGTGAAACACAAAGTTTTGCTAACATCCAATCTACAGCTCTGGAGGGGATTTGGCAGACAGTTAATATTTGGTGTTTTAGATAAGAGCCATTGCAGAAACAAAATCTTTCATTTTTACTTTTTCTCCCTCCTTCTCTCTATTTACCATTTGATGCTTTAGAGATGCCCAGGGAAAGTGAGAAAAAATGTTTTCTATTTCACATTGCACAGCTGTTGCACTGCTGGAGAAAAAACATTTTAAATATTAATATGGCTTTGGGACTAAAAGCATTTCTAAAAAGGCACTTCAATGCAATGACTTTCAGCAAAGTGAACAGTCACAAAAATAGAGTCAAAGACCAAAATCCCTTCAGCTGACAGTAATGCAATTTATTTATTTTTTGGTGGATGCCTACAGAACTCATTATGTGTGATTGTATCAGATATAGCTTTCCACCTGAGTAAATAATAGTTCATAGATGCAATAGTTTATGACAGCCTCTGGAGTCAAAAACATCTTTTTCTCACCTCAAACTTTTAGGGTGAATTGGACTGTCTCAGTTCTCTCTCCATGCCAGCTTTAGTGAACTGGGAATACTTCAGCGCAGGTAAGAGTACTTTATCAGCTGCACAGCCTCTTCCACCTGCTAAATTCTGTAGTTGTGGTTAACCTGTAAATGGAGACTTAAGTGTTCTTACCCAATGCTACTAATGCATCTAAGGGTTTATATTTATCATTTAATTATCATTTAGCTCTGCCACAAGCCAGCCTGTGTAGTAATCATTCCAGCTGCACCTTGGGGTGACCTACACCAATGGTACTCACAGTATTTCATCCCATCCAAAAAAGAAGCAGGGGTTTCCCTCAATGAAAATAGCTTGACAGTAGATTTCAGCAGAGGACATTGCTTTAACTTTGGCTAGGATCCATCCCCGGGAGGCAGGGTTCTAGCACAGACAATACAGTGACTGGGCTTACTAATGGCTGCAGCATTATTTATGCACCTAGACTGCTGACATACATTCAGTTCTGTTTTGAAAATGAACCATCATCCTGCATGGGCTGAAATTCATGGTTGCCAAGGGGCAGGAGGAGGCTACTTCCATCATTTTGGATGCTCACCTATTTCCTATTTACCAGGGATGACAAATGTTCAAGCCACCTAGTTAATTTATTCCCAGGCTTTTAATTCTGCTCCATGTTCTTTGCTTTTGAAACCACACTCTCTCAAGAGCAGGTCTGAAGTGAACAGCAGCTGTGGCTCCAGTCTTGCAGAAGCAGGACATATATGTGCCCAGAATGACTCGCCTAAGCAGAGAGAGAAATGGATTACAGCCCTGTGTTACACACAGTAAATAACCAGCACAGACAGAGAAGCACAGAGACAACAGAAGTACCAAAACATGCTTTTTTAAAACATGACTCTTTAAATTAAATAAGACAATAAAATACATGAAATGACAGCAAGGTCACTTTTTCCTTAACTGTTGCTCCAATTTAAGCCCACACGTCTTTCATTTATTTTCAGCTTTGCTCTTCTGCTACCACAGACTCGTAGGAGATGGTTACAAAGCATTATCAGTGGAAAAGGACTACAAAAGATTCTAGGTATTTATCAGCTTATGCAATTTCTGGTAATTTCCTTTTACTTTTGTAATTCATTTTCAGAAGTGCCTAATGTTCCCTGTTAAAACTCAAGTCCTACTACAGCAAGCAGTGTACAAACATCTCCCTGTATAATGAGGCTACATATTATGTAGGCAAACTTACTAACTGTAGATTGCAGTGGTTGGCTGTATTCACCCACGCTGTGACAGTGCTGATTAGATGTTGCAAACAATTGTAGTAGTTACTGAAAATCGAGATCAGCATTTACCATAACATCGGCATTCTGACATTGTTCGCTTCATTTGCCTCATGACCAGATTTTACTGCCTACATACCTCTCCTTCTGATCTCCTTTGCTATCACACAAACAATGCATGCCACTGCTCAAATTGATTGTTATTAGTCTGGGGTACTTAGGAACTATAAATACATCACTCCAACTGTCCTAAAATTTTTAGGGTGGAATAATGAATTGCACGATCTGCACATACTGGTAAATTAAGTAACTTAATTTTTCTCAAATTAGCACTAAGTGTTTGCATTTAACTGAAAAGCTCCATAAACTCTATGTTCTTATTTAGAACCTTCAGCTAAAATTGAAGATGCAAGCATCCAAAAGTGCAAGCTCACATTAAGAAATGTGTGCCACTCAATGAACGGAGACCTAGCCTCCCCAAACCCAGGAACAGGGCAGTCTGCATGTATGAGGACATGGAAAATTGCTTCGCCAAGGTTTATGTAAGGAGAATAGAATCCACAATTCTAAAGGAAGTGTCATAAAGTTTGACGTGCACTTCAAAATGTGTGCCTATTTCAAAAGGATGTTGGAACAGTTATTCTCTCCATCTCTGATGAGACAGAAATGTCTTTGCTTCCAGCTTTAATGCCCACTCAAGGGGAGAAAAAAGGAATTGCACTTTCTGGCATTTTGGAGAACATGGGGCAAAGTTGGAAAGAATCCACTTGGAAGAAAGTTGAAGGGGTGGGACAGGAGGGAGTTAGGGCTGGAAGCAGAGGACCTTTCGTTGTGCTTTGATTGAATCAGGTGAGGTGAGCAGGGACAAACAGAGGGCTGGTTTCTGAGAGGACAGAGCCCCTGCCTACGGTCTGTGTGGAAACAGCCTCTCAGCTTTGCTCTTTGTTCTTTTGGCTTAATTCAATCCAGGGACAAATCACAGTGAAACTGGGTGTGTGTACGTGCAAGCGTGCATGTATGTTTGGGGGCTGTGGATGAATGGATGGGAAGGCGGACACAAAAAGCTGCCCCTGTGACAGGGCCCAGGTCTGACACAAAGCCCACTAAAAACCCCTTACACTGGGGCTGCCCAGCACAGCTGTCTGCTTGTCTGTCTGTGTCTGTTCGTCTGTCAGTCTGCCACAGCCAGTCAGGCAGGGGGTCAGACCCCCCGGCATCGCCTGCCTGCCTCACAACCACCTCGCGTCAAGGCATTGGGCCTGCAGGTGGCTGTAGGCCTGCCTTGTGTCACTGCGCTGCTCCGACGCATTGAGCAGATCCAAGTAAAGACAGGTGCAAACTGACAAATGAACCCAGAGAAGGTTTCCACTGCTGTCACAGGCCTCATGGGACATGCTTATGGGACAAAAGACTTTCACGGTGAGACTGTGCCAGACGGGGAAGCCTAAGGCAGCATGAAGTCCATACCCTCATCTTCTTCCTCCTGTGCTGAGGATCTCTTGGCCCACACTAGCAGTGCCTCCTTCTGAATCTCCTCCAGAGCTGTTGTCCTGTCTCACAGGAGGAAAGCAGATGAATTGGCAGAGAAGGGGCAGTGGATGCCAGTCTGAAGGCATCGAGGACCTGTATTTCCATTGCATTTATCCTTTGGTCATCTACAGGGCAGACATTATTCCCTCTGGATGCCCCTGAATTATGGTCCATGGACCACTGGGAAGAGATCTGCAAAAAATAGCTAGCATAGCAATCTCCCTTTTAGTCCATATCATACCAAATGAGAGACCACCGGAAATTTTGTTTAAATGTACATTTGTTTTCTCTGTTGCTAAAATAAGACTCTCACAGTTATATACAAATACCAATAGGCTGATGTAAAGAAGACCCAGAACACTGAGTTTGTTGGCTTTTTTTGCATAGTGTGGGAGTTTACATTGTGTTGGATGGTTCTTCAGCTTGATATTGCTTCTACTTTGGGACTGGGATTTGGATTGGTAACTGTGCTTAAAAGGAAAGTGGCTATTCTAAATTAACTGATTTTTTAATTGTCTTATGTAGCTGTGTCCACTTAGCTCCACTGTCTGTGCATCTTTCTTTGTGCTTTGATATATGGCAACAATACAGAAATACAGCATTGTGGGATGTGAAGTGGCTTAGTGGAGGAGGATATAAACCAGATGTGTAACGTATCCAGTGTGCACTCAATGTACCTCCTTTGACGTGTCCAGAGATGATACAAATACAATCATTTTTTGAGACAAAGAAATGGAAATTAGCTCCGAGAGCAAGGAGGGAATATTTCAGACCAGAGCAGTTCGGGGAATACAGAATCATTTCAGGCTACCAAAAAAAAGAAAAGGGAAAAAAAACAGGGGAAAGAAACATCACATTTTTTCTAAAAATTTGTAATTAAAAAAGAAGCTAAGTGTCTTTCCCCCATATTTTGATTAAAACCACAAAGACAATTCTCTGAAGGGACCTCCAGTTTGTTTCTTAAAACCTTTTGTTACATTACATGTATGATTAATTTCAGGCAATGGTTACAATAAAGCTGCAAGCCTATCACCTTTTGTCATCTTAAGTTTTATCCTAATAGTGCAAGCATCTCCCACAAGACCAGATTTTAGTAAAATGATACTACTCCCTATGACAAGTCCTACCAAACAGATTTCAGAGGTTGCATCTGAAAATAAAACCTCATTTCAGGATGATTTTTTTCCTCCAAGGGATTTTTGCTTGAATGGCTAGACTCATTTGTTATAAACCTGGATAAACTGATGTCATGGATATCAATGGCTGCTAGTCTCCCTCATGGCAGGGGAAAAAATATGACCTATCTGTGTAATAGTTTATACCCAAATTCTGCTACACTTACCAAATGGGCTGGTTTGAGGAACACAGGGATACTAATGTTAGCAAGTGTCACTGACTCTTGCCTGTTACAATTGGAGCAATGGTAGAAGGATTTCAATTTGGCCACTTTTCATTCTATGGTGTTTTGAGAAATGTTTTTTTGTTTGTTTCAGACAGTGGAAGCTGATGGCATGTGAAAGCAGGCACATAAGGCTGTCCTAGAAACAATCAGTGCAAGTTCACAACTGCAGGTATTAAAAGGGTTACTGGACCTTAAGACAGGTCAATGTAATACCTTTAGTCCAAAATTCTACCTCATGAATACCTTGTCTACCCCCTCAAGACGGTTTTCCATTAATGAGATTTTAGGTTCCTTGGAACCCATGGCTCAGAGGAGGCTGAAATCTGGGGAGTTTGTTAAGCTGTTTTGCACCAGACAAATGGATTCAGAAAGGTTCACTGAAGCAGCAATAGTTGTCATCAGCTCAGTGATAAAACGGAAACAAACGCAAAAAAGGTGCAAAACACTGGCCTGGCAGATAGGATAAGTCCTCATTATTTTGTTCTGATACTGGGTTCAATGTTCCTCTTTGTCAGCACATTGCTGGTCTCAAGTCTTGTGCTAATGTGCACAAACAAGTTTATTTTGATTTTTTTTACAGACACATAATATTAAAGAAGAAGTCGCAGATGCTACAAAAGGGATTATTGTCATGAGCTTGAACCTCCCCAGCCTGAGCACCGGCTATGAGAATATTCATCTTGTGGCAGTTTGGGGGTGGGAGTTTTCCCTTTCTTCTCTCACCTTGGCCGCCGGCGCGGCAGGTCCCAGCAGTGGCCCTCCCTGTTCCCACACAGACGGGTGGGCTGGGAAGGGGAGCTGAGGAATTTTGGCTTGGCACCCCTCGCGTACCGAGGCAGCCAGGCGGCAAGGAGGGGAACGCAGTCGGAGCCAAGCACAATGCGAACACGGATTGCTTCTTTTGGAAAGGAGCAAACCCAGGAGCCACAACTGAAGCATGGCTTTGCTGTTGGGATAACTCAACCGTACGCTGCGTTGCCCCTAAGTCAGTCCAATAAAACTAGGACAATATTTCACTAAGTTGGGAAATGATCTTCAGGCCGTGTCACAGAACTGAAGTACTCATTGTTTAGATAATTTGGAAAAAAATACCTTGTTTTTCTTTGGTTGACTGGTCTCTGGAAAGTTGAGGATGGCATGCACATTGTGGTAAAGAGGAAAAAATGAGAACAAACAAGGAATTTGAATTAATTTGACACACCAGGAGTAGTACTGCTGGGGAATTGTAGAAATTGCAAACTGTAAAAGAAGGCAACACAGATAACTCTGTTACTGATGAAGAGATGGACAGAGGGTTCCCAGGAAAAAGCATGGCTGAAAGCTGTGAGTGCTCAGTGGCTGCTGAGAAATGGAAAGGTGCTTCAGAAAAAGGAGCAGAGGAGTTACCCAGGAATGTGAGAAGTTCACAGCCTAGCCTAGATAGTTTCATCTGTGTGGCTTGGATGCTGCTAGTCTAATCAGGCTTCAGTGGCCCTTTGGGCTGCTACTGAAAAAACAGTTCTTCCACTCCCTCTTCCCCTGACACTCATTTCTGTGCTTTCTTACGCCAGCACAAGCATTTATGTGGCTGTACTACCCTAAAAAACTAATTATGCTTTTTTTCTTTAATTGGGTTGATATTCAGCTGGATCAGCTCTGTGGTCCAGCTTGCTGCACAGCCACATAACACTGGTGCCAGACAAGAGTGGGTGAGAAAAGTGACTGGGTGCAGAGGAAGAGGGGAGAGAGGACTGGAACCACCCCTTTCAGCAGCAGCCAGATTTATGCCAGATTAAAGTGACCGTGTAACCGCAACCTCTTTGAGTAGCCCCCTTAATTTCATTTGGGGCATGTGAAGAATCAGCTATTACTCCTACTGAGCAAGAGCAGCACAAGCAGGCTTTTATCATCTGATAGGCTCACATTTGCTAAATTTGTGATGTGCTCCATGCTCTGCCAGAATTTTTGGAAGGATCTGTGGCAATTACAAGGAAACCCACCTAGGGACAATATCATTCCAGTGTAACAAGGCTGGTATGTATGCAGCCACTTCAGCAGCTCCATCTGCTATGAAAGCAAATGAGCTCAAGAGCAGACAAGAACTGATATGTGAAGTTACACTGTAAGTCTGACTGCATAAATTAAAAGGACGGGAATGCAATGGATTTTGAATAGGTTCTTTCACATGACAGTGTTCTCCTGGAATCAGAGGGCAGACATTGCAGAAAAAAAGAAGCTTTACGGTGTTCTGAAATAAATATTAGTATTTTTCTTAGCACTGAGGAGTTAAATGAAGTAGCAAATCAAAACACATGTGTGTATGTGTGTATGCATATACATTAGAGACAGGAAGCATGGACTGTAGCAAAAGGGGATTGATGCAGAATATCGACTAAGAGAGAACACGGACAGAATATTGACTGTGTTGCAAGTTTTCTGCTTTACCCATGTTGCCTTCTTTCTGGACTGGAACTGGCAGACACGTGAAGGTCTGAGCTTCCAACCTGGAATTTCAGCTTCCCTGTGCAACCCCCTGCAAATCACTTTGTGGAAAGAGTTTTGAAATGGTGTACCAATGATTCCCTGAATCAGCTGACAGCCTGCAATGAAAGGTCTATGGGAAGAACAGCTATGTTCATATGTTCATTCTGATGCAGAATGCAACCCAGAGATTTTGGAGCTGATGGGAGGACCTGCGAATGCAGAATGTAGTCAGCACTGGGCAAGGGTTAGCACAGAAGGGTTAATCCTGGTGATTAAAGTATTCATTGCCTCACCACTAAATGTACATCTGATAAATGACTCTTCTTATAACCCCGGGTTGTTAGTAGAAGCCTCTATAGAGAGTCAAGGGTTAATTTCAAATCCATGCATAAAGATTTGGGGCCAGTATACCTGTGCTACCATGACCTATTGTTATAGTTACTAAAAAAAACAACCAAACACCACCACCAACAAAACACAACATTTACATATGTTCTCACCTGGATCCTTCAGAATGAAAAATAAAAAATTACCATAAGGGACATTTGTGGACTGTCTGCCCATTCCTGTATTCCCGATTTGCACCACTCCTATTCATTCACAAAACTTTGCTCCTGCTGCTGTGACGGGTCTTGGTGCTGCCTATGCAAGCCAATGCATTAGCTTGTGGCCAAACTGCACCTGTTTGCTAAGAGAATTAGCATAAGAAGTCATTTTAATGCTTTCCACTATACAGATGGGGGATTCACTTAGCTGCTCCAACATTATACCTTCATGTGCCATTTCCAATAGGAAAGCACCACGCCAATCCTTCCTGTACCCACTTAACTGGTGGCCATTCATTTTGCTGAAGGAAGACAAAGTGTTCCCATAAGCAGAGGCATCTCTCAGGCTGAGGATGGGTAAAATGATGAGTCCAAACTTTTAGGATTTAAACCCCTCTCTGCTGGTCATCTGGAAATGTTCTTACACTTCCAGACGCGGCAAAAAGACCAGGCACCTAAATATTTATGGAAGCTTCTTGGAGAATTATGAGCCCGACCACTTCTTCCCTAGTGTCATTACAGTATGCTGTCTGGCCTTGGAGCGATGGTAATGGTTCCCCTACAGATGACATTGCTGATGCTTTTGCAAAGTGCTTACTTCACTCTCAGTTAACAACTGCTCCGTTCCCTGGGTGGCTGGCAGCTGAGCTCTCCAGCCACCCAGTTACAATTTAGACAGTATTTTTGCAGAAATCATAAAAGCAGAATAAATCAGGATGTGTTGAGATCCAAGGACTCCTACAGGGTCTCCAAGAAACAGCATAATGCTATTTTAGGTCACTGTAGTAATGACACCAGTACCAATGCTGGTAACAGAAGTAATTCCATGCCTGGTCTGCAAGAGACTTAGGACTATTTATAAAACTGCCACCTTTAAAAACTTTCCATCTGCCACTGTGAAAGTAGCCATGTCTCAGAGTGTTTATAGAGAACATTTTTTTTTTCTGTTTTCTTCCATTTTTATTTAGGATTCGTATGGTTTATCTCCAATTTTAATGAAATGCTTTAGCTTTCCTGATAGCCTGTTATGAGTTCTGCTTTTAATCTTGTAGGTGTTCATTTGATTTTGAGCAACTGAATATTTTAAGTTTCAGTTTGTCTTTAATGTATTAATCTATTAATGTAATTTCAGTGATAGTTTTTAGGTTTGTTCTTTCACATTTATTGATCACAATATATTTATTAAAGTTTGGTATTGTTTTTCTTTCGATAATAGTACAGATCAAAAGCACTGCAAATCCAGTAAAATTGTTTTTTTTAGGAGGACGTACATGTTAAAACTGAACCAAGGAAGCATGTTTTTGCTGAAGAGGCACCTCTAATTCCCTATAAGCTGAATTCTTCTTATGACATTCGGAAAGGGATATTTCTGGTACAGCTTGACTACAGCCTTTTTTCCCCCAAGCAATTACTTCTGAAGCATTAACAAGTTTTCTCTGTGAAGCTGTCCTCTCTTGGCTGACCAGTCCTTCTCTTACCTGGTCCAAAGCCTGCTGAGGCTGATTTCCATTCCTTTGACTCAGACCCACTATCCATGTCTCCCAAACTTCTGCGACAGTAGAAATTATTCACCCTCTAACTGTCTTATTAAATTTCAGCTGGTCTTGGCTACCAGCCTGCTCCAAGGGTTGCCTTGTCAGGTCGCTTGTTTACCTTCACCAAAACACCAGAAGTAGTTTAAACTGAAAACATACCAGTTTGGAGTTTCACGCAAAACATTCAGTCTAAATGAAAAGAATGATTTAAAAGAAAAATAAAGAACGCTGCTGCAATTCAGTGTGTCTCTGCCATCAATAAAAGATACAGCTAGTCAATTCATTCAAAACAAAACGCGGTCTTTCAAAATACCCTCCTTGATCAGACCACCAAAGCACTTAGCTTCTCTCCTTTGCTCACCAAATATTTTTATGATTTTCCACAAGAAACAGCCAGGCAAAATGCTAATAACCACTCTGCGAGTATGGGAGTACATCATGTCTCGACACCATGAAAATAAAATAAATCACTAGAGAAACAAAATTTTCTAAGGCTTGTTTTTTAAATCATGTTTTTTCTATAAGGACATGATGAACAGAAGTGTGAACCAAGCTAGGGAGCAAATGGCTGCTCCTGCTTAGATCTTGGAGCACTGTTATTATCAGAAGAAGGCAATCTCTAGGAGCAGCCAAGATGTTTAAGATCACCAGCCATGGTCTTCAGAAGCCCTTTAAAATCAGAACGTCAACATTACAGACTGTATCTATACTAATAAATAACATGCACAATTTTAACAATGAGAGCAATTAATCACTGTGGTATCTTATCTAGGGATGAACAAGATTCCCGTTACAGTCTTTAAATCAAGACTTGGCATGTGCCTGTGTCATGCTGTGATGTAAAGCAGAGACTTGAGAGCCATCTTAAAACCACCTCGCTCACATACTGACACGAGGCCGGCGTAGACCAAATTAATGAGGCCAATTTATCCAGTTGTTACTAGAGTAAATCAGACCATCCTGAGTTCAGCTGGACTGCTCTCTGTCCCCACCAACTCGTTTAAAGCTAGCCTAGGTATCCTTGCTCTTCCCGAGGTCTCCAGTGGAGATGTAACCTGGCTGAGTTCCTACAGGATGTGTTAAAGTGCCACTGGATGTTCTGGGCTCTGTGCAGACACCGCTGGATCATGCTCACAGCCTGGTAGACAGCCCCTCTCCAAAGAGTACACAGAGATCAGCACTACAACAGAGATCACTCAGTGATACGGATAAAAAGTTTCTCCCTCTGGGACTGGCTCTGGGTCCCCCCAGGCCCCATTGTGGGTTGTGAACTTCAGGCTACGCGGGGAGCCAAGCCTGCGACCTTCCTTGGTGTCAAGACTCACACAGAAGCAGCTTCCTGGGACACCCCATGAGGTGCACAACATCGTGTGCCTTCATGCCTCGCTGTACTTCCATCCTCAGCAGTGTCAGTCACTAGCTGGGAAGATCCCTTTTGCCTGTTCCTCCCCCACATGGCAGAACAGACTCCTATTTCAGCATCAATTTCTATTAGTACGCACTGGATATCCGTCCGTCCCCCCCCTTCTGTCTTTCAGTGCTTGTCCTTGGCTCCCCTTACCAACCTGCAGGACAAATTTTCTGCCTCTTCTGCAAAAGCCTGAGCCCACGAGCTGTGCCGAGCTGGCAAAGCAGGCACTTGAGGAGTGGGAACATTTCAATCCCACTTTACGATTTGCCACCAGAAAGCCAGGCACACACACTGAAATGCTGCCCATGCAGTACCGCAGTGTCTTCTGTAAGAAAACATGGATTTCTGCCACTAGACAGACACAGAAACTAGTAAGCTATTCCCTGCATTCTTTTATCCCCCTGGGCACCCTGTGTAAGGGAAACCATTGATGCTTGCCATCAGATAGACACACAAACTAGTAATAAAGTACCCATGATTCACTGCACTTTTATTCCTTGGGGTACTTCTGAAGAGGGAGCTACTGATTTCTTACTTATGTTTAAATGATTTGTGAAGGGAAAAAAAATCTATTTTATAGCCCGTACTGTTAGCCATAGGGGAATCTGTTTTCTGCGAGTTCTGTATTTCGTGTGATAGATAGCTTTCCTCTAATCACTTATCTTTATTTTGGTTGTTTTAGGAAGCTAGAGTTTTCCCTTATCTTGTAATTTTGATCAGTTAAAAGTTGCTGTCTATGGGGTGAAACATCAAAGCCCTCCTGGTTTCTGCATTTACTCATTTCAATAGGAGATTTCCCACCATGAGGGACAGGATCTTTAGTGCCTCATCATTTACAACACGGTAGCCCTCTCCAGTACATGCAATTACCCTAAGGATCATGTAAAAGCAAAGAAGCTGACGAGAAACAGACATGCCGAGTAGCTTTCCTAAAGTCACACGGAAAGTCTGGCAGAGCCAGGCAGAAGCGGTGCCCTGGTCGCCAGACAGATACGCTGCCGCTCACAGCTTCCGAGCTCCTGCACGGAACAAGCCCAGCACGTGTGGAAGGGAACTGTCAGGGGAAGAGCAGCCAGGACGCCCTGTCCTGCCAGCCCTGTGCTGGGGAGGCCACAGCCGTCACCTCTGTCCTCCAAAGCAGGAGACTGCAGGTTCTGCCCGTAGCCAGGGGCTTGGACACCACGGAGACAGCCACACTGCGGCAGCCTAAATAAAGATAGAGGTCTCCACGTTCTTCCAGCAAGGGGAATCCTATTCCCAAGACAGACTGGAGCCACATCATTGCATAATGCTCTAGAAAGCACATCATCTCCTGGAACTCCCACGGCACGGCACGACCACAGGGCATATTTTGGTGAGTGGTGTGAATATGGCCCTTCTTCGCCATTTCCTTTCCATATTAGTCACATTAAGTCCTGCTCTGCTTTCTGCCTCTGGAAGCCTAGCACGAGCTCTGTGTCTGGTCAGGGAAGAAAGCAAGCAAAGCATTTTCTGTAGGCAAGAATCCACAGCTCAAAACCACCTAATAATACGTCTCAGTTCTTCCTGACTTGGTAGTGTCTGCACTGGAGAGGCCAAGGTTTGGAATAGAAGGAGTTGGCCAGGACAAAAGTGCACTGGCAGAGCTCTGTGGAGGCACTCACGCAAATCCTGCCCACACTACATCTGGATCCATCCAGGGCTTTCATGATCACTGGATTTGCCAACCTTTTTTTTTTTTTTTTTTTTTTTCTTTTTAAAGCAAACAATCAATAAAGGGAGAGAAAAAAAAATTAAGTAGCTGCTTGGCCTGAAGTTTGCTGCTACTCAGGAACTTCCCACATTGTGCTAAGTGAAAGCAAAGCAGGAAGTGTCCTCGTTTGGGTCCCAATTCGCACCCAAATCCTTGGCCTCAGCAGCATCTGTTCTTTCAGGGAGGCTCAAATGCTTGGATGTGGCTGGTGAGCTCTTAAAGCTGCTGGGCCAAACAGGCAGAGTTCAGGGCTGAACTGGCTGAGAGGCAGCCTGTTTCTGTGCATTTCTCAGGGAGAGGTTGCTGACAGAGTCCTTCAGGAACCCAGGCTGGAAAATAAAGCTGTTGTTCAAGCAGGGAAGTCCTTCTGAAGATCAGAAGTGGAGTAGCAGCTTGCTTCCACGTGCTAACATTTGCTACTGCCACTGCAAGTTAAATGGCAGCCCTGAGATCAGCACCCGCAGCACAGGGCTAAGAAGGGAGCTCAGGGAGCACCACGGCTGTTCTCCGTGCGTTTCTCCCCAGCCTGCAGAGGCAACCAGCATCCACAGACTTCAGTCCTACCAGGCTGCCCAACCAGCCTTCAAATCCTTTAGCAGGGAAGACTCTTTATTTGACTGAGTTAATGCAGACTAACTTATGAACCGCCTGGGGCACCGCAGCCTTTCCTATTGTCTACAGGCAGGTTTCTGTGCTTCTTCCTCTACCTTGAGAGGACAGCCTGAATATTCATTGGAGTTATCTGCACGCAGAGACCTTATTCAGAGGACTCCTGCTTTTAGGACAGAGACACAGAAGCAGACACAATAACCTTCCTGGTGAAGGTGAAGATAACACCTTGTGGAACAACAAATTCAACATCACCAAATATTTCAAATATTTATCCTATAAAGAAATATTCCTCCTCCCTGCTGCCAACTGTTTACCATCATCTAACTTCAGTGAGAACAGCCTCCTTTCCATAGGCATAATCAGTTTGTCTTTATGGGGCATTACAATAAGAAATCTTCTGAAGATTATCTCTTATGTGCAAATTATTAATTCAAGGTGAAGAGCTGGAATCATCCAAGAGACACAGAGGCTGCCTGAAGCAGAGGTACAGATTCTGGAAGGAGCAACTAAACACCTCATTAACTGAGTTTCATACCATTTAGTCTGAGTGACTGAATATTTCCAACACAATTGAAACTGTGGTACTCTGAATTAATGTTATTTTTAATAAAAGGAGGCGTTGAGTTGCCTTCTTTGGTGTGCATTGTGGAATGTTTCTAACTTCCCTACCAGACACGGCTGCATTTGAGTGATATTTGTGAGGCACTTGGAGAAGAAATGTGCTATGTAAAATTAGAGATTATGCCAAACCTCAGTGTTGGATTAATACGTCTGTGTGAATTTAGAGGATGAAAAGCCATCTTCCATTTGATGGCAGGGTGTCAAATTCCATGTTAGTGTAAACTGATGCAGGCAGTTAATTATAACAAAGTTATTCCAGTTATACTGACAAAGAATCTGACCTTGGTCCATTTGCCTGAAATGAAACAACCAAAATCCTGGGTCTGAACATGCCAAAACTCTATATTTAAACTGGCATCTTAGTTTTGCCTTTTGGGCTCACTTTTGTTTGTTTATTTTAAGATGGATCTTCTTATAGCAATAATATATTGCTATACGAATGTACTGCAGTAAAAACTAGCAGAGAAAAGTGACAAATCAGAAGAAAAGATTATTTATAAATTACAGAATTTTAGAAGTATTAGATTTTTTCAGGTGAAAGTTTTGTATGCTCACCTGAAATTGCAAAGTGAGCACATACGGCAGTTCAAAGAAAGAATAGGTTTCTCTTCAGCTCTAAGGAATTAATTCCATGTTCTCAAACTCTAAATATATCCCTCCCACAGTTTGGTAAATGGCACATTGTGAAAACTCACTCCCTGCTAGTGCATGAAATTAGGATGCTGCAGTCCAACAGCATCGATTCTCCTTTGATTAAGAACCGAGCAGTGCAGTAGCACTAATATCTCAAGCCAGATCCCTTCTGCTACAGAGGCCACAGCTAATACAGACCTCAGCAAACAGATCTCTGGGACCATTTTCAAAGTGGTTTCAGTGTCTCACTGGGAGATTTTTGCTGGCTAAATTAGCAAAATTCAGAGCATACATTAGGTCTGTGACTCCAGTTAATGAGTCCTTTGTTTTATTAGATGAACGGGTAAGAAGGGTCATTTTCTAATACACTTTTTCCCAGCAGAGTAAAATATCCACCACTGAAAACAGCCATAGGCGATCCATTATTTTTTATATTACTCATGTAAGTCACTCCTTACAAATAATGAACACTCATAACTAAGCACTGCTCAGAAGAATAAATGACTAACCAGATTTTATCAGTACACAAGCTAAATTCAATGATTTATGAAGAAATCTTGGTCCCGTCTAATGGAATTTTCCCAAAATAAATTCATGTAAACAACTTGCCACAAAGAGGCAGTCAGTGCTGGTTGGTATGTGTAAACAGCTTTAACAGTTGAGAATATAATCTCCTTGACTGCTGGGCAGTCTGGGGAGATTCATGCAGAGTCTCCGTTCAGAAAACCACCTTTGGCTCTGATCCTCCTGACATCATAATGCCACCCATTTCAGTAGTTTTTAGCAAATGTTACTATCATCATAGAGGGGCAGAATGATTTTGCCTCTCAAAGCCAGCACAATTTTTACAGTCCTCATCAGAATCTCAGGATGCTATTCATGTGTAGGGAGGAGGTGAGAAATGGAAAAAAAATCCAACTCCTGAATAAATGTATCACAGTCTGTTCAGCTTCCAGGGATGGATTATCAATACCTTTTTACATGTTCCTAGAATCAAGCTGAAAGTCCATTTCAGCCGTATTAACAGGTTGCAGTCATTCTTAACATGTTTCCATGGGAACTTCTGCTTTCATGGTCTCTAACTGCAAGGTGAAGTCAGATATTTGATAAATTATCTCACTGATGTTAATTAGTCCTGTTAGAAGATAACACTGAAAGCAATGCCTGTAAACTAATCTTTGCAAGTGACTCAAACCGATTTGGACTGATTCCCAAACAACCTAAAGCTCGGTTCTTTCAGACGGAACCAAACCATTTACAAAGTTTGCATCATTATCAAAGATGTTTCCTTCTCTGCCTTAACTCATCCTTAAAAGCAACACATCACACTCAGCATCAGTTCTGATAGAATAAGAACCAAAAGGGAGCCTGGCTGAGTACCAAAACTGCAAAAGACAGTTAGCTTTTGCTAATAACTATTCATAAATATAGCATCATTAGCTGTTTCTTGGGGATGAAAGCTACAGTACAGCAAGTTCTACAGCTCAATGGAAGAAGAAATCCTGTACTATATGCAGAGATTTTACAGGCACTAATAAGTACCTTTTTTAGATTCGTAGAACTTTGGAGGCCTGATTTCCCAATATGTCTGCTGGGTGGATGAAGACTGGTGTATTTTTAAAGGGACTAGTGATTTTGCATGCCTCTGCTGGGTTGCCTAACTTGCGCCAGCCCTGAGAACAGCCTGATAGCTTGAGGATTTCCAAAAATCTGTTGCTTTGAGGTATCTCTGCATAACACCTCATCAGTCACTCCTCAACTCCAGCCAGTGACAAAAAACCCTCTCCAAACACTCCTTGCTCCTGAAGTCGCCGCTGAAGCCAGACAGGGTGCTTGCTCATAGAGATGTAAGATTTAATTTGCAATTGGAACCAAATGCTGCTGTTAGATAGTTGGTGGTTGTGATCTTGACCTGGAGGTGATTGAAGTGGTTCTTATGACTTTTATCATGTAACTCTAAGTTAGACCAGTGTCAACGAGATCAGTATTTACTTCCAGTGCCTCACGTGGCCACCTGATCAGCTTGCTCTCATGTGAATTGTGAGCTGTTTTGGAATAGATTTGCTTGAATATTGAACTTGTTTCAAATTTTAGGTTCATTTGGTTAAAACTGAAGGAAGTATCTTTAGCCACCTGAATTAAAGGATATTATCCATGCATGGCTTTTACATTAGAATAGTTTCATTTTGAAATAAGAACAGAACAGTTCAGTTCAATCACTGGCACAAAAATAATACCACTATCAGATAATGGAGACTTCATAGGAAAGATATACCTGATGTTAGACAGCTTCGTAAGTAGGCCAGCAGCCAGTTCTAATGGAAAAACAGTCTGTGAAGAATTCCCAGCATATTATATTCCCAAGCTTTTTAGAAGCTATATTCTGGCTAATCAAAAACCAGAAGCTATGTCTTCAGCAGACATAGAATAACACCTTTGCTGAAATACATCAGCTAAAGATCAGGCCCACAGCATGTATTTAAGATTTTTAGCTATGAACCCAATTCTTTTTTTTACCCACCTAGCTTTAATCATGTGTGACTGCACTTGAAGTTGATATGTTCAAGGCAATGTGAATGAAATGGGAAGTGAAGACAGATCACAATGGTGGCAATTTACAGTGACTTTGCAGAAATGGATCTACCGGGAGTAATGCAAGAGAGAAGTCACACCTCTGTGCCTTGTACATACCATTTGCATACCCGTTGGCCAGCTTATATCCTAGAGCTCAGAGGACTCCAGATAGAGTGGAATCAATCAGCCCTCAGCTGCAAGGCGTGCAGTGAACACATGGAATCAGTGCAGTTGGGTTTAAAGCATTCTGTGCAAACATGGATTAATCTACAAAAAGAAGTTAATGAAGCATGAAATGCGAGTGGTATTTATGTAGCATCTGGGCTATAGAGAACTGTAACTGTGATAACTTTGAACCTCCCTCTTGGAAAGCTCTTTTCCTAGTCTCCTTTTTATAAAATGTTATTTGAGGTCATGTATATGGAGACGTTGTACACTGTTGAGAACTGCTGATGTGCATTAGCTTGGTTTACCAATACAACTATTTCTGTCCCCTTACAGATTGTTTGCCAATCTTAATACCATCCTGGATGCTTAGATTTATGATTAGCTTTATGCATAGTGTATACACAGAAATAGCATTAGATATTCAAATCACTTGGAATGCTGATTCCACAAATAATGGATCTTTACAATATTGGACAGCACTGTGAGTAGCACATTGGACAGGAAGGCAGGACATAGAGATGCTTACAGTTCTCATCTAAAATGTAAGCTTAAACTTTTATATTGTAGAATGATATTAAAAGTTGATAAACTATAGTTCTAAAGATCATCTGTGAATTGGGTCCTTATTATCTGCATTTTATGGTGGTAGAGAACCTCATCATATACTATAGCTCTAAAGGGCATGTTGGAATTTCTAATTTTCTACTCACATACCTAACTCCCTAGGATCTTTAAACATCTGCAACATAAACACCAGTGACATCTTCACATCTACAGTGCAGCATGGCTGAAAAATCGGTAGTCCTTGGCCACTGGTATCTCTGGCCACCAGTGGCCATGAATGAGTGTCTTTCACAGTGAAACCTCTTCTCTATAGACATGAGTGCCTTTATTCTTGTTCCCGCTATCATAACTGAGCCTGCGGCTATAAGTTAATTAATGACCCGTTACAGTTTCACACAGAAGCCTTTTTTGAGAAATCATCCTGTTTGTACTTCCAAGTGGCCACTCCTGCAGCCCTTTCCTCTATCAGTAGCCTCACTGACTGGTGAATAAACCACGGGCTTGGTCCTGAGCCCTTCGGGAGTTAGTTTTGGAATGAGCTGACAGCTCGAGGCAGCTCACTGCTTGGTGTGTTAACCCAATTATGTTTGACATCTGAGGTCAAAAAGATCATTGGAAATGTCCCATTGCTGATCTTCTGAGGAGTCTCAGGGTTTCTCTCCCCTGACAGCTGGCTGTTAAACTGCCTGTCATAGATGCCACAACCAGACAAATCTCTTCCTGCAAATGTGGTCCCTGGAGCTGCTACTTTGTGCAATTTCTTCTTATCTGTACACAAAGCGTCTTGCTTTGTCTAATTATTGATATGGCACCAAAAGCTATTAACTATAAATTCAAAATCTTGGACTATTTATCTGAGCTAGCGAGAAGATCAAAGCTAGCTTTTACATAGGTAGCTGGGTATACTAATGTCACTGAACAGGAGAAAAGCAGTCTAAAAAGGGAAAATAGAAAATGCCATATATTGCTTTTTACCATATGTTGCTTTTAATACTTGTATTTCTTTTACAACAAAGAAGAATTTATACTACTATACTATAGTATATATATTATACTAATCTATACTACTGTATTAGGGCTATTTAAAGCAAATCCCAAGGCATTGCAAATTGTTTAATTTAATTTCCATCCAACTAGCACAGCAGCCATGAACTCCAGGATAATGACACTATTTTGAAAGTTTTAAAATGCAACAGAAAACTCACCAAACTTTTATTTTCTTCCAGTTCACCTCCTGATATTTATGTCCTTAGGGAGAGCTTGGGTCAGACTATAAAGCTTTTACCCCAGAATTACAGGGGCTATTGGAAATGAAAGCAGAGATTCTTGTGCATCCACACGAAACAGGTTGCAGGGCTCTGAGCAAGGCACCAAGCACTGCAAGACTTACAACAATGTGAGGTTGTGGATGCCCCATCCCTGGAGGTGTTCTATAATACAATTTTATGACTATTTACCAGCACTGTATTCATTTCAGCTGTGTGATGGTGAATTACACCAGGCAATACAACGGCCCCTCAATCATCTGGGAAGCAAGAACCTTACTTCTGCTCTACACCCACGGCAGGCCAGACACCCCTCACAGCCGCACGTATATAAGTGTGCTCACCGTGTCGTGGCACAGCGTGCAGTTGCTCCCAGGCCTTCTCCTCAGGCCCTCACTGCCGGAGGCCTGGACGCCTCCCGCGGCCCGGCCCTGCCATCCCAGTACAGCGTGCAGCCAGGCGACCTGCGCTGCTCCTGCTCTCTGGGGTGCGACATGGCAGCGTGGGGAGAGAGGCTTGGGCACCTCGCAGGGACTCAGGAATCCTCCTGGCTGGGCCCCAACCCCAACTGCACACCCAGCAGCAGCTCTCGTGCCCCGGGGATGCCGTGAAGCGGAGCCTGGCATGAGCAACGTGCGGGACCCCACTGGTGCTCGCGCAGGCCGGAGCTGGAACAGCTACACGTGTCAGGTAGGGGTAAGCCAGAAAATGGTCCCCTACTACTAAGACCACCAGAGGCCCCAGGAAAGCCTCGTGTGGGTGGTTGCAGCTGGCCACAAAGTGTCGCTGTTACCCCAGATTTTGGAGCTGCTCACTCATCTTTCATGCTACAGCGTTAGGCAGTTGAGAACACAAAACAACTGTCCCTTTAAAATGAAATATATATATATATTTATCTGGTATCATCTCTTTGTCTTTCCTTTAAAATGCCCAACTTTTTCTCCCCTGTCCTCCCCTCCTCTTTTCTCTTGGGAAACAGGATTCCTAAGCTCTGCTTGGAACCAAAGTTCAGATTTTTTGGCAGCACGAAGGGACTCAAATGAGAGCTAAATTAAACCTTTTCAAAACTTCCCCAGCCAGCCGGGTAGCAGACAAGAGGCACATTCCAGGACCGTGTGGGAGATCTGAGCTGAGGCAGACAGCAGAGGCAGAGGTGATGCTTCCAGCTCGCGCTGAGGTGCCGACCCGTCTGCGCTGGCTCCGTCACAGCAAGCGTCGTGGCTACTGTCCCCACCAAAGTAAGAACCCCTCCCAGATATTCTCCTGGCCAGGCAGAACATTTGTTGTATCCAGAAAGGACAGTACAGCAGCGGAGCAGCACGCTGGGATTATGGGGTGGATTTATGGAAGTTCAGTACAGATGACAGTGAGCAGAAGCAGGAGTGCTTTCAGTCAGGCTGCAGTTTGGATTTGGGGACAACACAGAAGGCCACACAGAAGAACCCAACAGAAGTGGACATCCCTTATGCCTCCCCTGTTTTCTGTTTGGGGGCTGCTCAGAACATCCAGAAGACAGGTTTCTGGTTGGGTTGTGGGCAATGACATCCCCTTGCCATTTCTTTCCTTTTGAAAGCAGCTTTGAAGCAGGGCTGAGCAGCACATCCAACAGAAGCAGGATTTGAAGAAAAACTCCAAAAAATCTCTTTCTAGAACTGTGCTGAACTTCTGCTGAGAATGCTTAGAAAACTTCAGCTTTGGGAAATTTTACATTTTGTTACAATTTCATAACAGTAGGATGTGTATTTGGAAAACCTAGAAATTACTGTTTTTTCTAAGCTTTAAACCAAGATTTTCCCCAAGATCAGAGAAATGGACTCATTTCCACCATTTCCCCATCATTTTTTACACACTGGTTCACCGATTTCTTTTTTGAACAGTGGGATGGAAACATCTAATGCAAGATCTGGTCTCACTGCACAGGGACCATAGCCACATTACACTGACCACAACTGAGCCACACCTGGGTGTACCAACAAAGGAGCCGGTCTATCTTATCCTATTTTCATTTTCTACATGTTTTTCTATGAACGCTGGGGAAGAATCACCATTACTGGTCGCTACGAACAGGCCGGACAAGCATCCAAAGGCTTGAGATAACCTAGTTTCAGAGCAGGCAGAGGGACAGGACTAGACTCTTTGGGTCTATGATTCTATGGCAACACCACAATCTCTGCAAAACTGTATGGTTTGTTCCCAGAACCATAAATCTAGCCTGGCATCATTGGAAACTCAGTGCTAGAGACCTTGGTTTAATTTCAGATTTACTGCAGTAACCAAAACTGAACAAAGTAAGCCCAAGTCTGAGCCTCCTACCTGAACCTGTGATTTGTGGAGTGAAAGTTGCTTGCATTTTCTGGTACTTACAAATTCCTACTGGATCAGAAATGTCACAATCATTTTATGTCACGGCTTACAGAAAAAAACAGGAGTCAGAGCTGTTGCCCCAAACAAACTCTTAAATCTTAATCTGTTGGTGGATGATGAAGGAATAGTTCAGTGTACTAATTTTTGTGGAATTATCTAATGTCCTCATGTAAATGAAAGACTGTTGTGTCAGGCAGTCACTGAGCCTTTAATGAGAACATCAATTTCTGCTCTGTGACTCAGCGTTTTCCTTGATGGTCCCTACCAAAGTTAAGAAGGGCAAAAATATATGCAGTTTTTTATTGACTGATCCCCAGCCCCATGGAAATGCCCTTCATCTTTAACAATTAAGACTCCATCAACTACTGTACCATTAAGTGAATTAAAACTCATTTACTTATTTTACTCTAATTTATCTATCCAATGTTATAACTGAAGTCATAGTCCACATGCCATAGTCCACATGCCATCGCTGACCTCTTTACTCCTGGGGTTTGCATACACTAAATAAATATCGGATCCCTAATCAATAGATCCAAACTAATGAGCACCATAATGCTTGCTGGTCAAAACTGGCATCTCACTGCATTGTCCTAAGGCCACCTAAAATTTGAAATTACATTTTAAAAACTACATTTGATTTTTACTTCATTTAAAGTAGACAATCAAACTGTCTGCAGTAAAGTGTATCTAAAGAGTTCATACCTTCCACTTGAAAAAGCACTGGACAACCTCTTAACGAGATAAGAATCTAATTATATATGTTTAAAATGACATTTAGAGGCCCAGTACTTTTCATACTCGGTCTCAGATCTTAGAGCTGGCATCTGTTTCTCCTTTTAGTTAAGGAAAGGAAAGACTATTTACATATTCTTAGGAGTATATCTCCAATTAAATCTTTTCAGAACTGCACTCTCAACATCTCATATTAAGTTTCTTGGCAGACAAGTATCTTTTTCTTTAAGAGATTTATTTATTCAGTTGGATACTTTTTTCATCCTTTGCTGGGCATTTGGAGTCTTCAGCCTCACCATCCTATAATTAGAAAAATGACCCTGCTCAGAAGTTTTAGAGCTCTGCTCCAAAATTTATTCACCTTTTTAGTGATGTGGCTTCATCTAACAATTGCCCTTCTGATAATCTGCAGCAGCAGAGTGGAGTAAATTCAATCAGGGATTTAGAAATTTATGTTATTGTCAAAGACTAACATCCAAAGCAAGAAACCAGATTACTGAATGATAAATAAGACTTCCACATTTATCATTCAATGAGAGGGGAAGGTGGGTGGGAAAGAAGAGCAGCACAGGGGAAATGCATACTTGCTGAGGACTTTCAGAAGTCACAGGACAGTCCTTTTATAACAAATTCTTTCTTTCCGATGGATGCATAAGCAATTATTTCTACCCCTCCCAAACCATAGGTACAGTATCCCATTTCCTAGCTTCCCTAATCAAATCTGTATGCATTTTCTATTTAGTTTTCAGATAACTGAGCTGTCTGCCCAGGTGTCTCAGCATAGACCAAGTGATTATATTCGACATCAGCTCCCCGGCGTCTCATCTACCGCCTTCACAGGGTAGAAGAACAGAAGCATATTCTCACTTCTCCAGATATCTGACAAAAGGATGTCTTTTGCAACATGCCAGGAAAGTCAGATCTGGACTACTTTGGACTAGAGTAGGAAGCAGATTCCAGAGTATTTCAGACTCTTCATAAAAGATACTCTGTCAGCACCCTCTGAGTAATGGAGTGGGGCGGATTCCTCCCCCTCTCGCAGCGCTGCTGTTGACATCAGTGCCAGCAAGACTCACTGGGTCTGCCCTCGGTGGCACCACTGTGAATCTCATTGACCTCTGAGTTATTCTTCTTTTGCACAACACTGGAATCCAATTTACCAGAAATAGATATTCAGGATTTAGTATCTAAGATCAGTAAATAGAAGCAGTCTTTGGCCTGTTAGATCTAAACTGCATTTCCTTGTTATAATAGAAGTCCAAATTCAGTTCAAGTCCTTGTTAAGTCTAGGCCCAGTGTGGGTAACACTTCCCTGGTATCCAGCCTTGCCATCTGTACAACACACAAGCAATGCTAGCTGCATTTTCTGACAAACACATGGACTTCTCAATCTTCCAAAGGTACCAGAGACCAGGTTCAGGTGTGCAACCTCCATAATTGTGCTCCCTTCACAGGGGGCCACCAGAGCTACAGAAAAAAACATGTTTCCAGTATGCAGCCATATAGCCTATGCATCCTACCTGCATTTTCATCAAGGACTTTCACTCTGAATCACACTTGACAGGAACCTCTCTGTTCCCAGCACAGCAGAATGACCATTTAGGTCAGCCCTGAAGTTCAACAAAGTTTTTTCAGCCACTCTCCAGCTCCTGCTTTATGGGAGCAAGGAAATCTTTGTGGTGCTCAGGGACAGACCAGACCACATGACGTCAGTTTAAAGAAAGTCCCTGTCTAAAAATAATAATAATAATAAAAAAAATTAAACCCTATGACCAAAAAGTCAGTTTGATACAGTTTATCATTTGTTTTGTATATGCTCTGGTCCACAAAGGGGAGCTGGAAACCCTTGCCTCAATATGATGCAGCACATCGATGGCCTATTCAGAAGCAGGAGGCCTCAAAATAAGCTGTGAGTGATCGGTGCTTTTACTTCTCTTCCATACTGCTGATTTCAAGGCAATTCCTTCCATGTTAAGAACCAGATGAGATTCTGTCTCCAGAGCAAGACAGAGGCTGTAATTCCACCCAGGGGACGGGGTGTGGTTTGCAGACACCGATAAACCACGGCACATCCCCTCTTGTGGTTCATGATGTCATTGGAATGACTCAATACAACTACAGCCCTGTGTCAGTCTGCGTGTATATTATTCTACTGAAATTAAAGCTTTTGAAATAGGAGCTTATTGTTTTTAATAACTTCAGTTATATAATTCCTTTCTCATGTTAGTGCTTCAATAAACATTTCTCATGTTAAATTTTACTCCAAACCTATCCTTGCCAGTTTTAGGCTCAGAGCTGATATATTGGAATAATCCTCTTCGTTTTAAGTCCCACAGACACTGTGCTGTTCACATGATGTCATTCTGTGTATATTCCTTCATTTACTACTGGTGAGTCATTATTATCGTAGCTAATAGAAAGAGGATTATCTCTTTATTAAATCAAAGGCATGGCATTTTGTTGTTGGTGGTGGTGTGCCTCCTTGATTTTTAACCCTTTCAATTACATGAGTCAGGATTTTTCATCATGGGCCGTAGTCAGTAACAAGAACATAGCTGCTGCTAGAAGCTTGCAACAAAGTGGTCAGGGAAATTAAGGTACAATTCCTTCCTCTGTCATAAACCTCCTGGATGACCTTGGGTAAGCCACTTGGAACCAAAGCAGCAACAAGTGTCTAAGTCTTTGAGAGTCAGGATCTTTGTCTGACACCTTTTAATTCATAAAATTAATCTGTACCTCAACGGCAGTGTTGTGATTATAATATATTACAAAGGCAGCAGCAACACTCATAATAAGGCTTTAATATAAATGAAGTGATCAGCAATGTGACAGAAACAGTAAGAAACAAGGCTAGCTGTGAAAGATGTACAAACTCTACCATACAGTTCAGAAAGCAAATATTTATCCCAGTAATCTTTTCTAGGGAGCAGCTCTCATGCAATATAAGTTTTTTTCAGAAGGCTGCAGAGGTATGAAGAACTAAGAGATTAGCTAGAGAACTTAAAAATGTCTGCATGAGAAACTCTTTTTTTTTTTTTTTTTTAATAGGAAATTTCAATGCTTAAAATGTTTTCATTCTAAATTAAAATCACATATTTTCCCCAGGAATAAAGATTTCTAAGGTCTTCCAAGATTTAGAATTAGCTTACTATTTGGCTTAAAGTTAAATCATTTCATTCTGGCAAAGCAAAACCCCTTTCAGTACAATTATGTAGAAACAATAAGGTACCATACTAAATGCAACTACATTTTACTGAATATCTACACTTCCAACCTCAGCATCAACTCAAAATCCAAACATTAATAAAAGTGATAAATTCAAAACAAAATATTTCAACTTCATAAAATCTTCCCTCAAAGCCAAGATGCTTCTTTTTCTTTCTCATGGAAAAATTTGTCAAAATTGATACCCTCCCTGGAGAAGCATTTCAATGTTAGTGAAACTGCATTTATCAGCAGAAAACCGCTCTGTCAAAAAATTTCAAAGAGCTCTCTAATTTAAACAGTGATTGCTCCTGTGATAGAAACAAAAGCTGTCCATTTGCACTATTGCAAGAAGAATGATTCCAGAAAGCAGCTCCTAGACCAGTGATATCTCTTTACAGTAATCTCAAAGTCTCCATGAATGGCTGGTAAGGAGGCATTAGAATGGCCTTCCATCAATCGTGGCTTTCTCTGCTTTAAAGCAAAAGATGCCAAGTCAGCCATCACCTTAGAGGAAACAGCAGCTGCGGGTAGAATGCACAAGATTGAATGAAATCTTACTGGCACATTTCCTTCTCTTATCTACCCTGAAGCCCATTATCAGACAGTGGATTATAATAAAGAACACAAGGTTGAAACAATTATCCATAGATTCTTTTGAGGACTCACAAATCTGCTAATGTTACTAACAAGCTGAGTTACCCATTGCAGAACACTTCAGCACTCCAGACGAAGGCTTAGCTGTTAATGAAACCTAAATCTCAGCTCCAGAGATAAATTTCAAGCTTCTTGTGGCTTAAACCTGGAAGCCAATACATCACGGAAACTTTTAAGAATTATCTAAAGAACAAATAATGTTGGTAAGTCGCCATAATGAAATCTCGATTTCATGTCTGAGGGATCTAAGAAGCCAACATATTGTCACTGAAATAATTTCTTATGTTTTTGTGATGGCATGCCAAAATCCACCATTAAAATACTGTGGCAGTGGTCTCAGAACCAGGATACGGATCCCTTTAAGAGGAAAGAACAAGCTTCTGGATTCACAGCCTTACCAGTATTTTAGTGACCGGTGTCAATCTGGTACTGAGAAAGTAAATAGCTTTAAAGATGCATGTCCTCAGTGTGATGCCACTTCAGTAACTAGGAGCCAGGAAATCCAGGTTTACAGCTCACCTTTGTAACAGATTTCCTTCATTACAATGGAAAGGCTTTTTCCCTAAAAAAAAAATAACTTTAAAATTATATTGAAGTTATTTTATCATCATATTTTTTTCATGTTACGACACCGTTTTGTAAGAGGTGCTTGTTTTGGAATAAGAACGCCTTTTCTGTTAAATAGGTATGTATAATTTTCAAAAGAGCATATGCTAAATGGGAAAGAGCGGGGGAAACAAGGCATTCTTATTCCAGAACAGTTATCCAGACAGATCTGAAATGGGATAACTGCAGTGGTATAGACAAGCTTTGAGACAAGCTTATGAGACACCTTGGGCCCAGGCCACAAAATACCTTGAGGATTAGGGTCCAGACCTTGAACTTGACTTGATACTCTTGGAAAGCTGGGGCAGAAACCGATGGACAATTTGGTATTCTCATTGCAGCGGTTCCTGAGGAAGTGCCTTACAATGTGATCAACAACAAAATCTCTGTCCTTCAGCACTCTAGCTGTACAGTAGGCATATGTAATGGGGATAATAGATATCATGCATATAACCAGACGCTACAAAAGCTTTTTGTCAATCATTTCAATTTAGGCTGGAAATATCTAAAGATTAATAAGCTTTGTGTATTACAGAAGCACTTAAAGACGTCTTGATAGAAATATACCAATAATAAACTATACCTTTAACAGATGCTTTCTTTAACAGATCAACTGTACTGTGCTGAAGAAACACCGCACTTAACCTCGACTGCATAAATCAGTCATTAGAAGCTACTTCCCCATCTCCTTATTTCATATACAAATGCAGGGATTTGTGTGAATGTCTACAAAACGTATAGGTAGACACCACACTGTACTCGCACAAGCTTACCCGGACCTAAGGCACTCCCCACTAGAGGGGGAAGAAGAGCAATTGCTTTGGCTGAACATAACATATGAACATATGTTTTGGCATGAAACATAACAATCAAAACCACAGTCAGGAGAGTAACATACAATTCTAAATGGAACTTGAAAACTTGAGAAGTCATTTAAGGGAACCACATTAAATGCTAAAATGTTTAATGGGACCCATGTGTCTCAGGCAGAGAAAGAGAGTGAGAGAAATGTAACAGAGGAAATCAAGGAGACAATATGTCTGTGCGACTTGTTCTAATTAGGGGCACAGTGCTGGTGAGGATCATTCATTATAATTTAGTTAAATCTTTAGCATGGCAAAGGCACCTCTGTATAGTGGTATAAAACAAAAGACCCCCAGTCGTAAACCAAGTTAAGGCCCATAGAACAGAGGTTAATTTCAGTCATTTGTGAATGCTAAAGGCAGTACATCACATGAATACCAGCACTTCTTTATTACCGCAGAGTTGTGCTCCAGCTAGCAGATGTCTGCAAATTTGGCATGTGGGGGGTGGTACTGGGGAGGGCAGTGGCGCATTGTCTCCAACTTGTCTGTCGCTTAACTGAGTAGATCTGTCTGTTTCTTTTAGCAGGGGTGGGAAAGGAGTTCAAAGAAAGAATCAAAACAATCCATCCATCCAAGCTTTGGAATATCTGAACTGAACCCAAATATCACCAAGCACTTCCCAATCTCTGCTTTGAAACAAGAGAACGGACGATGATTTGCAGCCGTTTGGGATGATTTACACGCACGCAGCATGTGTAACACTTACTGCAGCGTTATTTTAAAACTTATAAAGCATCAGAAGGCTGAACGGGGGTCAGGTTCAGGTTTGTGACACCAGCTTGCGTCATTGCGCAGCAGAGCCGCAGAACAGCTTCGGTTGCACTTCCTCAGAGCAAATCAGGGACACAGCAGACCCAATTCACATCGCGTTTGCCATTGTGTATTTCAGGAGTAATTCTAGTTAAATATGGGTCAGATTCTTAGCTGGTGTAAAGCAGCTGAGCTGCCTGCATTCCAGTGCAGATAAACTAATTCACACGAGCTGAACACCGGCCCGGCAGAATTACGTTGCTGTAAATCCAGTGCGAGATCAGAACGGAGTTAACCTGGGTTAGCACTGGTGGAACTGAGAACAGAATTTAACCCACAACATTTTGACACCGTTCCAAATATTTGTAAAACCCATATTAATTTTGAGTGTAAATGTGCCAAATTCACCCTGGTGTCATTCAGAGTCCAAAAAAATTACACCCTAGGGATAAATTTGGCTCTGCATATTTAATCTAAGTACACGGCATCATCCCAGCAAGGAAAGCAAATGAGCAATAAACATAAGTTTGCTGTTGGATGTTGTCTCTCTACTCCTCAGCTTTCTAGTACATTTTGTTTTTGGAGCTTACTTAAACGAGCAGTTTATGGTTTGATCAAGCCCTAAACAGGAAACCTAAAGGGTTTATAAAACATTGAGTGTTCTCATTACAACTGACCTAAAAAACTCCAAAGCGGCAATCTTCCTTTCTATTATACCTGCTGTTACTGTGACGGGAATGTTTTCTAGTGGTTAACGCAGACATCAGGGAGTCACGACTCTTGAGGTCTAACTCTCAGCTTTGCCACTGACTTGTTGTGTGGGCTAGGGGGAATCATTTAAGTCCTCTGTGCGTGAGTTTACTTATATGGTGTGGGACAATTAATGATCGCCAAAGGGCTTTGGGTTCCTCAGATGGAAACAGAAGGGTTAGTGTTCAGAAGTATGACAGGAATGCCCTCCCCTTTTCTATGTGACATTAGGGTAACACACTAATCAAATTACACCATAAAATAGCCATAATAAACATTACAGTACCATAAAAACAACAATACTACTACTAAGGCATAAAGATAATAATACAGAGTTATTTATAAAGCTGCTCACTACAATGTTGCCAGGCACCTTAAATGCAAATCTGAGTACATCTTGGACCAAAACTGCTTTTGATGCAAGTGGAACCTCACCAAATTCTTGAGAACCACAGCTCAGGTAGGGCCGATCAACATGACACTGCTCCTCTCAGGGAACTCCAGCAGGTTTCACCAGAAAAAGCTCTGGCTGCTTACACACTTTCTGGATGGGAGCAATAAAAATTCTGATAAAGAACACTCAAAAAAAAAAAAAAAAAAAAAGATTGAAAACGTAGATGAATCGCCTTTCTTGGACTCTAGAGCTCCACTCTCCCACAACTTTTGGAACAAGGTCTGGAGGCAGCACTCTTCATTGTCTTCTTCAAATGCAGTATTTCGCCTCTTGCACTTGTGTTGCTGTGAGATGGCAAGCTCCCTTTTTGAAGGGATAGAAGAAAGCATACAGCAAAGATGGAAAGTCAAGGTTACCAGCTCACAATTTAGCTTTAGGTCTCCCCAGTATCTAGCCTTTCCATGCTGCTCCCAGTGCAGAGGTTACCAGCTCAAGCTGGCAGTACCTGGCCAGGACTAGAAGCACAGGACAAGGCCACCACAGCAAAGAGGGGGAACCGGGGGCACAGCAACAGGACTGAAAGCCTGGGCTCGCGTTGCATCTGCCGCTGCCTTAATACAGGCTCTTGGACAAGTCACAACATAGTCTATTTTAAACTAATTCTGCCTCCACGTGCCTTTGAAAGAGGGATTATGAGGGCTGATGTTTGCAGAGTATTTCAGTGATGGACACCACTGTGTGCTGTGTTCCTTCCCCGGTGACTATTAACTAACCGCTTCATGGTGCTGTGACTCAACGGGCCTGTGTTGCCTTTGTTCCAGGCAGAAAATATCATGACTGATTATTTTATTTTTTAATACTTAATGAAATGGCATGGACTTTTCCAGGAATTATTAAGCCATGTATACATATTACATTGCCTGAACTATACTATTTGGACGGGGAGATACCAATCCCAGATTCATCTACAGGTGTATCCTGACCAAGACGCTCACTTGCTTGCTGCCCGAGTTGCAAAGCAGATCATTTCTAATTAGAAATGACCAAATGTGAATTGCCTTGATAAAGCAACTTGAGTGCAATAAATCATACAAATCTTTGATGTGAGGGGCAAAGTAGGTATTTCCAACAGGAAGACCGTGTTTTAAGATAGCAAGAAATACCAGGTGATAAGCAGGTGATTTGTCTAGCTAAACATCAACACAGCACAGAAATGACATAAAAACTTTTTGAATGAAATAAAAATGTTCTGAGGCTCTCTTTTCCAAATGAGGTGAATGTACATTAAAAAAAGCTTTAAACCTGTTTGAGAAGGTAGATGATCAGTTCCAGAGATGAGTCCTATTTCCAGCTTTCCTATCAGGCTACTGTATAAGTCATTGCCCCCTGCGCATTTCTTAAAAAGAAAACTCCTATTCATTTAGATCACAAGTCTGAAAATCAAAGAGCCAAACAGAGCTGTGATAGAGCTGCAGCCAAGGAACACTACAGAGTAGCTCAAACAAGGGGAAAAAGCCCAGAGTGGAGATTAAATGGAGCTTCTGGAGCTGTGGGTGGAGGGAGGAGTGTCCCAGGTGAGGCTGGCTGGGACAACGCAGGCCTGCTGGTGTCCTCGGGGTCTGACACAGTGAACATTTGATGTTTTTGCTGGGGGAAATGTATAAATCAGAGCTCAATGAAAACAAGGGTTAGCCATTTTGTGTGGGAAAAAATAATATGTTTTCTTTTTTTTTCCCTAAACTTTGGACAAGGAACAGGAAAAAAATCTCATGTTCATAAAAACGTACTGGTGGTTAGGATGTAAGCGCTCTTTAACCTATTTATTCTGAAATTAAAAATAAATCACATTTTTTTGGAACTGTACTTTTAAAACAATCCTTTGTTGAAGTAAAAAAGGAAAAAAATCCTGGCTTCTTTATGCTGGCTCCTATGATAAAACGTATGCTCTGATCACTGGCCTCTGAACTGGATACAGGGCTTCCTGCGCTGCTCCTGCCAAACCGGGAATTCTCCCAAACATGATAATCGTTTGTTAGCAAGATCATTACACCAGCTATTTGTAGAAAAATCCCCTTGCTCTAGATAGTTTACAAATAACTTGATTGGCAAAGTGGGAAGATTTATTAGAACTACAGCCTGGTATTTCAGCTGTAATATAATCTGGTTTACTCTGGTTCCTCAACCTGGTTCATCAGGATTCTGATCCAGAATAAAAGAAAAACGTCAAGGGGAGGGATGGCACGTCCTAAGCAAAGCTCATGGGAACAAAGATAATAAAGCCTCAATGTAGAAATATTAGCATACACAACTGGTTGACTGAAAAGGTCTGTACCACCCAGGAACAAATGTTGTGTCTTCCAACATACAAAAGAACGTAAGTAACATTTTCCATCTTGGCCGCTCATAGTGAGATATTCAGGCAATGTTCAAAGTGACGCAGTTTCCCAGATATCTCAGAGGAGAAACATGTTTATGAAAATCACGGAAATCACTAAAAAACAGGGCACTTCAAATTAGGATACCTAATACAGCGGGAACCTATCCTTAGGTGTCAGCCTCTGGAGGTAGACAAGCAAGATTAGAGCACAGGTGGGACACGATCTTGCCTGTTGTAATGTTGGAGAGTACGTGAAAAAAATGGTGCAGTCAAACTAAGCTTCTGCCCAGCTAAATAACATACATATGAGTAAGACCTTGCTCTCTCACAAGGTTTGGAAACACTTTACAAGCATATATGAAAGCTGAGGTATAATGAAATGTTATGATTTAACCATTTTTAGACATTCTGAAAGTACCCAAACTGGAAATATAACAGCTTCAGCTGCTAAGCATGTGCTCTAACCAAGAGACAACTGCCACCCTCTGTTATCTCATCAGCCTGCTCGGTCTCCTGACCTCCTCCGTGTGGCCGACCATCATCATTTTGGGGCTGATAACGTAACGCTGTACTATTAACTCAGTAAGACTAGCGGTTCAATTTTCTAGTTACAGGTATCAACCAGATTTCCAATCCAGGGCAGGTATCACTGTCCATGGGACAGACGCTGCTGTTTGATCTTAAGGCGTTGGATTTGGCCGGGTGGGCCAGAAGAAAGCGTCAGCCTTCTGTATGGCCAGCAACGTTGTGTGGTGTGTGCTGCAAAGAACCGAGAGCCAGAAGTCCCGGCTCTGACTCTGCTGAGGACTCGCTGTGTGAGTTGAGGCAAGGCTACTCTATCATTCTTTTTGTTCTCGGTAGACTGACTGATTCTCCCGTTGAAATCCAAGGGAGTCTGAAAGCATTTAACTGCCTCACAAAGATATGTCATGCGATCTAACATTCTGAGCACAGAACTGGGAGCCAGGAGCTTTTAATGGTGCCTGTAGGGATTGGAGCCAAATCACTTAACCTCTTTGCTTCTCAGCTTCTCATCCATAAAAAGAAAACTATGCTTGTGTTGCTGGCTGGGGTTTTATGAGAGTTAATTCATAGACCTGTATGGAAAATGATTCCTCCTCTGCTGCAGAAATGTAAACTTTTTATTTTAAAACCCAAAAAATGAATAGTGTCACCAGAAACTGAGAGTTTGTAAACAGAAGCTTAAAATTTTGGCTGAATTGTTCTTGAGGGAAATATATTTCTCCTGAAAAGGCAGATCTCCATTGTGAAAAGATGGCTTTTTTTTGGAAATTCAATTTTCCACTGAAAAACAGTTTTGACAAAATATTTTTGATCAGCCCTAACATAAGCGAGCCATTTTGCACTTCGAAAGTGCTGCGCTTGCAAAATACTTAGCAATCCTCCCATTGACAGCACACCCAGTGCCAAATACTTGTATTCCCCTTAGCACAGTGAAATCATCAAGTACTTGCGGCTGATTTGCATCGTTTTTAATTTGTTTGAACAAGCTGGGCCAGATCCTCAGCTGGAGTCAATTAGCAATAAAGCCGAGGGCAGAACGCTGCCTTGCACCACGGAAAGCTGCGGCTCCCCGCCTCGGCACGGCGGCGGGGCCGCTAGAGGGCACCGGCGGGCGGGGGTCGCCCTCGTCCCCGTCCCCCCTCCGTGTCCCCGCGTCCCCGGGGGCTGTCGTGGTGCTGCCGCCCTCGGCCGGGGGCTCCCCGGGTGGCACCGAGGGCTCCCGCAGCTGCCCGGCCGGCGGGGCGAGCGTCGCGCCGCTGAGCTGCTAAGCTGTCAAAAAGTTTCAAACTGCTCCGAGGAGAGGAGCCAATAGAGCTGCTGAAAAACCTCATTCTGTACGGGATTTTTATTTTTATTTTTTTTTGCTTCCCCCAAAACTGTGCGTGTGTTTGCGAGCCAAGGCCGGCGCGCCAGCGAGGCTGGGAGCGCGTCTCCTCGAGCGCACCTCGGCTGTCCCGTGCGTCGCAGCGAGCCCAGCGCGTGGCTTTCCACCTCGCCGAGCTCTGCTGACGACAGCCCGGGTGCTTTGGTGGCTGCTGGGCTCACAGAACAAATTGCTGCGTGTTTCGGGGTGCCTCGCCAAGCCTTAGCTCACGACGGTAGGTTACTCACGCACGCCTGTTCCCATTGAAGTTAATAGGGGAGCATTAGCCTAGCACGAACGCAAGCGGGCTGCCTGATGTAATGAGCCGCTGCTGTGAGTAAGGCGGTCACCGTCCAGCCTCTAATTAGAAGATGCCTGGTTACTTGGGAAGAAAAGAAACACGGTTTGTCAGGTCAGGAGAGTAAGGCTGCATAGGTTCATTGCGTTTGGGGGGGATTCTTCTAATCCTAGCAAAGGAGACAGAAAGATTCTGCCAAAGCCTTCCAGAAGTACGGACACTGAGTCTTAGCTGATAGTAATAGGGAAAAACAAAACAAAAAGCTGCATGATGCTAAATGCAGCCCCCACCCAGATGCAGTCTTTTGATGAAGGACTTACAGCTAAAGGCTAGAAAGCAGCAAATAAAGATATCTTCCTCCCCCCACCCTCTGAAACATTTTTGTTCTGCCTTTATTTAAGCTCAGCCTCATCATGTAGACTTTATACTTAAATTTTATAAACTCTTGGTTTGCCAGCTCTTAGTTTTTCACATAGATTCCCAAATTCTTGTGCCGATATGTGTGGCTGGGCCTGTGACCACTGAAGCCAAGCATGATGTGGTTGGGTGGTACAAGCTCGCTGTGCGGCTGAGCCTGGGACCTGTGCTCCTGGCAAGCTTCATCTTGTGGTCCCTTCCAGTCCCTGATAGGCACCGGGCTCATGCCTCTGCAGCAGGTCACCTTCTTTCCTCGTGCTGCTCCGCCACCTTGGGCTTTGAACAGCATTTTTTTTTTGCTTACCCTGAAAGTAGCATGGTGAGAGCTCCACAAGGGCTTCTGCTCTGCCTGGCACTAGGGGTCTTCTCTGGGGCTCTGTGGGGAACTGCAGGTGAGAGCTGGGCCCACTCCTCGCTTTGCCCTGCAAATACCACGTTGCTCAGGCCGTTCGGTGCCTCCCTTCCAAGCCCAAACCAGCATTGACAGCTGCTCCCCACCTCTCAGAGCCGAGTTAGCATCAAGCATGGAGATCCTCGACCAGACGTGACCGGAGGCACGCAAAGCGCACTTGCCATGAAGTAGGGGAGCGCCGCTCTGCTAGGCCTGCAGGACACCAGTGGCAAGCCCAGCAACGGGAAGGCAGCAGGAATGTGGATGTGGTGCGCAGGAACGCAGCGTGTACACAGCCGTGGCTGGCTGTCACTCTTCCTCGCCACTTCAGGAGCCTGGCACAAGGCAACTACCACCAAGGCTCATTTGAATAATTCCCACATACATTCCAGATGTTGACCACATGGCCTGCCTTTGTAAGGTTTAAAAATAAGGGGTGGGGGAGGAAAAAGGGTGAAGCGTGTTTTTTTTTTTCTTCAGTGTCCATATTTATTTTCTACACAGATGTTTGTAGTTGCACAGAATAAATAAGCATAAATCAGCCCTCCTTTTTTTATTTTTTATAAGTGCACTATATGATTCACATGTATGGAACCTGCACACAACTCAGCGGAGATGACAGAGCTGAGCCGCAGACTGCTGACATATAGTAAAGGGCGATGCATTCTTTTTAGGGACAAGAAAATCTTAAAATAACCACATTGATCAAAAACACGAGGGCCACTGCTGCTCTGCTCCCTCCCTTTTCAGACAGGGAACCTGACCCTGTCTGTCTGTCCACGCACTGTGTCCATCCCGCCTTGGGCCAGGCTGTGCTTCAGGCGATGACGGAGCAGCCCTGCAAGGAGAGGGGATGCTGATGCACAAGGGCTAGACCCGCTGCCCACATGCACAGCTCCTGCATCGACAGCCAGGTCCAGGCTGGACACGGTGCTGCAGCCCTGAGCAGCAAATGCTTGGGGATGTGAGCTCAGGGAGGTGAGCTCCTGCTTCCCCCAGGAGCTGGGACAGGTCTTCAGTGCTGCTGCCAAAGGCGGGCTGTTAACAGTAATTAAGCTCAGCTCAAACGCAAGAGAGAGATTGCTTTCCCCTACATGCTCCCTTCATTCTGAGTTCTCTTTTTTCCTCTCCAATTCAACCTTTTGTAAGTCAAACGTGCAAGCCTGCATCAGAAGTTTAAGACCGTAGAGTGGAAATCATTTCCTTCAAGACTGCAATACTGCATCTCAACCTGGAGAGGGTGGAATGGAATATGACAATATCCCTGCGTGCCACCTCCCAGAAGTACCGTCTCCTCAACATTTATAGCACAGGAACCCCCGAATGGTCCTTTTAATAACGTACAAATACTACTTGCATTTTCGTCGCTCTTTCACGTACCAGCAGGGTCACAAAAATGTTTTGGCCTCGGGAGAATTAGCTTGCAGGGAAAATCCCTTTCTTCCCTAGCAGTGACTGAGCCAGTGGCAGCTGATAAAAGCAGGGGCAGGGACCAACATAAGCACAACACTGCAGTCATTATCTGGCTTCCTCCTCGGGTTGCTAATGTAACTTTTATGCTGAGATGTAGCTGCTGAGTGCAGAAATGGATGAGGTAACTGCCTTGAAGGTGGAGAAGGATGAAGGCAAGCCCTGCCAGCTGCGCCATTTCACCCCCCCTGCCATGGGCGGGTTAGCCTGGCTGTGTTACCACAGTGGCAATTTTTTCTGGCCACATTCATTCTTCTAAGGGTATGTGAGGCTCTAACATTAACAGCTAGTGCCCAACACTATCAGCAAGAACACAATATTTTGACTAAAAGAAAATCTCTGTTTTGTTAGAAGTACAGCGTGTTCTTGATCGGCTAGAGAAGACCAACTTTCAGCTCTCATCCCATTCCTCTCTGATTCTTAGTTCATCTGCTTCGGAGGCAGAAAAGGTTAAGGCGATGCTACCGAGGACTTGGATTGCTCATCCTAAATAGCCTGAGAAAAACTAGTGCCTGGGCAGCTCATACAGTCCTTCTCGATCTTGCTGAGTCCAGTAAATAAGCTACACTATTAGTCACTGTAAGTGTGAGAGTCCTTTTCTATATAACAACTCCAACCACAACTTCTCTAAAGACATTTTAATAGGAGGAAACTACAAAACACAACTGAAACCGCAACTTCTGTCAGAACATTAGGAAATAAAGGTCATAACACCAATGATTTTTAAAATATATGAATCATAGACCCAAGGTCTTTCCATGAATCATAACAGAAATGTGGAGTGGCGCGGTGTGTTTCACACACACACAGACATATGTGCATGCTGGTAATTACTGCCGTTCTAGGTGATGAACGAGATGTCTCAAGTCTGAACTAACACCAAGGCAAAAGGGGTCAGAAAGAGCTCCCCATGGCCATTCAGATAGAAGCAGTATGACTAGGGGAGGGGATGGGAAGACAGGCCTCTCTCTAGAACATCAGGTATTCTCTCCCCTTCCCAACACAAAACATTCTGTGATTCTATGATGATTCTATGGTTTGTCACAAAATACAACCAGGAGAGATGCAATTAGGCCTGGAAAATACCACGTTATCAACGTAAGACTAGATGCACTGGGATTAAACCCTGCAGATAAATGGATGGAGCTAAACATAGATCTTCATTCCCTCAATGGGGGGATTATGGTATAAATAACACTCAACAATATATAAATTAACCTATTCCAAGCTCCTCAGCCTGGGCTGGAAATGTGTCTGACAAGTTGGGGGAAAAAAAAGTCAGCTATCTCCTGCAGAATGTTTCTGGTATTCACATTTCTCAGAAGACTTCTCTGGTGAAGGCTGACTAAATTGTACCACTTACATTCAATGTTCACACTTCGGGATTAGCATTCACCTTATTCAACACAACAGCAATTATGACTCAGAATGGGTAGATCAATCTTCATCACTTTGGGTATATAGCCCCTTTAGGCACAGCCTCAAACAAGGGGTTCAGCGTTAATCTCACTGTCTTGAAGATAATCCCCAGGGCGCTTGTGACTCAGAGACACACCTCTGAGTCACTATTCTTTCATTACTTCCTCTTGCTCCTTTGGGGTAGAAACTTACTGCTGGTTTACACCAGCAGCAAATTACGACATCCTGTTGTAACGCTGACCTTGCCATTTTGGCTAGTGACTCTAAAATTAGAGCCAACATTCATTCTTCACTCTACCTACAGGAAGAAGGAAGTCAGCTGATGAGTGAATCCTGTTTACTCCATCACACCCAGATCTGAAGCTGTAGGGTAAATTTTCTGAGAAGCCCAGTTCATTGCAATGGAATTATCTGCTGAGTGATGCAATGCTCGGTCTTAGGTAGGATGGCAAAACATAGTTTACAGCTTGTGATCATAGAATGAGTTTACATGAAAAGCACTTCAATGTTGCAAGATATAACCAACACCTATTATAATAAAGACCTAGGAAAAACTAGAAAATAACAAACATTGCCTCTGCAGTTTGCAACTCACGTTGGCTACGAGAACTATCAAAACTCGCATCCATTGAAACTAAGCTTCTTGCTTTCATTCTCACCTGAAACAGCTGAAATTCAGAATAGCTCAGACTATATCTGAGATCAGATCTCCATCACAGACCAGTCTCTAGAGACCCAGGGTAGAGTTTTATTTAGCCAAGCCTGAGAGGGAAAAGCTATCTTTCTGTGTCACGGACTATCACCACTCTAGCAGATGCCACTGAATCTATTTCCCTCTAAGTAATGAAGTGAGATTGTTTATGTGAATGTTTTCAAAGAGCTGAACCTGCAAGGTCCTGCTCACAGTTCAGGAAATAGCAGAATATAAATCTGTCCAAATCAGCCAAGCTCATACAAAATTCAATACTGGAACGCAGCGACACCAGCAACATCTTGTTCTTTTGGTGTAATGACTGTTGATGCTAGGATTTAGGAGGATTATGTCAATTTAGGAAAAAGAGGGGAATATTAATATACAAAATTGTTAAACGTCAAATCAAATCCTTTAATAATGTGTGTGTCTGGTTGAGGATGGGAGTGCTTTCAAAACTAGCTACAAATATTCAAGAAATCCATTTGGCAAGTTCAAACAAATAGCCCAAATCAATTATACACGCAGTATTCTTAAGGGGGCACATTTTCAGCATAGTATGTGGAGAATTAAGTCCTCTGCTCCCATTATTGTTAATGGGATTGGCGCACCCAGTTCCTCATTCACATGGTTGTAAGTTTAAAGCAAACAAAAAAAAATTATCACTCTGATATAACAGAATGTTTTTATATTTTTCGGTCTTTCCTGCATAGCATATCTAAGTTACTTTTGTGTTTTTGAAGACATCTTAATGCATACACCGTGGGTTCCCTTCCCTACACATAGTCAAATGGGGATGGAAGAGTGCAGAAACTGTTCTTGACAGTTAATGTGGAGAGCTTTAGAGAAAAAATCAGGCTAGAAAATAAGAACTATATTTTGTGGGAATTGTTAAATACTAGCACCTACTCTTAAGCATTGCTTGAAGAACAAAAATAAGTTCTTCTGAATTTCCATGTGCAAAAATCAGAGAAGAAAATGAAAAGCTAACAATTCCAGAGTAACAATTAGTGTAAAGCTACTGGATAAGCTTTAAATCTCTGAATCAGAGGGATTAGAAGCCAGTTATCTCACATTCTAAGTAACTGTCTCAGCTACCAATCTACTATTTTAAAGTGGGTGGAAGGAATGACTTATTTCACTGTTTCTCCACTTTTATCTGTAACTCCTTCCTAAATATCAGAATGTTGAATTAAAATTAAGTCTTTCCAACTCACGAATCTGTTTTGATAAACTGATATTGCTCTATGGAAAAATAATGATTAAGACAGCTGCAGCTAGCGCTAGTCGTTGCTTTTTGCAGAGCACCCACATCACACCCTGAGTCAGGAACCCCCGCGGTCTCTCCACTGCCTGCAGATCACTGTGCTGTGCCCTCTTCTACTGCCTGGAACTGCACAGATCAAGCTGGCATCCTTAGGTGCATCTAGCTATCCTTATCATCACAGCAATGCATGGAGAGGTTAAGTTGGGGTACAGAAATCTGATTCAGTTTTTTAAATAAGATCTGTAATGCTCTCATCTGCCCAACTGTGATTAGTTGGGTGAAAAGAGATCAAATTCTCATGACCAAAACTTGGTGACTTCCTGCAACAAGTCATGCAGTACTCTCCACTTTGCAATGTTGCCTGTCGGTATGTGTTGGACAGCTGTGGTTCTTTGCACCAATACCCATATATCTCTCCAGACTTTTTCACTGGAAGTGTACTATTGCTCGAAGGATAAAAACGCATTGTCTATTACTGTTGGAGGCCGCTTCACAGTTAAGTTCTCTACAAAGAAAGCACTCCAGAAGGGCTCCGTGGACTTGGCAGAAGAGCTCTTCAAATTCCACTATCAGAGTTTTGTTCCTGATATTCTGGCTAGCTCTTCTATGCTGAGCTCCAATGGATTCAGCTTAGAGCTTAATACAGCCTCCTGATTACACCTGTGTAGTGCAGTGGACAGGGTACTAAGAAATTGTTAGAAAAAAGTGCTATTTCTGGCTTATTTTCTCTGTGCTGCTATGTTCCGTACTCCCTCCTTCCCCTTCCATAGGTGAGGTCTTTTGTAAAGCTTCTCACATTTTATTTTACGCATCAGCCAAGATGCTTTGTAGCCAGGTGAGTGAACTTGCACCAGATTATCACCAGCATTAACTGATGAAGGACTCGGCCTCTCTAAGTAATGCTTTATGTAAATCGGAATTACTGAAACTGCAGTGACTATTTTACTGAAGGCACAAACTATTGTTTTGAAGACATCTTCTGAAGCTCACAATGAGGAAAGGGCAGGGAAGGGAAGGGAAGGATCCAGAAATTACTTAAATACCATGTACTTCAGTTTTGACTCAGATTGTTTAAGAACAGGGTGTAAAGCTAAGGACTGGTTCCACAGATGGTGTAAATTGGCACAGATCCATTTACTTCAATCTGAGATGTGCTCCTTAAAGGTCAAAACACCTGGAGAGTGTAAATAATTAGGTCTGTTGGTCAATAAAACCTGCCAACTTGAAGTAGCTGTTGGGCTACTTGACTTTAAGCCAAACATTGACTATTCATTGGAGAATGCTCTTCACGCTGAGTGTGACATCAGTGCTATTGCAGGGAATATTTTCCTATCTGATGGTCAGTCTTTACACTTTCCCAAGGAGCAAATGTTATTTTTTTTTATTACTTTTTCATGAAGATTATTCTTCACTTACAAGGTTTTACATTGAATATACACCAGTGAAAGCCAGGAGGAGAAGTGATGGAAGACTCTTTATAGAGCTCTGCAATGAGCAATTGTAAAGCCCATTAGCAGTTCAGTGCCGACAACATAACGTGCACCAGGAAATCAAATCTACAATGTCAATTCTTTTACTTAATTAGAGTTTTCCTTAAGATACTAAACCTGCATTACTGGAACATTCTTGATAAGCAATTTCCATAGCCATTGTCTTGCAGAACATGGTATGAATAAAGGCAATGTGTAATGATGATAGCTTAATCATTGTGAGATATATATATATTCCAAGCAGTACATGAAAGTCATTTACATAATGCCGTAGAAATAAAGATGCTATCTAGTAATCTGGGATTTTAAGGCTAAATATTTAAAAGGGAAAAGAAAATGTGGGAACAATATGTATATTTTTATAAAATATGTACTTACAGTAACCACATTGCTATTTACTGTGGATGCCTACCTTGCCTAACATTAAATATTCGCTGGAAATTCTATTTGTGGTCAGAAAGACATTGCTGCATTTTCCACATGTAAATAGCCACTTCTCTATGAAGTGGCCTAAAATCTGTGCTGAAAATAATGCAGTAAGTACTTCTCATTGGTATCATTAGTCCATACAAAATCTTGCAATTCACGATATTCTATTCAGCACTCCAACTCAGCTTTAGAAGTGCAGGTGTACTCCCTACCTCAAATCCCATCACAGACTATCGCCCTGCAGAAGCCATTTTCACGTGCAACCTACTCCTGTGCCAGCATCGATCCTGGTGTCTGGAGAAGACCTATCAATTATTCCTATGTTAGTGGATCAGCTTGTTTTCAAAAAATGTCTCAGCAACCGTTCTTTATTGGCCTGACCCTACAGTATTAAACAGCATTACTTTTAATCTCCATGGACTCTCATTAGTCTTTTCATTAGACTTTTCATCAGACTTTTCATTAGACTTTTCTGGACTACCAGAACTCTCTAACAACAAATAGCATTAGCAGATGAACCTTCTGAGGCTTGGTAAATTCTGGTCAAGCAGCACAGACATTATTTATATACTGCAGCTAATTTCTCTTCATATAACTGTAGCATCATTTCATTCTGTCCAGAGCCCCAAGAAGCCTTTTTGCCTTCTGATGGTAATTTATATCTATTACAGCATTATGAAGCATTTGAGGAAATGATGTAGCTGACTCAGAATTATAATTTCTATTAGAAAAAAAAATAAACTCTTACAACAGTTTATAAATATTTATTGACCTATGTTTGCCTTCTTGTCCTAAGGAACGTGTCCAAACGTAATAACCACAGTAGTGAGAAATATATTTTTAAATATAAAAACTGCAAATGACTATTCTGATGTCTTCAGGTAAATCCCAAGGCCAAGCCTTTATGTATAAACACGGAGTGTTAAGAGGGCTGGCAACCCTGCTAATAGAAAGTATGTGCTGAGGAGAGGGCCTATTTTATAAAAACGTGACAGGCATATAAATGAAATAAAAATGAAATGCTGAAGACTGTCACTGTTAAAAGTGCTTTTGAAAGAATTTTTTAAGGGGTTGGGGCTAAACTCTGGCTACTGAAAATTTAAGTTTAACTAATAGTGCTACTTGAGATTATATCAGCTGAGGGATGTGTCCGCTGTCTAAAAATAGGAAAAGAAGGACTAGAACAGCTGTCACAGGGAATTTTGCTTTCTAGAAATGCTCTATTATGACAGTCACCACAAATACAAGATCCCTCACCAGAGAGTAAAAGTGTTTGGAATGTCTGTGAGAGAAAATGTCAAAGAACAAGCAATAGCCAATACTATGTGTTCAAAAATCATACTGAGTAAAGCTGAGCTGTGCACCTTCAGAGCTAGTGTAACTTCATGGTTTTGGTATTGATAGCTTTGAAAGCTGCTTGGAAAAATTCTGTGAAGGTGGAGCAGAGTGTAGGGTCAGGGCAAGATTCCTGAAGATGCCCCAGACTTGTGTTACAGCCACGGAAGTGGAGGTGCATTTCAGGCCTGACAGAGAGTGACTGGGCCCTACGCTGGCGTTACAAGCAGCTATTCCTGTAATCACTTCAGGTCACCTTGTTATAAATGGCCTAATATTTGTCATGAATCATTCTGAACAAACAAAAAATACAGCATTCACAAGGAATAGCCTCTAATGACTAACAAGGGAATCTTTTATATTCATTGAATTTCTAAGGCATGCTTTAATATAGATAGATTAGGGATATAATGATTTCTAGCTGCTAATGACTTGAGTCAAGTCTTTGTCATGGTTATCTCTCCTGTTTCTCTGCTTCTGAAGCTTTTTGACTTTCATAGGCAACCAATGACTTCAGCACACACTTGACTTTAAGAAGATTATTCACATCCTTGAGTTGTTCAGGTACTGAAGCTCCAGACCCTCTCCAAGTGACAGGAAGGTGAGGCTGCTCTCTGTTTGCTTGGGTGCCAAGCACAAGGCTCCTGGCCCAGTTCTCCTGATGTCAGCACAGCACCATGTATGTCGGCACCAGAAATACCAGATCCGTGCCAGCCCCTCACACTCCAAAGGGCAGCATGTGCCAAAAAAGCGATGCCATGTGCCACCAATACCATGTGAGTGGCCAGCCCGCTCTCCAGGGTAAAATAGGTCAAGACCGAGATGCCCTGGCAGAGCCACACAGGGAGGTTTGCATAAGGCCTACCGCCCTACATCTGATTCCAGCCAGCATGATTAATCGTTCACTTTCATGAGCAGTAAATTTACCCATAAAATTTAATTAAAAAGAAATCTGTAAATGCATCTTTAAAATAAGGCATAAAATACAAATGCCCTTGAAAGGAGTGACATAAACACCCACTCAGAGCTTCACTGGGGAGTCCAGGAGGAGGGTTTCCTTGTTGTTGTTGTTCTGTATTAAGTTTTTAAATACTGTTAAAAATAAGCATCAAGAAGTATTGTTTTGAAGGGGTAAATTATATACCTTCTGAAAGAGGTCTCTGTCAGCTCAGTATCCCAAACTGAACATGCTATTAGGCAGACTAAATAGTAGGCACAACACAACTTTGTATGACCGGAGACGTCCCATATATTTGCCTAGAAGCTAATAAACTGAGGTGACCAAGCCTTTTCCCTACTCTGTTTTCAATAATTACATTCCTAGAAGAATTCAGCCCCAAATGTGAAATGTTGCAGCCAGTCTCTCCAAAAGCAGAGGAGCAAATGCTGCTCTCTAAATGCTGCCGTACCCAGGAGAGGTGAACGGTGCGAGAGGTGCTCCGAGGGGAACCTCTTCACACCGCTGCTGTGCAGGAGGGGCTAACTTGGGCTTGCTGTCGGAGTAGTGTAACGGAGCTCTGGTGTAACGAGGACGAAGCCACCAACATAGTTAGGAGACCTTTTTTGGCCCACTTGTGTCTCCCCCAGCCCCTGAAAACATCACTGAACTTTGTACTGCTTGTTTGTACTGCTCAAGACATCTGCAAAATAAACTTTTTCATAGATGATTTATATCCAGGGAAGTTAAAAACAAACTGACCCTTCTCATCCATCAAATAGTCCAAGCTTGTTCTTGTATCCGATTGCCTACTTAAAACATCTGAGATTGCTCTTTGTTACGCATGGATATGCTTTTGTATGTGTCCACTTATAGAAGTTATGGGAGGAAAAGCAGTGAGGGGGTTTTGCAAGATGTTAGGCCACTTAGCAGATGGAACTGCTGGGAAAAATCACCAACTATTTTTCTGGAAAAATAATGTTACATAAGCCCTTCTGTAACTTTTTCTGTTTCATAAGTAACCTGGCAAGTTGAGTAATTCACATTCTGGGTATCATTCTAAAGAAATATTTCTAATAATCCTCTCTGTGTACAAAGCAGTATTGCCTCATCCTGGTCTGGCATTTAATCTACTAGTTACTATTTTCAGAAAAGCTATTTCCAAATCCAAATAAAAACAACAATCTTGCACTTATATAGTGCCTTTCATCCTAGAAGATTCCAAAAAGCTTTGCAGAATTAAAACAAAACAGACATATTAGGCACAAGGGTGGCTTCATTCATCACTGAAATGCAGCCAGCTCTGGGGTGAAGCATGGTTGATAGCAACAGCTCCGAGCAATACTCTAGAGCAGGGAGTACAGACTGCCTGATTCTCTTCTTCCATATCTTAATGCAGCTACACGGGGTTTTGTGATGTTATTTGTCATTTGCACATGATAGCAAACATGCCGGGCTGTAGCTGAATAGCAAGTGGAAGGAAAACCTGTCCACATCCATTGCGCTTCCCTGTTCCCCTGGCCCCCGAAATGCAAAGATGTCACTGTTCAAAAGCTGTCAAGAGGAGAATTGAAGCAGAGACTTGACTGGCTCTTAAGAGAAACAGCAAAAATAGCGATATGTAGACATCATCTGTGTAAAAGTCAGGCACAAAATAAAAATTCAGCCTGCATTCTCTTTTTCATGGAGCTTTGTCTGAGCAGACATCTGCAGGCCAGCCTTGGCAGCACAGAACTGGGAAGGTCTACTGAAGGCCAGAGACAGCAGAACGGTGTGGCCACACCTTCTGCTGAATCTGTGATCTTTGGGATATCCTTGAAGCCACTCCAGCAGGAGCAAGCTCCCCTCTCACTGGAGCAGTGTGGAAGTGTCTGGGAGGCAGTCGCCCCCGGTACCTCACTCACAGCTTCAACACAGCCTGCTACCATCTCATGGCTACCTTCAGCACCTGCCATGCCAGCACACAGAATCAGAAATCTCAGCTCTGGCACAACCCTTTATAACCAGAAGGCTAAGGCCCATTTTTTCTCCAGCCCAACTTGTGCACACACACACACTTACCAGCTTGATATGGAAATATTCTGTGATTTTTTTTTTTTCCAGGCTATTTTTCTGCTGCCTCCAAGTGTCACAGCATAACTCAGTCAGGCTGTACCAGGATCCAGAGCTGGCCATATTATAATCTCATTTAAAGATACGAAGCCATAATTAGTGAACTCTGAATAACCATTCTGTGTTATGATGTCTAATACTTGTCTTGGCTAATGCAAATACAGGGGCAAGGGTATAATCTTATTTATATGTATCAATAAACTGTATATATGTCTTGACAAAATCCCTGCAGTACTTTTGCCTGCACAATTTAATCTGTGTCACCAAAACTGCACATTAACTGCTTATACTAAGTTGTGCCTTGATTAAAAAAAAGAAAAAAAAAAAGAGAAAAAAAAGAAAAAAAAAAAAGAAATGAAGGAAGGAAAAAAAAAGCATGAATCTTGTTAACCCTCTTACCAGGCTAATACTTCATTGAAAATCCCCTTGGTTGTAATGGATTTTTCTTTTTATACATACTTTATACTGCACCGTATTACAGTGGCTTTTTATAAACACAGCACATGAGGGTAAGAGCTGGAGCCTCAGTTAGCGCTTTTTTGTACCCTAAATCTCTACCAAGACTGTTATGTAAATGCTACTATTCTAAAAATAAAAAACAAAACAAACGATCAGGGAAATGTTACATTATCACTCCACATACTGGGCTATTGATGGCAAACCAGGGCATGCTATTTGTAGGTCAAATAAAACTCCTTACAAAAAGAATCCATCTTTACCTGGTCAGAACTGCCTCACCACAGTTTATGGCCTGACTTCAGGAAGCCTTTGAAGTGTATCTTTACATATATGGCTGTTGTATCAACAGGTCTTAAAGGTTATGCCTTTTCGAAATTTCACTGATTTTAAATGGGATTTTAATACATGCATAGGTGTTTTTTTGAACTGGATATTCATGCTCACACAGATACTGGACATAACGATATGCTAAAGATATTTACGATTTTGACTGTAAGGAAATTCAGCGTTCCCAGCTACCCGTGCATTCACAGCTCTCCGGATACATCCTATGCTGACATTGCTTACAGCACGGTCTGCGCTACACCGTGTTTCCAACAAAGGGAGCAAAGAGAGATTAAGTATTTTTTCATAGATTTTAGGCCAGAAGAGAATTTTAAAAATCTCATTTACTGTAAAGCACAGCCCAAATAACTGCATGCAATGGAAAATCATTACCAGCAACTTGTAGAAGCTTCAAGGATGTTGCTGTACCCTGACTAGAACTTCCAGCTTGCCCTTCCAAAGAAGCTGCTCACGCACCCCTCATTTTATGGAAATTTGCTTGGGCAATGTTTTGTCAGGTACTTAGTGTAATTGGGAGGGGGAAAAAGCTATAATAAATCTAGGACTATAAAATCAAGCATCATAAATTAGTTCACCTTGATCAGCTACTGCACTCAATTACTCCAAATGATTACGTTTGCCCCAGGCAATCTTTGCTTTCACCTTCAAGAACTGCGAAGGAGCAGCTGATGGCTCCTTTTCTCTCTTCTCTGGATGACTTTTCGTTGATTAGAGGATCCCCTATAGGGTGGGGTGAGCTGCTCTGGACAAGGATGTTTTGTTGTCCTCTGAACAGGTACAGCTCTGTAGTACAAGGACTGAAAACAGGGACTGTGCAACTGCGGATGCTTGTGCAGTGGTGGGCACAGACTTCCTGGGCAGTGCTGACAGTAGGAGGAACCACGACCATTTCTGCCTAGGCACGGCTCTGGCACCAAGGTGTTGAGTCTGAACTTGCTTTCTCAAGGTCTTTTTTTGCTGTGAAATTGTTTGTTAGCACAAAACACAGTATCCGACAGGGAAAAGCCAAGGGTTCCCAAGCTGCCAGTGGAGCTGTCAGAGGTGTGCACCCGTACTAGTATTTTACTGTGTGTGGCTGAAGATTTGTTGCTCACTTATGATGGTGACACTAACAACAGCCTTTGATATCTTCGGTGAATTCCCTGGAACATCTAGATATGTGTCAGCTGCATAATGGCAGCATGAGAAGTAATCTGGAAAGTACTTCAAAACCCCCACACTACGGTGGTGGCCAAACACAGCAACCACAAAACAAAATTCTTTGGAGATGTATAATTTCCCTACTACTCAATTTTGTACTTCTACCATTCAACAAGCAAAAACCACCTAATATGCTGCATTTCATAGACATCATTTAATTGTATCTGTTAGAGCTAATTAGGCTTTGTGTTCAAGCAGTCTCACCAAAGACTAAAAATTCCATCTGCCTGGGCACTCTACAAAAACACAGCACCAGACCTGAGCATTTTGTAATGTCGGATGAACAGAGAGCTGCCCAAGGAATGCTGTAGCTGAATTGAGAATTGAACTGAACTCTCCCCAAAGGCTGGTGTACTCTTTTTGGAAGAACAAAAGTACCTTCCATTCCGTACAGAGCCTGATGGCATAGACCCATCTGTAGTCCGAGTGTCATATCCTAGCTGTCCTGCGAAGTGAAAGACCATAGCTGGTTCTTTTCTTGGTTTATGAGAAATAAAAAAATCTTTTCATGGTGCTCATGGAACTTTCCACAAGCTGAGATATTCTATCTGCACAGCTATTATTCTAGAAGAAAATACTTCAGGCATTTTCTTAAAGGTTTTAGCGTTGCTCGCTCATTTTTCTTTTCTTTTTGCCTTCAATTCCTTTCTGTCATAAGAATAAAAAAAATCCATTCAAAATGGAACATTTTCTTTAATCCTACAAAGAAGGACTATAATTGATTCAACTATAAAATTTATAGGCATGGAATCAATGCTTATTATAGTCAAAACATGCCAGGTCACTTCTCTGTGGCTGCTTTAAAGCTGTTCCGTTAAGTATAATGTTAAGTGAAAATACTTTAGTCTAAACATGAAAAGGTTAGATTATATTTCATCTCTACAGCTCTGCATGACTGTTAGTATCTGATTTCAGGGTTTCACACAGAAGACCCTCCATTGTTTTCTTTGTACCTTCTCTCTGGGGCAAAACTAACTTCTGACAGTCAGAATAAGTAGCTGCTATAATGTAGATATTAATTTAATTGGGAGCTGTATTACTGCTTAAATAGTTCAGTCTTTGCCTTTACATTTTGATGGTCATTAAAAACAGCAAAAAATTGAGTATGAATAGAGTTTAACCATGGCAATGATGGCAAATCTTTTCAGTCCCTTATTTTCCTCTTCTCAGACACCTACCTTCAGGGCGAATTGAAACGATGGAAGTGTTACATTCAGCCACAGACACTCCTGTAACTACAGCTCTGCTCTTCTGACTGTATTAAACATTTCTACACACTTAGATTTTGCAATTAATCTACTAAACTTTTATGCAGACCATTTTTCTAAGCAGCACAGTGTTTACAACTCTTCAGTTGGTGTAAAATAATACAGTAATATAAATCTAATTGTGGAACATTTAGCAGTTATATTTATTAGAGCAAGATCCAGTCAAACAGAGTAGAGAACCTCAAATTAAGCAGCTTTCCATTTCCTTACATCTTCATGGTGTGCCTGGCGTAGGTGTAATGCTCTGACACAAAGCTGAAGCCAGCTTGTGACTACCCGGCGTGGCCGTGCTCTGATGCAGCAGCATCTTTAGGTTTCAGCTCCTGAGCCAAAGTTTCCTCTTGGCTCAACAGGTGTAATTCTTGTTGAACCAAGCAAGAATTCCACAGTTTTAAATAAAAACAGCTCTTGGCCCATTATCCACTTACATACACTATGCCCAGGGGCCAAGACACATAGAGCTGACAAGTGACTGGGGGTTCCTCAAGAGCATGAAGCCTTACTACACGGGACTTAAATAAAGCAGTGTTTCAGACAGCAGGGAGCACACGCCAGTTTCATTTGTCTGAATTTTGTCACTCAGAATAAAGGCCCTTAAAATCACTAGTCACTTTCCAAAAAAACAAACCTCCGAAATCATAAATCCAGCAGTGTCAAAGCCTAAATAAATACATACGTCAGCTGCCAGGATCCTGGATGTCAGTTCTCAAGGCATGTATTGCCCCAGACTAGTCTGTAAATAATTTTTATTTTTATTCGGGACTTTAAAACCACATCACTAGGGGGATGGACTTGTGGTTCTTCATTTGCATATTCTATGTTTTGACCTAAATTGAGTTAAATGCAGAGGGAGAAGAAACGAGGGTCAAATTTCATTAACAAAATAAAGCAACTCGTGTGAAATCAACGTCTAGTGATGGAAAAATATGCAACCGAACTAAGCCCTTCACTGGTTATTTAACTAAAACAAGGTCTCCTTAATGACAAACACTCCCATCTTCAACTGCATCACAGACACTAATGGAAAATCTTGGCATCTCTCATTGTATGGGAATACGAGGCAGAACTGGTGAGGACTTTTTTCTGCCATCCCCTTGCCAACTGTACATTCCATCTGACTGAGAATTACTGATAATTTTTGGCAACTTCGTGGCTACAGAGGACTCTTCTGTACCACTATTTATTTATCCAGGGCTTCAGGAATTTATTTTTAACAGAATTTTAAAAATGCTGTAAACACAAAATATACTAACTGTGTTAACAAAAGGATTCCTACGCCAAGCTTTCTCTTTTTTTTTTTTTTTTCCTTTCCAAGCGTGCTGTGGGGCCAAGTTGCTCGGTTGGTGTAAGTTGGTAGAGCTGCTCTCACTGTGGTGGATGCCTGCCAAATTTATAACAGTTAAGGATCTTTCCCAGTAAAGTGAAATGTGCATAAAAATCCGGACAGAAGAGAGTATTTAGTTGTATGTATATTCTCTCCTTAGTGGTGGTACCAGGGAGCCTTTAACAGCCATATCCCTGCAGCTATGTAAGGGGCAGAGCCCCTCGCAGAGCCCTGATGGCCTACAGACAGGGAACAGGCCAAGGACATTATTCCCATTTTACAGAAGAAAAGTGGAGGCAGAAAAGCAGCTGATACATGACCGAGAGCATCTCTGAGGCCGTGGCTGTGCCTTGTAGGCAGGCTGCAGACCACCTGTGTGCAGCGGGTGTAAACACGCATCCTGAAGCCTGATAACCCGCCCGGCACTGTGGGGTCATGCACGACGGAGGCGCTGCTCCAGCCCTCCACATGCTGCCCCTGGCCGCAGTCCTGGCCTTGGGAAGTGAGGGAAGGAGGGAAGGAGGAGAGAACCGCAGGCAGGCGGCACGGTGTCTGTGAGGAGGGGACAGCAGTGACATGGGGCTGAGCTTGCTCGAAGTGGTTTCGAACCGCCTGTTTGTCAGCTGGCTTTTGTCTTCTACCAAACCAGACAGAGCCGACTCCAGCGGAGCCCTCGGCCACCTCTATCGGGGCACGCAGACATACCCAGTTGGATTGTGCAGCTTGTCAAAACCCTCTGACAGCGCCGAGGACGGAGCTCTGGCCTCCTGCGTCCCCATCCAGAACACAGCCTACTATTCCCTAAATGTCCTGGAAAATCTCAGGACCAGATTAGAAACTATTACTTTCACCACAAAAAATTCAATGACAACTTTTTGGTTTTCAGTGACAGAAAGCTGAAATGTTTTAGTTTTGAACACAGTTCTTCCCCTCCACTTTTGGGTACTGAAAACCAAAGAATTTTTACAAGCAAACCTGATTTTTTCCTGGTTTGAGCAGAAAGCATGCTACCCAATCAGAGCCTCACAATATTTTCAGAATCTGAACCTGAACATTTTCAGATGTACTCCTGACAGAAAAAAAAAAAAAAAAAAAAAAAAAAAAAAAAAAATTTTGACAAGACCAACCAACCTTTCATTAAAAATCGCAGCAGAGGAGGCAATTCTCTCTGTTTCCTTCCCCTTTGCCACCAGCCCTGTGGGCAGTGTGGAGGACGCACGGGGTGTCCCAGCAGCACCGCTCAAGCACGGCGTTGGGAGGCCAGCAGCCAGGCACAGCACTGCCACGGCCCCGTGTGCACAGCAAGCTGCCTCGCACACAGCAGGTTCACCAGCCTTGGCCTCCTTGGCCTCAGCTCCTCGGCAGCTCTTGCCTCCACGGGGCGGGTGGGCGAGCACCGCTGGGCACTGCTGCAGGCGAGTCCAGCGCAGGCAGCATGGCTGGGCCTTACCCGCGGCCTCTCTGAAGGGTTGGGCCCTGCGTTTACACAGGCAATTTGCATTCATTTAACTTTCAAGGACTCCTGAACTATTTTTGGTGCGTTGTTACAAAGTTTGTGTGAAAATTTGGAGCGGGATTTAGAACAAACAAGTCAGGCAGTAAGCAGGCGGTTAACGGTGCTCTGCCTCTCCTATGCTCCACTGCAACCAGGAACACGGAACTCCTCTCAGGAATCCAGCTTGTGTACCTGACTTGACTGAAGCTGGGCAATAGAGCTGACTCTGCTTTAAATCTCCTGTGTTCAGTTTGCAAGTCAGTCAATGTTACCTTTGCTTTGAATTAAGAGTACATGCACAGACTATGACTGAAGCTCAGCACAATAACCGAGCGAGCCATGGCTGCACCAGCAGATGCCTTAGTGCTGAGTAGCATGGGGGCTGGCTCACATGGGGCTGTGTAGATCTGAAGCAGGAAGAGCATTATTTTACAAAGGAAAAAAAAAAAAAAAAAGAAAAGAAAATTTCTCCTTTAAAAGATTTAATTATTTTTAAATGTAAAATGAAATATCCATAAAATAACCAAAAGAAATTAAATGTTCCCTTTGAGGGAAATTTGCTCTTTTAAAAATTATCCCTTTTTCTAATAAACTAGTAATTTATGTAATCCATATAAAACCACTAACACTCATTCTTCTATTTTTAAATAACATTGGAGAGTTTTCCCAAGGCTTATTTTATTTTTATGAGAAGGATTAAAAGTCATGATGGGCCAGATTCTTCCCCACGTCTATCTGCTAACAAGCAACACGCTCCTGCCATAGTCCCATGGACTAGCAGCTACGGATGCGTCAACGTGCCTAACTTACACCACTCCATTGGCTGCCCGGGAATAATAGCAGGCTGACAGATTCACTGCTGCGAATGCAACGCCATCTGATCTGGAGATTGCTGAACAAGCCATAAATCAAGGGATCTTTATGTCTCTAGGCAAACACTTCAAGAAAAACAAGGCTAAAGGATCTCTATAAGGAGCTATTTGTCCTATCTAGTCTTAATATTTTTATTGCTTCACAACGAGCCTGCATATGGTGATTTGTCTAGACTGTCCAGATAGAAGAAAGCTTTATCCTTTCAAAAGAAGTTCATGCTGCATCCCTACTTTTTACCCAGAAGAGGAAGAAACTGCGGCTGAGTCCCCGTGCTTCCCGGGGCTTGCTCTTCCAGGGTTACTGGTGTGCTCCAACTCATACCTGCACATGCAGAAAGCATAATCCATCCAGAATTAACTGCACATCCATGACTTAACGGTGCTTTAGTTTTGGATGCAGTTTAAATCATGCATTAAGTGCGGCAATGCTGGGTGAATGCACAGTGCTCGTAACAAGACAGCATCTTAGATAGTGTTGCAGACACAAAGCGAGGGGGGCACAGCATCCTTGTGCCATGAGCGGTGCATGCAGTCTACTCAGATAAACAAATCGTCCTGCTCTCTCAAACTTTCCCTCTGCCCCTTATTTCTCACTCAAATAATTCAGATGTTTTAGCCCTTCCAGACAAAAACTGGACCTCTAAATTAAAATGTCATCTGTTAGTAAAGAAACCAAACTATGTTTTTCATTCCTGAGAAAGGACTCACTTATGCTTATAACTATAAGTTGCTAGTGATTAAGCAACTGGTATATTTTCACACTCATTAAAAGAAACATGGTGTGTTCGCTTTTCTAAGAAAAGGCATCTTGTTTGTAATACTGTAATACATTGGGAACACCTTCTAATTGGCTTCTAGTGCCCCTTGCCAAAATTCAGACACAAGTTTGTTTATTTACACAAGGAAAAAAATAAAACATTGTATAATTAGTTGAGCAAAGGACTCCTAAATTCAGCAACTTGGAGGTATGCAAAACTGACAAACTTTTTAAGATTCCATTTTGGTTTATGAAATATCTCAATAGGTAGCCCAGACTGCATCATGGCTATTGTAGCAATGTGCTGCTCAATGTGCTGTTTGTGTCGAGATGGAAAACTTTGACATGTTTGATTTTTATGCAAGTCAATTAACTTGTTTTTTAAAACTGTAAGGGCATGCTTTGCAAATAAGATTACTTACTATAAATTATGAGAACATAGGGCTCCATTCAGACAAAAATGTTACACACCCCTTACACATGCATAAGTCTGCAGAATATAGTTCTGCACCCTGACAACCTATTCAGCTAGGGGTAGGAGCTTATTTTGGTCTATTCCATGGGGGCCTTCCTAAAAAGATATGAACAAAAGGGGATAGAGACTTAATTAGAATGTCTCTCTACACCCCACCTTCCTTTGCACCACCCAGTCAATTCCTACAGGCCAAAACCTCTCCTTATGTGGTGAAGGAAGAATTTCTTTTTTCAGTTAAGTCAGCCCACAGCAGAATTAGCAATGGTATGTCCCCCTAACCACAGTACAGACAGACATTTGGCCATTCCCACCTGTGAGTTCTGCTCTCAACACTCACACTTAGGCATGGTCTCTTGACTGACTGCAGTCATGTCCATCTGGTAACATAACGCCCATTGTGCTTGGCCCCGGCTCAGATGGGACCCTTAAACCAAGACATCAGGGAAAAGCTGTCCCTGGAAGAAATGACATTGAGCAAGAGAACCGACACGCTACCAGCACAAGTGAAGATGCCAGGGGTATTGCAGCCGGCAAGAATCGTTTTCACTTACTGCAACAGGCGTTTAGTCAAGACTTCTCGCTTGCAAAACAGATTCTTCGATGGGTGCACGAGAGCTCAGGATGTCTATTTGGCATTCAAAACACAACATAAAGAACTGCAGATATGTACTTGGGGCCTGAAGGCAACCACAGTGCCAATACATACACAAAGCAAATCCAGAGACAAGTATGAGTCAGAGAAAGAAAAACTGCAGAATTTTGTCCAGGTCCTTTCCACTTTTACACATGCAGAGAATCTTTACCTAAGCAAATCATCCCATTGATTACATATGTGAGGAAGAATTACTTGCATGGAGAAAGGTTACTGGATCTGGTCCCTGCTCTATACATGTTGGGATAAAAAGCCAACTCTTACTAAGTCCAAGATTCACTCCTATTAGTTCTGAATATTAGGTTAAGGCGCAGGAGACCACACAGCAGAGCATTTTGTCTCCCTTGCCAGTCTGTCTAGGTAATGAAGTCATTTTTATTTGAGTTTGATGTTAAATTGTTGGTTCTAATTTAAAGTCTACAGCACAGATAGTCCGTGGTGCAGATTACTCATTTCCTTGAAATGTCTTTTACCTATACAAAAAAGTTAAAAACAGGGAGAGAAGCCTGAGAGGATTAAGGGACAAATGGCTCGCCTCGTCCCCTGGAGACATTCTGGGAGAACCCTTCCCCAGCCTGTTTGCTATTAGAGCTCATTTTCAGCTTTGAGTGGCAGCTTCTACCCTTCGAAACAGTTACACGCATTCTCAGGAACACTTGTGTGTACATTCACGTTTAGAAAATGACTTTTTGAAATTCACATTTAGAAAATGACAGTCAAAAGACCTTCCAAAGTCAGATTCCCGTTATTGTGTTCAGAATCAGGGAAGATGCTAGCCTGATTTGAAATCGGTCATGTCGTACCAGAACTGACCTGCCACGTGAGGAGAGATACCTCCCATTCATCAGGAGAACCAGCGTGGCTACGTGCCTCCGAGCAGCCTTACAATGTCGGGTCAACTGTTGTTACTGGCAAGACACTGCTGTGGAAAGCCTGCAAGAGAATCAGGGACTCATCACTACCAGTATGTGTTGCTATGGACACCATTGAAGAAAAGCAAAATCATTTGAGAAGGAAATAAAAGACTCTTTTCCACCAATAGTGACAGGCACTCTAATAGGTTAGTGATCCTGGTGGAATGCTAATCAACAGCACAGAGAGTTGGAAGTCATGCAACTTTTAATATGCCTAGCGAAGGAGTATAGAAGTAAATTCATGTAATACATGGCTACACACACAAGATTTATTCTAATCCTTAGTAGTGAAAACACAGGCATCAAATGTTAATGCCACGGATAAATCAGATAGTATTTCTGTCTTACAAGTCTTTCCTCTCCAGGATCTCAGCTGCAAGCCATATTCACCTGAAGAGCTCATCCGCACAGTCCCACTGAACCAAACACTGAAACGGAGCTGGACTCCTTGCCTGCATAGAACTGAACAGCTTGCCCGACACCAGCAAAGCTCTGCTGATTTACAGCAGCTATGGATCTGGCCTCTCATCTGAGCTGTGAGACAATCTAATTTTTCCATTCCTCACAGGTCTGGTGGATAATTTAAATAACTGCTTGAAGGCCACCAAAAATAATACATTTTCAAACTTTTTGTTGAACTGAAAAGTAAGAAATACTGGCTTAGGACTCCACAAAATGTTCTGCTCAATATTAAAGAGTTTAATCTTGATTGAGATGGGATTTTTGTCTTACATAACTTAAAAAGGAATGGATTTTTTTTTTTTTTGTAATAGAATTGAGTAAGGACTTTGAAAATGTAAAACCATTTAAAATTTTTTAAAAAATCAACAGGTATTACTCTGAAAACATTAAAACAAAATATGCAGATTTAAAAAAATAAAACGTTTAATGGTTTCCAAGCTGGAAAGCAGTCACAGTTTTCAGCTGATATGAATCTGTAAAATGTTACGTTGCCACTAGGTCGCCATTTTTGCCCCAGGAAAACTGCTAAAATATTTTTCACAGCTGTACAAGTGGGTAAGTCCATTGACCTCAGTAACATGATTCGCACGAGCAGGGCCAGGAGCATTTACTGTTTTAACAGAACCTAAAGTACTCCAAGCAATTTACAGCAGAGATAGAGAAACAGGGGCATTTTCTCAAATCTAATTCAATCTAATTTAATTTGCAGTACAACGAAATGAATTCATAATACTAAGGAGAGGGACGAGAGTTACAGAATAAACTGGAGGGTTGCTCAGCAAAGATTAAAGGGCAGCAAAATAATTTAAAATAAATATTTGATTCACGCATTGCAAGTATTTTAGCAAAAATAATGCTCAAGAGTATCTGAGGCAGGAGAAAAAATTGGGATGATTGCAGTAGGTCGCTAATACTTGCAGTAGAACTATTCAGGAATTCAAGAGCTTCAGATCTATTATTCAGTGCCATGGTAATTTTTTTTTTTTGTCGTTCAAAGAAAATTAGGTTTACTAGACTGTGCTGCCTATATGTCTGTATTCTCTCTCAGTTATGAATATTAAATTCTTGATGGTGATTTAAAAAAAAAAAAAAGCGATATTGGGAAGAGAGATCTAGTAGCTCCCTCTACTAAGTTATTAAAAATCGGGGAACTACCACAGTCAGTGGGACAGCCGGACAGGCTGGGATTCAGGACATGCCTCTCAGAGCACAGCTCGGCTTATTCAGAGTTGATGTCACCTGGCTTGCAGCGCGCAGCAAGACAACGCGCCCCAGAAATGGGAGGGTCAGGGTAGTGCTGTCCAGGTTTGGCTCCAGATAGATTTGGCAAACGAGCTCCAGAAATTCGCTTTCAAGACATAAATCCACAGGAAACCAGGTTTCACATGTTCCATGGCTTAATATATTATAAATATTGCTATTTCCCCTCAGTGTTCAAATTATTGTTTCCAATGAGCAGCGCGGCAGGTCATTAGAGGTTACAGCAATAGCTGGCCCAGACTCGACCACAGGAAGACACCTCGCACACTTGGGAAATACATACATTGCATCCTGCTCTGACGGCAAGTCTGCCCAGAAAACAGAAGCCTCCTGCAGCTGCCAGCCAAGCGTTTTCTTCAGATCAAGTGGCAGCACACTGCACAGGCACTACAGATCCTGCTGCAAGATACTGACAGGGATTGTAGTTCCAGATATTGTAATTAGCAGTGAAATACCTGTTACGTTCGGCCCCTCAACACTACTGCTTTACACTAGGAAGTGACCAAAGGAGTACGTTTAATTGCAGACTTTCATGGCAAATTGCAATTCCTGGAAGTTTCTCATGAGTTCAAGAATGGGCAGTATAGCTTCAGAATCCATTTATGTTACAGAAAAAAAAAAAAAAAAAAAAAAAGGATGACCAAAAAAATCCACATTTTGCTTTGCTTTTACAGAAAGCTAAGGAAATTCCATCAAGCTAAACTCACAAAAGAAAACTTACAATTTCATAAAACATCTGCTATTTGCTCAAAAAATATTTGAATCACAATATCATGACCACCTTCAGGGAGGATATGCTAACAGACAAAGAAACTTCACTTACAGCTAATTACTCTGCTAAAGGCAGAAAACTTTTAGGCAACAAGAAATAGAAAAAGGGACTTCTGAAAATACTTCATTTCTTTTATAAGACTGAGATCTCTGGTCAGTATAAAATAACTGTTATCAAAGTGGATACATCTGTCCACTCCATCTGCAGGAGCTGATGGAGAGCTGAACTAAGAAGGGAGGGGACTCGGCACGCCTTCGGCTGGTGACGGCAGCACCCATGGTGGTGGGAGGCAGGAGGAGGGAAAAAGGTGAAGAGAGGGTAACGCTGCCTGAGCTCTACCTCCCCCATCCTCCCTGTTTCCCTACAAATCCACCCTGGCAGAAGATATAGCTTAGAATCTCATTATTTTGCTTCACGACTTCTCTTGCCTGTGAGAAACTGTAAGTCCACTTCTTTTTCTCAGGGTTTCAGAGTGAAAAGATTTGAAAATGGGATTTTCTGCAGCTCCCAGGGAAGTTATGTACCTAAATCCCACATTTTTAATGTGCATCTATCTCTGTTGGCTCTTTCTGATTTTTATTTTTTTGAAAATCTTGAATTAAGCAACTACAACCTTCACGGTATCAGATACAAACTTCAGCAGTAAGGCTACATCTGTTGTTTTTCACCGAATGGAATATAATCATTGACTCCTACTAGGATGTGTGAATGTCAGCAACCAAACCACAAAACAAAGTTTTTTTTTTTTTTTTTCTTTTCTTTTTTTTTTTTTTTTCCCCAGTAGGTGTCTGATTGTTGAATAAGATGCCGAATCTTACGCACCCAGTCCTGAAAATGTTAACCTGAAAGTCTGTTGGCATCTCTCAAAAGCTGAAAAGTAAGAGAAACCTAGTCTGGCTGTCTGAAAAGTTTCATTCAGATTACTTTAAATATTTTGTGGATGATTACAGTCTGAACATTTGACTACATGCCACTTCATTAGACTTACCCGGTTTTTTGTTCATACCATAGATGGGAAACTAAAAATGATCTCTTTAAAAACTCTGATATTTAATTTCCCATAAGATATGAGAGATATTCAGGGCAGTGTCTGGAAAAAAATTAGGATAATAAGGTGTATAAATCTCTGCTTCATTTGAAACAAAGCATAAAAGCCAACCCCACATTAATTTTTTTGCTGAAAGAACTTCAATAAGTTTTAAAGTAAGTGTTTCATTTACTGCCACATGCCACACATACATGGCAAACAGTTTATACAAACCACAACACTCAGCTGTTCCTGGTTAGGTAAAACAGCCCTCCCCTGAACACCCAAGCTGCTCTTGGTTCCCTCGGGACTCTCCGCTGTAGGGTGCTGGGAGAACTTACATAGGGGTTTTACTTTAATCGGGTGAAGTGTCTTTCAGGGGAAGTACTCGTGAAGCCCAGGTTGAGAGTGTGGTTAGGATTTTGTTGGCTCAGACCGAAGTGCTCTGCACGAGCTATCACACGTGGCTATCCTGGCCTGGTGGTCTAGCAGCAATGCCTTCTGTGCATAGTTCTTAGTGAACCTCGTTGACTTTTCAGCTAACTAGGAGAATGCTCCACCGTGTATACATGCAACGTCAGATCTGGCTCCAGGAAGCTACCCGGTGAAAAGGAGCTCTTCACAGCCTTCTGAAGCCAATAGCCGATGAGCAGACACAGCAAGACAGATAATAGGTACCTTAGAGTTCCTAAGACCACAAAAAAGATCGGTAATGTAGCACTGACACTTAGTGTAGGGCTTGACTATAACTAAGACAGTACAGCTTGTTTACAAGACCTTCAAGGTTCAAGTCAATGACCTCATTTATTGTGCGTGTACTACCTACAAAACAAATTTTAGCCACTTATTCCAAAAGGACATGATGAGCTTGGAAAGGCACTCAGTTTTTAAAGATATTATTTCAGTTGTCCTCACTGGCCTATAAAGTCCCTCAAATAATTTGTGCATGTTTACAATTACATATATGCAGTATTTATTAAGTCTTCTGTTGCTGTATGAAAGACATAAAGTGCCCTTGGACGGTCAAATCTATGCAAAGGTCAAAATAAAACTGACTAGATATGTAGTGTCTCTAAAAGTCCAAAGCAAACAAGGAGTGGGAGTGAAGGAAAATTATTTTATGCCCATTTTTCACTCACAGACAATATTATGAAGTGTTTGGAATACCAGAAGGTTCATTTTGAAACAGGGGAGTGATGTTTACACCAGCCCTTATATAAATATGTGTAGGTTTTATGTACTTGTTTTTACTAACACTTGAAGTTAAACTCATCTTATGTACTGCTGAGAAAAGGTGCTGGATTTTTTTATTGCACCAAACAGGTACAATGCAGCAGCTTGGCAAGCATATTCTGAATCACAGCCTGCTCCATCCTTTGTTCAGTGAAATGTGTGGTCAAAGAGCTCCATGAGTGGAGTGCTATGAAAAGGTAACCTCTACCCTGAGCCCGGCAAAGTTGCACCGCCTTACCTAAAGCAGACCAACCCAGCAACCAAAATGTATGATTAATGGAAGATTGGAAATGGAAGAATGGAAAATAATTTGCACTGCACTGTGTAGGAGACACTCCTGATTTAACAGCAGAGTAGGCCCTTGCATTTGCTGCATCCTCCTCTGGACCACGGTTTGCCATCCAAGCCAGATAAAAAGATGCCAGGTGTAGGTCAAGTATAAATGTATTACTGTGCGAGAAGGAAAATGCTATATGCTATTAGCGTTGTATCCATGTAAGGGGCTATGCTGCTTATATTCTCCAGTGTTAGCCCCCACCCTCTGCTCAAGCAAACAAACAACCCCCCCAAACAATACACCCTTATTGCTACTAAATCACAAACACAGATCAAAGGTCCTCGTTCCTGTTTCATTTTGCTCTTTTGATTGAGAAACCTTGCAAGCATGTCAGTTCTGGTGGTGGCTTTGTGATCTGGATCCTGCTTGGTAGGATCTACGCGGAGACCAACAACTCATTCTGCACAGCCCACGATGCAGGCATCAGATGACTGTGGCTTTCAGTTACTACCTCTGGACCGAAGCCAGAAGCCTAGCGGTGAAAAGCTCTTTATACCATTACCAATCCCTCGAGCCACCCAGTCCTTCTCCATTGCATACAGGTTTTTAGTGTTGTGCCTTAAGAACTGTTCTGGTTCTGAGTAACGTTCTTTGTGATGGGAGTCTTGCCACTCCCCCTCTCATGAGGGGAAAAAAAAAATACAAGGAGGGAGTGTGAAACCTATTTTCAAACTCTGTTATGATTATCTGATGCAGCTCACACTCTTGGACTCTAAGAGAGAGACGAGAGTCCTGGGGAATCTTTGCATTAGGTGAGGAGCTGAGATGTGCGTGCCTTCGTCAGTGCTGCTGGCTCGAGCTGGTGGGAGCTCTTGCAGCTCTTGCATCGGTGCAGCCACACAGTGCCAGAGGAGGCCCTTACAGGGACGCCTGCTCAGCTTTCTGGGACATCTGCAGGCTGCCCGGGCATAAGCGCATGCACAGGTTGGTCTGGTGCTGAGTGCTGCCGCAGATCCACACTTAATGGTGGCATAAAAACATCCCAGAGAGGATAGAGGGCTCCACCAGTGAGCCCCCAGAACGCCTCCTCTAAGCTGCTTTCCACCCACAGTATCCACCTAGAGAGCCAGAGGCTAAATACTGCCACCTCTGCTGTGCCTGTCCTGCTGCTCACCAAAGTGAGAGGCTCACTGTGAAACTGCACCCGTGCAGATTTCTCTTCCAGTAGCGTTTCCCTCAAACTCTTCAGAAAGCACATCACATACAGCTGCAGCAGCTTTTCCCGACACAGGACTAGCTGCAGGAGACTTAACAGTAATACATTGGTACCCAGCCTTCACGAAAGAGCGCTGTAAGCTGCTGATCCTGCAATAACACCTCTAAGGATTTAGAGTCTTTAATGTTGATTGCTGAATATTTCTGTTCCCCTCTGAACCATTCCAACAGTTGTTTCAAGCGAATGTATTCATTCCCTTCCTTTTAACCATTGGAGCTTCTTGCTTGGTCTGGGAGCAAGGAAGAGGGAATGAAAGGGTCTCTTCAAATTTGCTGTAGCTGCTCTCTTAAAAGAGAGCATTGACATAGATCCTGCAGCTCTCGCGTGTAGTAAGGCTCCCCGAGGACTTACACACAGAAAGACTGCAGGATCCTTGTGGGTACTGCAGGAAGAGTGTGGCTATTCTCCTCCCCACGCGATGAGAGTATCGTATCTATTCCTAGCATGGATCTACCAGGTGGCAGCATTCCCCTGCCAACATACCTTTGGTTTGGCTTACCTTGAAAGCGATGATGTTACATTATATGATGACGTCATTATATTTATTTCAACTTTCAATGAAGATTCCTGGCAAATCTCCGAGCTGGAATATCTTCTTTTTAATGGATCCAAGATCCAGCCAACATGGTGCAGATTACATTTATATAACACAACCCAAGTAAGGTGAACTGCTAGGAATTTTTTAATGGCTGTTGACGTTACTAAATTAAGATTATTTCTCTGTTAAAACTATGGAAGAGGAAAAACTTGTCCAGTATTTATACAAACACTACTGCTCTAATTTCTCGCTGTGGTTATTTTTGTGATGACTACACCATGCACTCAGGCAATCTCAAGAATATATCTTTGTAGTGGTATTTTGAAAAGGATACAACAAATCAAATATATTTTTTTCACTTAAGTACAAGTGCAAGGACACCACCCTTTAATGGCACGTATAACAGTTTTCTGAGTTGGTTCGTTTTCTGCACACTCTCTGGACTAATTTTGAACGAGCTTATTACAAACTTTTGGACAACTTACCTCTGGTCTATATTTTCATCCTTTCATCAGCTGTGTTGCTTTTGGCACTTTCAAATTAGCCTACAACACCATACCTTTCAAGATGTCACATGCTTTTTCCGATAAACAGAGGTATAAAGTGTTTGAGAATGCTGCATAAGCTCCTGCTCTGCACGGGCAAAGATAATGCCTTGGATGCTAAGTCCGGTACCACCAAGGAACCCCCCCGAACAGTGGGGCTTACTCCACCAGATTTTGAATTAACACGCAGTATGAGAGCACACATTATTCTGGACAAAATTAGCTACAGAGACAAAGGAGGCAAGTCCTGTACACTCCTCCTAAGGAACTGCGGCACATAGGTTAACGGACTCACCCGAGGTTACACATTCTGTGGGGGAGGTGGAAATGAATTAAAATTTCCAGCATTACATTTTAAGACACTAAAATTGCAAAAGAAACCAAAGAGTAACTAAAAGCTCACTTTCAACCTTTCCCTTCTTTTTTCTTCCCCACAGTGGTCTCTGTGAGGTCTTATGATGCCACTACAAAGATGAGCAAACAAAAATTGGCTGTGTTATGAATTGATTTCAATTTAAAAGAGCCATAATTCAATTTTGCTTTAAAAACATATTACAAAATCTAATATTAAAAAGATTTGCATAGAAACATTCATCAGAAAGATATTTTATTTGTTTGGCTTGAAACACTTCCACTACAAGCCAAACATTTCAACACTAGCGCAGGAGGACCAGAAAGTGAACCTGACCAGAAACAACAGTGAAAACTACTAGTTTATTTTTGCTCTACCAGCTGACAAAATGTAGTTATTTATTTAAAAAAATAAAATAAAATCACAGGCCCTGTGGATGGTGAAACCTGATTTTTTTAAAACCCCAAATATTCTTGTAAATGTACCAGTACCAGGGCGTTACTAGTTGAGAAAGGCTGTGCGTCCATATACCTTCCTGATTGCAGTGACTACCAGGTTAAGAAGCAAGACAGATACGGTGATAGATACACCAACAACACACTTATTTGACACTCGTGTAACAGCCACAAACACACACATCTCTGCACACGTGAAGTTTAAAATCCTCAAGCAAAAAGGCAGAGGTGGTTTCCAGATGAAGCCTGTTTGCCCCATTGCTTGGATCACGGACAGATAAATCACTGGGTGAGTCCCCTCCCTATGTAGTGGGAATATTACTTTAGTAAAGTTTGCTAATGGGGCAAAGGACCTTGTATTGTAATCCAGTGACATTTTCAACCTTCGGAGAACTTTTGTTGACATTCCCGAGTCCCTGGCTGCCATCCCAGCATGAAATAGTTTCTGTTCACATAATTCTCGTGTTTACCAGTCATGAAAAACTCTTGCTTTTGGCTTTTTTTTTTAAATAAACTTTTTTTTTTTTTTTTTTTTTGCAAGTGAAACTCTGTCTAAAAAAATATTGGCCCCAGGCATAGAAGGTTTTGCATAAATTCATGTGTGATGAATGGCTGATTTTAATGTTATTTGGGTATTTGTCAGAACCTAACAAATATACATGGTAATGGTGGTTCATAAACTTAAACATCTCAATATCCCCTTTCTTCTAGAAATAAATTACGTTTGTTTGCCCTGCCTGGAGTCCTAAGGTAGCCGACATTAGGAATATTTTAAATGTGATCATCCATCCAGCATGTCTTTCAGGCGCCACGAAGATTAAATGAAAGAATCATAAGATGAAGGTCTTTAACTTTTAATCCTTTTACAATGAACCCTTAGATAGACATGGGGGCAGGGTGCCTTCTATGTGAGTAATAATGCCTCTGTTCCTCTTCACTAGGTTAATGAATACCCTAAATGTCCCAAGATCTGATTTTTTTTTTTTTTCAAACTATTGAAATTAAAAGCAAAGAGGTGGATGGTAAAACATACCGAAAGAGTGCGAGAGGGAATGAATATGCATTCAGAGATACGCGAAACAGAGAAAGCAGGGCTGGGCTGTGTCAATGAAAGCCCCACGGGTTTACAATAATTAGCATAGATTCCCTGGGAAGTGTTTTTTTTTTTTAAAAAAAAAAAAGTTTTTTGATTCCAAGATAAATAAGGAAAAGGCTCTTTCTGCACTGTCAGGCAGCCTTTGAAGAGCACGTGGCGAGGCTGTTTGTGCAGTTGCTATCTCCGAGATCCTACCGGCGGCTCCGGTAGCGCGCACGAGCCGAGCGCTTCGCTCACTGCGCCGGGACCTCCCCGCGGCGGCCCCGCAGCACCCTGAAGAGCCCGGAGCCGGGGGCGGCGGGGCCGGGGGACGCTGGGCGCTGGAGCCGGGGCGGCGGCGTCCCGGGCTGGGCCGTGCCGAGCCGGGAGGTGCCGGGCCAGCCGGGCCATGCCCCTCCGGACCGTGCCGTGCCCGGGAGGATGCCCCGGAGGCCGGCGGGTGTCCGCAAGGTTCCCGGGCTGCCTCCGGCCGGGGAGGCTGTGGGAGGCTGGCAGAGGATCAGGCTAACGCCGTGTGCGCGCTGCAACCCCCCAGAGCCCAAGAGTCAAGTTTCAGCAGTGTCCCACCACAATGGTAGGTGTGAAAGACACGTGTCCCGCTGTAAATGAAATGTCAAGCGGTTACAAAAAAAAAAAAAAAAAAAAAAAAAAAAAAAAGCAGCAGCCCGAGGCAGGCGGGCGGTGCGGGTCCGCCCCAGGGGCGCGGCGGGCAGCGGGCGGCCCCCAGCGGGGCGAGCGGGACCCCCCCCGGGGCGCTGCGGGGCTGGGGGGGCCAGGGGGGGGCCTGCTGCCCTCCGGCCCCGGCCCCCGGCACGTTCCCACCCCCCCGGCGCCCAGCGACGGGAGAAGAAAGTGTCCCGTGTGTGTCCGTCCCCCCCCCCCCGCGGGGGCGGCCCGAGCAGAGAGCAAACAGACTGCGGACGGCTCGTGTTTTAGTGGTTGACTTTAATTCTGCGCTGCGCTTTTACTACAGGGATATAAAGAATAAATAGCAGATACTCTTCATTTACATAGGATTAAGTCATTCAAACTGTTCTCTCTATTTACAATAACATTGTGCTCTAGGCGCTTTTTTTTTTTTTTTTTTTAATCTAAAGTCCGTAAGGAGGAAGAAGAAACACACACACACACGCTTTCCGTATAATGGAAAATAGCTTTAAAACGTTTTCTTATCAAAAAGTTTGGTTTGTATCTTTTAATCCTTTTATTAAAAAAAACAAAAAACAAAAAACAAAAAACAACAACAACCCCAACCTACTTCGCCAAAGCGAAGCAACTTCTCTCTGGAATATAAATACCAAAAAAAAAAAAAAAAGATACATTAGCAACGATCAGGGTAATAGTCTTAAAAATACAGTAGACGCTGATTATTTCACGTATAATACTGACCTTTTAATAGTATATTAAAACGGTGCCATATATACACACAATATACATTCTCCTACACGTTACAGTGCATTACAACGTTAACCAGAAAGCAAGTGTCTTTTATTTTTGTTGCAGCAAAGGTCCACGTGAGTCCGCCAGGCAAGGGGCGAGAAGGGCGAGCGGCAGCCCTAGCAGGAGCACTTGCACTCCGAAATGATGGGGTACTGGATGGGTATCCATGTGCACCTCTGCCCTCCCCGACGCTGGCACCTCCACCTCAGGATCGTTAAATGCACGGACTTGGCAGGTTTGCAAACCATGCCTTCTGGGACTGAACAAGACCTTTTACTGTAGCAGCTGCCCACTTTGACGTACCGGGGCCAAAAGCGGCTGCCGAGATCGTTCCACGTGTATAGGACCGGGCAGAAGGTCTGGGACCAGAGCCACATCTGCAGCTTCCTGCGCAGCTTCTTGCTCAGCCTATGCTTCTTGCCCGGCTGCAGCCCGTCGTAAAACTCCAGCCCTTTGATTTCGCTGGGCATCGCTCCCGAGGGTCTCTGCCTGAGCAGCAAGTCCAGCTCGGCTAGATCGTCCACCCCGAGCCGGTCCTCGGGCAGGGAAATAGCCATAAAGTTAGGGTCGAAGTGTCCGCCCATGAGGTTCCTTAGCAAGGTCTCGTTAAGATCCTTCTCCTTGGGGTCGAAGATAGGGTCCGGGTGCTCGATTAGATCCACCAAGGGCAAGTTGTCGCTGGGAGCCGGTCGGATGTGCAGATAGTGCTGGCAGGCGCCTTGCTCTAGCCGGAGACCCAGCAGAACCACCAAGGCGTATATAGTCACAAGGCACTGGGAATGATCCATCCTTGGGAGACCGGTGGGGGGGGGGAGAGGGGGGCTGGGTTCACCAAACGGCAGGGGAAGAAGGTGCGAGCAAATGCATCAGAAAACTTGTACGGGGATATCCAAAATAGCTTGTCTTTACGGGGGATCCCCTCCGCTCCCCGCGCCACCAGCAAAGACGGCCCCCGAATATGCCAGGAGAGCAAGCCCCCTGCAAACACTCTCTCTTGCAAGCCTCTCTGTAAAATTTCTCCTGGTGGAGCCGCTCCAAAATTCTGCCGCTGCTGCTGCTTCTCTTCGCCCTCCCCGGGCAGGGGAGATGCCGCTTTTTGTTGCGAATTCTGCTCGCTGCTGCAGCTCCGCGTTGTCTGCCCGTGCGTGTGGAAGAAGTTGTTGCCGATTCTTCCTCCCCGTTCCTCTCCGCCGTTCGCAAAGCAGCCTCCTCAGCAGCAACAGCAGCCACGCACGTTGGCACCAGTTTGTCTGCTTTGCAAGGACCCAAAGCCTTTAAATTTCCTGCACTTTCAGCTTCATCTCCATGGAAACCACAGACTCTCTTCTAACCCACCCCACCCCCCTTAAAAAAAAGAACCACCACACACACAACGCAACCCCCACTCCCACAAAAGTCCAGGAGCGCTTCCCCCTTCCCACCCGGCAGACACCCTCTGCTGGGGAAGGCTGCAGGCGGGAGCCGCCGCCGCCTCCCCCCCGCCGCCCGCCGCCGCCGCGCCCCGGGAGATGCTGCAGGGGCTGGGGCTGGGGCTGGGACAGGGACAGGGACAGGGGCAAGGGCAGGGGTAGGAGCAGGGGTAGGAGCAGGGGCAGGGGTAGGAGCAGGGGTAGGGGTGGCCTTGGCGCCGGTCACCCCATGGGCGCAGAGCCGCTGGCGGCGGAGCGCAGCCTGCCCCGCTCCTGCTCCCCTGCCCCGGCCAGCGCTACCTGGCCGCTGGGGGGGGGGCCCGGGGGGAGGGGGGGACGACGGGGGGGTCCTTGCTCTAATTCCCACTGCGTGCCCGGCCGGGGGGCCGCTGCCGGCACCTTCCCGGGCGGAGCGAGCCCTCTGCTGGCGGCGCCGCTCCGCTCCGCACCGCTCCGCTCCGCGCCGGGCACGGGCAGGGAGAGCGGGGCCGGCCCGGGCAGCGCCTCCGCCGGCAGAACGGGGAGCCCCGGGGAGCTCGGCTCGGCGACAGAAAGCAGCTGGGGGAGGCGGCGGGGAGAGCACCGGGGGTGCCGGGGCTTCTGCGGGGGGCTGGGGCCGGGAGCTGCGCGGAAGGGATGCCCCGAAGCCCCCCAGCACCGGCGGGAGGAGCGGGCCCGCGGCTGGGGTAAGTTCCCCTCGGTACGGGCAGGCAGCCGGCCTGCTGGCAGGGGAGACGATCGGGCTGCTGAGATCTCGGGACAATCTCCTCGAGTGCTTGAATCCTGCTGCTGTAGGCTATTAGGCTCTCGGGAGCCTGAGTTTAATGGGGCTGAAGCTTTGCCATTTCTCCTAAATTATGTATGTGTTTGTTTAAATGTTACTCTTCAAAGTTAGGGTCTTAAGGAAAGCAACGTATAGACTGTATTACCCAGGGTGAGCTGCTTGTCCAAGAGTTAACTGAATTTTTGTCATCTGTTTTCACTCCCTAAGTTAAACTTCATGTGATGCTGCTTTAAAACTTAATTTTGTTTATTCCTGAGCAGGTAGGGCATTTTATAAACACTACAGAATTAAAATAACTGACATGAAAAGGATGGAAAACCAACCCACGCTCTGCACTGGAAAAGGAGCCTCATGGTGACACTTGCCACTACCATGTCAGCGCAGGATCTGCTGGAGTTTTAGGAGGTATTTTTTCACCTGGTAGTTCAGGTCTCTACCTTCATCCAGAACCTGATAAACGTTCATCGCTGAAACTTGGCATTCAAGTTGTCTGTGTACTGAGGGAGAAGCCACACCTCCAGTCTTTCAAAATAAAATGCCCCAAAATTCAAGGAGTAGCAATTGACCAGGAAACGAAGACAGACATTGTGCTGGATTTGGTCTTTAACTGGATGTGACTTGGTTACTTAACTGCCTGCCAGCAGGACAGCAAGGTGCTCAGGTCTGCACAGACCCAGCAGGTTGCTCAGGCGCTGCTGCTTCTGTCTCAGGTTCTCGCTGCGGGTCTTGGCCTGTTCACATGCTGGTTCCACTCCTGCCTGCTGGGAGATGCCCTCTGGAAGCAGCTCCTGTGTCCCGGAGCTGAGCTGGTGAAGGTCTGTTCATCCCCCTTCATTCCTTCGCCCTCCTTTTTTTGGTCACCCCACAGGACAAAATGGAATTGCATGTTTCCTGACACACTGGAGCCTAAGCCCACGCTCAGAGCTCATGATCCACTTCTCAGCAGTGGAAGCAATGCTGGGTTCTGTCAAGGAACAAGGATGTGAAAGTACCGATGTACCTGCTCAACTGCGCTGCTGCAGCATCGCTCTGTTTTGTAGTATTGCCTGGTGTGCCTGATTTCAGGAGGGAGAGGTGGTGAGGATGGGTGATGAATCCTAGCAAGGGGTCAATGGTTTTTAGGTTGCTTGCTTGTCTGGCTCTTTCCTCACTATCTTCCTCTGTCCAGTCTCATTTCATAGCGAGAACTGGAACCGTTTAGGGAGGGATTTCATTCAGGCTGTGACTTCCAACCAACTACAAAAACGGGAATGTGCAGTGTTACGTGTCCGAGGAATAGAGAAACTGCTCCTCCTTGGATCCCCTCCTCCTTTCTCCTTCTTTTTGGAAGTCTTTGTTGACACACTTCCACTTCTTTCTAAAAGAGTTCTATGAAAGTAGTCAAATATTAAGTTGGATCAGATTGTTTTCCCAATGAAATTACTGCGAAAATGGGTGAAATTACTGCTGGTATGGGCCAGTTCCTCTGCGTTGTGTACATGGCAATGCTGGCCAAGGAAAAACTGGGAAAGGTTGTAACCTGTAGCTCTATGCAAATGCTTGGGAATTTGCTCTTAAACTACCTTATTTAAAGGCACAAAACCCAACAATAGGTTAAAGCACAAGTGTTTTGAAGAGAAAGCAAAAATTCTGCAGTTACAATGTGATGTCTTGTATGTCTCTTTTAATAATCAATTCGGTTTTACTCAGCTCAGTTAAAAACACTTTTTTAACTACCAGTCTCAGAGTCTACAAATAAAGCCTATAAAGCTTGTGTCCTGTCTGCTTCATGCCAGGTGTGTGTTCAAGATTCTTAATTCCTAGATTCTAAACCACGCTCCCAAGGAGGCACTCAGAGCCCTTACGCAGCTGCCCCTGGTTACAGGTAGGAGGAAGGATGGACAGGCTGCCTCCCGCACGGCCGGCAGTCCTGAGCGGGGCAGGCTGGGGCCTGGGAACTCCTCCGGCGCAGGTGCCTGCGTGGGGAGCACCACGCTCCTGGCGAGGCTGCGAGAGCTCGAGGGAAGCAGAAGTGACAGAAGTTGCTTGTGGCCCAAGAATTTCTTGGTGGAATGGCTGATAGCAGGACTGGGGAAGAGCTGCCAGTAACAGCTCTGCCAGAAGCCTCTGGGTCAGAGGGAAAAGAGATTTGGATGCCCATCAAACGGGTTCAGTGCAGGGTTTGCTGAAAACAGCAGTAAATGAAGCTCAGAGGTAAAGGGCCTGATCCAGACTCTGTGTATGATGCCAGCCCTGCCTGGTATAGGGAGAGGGGCCAGCGGCTCGTAGAGGCCTTAGCTGGTCACTCTACTGGCAATGGAGCATGAAGCAGAGGAGGAAACAACTCCTTTCACCTCAGCTTTATTGGTTCTGGAGTGCTGACAGTAGTAAAAATGTGTTTTTTCAGTAGACAAAGCAAATACAACTTTCAAGGCACGCAGGAAGCCAATGTGGGCAAGGCTGAGATGCTGCTTCTGCAGGGTCACATCTCTGATGAGGAGAGAGGTATGCAGCCTGCCCTGTTATGACTCTGGAGGCACAGCTCTGAAAACACATTATGTAAGGATCTGATTTCAGTCCACAACAGCAAGGATGCACAGAAAGAACTCAGGAGAGATTTGTTTCCCATTCAGTCTAAGGGAAATGGCCCTACTTACCGCCCCAGCCCCACTTGCGGCGCTGCCACGCTGCTCTCAGTGCATGGGCTTGAACCAGCCCAGTCTATAAGCAAGCAGCACGGAGAGAATCCCTCAGAAAGTAACGAACCACAACACCAGGAGGAGGAAGAACTATGCCAGGTGCACTCGGAAGCAGTGTCTTTCTTAGGAAAGGAGGCTTCCTCACAACCATCCTTATTTCCCTTATACTTGAAGATTATTTTAACATAGATCATGAACTCCTTGCCTCTCACTTCTTATTTTCCAAAACGCATTGGCATATGAGACGATGGTTTGTTAAGTAAAGCAAAACCAACAACACGACCAAATAAATCCTCTGCATAGCTCTCATGCAAATTTCTCATATGGCTTTGGGCGGTACATTTCCTAGCTTTCTGCCTTCCTTATTTGTACAGCAGCAATGCCAGCCCTTGCCTTCTTCATGGAGATGCTGGAGGGCCTGATTAGAGTAAACCTGTATCAGTGCAGACAAGAGTCTAGTATCTTACGAAAATTACAGAGGAAATCTGTGACTGGCAGAGCAGACAACTGATGTCAAATATTATTCTTATGTCCTACTTAGCTGCTAGACTAACTTTCTGTCTCTTTGTCACAGCCCTATACATTTTTTAAGAAACTCCTTAAGATTTAATTTTCCACTTTTTTTTTTTTTTTTAAACTGTGAATCCCTGAAACATTTCCTAAGGAGAAGCACAGACATTTGACGTAGCTCATATATGCCACATGACAATCTACCCAACCCACATTTTTAGCTATTGCAGGCCACGTGTGACTTCACCCAGCAATCCATGCACCACTGCTTCCAAGCTGCATCTGCTAGTCCGGACAGGGTCAGGGAGATGTAGCCAGGCCTTTGAAATGCAGCGCTGCATCTCAAGGTACCTCGTTCCCTTCTCCTTCCCTTTCCAAATTCGCAAAAAGGGCAGTGGGGTAAGGACTGCTTTAATGGACTACACAATGCTAGTAGGTGATCAACTACTCTGAAAGGAAACAGTTATGGATCACATGCTTTGGAAGGTAAACATTTTTTTGAGAGAGAGCAAAGTTCTGCCTTGAAATCCCAATAGAATAGAAACAGGGATGGATGCGTTTGGCCAAGAACCTGTATGTGCAGTGATAAATGATATATAAATAACACATTTTGAAACTAAGCTCTGGAATGAATGTTTTATAGCGGAGTAAATCCTAGGGTGACTGATGGATTAAAGCACTAAAAGGAAAAAAAAGCCCCCCAAATAACAAATACAAGTTATTTTTTAGTCTTCTTTAAGTACAGCTATATGTGAAGAACAGACTTGACACTTGCCAAATGTATTCATTTCCTTAAAAAAAAATTAAAAAGAGACAGTTGTCAAAGAAGAGAAAAAAAATCCTGCAAGGTCCTTACAGAACTGCTCTATTTTTCTCATTTTCTGATTTCATGTCGTTCGTGCTCTTCAAATACCATGCCTCCCTGATTCTCAGCCCGCTCTCCTCTTGCTCCTGCATTTTTCCTAAGGTATAGACTTTTGTCTTCAGAACAGGGCTTGTGCATTCATCTGCTGATAAACTGTTTATCTTAGCTTTTATGAGGGCGCCTTGCTGCAAGCCAGCCAGAGACAGGATCCTGGGTGTTTGTCTTTTTTTTTAAAAGAGGGTCCGGGAAGTGGCGGGTATTTATACCTCCCCTTGGCTCTATATATCATGGGAGGTGGAACTCCACTGTCTCTGTCTCTAGCTTTTTCTCTCAGCAGTGTTTTCTGCCGTAAATCTGAATCTCTCAGAACAGTTTTCTTGGCTGCAACCCCACTTGGAGGAATTAAACATTTTATTTATTTACTTATTCCTGCAGAAGGTTTGCAACAGAAGAAACCCAAAGCTTTTTTAATATCCCCCCCCCCTCTTACCCCACCTAACCATCCTGCTTTTTGTGCCAAATATTAACATCTCAGCAGTCAAGAGAAGAGACCGAGCTGGCTGAGCGTCTCGCAGTTTACAGACCAATTCATTATGAAGAGAGAGGCCAGTGGGAGAATTGGCAAAGATGAAACAGAAACCAAGGCATTTTTTATGTTAAAAAATGACACTTACATTTACAAGCTATGGCTCCTGACGGGGATTTGATTTTCCACACAGGCAACGTTGTTTATCCAAACAAACTCCCTGTTGCAGCATATATTACACATATACACACATGACAAGTAGGAATGTATTTATCCTTTTTTTTTTTTTTTTTTTTTTTTTTTTGCCAGCTAGCTTATTAAGATAAACATCTACTGAGGTAAACCAATTTTTTATTATTCCTTTCTTTATAAAACAGCAAAGACAACTGAGTGACAGAGATTCAATGAAGCGAAAAATACAGCAACCCCCCAATCAAGCCCTGTGTGCATGTGAGTGATTCATTGATGCCAGCTACTGAATAACCCTGATACATAACATTTCCCACCTCTGATATTTAAAAAGACCCTCTCGCCCTTTTAGCACCAATGGAGCCCTTGAAATGTTTTATTGCTAATTGTCTAATGCTGTGTGATGAATGGCTGCTTGACTGAAAATGACAACCCCTTTTCTTTCAACTACTTCATTTTCCTGGCTCCAGTGGGGGCGAAGAGGAAAAAATAAATCCGATTACATCATATTTAGCCACTTTGTTGTGAATGAAGGAAAATTAAACTTATTTTAAAAGTACTTCTATCACCTAAGCCCAGAGCCCCCCAGGTCCCCTGCACTCAGTAAATGTTGCCTCAGATACTGGGGCAAAATGTTCCAAAAGACTCACGGGGTTTGTGGAAGCACAAAATCCCATCGGCAAGGTCTAAACCTGACCAGAGAGCCTGACCAGGGGAAGCAAGATCACAAGTATATTGAACTCAGAATCCCCTGACCAGTTCTCAAAGGGCTGCACTTTGTGAACACAAGAAATATTTTGGCTACAGAGTACTCAAGGAGCACATTTTTACCCCAATATCTATAAAGCAACTGACTATAGTCTTGCGTCAAGAATAAATGCAACGGAGGAAGGTCCCACAAAGTGGAAAACACTGCTTTATTAAAGCATTGATTTAAACATTCTTTAAATCTGCTCTGCCTAGGAAATCGCAAGAATGAAGGATTTTTAATAACTAGAAAAAGATTAAGCTGCACGTCTTTCCTCAGCATTTCGTATGTACCATTTCTTTCCTGCTTGTTATGCTTTATCCCTTTAGGGAATCTGATCTCTTCAAAAAGGAGTAGATCACCATGATCAGCCGGAGTTGTGTGCATAACATTATCTTTGCAGCCTCCACAAAATGTCACAAAATACAAATTCACAGCGACAGGGTTGGCTGTGAAAAGCTGTTATGTTCAATGGGATAATTTTCAAAGGAACTCGTACCTTTATTGGGAAATGGAAGGACTTCCACTTTCTCTCCCACATGATGAAACAGACACACACATGGGGGTTTCTGATTAATTCAGATACAGAAACAGACACAAAAGAGACATATTCCAAACTTGCCAATGTTCAATAGGAACCTCTGGGACATGTTCATTTGGCTTGGGAGTTTCAAGTCTTTGCTTGTGAGGGCAAAGAGACCCAGGCGAGTAAAATAATGAATCTAGGCTTCCCAGACGCAGATCTGACATTTGCTCTCTCCCTCTGACTCAGGCTTTGACTGGGTTCAGGGATTAATTAGGCCATGCAAACGAGTTAGGTTCCCTCTTCTGGCAACCTGGTCACGTAGGGAACCCCCACCCCTCCCCTTCCCCACACTCTCCTTCCCCATAATGAAGCATGACTGTAGTAAAACAAGTCTTTTGATGGTGCCTCTTCTCATCACTTTCAAGACAAACAATGTCTCAGAAGCCCCCCAGCTGCTTTTATTTTTCTTATATCTACAGTTACATCTTGGGTGTGTTTACTCATCCTCATTAAATATGTCTTCCCCCCATCCTTTTTAATATCCTTCCTTTATTGCAGTTTACACAACACATCAATTACAGCATAGAGTTAAAAGCTTTTAGAGCCATTTTGGGGGCTAGTGCGACATCCTACAACACCACTGTCTCTGAAAGAGAATTGACACGGGCTGTAGGAGGAATACGAGATGGACACCTCTGCAGCAAACATCTCCACAGCAAAGAACGAGGTGGTTGCAGATTACTAGTATGCTCAGAGCAAAGCATCCCTTATGCTTAGTCAACTTCCTTCAGTAAACCTGAGTGAGGCGTTTGGCTTTTTTTATCATTCAAATATTCCCAAGTTTACTACTTTCCTCCTTTTAGCACGGATACTTGGAAAGCCTACGATGGCACAGAAGGAAGAAAGCACCCATCACAGGACTAAGAAGCAGCTAGGCTTTCACACATACACCTTGTTTTTTTCTTTCTTTTTCTTGAAAGATCATTTTCTTTCAAGTAAGGTTCAGATAATGACACTTCAACTGAAGATGCTGTTTAGCGTGCCTTCTGAAGTCACACCGACTTTTAAAGGACTCGTTTTCACAATAAACACATCAGCTGTTCACTAAGATGCCAGGCACAACTTTGGTTCTCTCTACAAATATACGTGCACATGTGTGTATGGGTGTGTGTGCACATGTGTGCGATTGCTTCCCGCGCAGGTACAGCCTCTCCATTACTTCCCTTCGTGATGGGATAATGTGTCCCTGGAATACCACTGTGTTTTTATTTATGAAAAGATCAAAACCAATCAAAAAAGAGAATTGCCTTGACAACACTGCAAGTTCCACAGGAGTTCTACACACTATGAACATGAAGGTTAACTTCTGTAAGCACACTGAATGTTTTAACTCAAATATTAGGGATTGATTTGGACAAGTGATTAGAAGAGGAGACCTGCCTTTGTGACAGAGAAAGTCACACTGCTGCGTTTCGTGTCTCATGGCAGAGCTGCCCTTTTATGCCACTCTCATTTAAGATCTCTCCACTTTTCTCATGAAAACAGAAGGTAAGAATAACCTTGCTCTGCAGATCCCAACCTCAATCACTCGAGGGGCACGACTCAGCTCCAGGCATTGGAGTTTGCATGTCATCGTTCTGCGTTAGCTCTCTTCAACAAATAAATAAATAAACAGCCTTCCCCTTGTATGCCTGGGCTTAGCTCTTGCCCGGTGGCTTACTGCTGCAGGACCGGAGCAGGGTGGGGGGCGAGGTGGGGGCGATAGCCCTCCAACACCGGGAACCGTTTGTAAATTACCCTAAGCTTCCCTTAGTCATTATTCCATTAACTGCCTCTTGGTAGATCTGTCAGTAACTAAGCTGGGTCTTATTTGTAGAGAATCAGAGGCTATTTGCTGTACTAAGTGAGCCATGAGAGCGAAAGGGTTTGGGATTTATTTGTAATTACAGTCGGGATTTTTTTCTTCTCCTTCTTGCCTGGACCCCACTGGTACTTTCATTCACATTCCCTAAGCTGACGCTGGCGCCAGGATCACAGGCTGGCCCTGTGTTTATGTCATTGAGACTAGGACAATATTTCAGTGTGGAGCCAGACCGCAGGGATCCACTCTATAAAACCCTCACTAAAAATAGACAGCCGCCCTGCCCCCAGGCCCGCGGGCTGCCGGCACCCCGCGAGGCGTGCAGCCCTCGGCTGGGCCCAGCTCGGCCCTCCCGGCTGGGCCCCGGCAGCCCCCCGGCCCCACTCCCACCTTGATGCTTCCCCCAGCCAGGGTCCTGCCAGCAGCCCCCTCGGATGGCAAAGCTGCTTGGGCTGCAGCACCCCGAGGGCCCCCCTGTGCCCCGCAGCTCTTCACGGGTGGATGTGGCACCTCGGGGTGCCTGGCGCCCCCTGCTCCCACCGCCCCAAGCGCCTGTTTGGCTGCAGTCACTGCCTAGCCCTGCCAGAGCACTGAGCAGGCTGAAATGTAGGGCTGGTGAGGGATCCCACAGCTGGGGTGCTGAGGCTGGAAGTGGCAGAGAAAGAGGTACCTGAAAGTATCGGTGCCTGGGATGCCTCCTCTCCCTCTGCAGTTTGTGAAGGCGTTCAGAGAGACCCCAGCAGGACAAAACTGGGTCAAAGACTTCACCTCTGTCCGATAAATCTTTCCTGCGGCAAATTAAAAAAAAAAAAAAAAAAGAGCTGAACATTTCCATCTCATAGCTGTCAATTTTATTCAAAAGCATGAACCGGGGCAAATCATTCAGCCTTTTCAATGCCAGTGGTGCGTGATACCTCAGCTTGGGAGGATAAATGTAACCCGTAAAGTGTTTATTGATTAGTTCAACAGCTATACAGACAAGATATGCGGCACTTAATGCACAGATTTTCAAGGTAAGAACCTGATCCTGCAGCTTAGATCCTGACGCTGGAATGGGCTTCATTCCAGAAGCCTGTGAAGGGACAGAAAAAGTTCACGTGGGTTTTAATGGGCAGCAGAGCCTTCCAAAAGACAGCAGCAAAGAGCAATCAGGTCTCCCGATTCCCTCGTATCCCTGTTTGTTCAGTTGCTGAAAACGCATACCCAAAGGCAGCAGCCGTGTGAGTGCTCACTCACTCAGACATCCAACGGAGGGATGCTGCTGCTGAGTGCCAGCGAATGCCAGCCTCCCGGGGGAGCAAACCACTCGGGGAACAGCTTCCTTCCAGATCCCTGCCACTGTCACTGTCCTGGCACAGGTCATGTCCGTGAAGCCAGCAAGAAGCAGACCAGGCGTGCACGCTTGCTCAGAGCAGTGGCAACACTACGGTGTGTGCAGGGGAGAGCCAGATGCTGAGCTGTGATGCGGAGCACCTGGAAATGAAGACAGGAGTTTGGTTCTGTCGAGGACCCTGTCTCACCCTCTCCACCAAGGGCCGTGCTGGCTGCTGCTGTCCTGTAAGGCTCATTCCAGATCCCGGTGTGGACAGACACTGCCTGAGCAGAGATGGTTGCATTGATCTATGACAACCCAAACTCGGGGATCTGAAACTCCAGGTTCAGCTTTAAAACCCTGTTGAGCCACGCCAGGTGCTGCTTGTAACGACATTTCAATTTGATTGGCTTCAACTATGCCATTCACTGGGCACTGGGCAAACAAACCGTTTCGTAAAAGGAGATAAGGCTATTGTATGGTGGGCTAAGAGCACAGGAAAGTAATGGCTCCTTGCTGAAAGGCGGCTTTGAAAATCCTCAAATCATCATGAACATGAATAGAGCAGCGTGTGAGGACAGCTGTGGTTTCAGAAAGAGATTTATCAAAGACTTTGAGAGAATCCTTCATACAAACTAGCACACATTTTCTGCATTATGATATGTGTACTTGACACTGGCTCTGTGATTATTCTGTCAAGTTCAGCTTCTTCTGTCAGTGGTTCACTTTGTTTTTTTCAGCTAAAAGTACTAGGTGAGCAACGGTGCACTGTAATCAGGATCCCTCTGCAGCAGGCACTACGCTTGGACTGAAGGGTGGCTGAGGGTGTGTGTTCTGGATCGTCTCAATAGACCACACAGGTAAAAGGTGAGAAGATGAAAGCACGCAGAGCACTACAGAACTGGCATGCCCATGGTCAAAAAACAGCAAAACTGAGATGAGGGCTCACTGCTTAGGACAAGTTCTTAACAGCAAGGTGTTAGCAGAGGCAGGCCGCATGGCATCACGGGCTGGACAGCATCTCCTGATTTCATTAGAGTGGGAGTTATCCATCAATTAGAAAGGGAGATCCCAATCACAGCCGCTTGAAAGGCAGTGACAGAGCTCCGCAGTGCTGCTACCGGTGGCCTTATCAACTGGCAATGAATATGCACAAATAAGAATGTAGCTTGAGAACAGTTGTGCACCATGAAATACCGCTTGCTCTCTGCACAACTTCTCAAAGTAATCCACACAGCAAGGAAATACCACACGGACAAAATTTATTTAGAAGCAGCCTTCTAAATTTAACACAAGTGCTGCTTTTGGAGGGCTTCTCATGGTTTTATCTGAATAGTCACTGTTTCTTAAACACCAGTCTGGGGGACAGAGGACCCTCAACATCCTTCAGCCCACAGGGCAATATATAAAGGAATGAAGCCGAAGGGCCTTCGTGTGAGCCTGGAAGAAACATTTTTGATAATGATGATATCAGGTTATATCAGGTGCCATTACTGTCTGAGAAACAGCCCCCCCTCCAGAGCTGTCCGCACACAGCTCTCACCACAAGAGCAAACGCTGTTTGTTCCCCAGGTACTTCTTCAGTCACTGCGTGGACTGGCTTTGTCCTCCGTGCAGCCTGCTGATCGTGCACCTGACAGTGAGGACACAACAAAAGGAGACTTGCAGAAATAAGACTAATTTGTTACAGGAATTAGATGCTAAGTAGTGAAGGAACCAGAGGACTGTAAGAAGATAAAGGCAACTCCTGCAGGACCCGAACATCACCCCTGTGCAATGAATTCTCTCCCTGTGTTCTGCCAAAGAATCCCAGCGCGGTAGCATGTAAGCCACTGAAAACTTTCCACAGGTGGCCAATTAATGTGTATGTATCATTTTCTACAATGCCTAAGCTATGCAGCCTCAGCTGGGACGCCATTCATAGCAGGGCACACATTCACAACAGCTGCAATTCAAGCCAACTGGAGCTGTGCTTTGAACATGTGAAGTACTGATATGAAATATTGGCTCCTACGTGGCTTCACTAAGCACACCCACAATTAGGGGATACTCCGTAGTTTTGTCTTACTTCTCCAACCATAACAATGACATCACATACATGATGATACTGTTAAGATAACACATATATATCCTTTCAAAGATTTATCCTAGTATCTAAGAGCTTGGGCATGGACCGACCATGTTTGGTATTGTACAAATGCCTAAGAAAAGGCAGTCCCGCCCCTCCAAAAGCCTACAGCTAAGTTAAAACCAAGAGGCAACACAGCTATGAGAGGAGAAAGACAATGAAACAGTGCCGTCTGCTGCTTTGCTTCTGCACACCTACACTTGGCTCAAGCATTCTGCAGATAAAACAGAAAAAAAGTTTTAAAACAATGCTTAAAAAAACCTGTATGTTCTGTGCTAAGATACAGAAAAAAATCTGTAGAGCCCATGCACGAGGCTATGCAGCCTGGGCTCCATGCATTTTGATGAACAGTCTCTTTCAAAAAGTCACTGCAGTGAACTGCCAGTGAATCTAACATTTTTGTAAAGTTCTGAGTGATGAAGAGGTTGCCTTCAAACAGAAATGATTACATAATTAAGAAGTAAAAAAATGCCTTACATATGGTATAGAAAGGTACAGTGGTTTGAATCCACAGAAAACAAAGCATCTCTTCTTTAGTTATTTGTTCATTCTTTGCATTGCTACCTGAACAAACCAGATATTAGAGCCCACTATCTCTCAGGCCCTAGGGATGCATATTACAGGGATTGCTCCTACCACAAATACCTCATGTGATGGCTTCCTCGCCTAATTTGAAATGCAAGCATTTATCTTAATTTGAAAAGGAAAAAAGAGAAAAGTTGTTCTGAATCTGAAGATCTCTGTATTCTCATCAGGTGAACAGCACAATCAGAATTTAGCAATCACCTGGATTTCATACATATTTTCAAAGTATTGCAGGTATCTGTTGCAGGAGCAATCCGTGGACTCCCCTGAAAAAAGTTTATGGAAATGTATTCTTTCAAATCCTTACCCAGCCCTTCTCCCTACCCTCTACCGTTTCAGAACAGGAGTACATATACAGTTCTCTCTTTTCCTTGGCATCTGGACAACTCTTCTACTGTCACTGCCCTGTAGTCCTCAGCTGGCATAAGAATTCCAAAATAAATGAGTGTGTTGTAATCAGGAGAAAAATATTGTGTCCTTGTGGTGTTGATGTTTTTGCAGCTAAGCTTCTCAATGGCCACCACAAGTTGAGCTGCATATTTCTTTACAAAAATATGCTTGCGTTGGTAACTTGGCGGGCCACTCGTTGAATAGACATTTAGCTACTTAACTGTTTGCTGTGGCCAGCAAAGTTCTGTTCAAGAACCTGAACTAGGAAGAAGAGGCACCTTGACAAACATTACAAAGTTAGCAAGCAGGCAGTCTCTATGGCAAGCAGTGAAGAGAGTTTTATGAGTTTCTGTGAAAGCCAAAGGCTAATAGTGAGAGCAATATATTATAGCAAATGTCTTTAAAGAGACAAAGATACTGACTAAATATCTTCTAAGTCTAAGCATGTTTAAAGAAAGCACATAAGCAAAATAAACCTCGGCAGATAATTTATAAATCTGCCTACAGACAACTAAAGAAGAGCATGTGAGGAAGAGCATGAGTCAATATTCAAAACCAGCATGCAAGCACTTAAAGGTGTGCTGCTATGTAAACTCACACTGCCTGAGGGAATGTATTACCCACAGAACTAAAAGGGCAGGGATAGGATTTTTAAAGCACTCGCTGTCAGCTTCATTCTGCCAACCTCTAGCCCAGTTAAACTGAATCCAAAAAGGCAGCTCTTATCTGTGTTCGTCTCCCAGAAGCTCCCCTCTTAGTGGGGCTGTTCAGCTTCACTTTCAAAAAGTGAAGTCCTGTCTCAACTCCATTTCCAAGTGCAAAGTCCCAATTTATTTGTAGCCTTAGTGCTCCTCTAAGCATTTTTGCCTGTCCCCCATCAACTCACACCGAGGTATCGGCAAACTCTGCTTATTTGCTCTTTCAACCTGTGCCTTCTTACCAGGCTAGAGGGTATGGGATAGAGTCAGCGCCGTGTATTGGCTCAGGCTGGAAGATTTAAGTAAAGATCATGCAAACTGCCAATAGTTTTCTAGTGTCCTTCCCACAGGTCCCTGGGAATGCCAAGTTCTCCGGCCACTGACTGCAGCGGGCTCTGCAGGGAGCTGAAAGATTTGCTCCCAAAAACAGGTGGGCTAACACACAGGCAGTGAGGTCAGTCGCTGAAGTGCTTGCTCCCGGTGGAAGAGAACATGACTGATCAGAACAGCTACTTGTTCCCTGCACTAGCCAAGCTCCAGGCTATCTGCAGCATTTTCCAGCAGGGCTCTGCAGACTGGGACAGGGACAGAAAGGACAGGACAGGTACAGCCCAGCTGCCCAGTTTTTTCCGCAGCTGTTATTTTTATTACAAAAGGGCAGTTACTTTTGTAAAGTCCACAAAATACGACATTAGTAATAAACTGCTAAGCATCACGTGGCAGAATTTGTGGAGTCTAAACCTTTTAAGGGTGAAGTACACCTCATTTCAGTGGCTGCTAACATGCAGGCTATTAGACTAATTAACAATGTCTATTGAAATAATTTATGTATGAATTAAAGCAGGAGACATCTGTTACACCACCAAGACTAGCCCAATGTATTCTGAAAATACCTAACATCAAAGGTACATTGTGAAATAATAGGGGAACGGGGACAATTGGTTCTTTTTCCACTAATCTCATATTAAAGTAGGGAATTGCTGCACTACATCATCCAGTATGAAAAAGTATTCAATGGGTATTTTTGAATTTAAAAAATGTCCCAATACAAGTGACATTTTCCAGGGACAAAGTTCAATCCATTCCTCATTTTTTCTTATTACTTTGCACATAGCTGTTTCAAAAAAGCAGATCTTGGGCCCACAAACTGGGCTAACCACCTAATTGATTTTTCTTGATTTCCTCATCTTTCACAGAAAATATGAATAATACATGCATAAGGCCAATTACAAACTATTTTGCTCCTCATAAAAATTGTTCATGGGAATACATGCTGTGGTATATGTATCTTATGGTATATGTATTAAAGATATTTCTAGAGATCATCACAAGCCTTTTTTTTTTTCTTTTCCTTCCCTTACTTAAAAACAGTATCTGGGGGGATAATTAATTTTTCCATATCCAATAAATGTGAATTTAGAGAGGCAGTTCAATGCAAAGGGCACACTGATTCTCAGTAAAGTTTCTACAAAAGTCACTTATCCTCGCTATTTCTGCTCAAAACTTCAGTATTCAGACACCGGGTCTCACAACGTAGTTTATTGTCAATGTTAAGATACCTTTACAGTCTGAAGCATCCATCTCACAAAACTACATACCAAATAGGAGCTAACAGCTCTTAGTCACCTCTTGGTTAAATTAACTAGAAAGAGTTGCTTAAGTATCTTGCTCCAAGGTATGTTTTCCAATCCCTGAATCATTCTTATAAATCTCTGCTGATCCTTCTGAACCTTCTGAAGTCTGAACAGGACTAAATACTTTACTATGCATATTAATATGCATTAACGTGGACCTGTATGTGGTAAATCTGGTAATTTGGCAAAGAATTAAAGTTAAAATAATTCATTAAACCACAAGTAGAGGAGACATTTACCAAGAAAAATACCAGTGAAAGACATTAAGTTGCCACTTCAAATGAGATTTTTAACATGAAAGCTAAAAACTACCTTATTGACTGCTTGGAATGTAATCAGGTAGCTGCTGCTCAAGACAGCTGACTTCTCTCCAACTTTCACGGCTTCAGTGGATGCTAAAGTGAATCCTCAGTTTGTTTTTAAAATTAATTGCCAAAACTAAAATATTTTTCTCAGCATTGGTTGAGCTGTTTTTATGTAAATTGATTTAGCAAATAATGTAGAACTTGTTGAAAGTGAAATAATAAATCTATCTGTCACAAAAACAATGGACCTCTCACCAGCTTGCTCATGAGTGGGCCTAACAGCATGGATCTCATTGACTTCATACTTGCTCCAAAGTAAAAGTTATCATCAAGTACATAAAGAATATTCTACTCATAAATGATAACTAAGGCACTTTTATTATTATTTTATTCAATGGATTTTAAAGATACAATACTGAACATTGGATGAAACTACTGTAGAACCCTGAAATTACTGTAGAGACCTGTGCGTGAGATAATTTTCTTCTGAAACGCTCCTTTTCCTGATACTGTGGGAGTTTGCTAATGTTTACTTAAGGAAAAAAATACCATACAAACTCCAGCTGTGTAAATGTGGTTTTAAAAACTTGTTGCATTAAACCTTTATTTTATTCTATTTTACCTAAACTCTTACCCAAATCCTCCCTTTACAGATGTAGATATCATAAGAACTGTGGTCTTTGATAAAGTCCAGTACTGTATTTTCTATGTATCACCTATTTATATTTTAACAAATATAACAGTTTCAGCAGCTGAGTCCTTTGAAAATGTTTAGGACCCAATGCTAACACAAGGCTCAACACAGAAATAATTATTATCTGAGATCAAATATGAAAGAAAGCTCAATTTGTTTTCAAGTATAATGGATTAATGCAGGAGAAAGTCAATAGTGCTAAATTAATCCTGAAAGTTAAAAGCACGGATTGCAATGCCATAAAGGGTCAGAGATGAGTTTGACCTGCTGTGGCCATGGCTATTTAATTTAATTAACATTTACATTCTAAAAAAAAAAAAAAAAAACATTTGCAAGTACTAAGTAATATGGTAAATATGGAACAAATTATCAGCAACAGCAGGGGAGATTTAAAATATGCATCTTGAGTTTGGAGTCACTCAGAAACCTGTGGTGATGCAATCACTCAAACAGAGTAATCTTTATGAGTTTAACTTTGCCAAGAATGCATGTACAAACGGTGTTCCAGAGGCTCATTCAACGCAGATGACACACAAACTGCCCCGGATTGTCGACATACCTCATCCATGTGGGCCCATGCCTGAATGTTTTTGCACTTCAGGTGTTTCCTAATGGCTGAGAGCAGTGGGTTTTAATCTCTTTTGATTTGGAAAGCTTTTCTAAGGCAAGATGCAGATCCCTGTATGGTGAATCATGGCTGGCGGCTGTGGCCATGAGGAGATTGAGATGCTGTGACCCCATGTTGAGGTGCTGAGGGCACGGCCGCCAAGCCACCATTTCTGTCACAAACCGCTGCATTTCTGTCAGAAACCACCCCCGGGGACACCACGGCCCATCTCCCGAGAGCCCCGAGCACAGCAACTACCTGGGGGACAGCAGCCAGAGCAGTTGGTGATGAGGACGTGATCCACGCAGGCCAGCTTCTTGCACCACACCACCATGTCCAGCACACGGCCGCTGTCAGGCCGCAGCTAAGTGCCCTGGAGCTGTGGAAAACACGGGAGGTTTGTTGCCTTTTTTTTTTTTTTTTTTTTTTTTTTTTTCACCCCGCTCGTTTATAGGTACTCGGATTAGCCCCCCGCGAAGCCCACAGAGCACGTTGGCACATAAAACGACCCACGGGTCGCCCCAAGCCGAGCCCGGCGCCACCATTACCTCAGGATGCCCAGGAGAGGGCGCGGCGCAACTCCCGCCCGCCGCCATTTTGTGAGGGCGGCAGGCGAGGCGCGGCGGAAGCGCGGGCCGGGCCGGGCCGGGCCGGGCCGGGCCAGCAGCGCCTCGGAAGCCACTGGGGCCACGCGGTCAGGAAAAGCCTGTAAAAAAAAACACTTGTAAAACGTGGGTTTTTGGAGCTGCTGCGGGACTGCTGGTGACCAAAAGGCCCCTCGACTGTCCACACAAAGTGTTATCTCACTGCGTGTTTGTTGCTACAGCAGCAGCAGAGGCTTTGGGCTGCTCAGGCGTAAACTGTGTGGCTCTGCAGAGCCAACCCAATGGGTGTATTTAGTGGCAAACTGGTTAATAAGGTCATACTGATTAAGGCCAATAAAAATACCTCTTTAACAAAACGTTAAATTGCAAGGTGTGTTAAATTGGTTTTCGGGATGATTTATTTATGATACACAGCAAATGTAAACGCATAAGGTGGGAGTCTGGCCTCTAGAAGAGGTCATGGCTATGTTTGTATTGAAGTGGAGCTCTGCAAAGCTGAGCAGCAAACCTGGCTTGACTTCAGCTAACCTGCTGCCCTTGGTAATGGCCTTTCACAAAATTCACATCTCTGGGCATTTAAGACAGGGTTAGGCATCCTCAAGCTTTGTCCACTCCTGAGCCGCAGCACAAAGCAGTGTCCTTTTTACCTAACTACCACCTGTGGGGACAAAGTCATAAATGTTCATCTGTTGTCAGGCTAAAGAGTCAGCTGCAGGAGTGTGGATTCAGGATAGGACCATGAGCACGTGGTAAAATGCTCCTTACACACTTTTATCCAAACAGAAAGATTCAGCACTGCTAAAAATCATGCAGGGGTATGTCCACCTCTGTGAGACGCGGTGAGAAGTCAGTGGCACTCCGTGGCTGCTCTTAAACGATACCTGAAACAGCCCCCTCCAGCTGAGGCTGTGGTGCATGCGTTTGCTGTTGGTGGATCTTACATCTGGAGACAAGCAGCATGTAACTCGTGTGTTGGATCAGAGCCAGGGTTAAGCCCCCAGTAGTCGAAGCTGGATCCCTGGTAGCACTCGTGATGGGAGGTCAGGCGCAATGAAAGAGCCCTAGTAGTTTGAGAAGGAACACACCAGCACCTCTCCTGATGGGAGGTCAGGCGCAGTGAGCAGGAGGGCCCCCCTCGTGCTGGCAGCTCCGTTCCAGTGCTTGGCTGGACTCCAGAAGATTAAAATAGAGCCTTAGACTGTCCCCTCGGCAGCACTGCCAGCCAGAGCCCTGACAATCCTGGGGTTGTACTCAAACGTGAGTCCCACGGGAGCGTGGGCTTTACCCTAACAGCTGAGGCACTGAGTAGGTCGAAGCCGGCAGCCTTATTGCTCTTGTGACTCAGACTCAAGGAAGAGAGGGATCAGGATGGAGCCACGAGAGAGAAGGGGATCAGATCGAACCCACAAAGCACAGAAGGGGGAAGGAACAAGTGTACCCCAGAAGAAAGCTTGAAAAAATCCTTGTTCTTCTGGGGCCAGGTTCAAAACACATATAGCCACAAGAATTGATTATTAAACTATTCAAGCCGAAGTTCTGATTTAACTCCTTTCTGTCATCATTTCAGGAAAAAAGAAAAAAAAAAAAAAAAAAAAGAGAGAGACAAAAAGCAATGCTTTCCTTTCTCAAGCATTTTGAAAGTAGTATGGGAAAAGGTGAAGGCCATACAGATTCTTACGAAGAACCTCCAAATAGGTGGCAAAATCTTCTGTGGTCCAGAAATGATCACAGCTGAGGGGAACTAGAGCTACGTTCCCGTACATATGTGACTAGTATTAAGCACTTAAACAAAATGCCTGATTTTCAGTAATAAGGAGCACTCCTGAGTTCTGCTAAAATCAACAGCAGTGGCAGATATTGGCATTTCTCAGAGAAAGGTATTTCAAGCCAGTTATCTGTTATGGATTTCTCATCACTTTATGTAGGTATCCACACTTGACATGTGTTGCTTCAGTATTTTCAAAAAGTGAATACAAACAGCAAACACTGGACACAACATTTTGGCAGTGTTTTTTTTTTTTTTTTTTTTCCCTGGGAACTCAAATTTAGTTGACTGGAATTTTAAAATAATTTATTTGAAAATAACACATTGTTTCAGTCAAAAGAATGTCCGCCTCACCAACCAAATTCAAAGATTCTGTTTTGGTATTTCCAAAAATAAGCATTAATATTTACTGGTAAAAAAGGCTGGTTTGTCTTTAAATTGACTTTACTATTAGTTTATAAAGCTCAAAAATTGCTGTTCAGTTTACCATTTTTTTTTCTCTGCAATTGAGTGTGTATGTGAGTAGAAGGGGAGGATGGTACCTGATTTTTTTCCCCTGCATGTTTGCTGTAATAAAAATCAGAATAATAAAATCTGTAATTCAAACAGATAAGTAACAGAAGTCCTACTGATTAATTAGGACTAATTCATTAATATGTAATATTTATTCAAAAAAACTAAGAAAATTGAAAAAAATATTAACTCCTTTCAAAATGAACATACCTTTTTTTTCTGATTTTAAACACAGTGATCTGGGGAAGGAAATGGTGAAGCTTCTTAATAAAGATTTTTTTTGTGTGTGTTTTTGCAAAATAAGCAAGCAAAAAAAAAATCAAACCCCAAACTTTTATTTAAAGACAAAATTAAAAAATACAATAGTTCGCTCAGAGAGATGACAGTTTATATAAGTTAATACATTTGAATGGGACAACGAAATGGTTATCTTTTGCTGTCAGAAGAACAAGTCAAAAACATGCCTATAAGAGTTTTTTAACTTCTTTCCAGTTGGTTTAAAAGCATTTCAGTAAAATAACATAGAACACAGAGGCAATTATAAAACAGCAGTGTTTGCAAGAAACCATGGCAAACTTGCTATAAAGGTCTGTAGGAATCGCACTGTTCACCTACTTATCTTCTCATGTAAAGATAAAATCTTAGCTCTGGGCAAGCAAAACATGTGAACAGCCTGGCCCTAAAAATGCATGATACATGCAAAAGTGCATCAAAGTCATTTAAGTGCATGCACACAAGAAATCCTTCTCTGCCTTGTGCTGTTTCTTGTAGTTAATTTCATAGTAGTACTGTACATGACTAAATGCTCGCATTTGTTTTTCTTTTTACTATCTTAACCGTGGTAGCAATCTTAATGTTTTGAAATTAAAAATCAAGGAAGCAATGACCCACATTTTATCTTACATTTTAAGAATTATTTTGCTCTGTCGTTTAACTCCACTTTGGCTGCATTTTAGTTAAAATATTTTCCATGTGTGAAAGTATCCACAGATACTCCAGTAGGATGCTCTTATTCTGAAGCTTGCATTGAGTTGGCATGTCATGGCTGAAACACAAACATTCATCAACATTTGCATTACCATATATACTTGTGCGGAAGCTATGGATAATAGACTGATGCTGTGGTAAGGATGCTAGCCAGAAAATTGTGTCCCTGCTCTGTCACAAGCTCTCTGTGTGACCTTGGGCATGTCACTTTTTCCAGTTATGGAATTATCTGTACAAAAGGGAGAACAGTGTATGAAACATTGAAAGGCTCAGACAACATGGCAGCTAAAAAACATTTAGCAACCTGCCCGTCTTGGAAACAAAGTGAACAATTACCCAAAGCAGAATCCCTCCAATGTCTCTTCAGCATTCAAAATGGGAATATTCTTATTTCTCTTGCTTACATAGAGTAACCCAATTTTATACTACATTAGAAATGTTGCTGTGCTTTTCTTTTCCTTGCATAAGAATATGTGAAAAACAGAATCACAACAGAAGAGTGTGTTTCACTTTTATAAGGTAGTTGCCTCAGTAAGTAATATCTGGGGTGTTTCTCGACTACAACCAGATTATATATACCCACAATACCGTATGTTTACAATGTGGCTTGAAAGCATAGATTCACACCAGAAATAAACAGCAGATTCTGTCTGGCTGTCATTGTAAATAGACAGCTGAAAGCTACAGAGCCTGTATGAGAGCCTTCAGGCTCAGAAAAAGAGGGCTCAGTCTGTCAGACTGCAAGATTTTTATGCTGCTCATTTCTTTGATGTGAAGATGCTTGTATGCCAGCAACTTCTTCTGCAGGTATAACACACAGATTAGAAAGATGCCACTTCAAATCCAACTACCCAGATATCACTCCTGTATTAAGGTATTTACATTTTTATAAAATGCTTTTCAATTTCTGTTGATTTTGATGGGAAATTATTTTCACCCACAAAGTCTGGAAGCCATGCCCATTCAATTTAGATTTCTGACAATGCAGATCAAAATCAAAATTTGGAGACCATATTTCAAAGCTTGGCCTTAGAAAAAATTCTTTTCCAGTAAAAATAAAAGAATTCAGAGAAAGAACACAAGCTACAGTCAGATTGCGATTGATTGTAAGGCTCACATACATGGATACTTGATGATCGTCAGAACCTATTTAAAAAATACAGTTTAAAGATTAGACAGAAGTACACATGGTATTTAGGATTATGTGAATGCATAGACTAGCATTTTTTTTTTTGTTAATGAGGGAGAAGACTTGAAGTACGTGATTTTAGTAGATCATAGGAGCTGTAAGAATGCAAGAGCACTTCAGGTCTTCTAACGCTTAAAAGAGCTAGGTTTCTATGATATTAGATCAAACAAAAAATTCTGTTAAGAACATTTTTATGACAATGATTCACTTGAATAAACCTAAGATTTCTTTTACCAACCAATCTTTTTTCTAAAATAGTATTTAATATCTGAAGTTATAAAAAATATTTGTAGTCTTGAAAATTATTTTTATTGTCTATTTTATGTACTATACATGCCTCTTTCAGGAATTATTAAAGAAGCATGAGTCATACGGCACTCATTTACTCTTGGCTCATGGCCATCCTCAATATATATTTTGCTATTTTCAAACCATTTGTAGGTACATATGCATGAAAATATTGTTGTGTCAAGTCCCAAGATCACAGCACAGCATACATTGTTCATCTATATATTTACAAAGTTTTAAAGCACATAAAATTGTGCATTATTATGTACCAAAGTTTAAACTTTAACATACGCTTGGTTGCATATATAGCAACAAGTTACAATAAAAATCTGAACAAAGACAACCAATAAACAGCCAAATTGCTATGTACAAACAAGGCAGGAAGCAATTAAACACTGCCTTGCACATTTCACTTAAATTACTTTTTCTCTGAGGGGAAAAAAACAAACAACCCCTCTTGCCCTCCCTCAGGCCCCCAATAACCCTAAACAGTCTTCATTTTTTTTCAGTGAAATAACTGGAACTCCCATTGCATTCAGTAGGGGATTCATTTGCATAATATGGGAGAGAAATTTGGTCCCTATTATAAAACGTAGCAGTGTTATGCCCTATGTGTTTCCCTCCCAGTACCATACAGCAGCAGGGTGGGCTTGCTCTCTGAGCCCTTCTCAGACAACAGTGTCTTTGATATCCAGGGGAATATTCCATGAGATAAAAACCCTTTTGTCTTCCTTACACCTCTCATTTTTTACACCAGTGTAACTGTGTTGTTTTTATGATGACTCCACTGATCCAGATCCTCGGCTGGGATTGAGCCAGCCTTGTGAGTGAGTGGAGCTCTGCTGATTTATACGAGTTGATGAATACCTGACTCAGCTTCAGTGGAACTACTCTTGATTTACACTGGTGCAAAAGAACCTTGAATGAGGTCCAAGGAGAGCAGAATTGGGCCCAACCTGACTTTTATATAAAGTAAAACACAAAAAGTCTGCGTGTTTAGCTTAAAATCTGCTTAATAAATTACTACAATTCACAGTTTGAAAGTAGATCAGTTAGTGCTACACCAAGCACTTGCTCTTATTTTAGATCAATTTCATGTAACTTTTCAAAAAATATATTAATAAACATAAAAATCTCTTATTATTTGTTGAACAAAATAGGAGGTTTTATGTAGCCTAGTGACAGAAAGCTTAATAACACTTTACCCTTCTATAGGATGACTGGTTTAAAGGCTAAATCTTCCCCAAGATGCTGTGATACTAAAAGGCTGAGGAAGATATTCTAGTGTGACTCTTACATCATTCCTAAAGCACAGTATGAGAGACAGTAAACTGGGTAAGAGCTCCAAGCTAGTAGCATCTACACAGCTTCCAAAAGTATATGGGGCCTATTCCAAAGTCCAGTAAAATCAACAAGAAAATTAACAAAATCCTAATGATTTTGCAAATACTTAGAAGAGGTGCCTGTGGTTTCTGCACAGAAGAGGGACAAACTACTGGCCAGAGCACATCTCCAACGTACAACTCTTCAGCCCAACTTGGGGAATGTTGCTCTTGGTTTTTGCAGAGAATATACTGGCCAACAGCTCTGCCTCACGCTTCATTGGCATGATTTAGCCTTATGAATTCTCCTTCATGAAATCAGAAGATAAATTATATTTTAAAATAACGTATTCTAGCTATTTAATGTTTTGCTGTAGTGGATAAATCAGAGACCTACCTTGATGAAGTCTCTGTTGTCTGAAAATTCAGGGCCTCTTTTCTAAAAATACTTTTTGCTGATGGCAAAGTTCAACACCTCAGAGAAATTCAGAGTAAGTTTCCAAGTTGTATACCATATTTTCAAATACACTATACCCTTGTTGTTAATAAGGCTGTATTGAAGTTTTACGTAACAGTCACGAGCCATGTGTTTGAACACCTTAAAAGAGTTGACCAGCAACTTAATGCATTTCTTTATACCATACGAAATGTAAAGATGCACCATCTCTTTCCAAAACACTCTAAACATAAATGTTTGAGATAAAATATTACATCCCTTTGCACCCCCTTTAATGCCTGTATTTTAAAATATGCATATTTCTGCAATGAAGTATTAATTTATAGATTTCTCTGTGTGCGCCCTTACTGTACAGAAAATCAAATTGTTTATTAGTATCTAAAGGCAGAACAAAAACACATGCAAGTATGGGAAATAAATGCTTTTTAGCCACAGGTTTCTTCAGGCAAACTGTCCACAAGCGGTCTGCCTTTTTGTATATACAAAGAATTGTTAGTGTAAACCTTGCAGTTTACCTATATCTAGCTTCCTACCAGCAGAAACAGGAATGCTGCAGACCACAGGAGATATAGGTCTGCTGCTTTTTTTTGTAGGGTTATAATATTTAAGCACTATGTTTTTTTTCTGGCCAGTCAAGTCATGCCTAGAAATTAGGAGGGACTGGGTTCAGCCTAGGCGAAGATAAACTGCCTGAAAAACACAGGACAAAAGTTCTGTGCCAAGATGTAAGAATAAGAAAGACAGATATCCAGAAGTTTGCAAAACCTGAGTACCCACTTTAGAGCTGAGCTTCAGCTGACGTAAGTGGGTACAGACTCATTTAAATGAGCTGTTTGCTGACTCACAGAATTCTAGTATGCTCTGGGCTCTGAGCCTCAGTGTTTCCTGTGTCTGTGCAAGAATCCTCAGGGAGGGACCCTAGCTCTGGTTGGAGGAAGGATTCCTAGTGATTAAAGCAATGGTTTAAGTTCTTAATTTAAATTTGATTCCTTACTTTGAGCCTTTACTCTAAGGTCTACTCAGAGCAGTCACTGAATCCTTCTGTGCCTCTATGAAGTGGGGATAAAAGTGCTGAATTTCACAGGATTCTTCTGAATTGCTGTAGTTGCTTGTGAAACATGAGAGTGATCTTCCTAAGAGAACCACAGAAGTATTATGATTAGTATTATGACAGTACTTGAAAGACATCTCTTTCTACTATCTATTTATCTCTGGGTGTTCATTACTATTCTTTTAAGGAGCTGCTTTATGCTGACTCACTGAATAGGCAGGAATAGCAATTTAGAACAAAGACAAATATTTCTTCTAAAAGATAACTCAGTGCTTTATAACCAAAAATATTTAAAGTCAGAACTATCATTTACTATTTTGACTATTAAAGTTTTGGAAGAGCCTCAGTAGGATCAAGGAAGTATGCCTCATTGGACATCACATAAACACCACTTCCATATAACAAGGTTAAAATCGAAGTGGTATAGACCATGGCTGGCATTTGCACTCCTAGATTCAAATTCTGTCTTCTTAGCGCATGCATGTAGGCAAAATTATGATAAAGTCAAGCCCTTTCTGCCAGCAAAAAAATCCAGCTCTTTATTAGATACTTGACTACTTCTGGAAAAGCCTAGCACCAGGAGTAGGTAACAGATTTTTACATCCTTATCTAGCCAGCAGTGTGTACCAGTTCTTCTGGTGTAGATTTTACTACCTCTTGCCCTCACTGTTCTTTTTTTTTTTTTTTTTTCCTTTTTTTTGCCTGTTTTTTTTTTTGTTTTGTTGGTGGTGGTGGTTTTTTTTTTTTTTTTTTTTCTTTTCCTTGAAGAGCCAAAGCAAAGCAGGGTGGGTTTCATTTTAGGAACATCATCTTTTATCTCTTCACTTTCTGCAAAAACATATGGCCTCAGCATATTGTTATTTTTATTCTTTAATAAACAGTTACATGGCAGTTTTGCTTAGAGGATAAACAGGTTAGGGGAGCATGGGCTCGATGCTGTATACTAGAAAACAATGTGAATTATTTTGACTTCTGAATACACATTGCTCTGGCTCTCCCTGGTAAAGAGCCCTCTGCTAATGAACATAATCTAATGTAACAAGCTGTTGCTGCCTTCAGTGACAGTAAAACATCACTGTTTGGTGCTATGGTTTGTGAGTTGGGTTTTTCCCGTGCAATTCCATGTGGCATAAAACGTACACTGTGTGTCCTTACAGCTGCAAGTTGGCACTGACACTTCTGCTCCCCCCATCTTCTCACCCACAGGAATTTTCAGTATGGGTCCCATTCAAAGCCTGTGGAGGTGAACGGCAGTCTTTCCACCCTCACTGAGAACTGGATCAGGTAATGAATACTTTTGGTGCAAAAAGTTAACTTCCCTCACCTCCAAAAAAAGAGAATTTAAAAATGTAAATCCCTTATAGAAAGTTTTTGCCCTTATATCACTGCAAGGACTCTTCTTGGCTTCTGCATACTGACCAAGCATGAAATAGTGAATAACATTTATTTTTGAATTTATGGATTGAGTTCACAGGGGTTTTAATAGCACTGGGGTTATGGAAGTGCTATTTTAATAAGGACCACAGATCATGGGCCCAAATCCTTACCTTCACCTCAAGGACTTGTAAACTCAACTATTTAACTCAAATCTCTTTATTGGAGGCCTTAGAATGTATCCACCTGGAGGCTGAAAAATTGAAAGGTAGAAGGCTGCACAAACATGGAGTGAGGGAATTTAACCAGCAGGAATGTGGCCTATAAAATTAAACTTCAAGAACTGTTTAAGAAAAAATTAAAGCTTGTGCAACAGCTGGAGTTTCTCTCTACATTAGTTCATTTCTCAGTGACTCAAATGTTATGGTTCTCATTCACTTTTGAGATCATCTTCTGTAGTACTCTAAGTCTTATTCTAGTTGCAAAGGACAAAGTTGTGACTCACTGTGATCTGCCTTTAGACAAACATGGACACAAATAAAAAATCTTAGATTCAAACTGCACCCCCAATTTCCCTAACTAGATTTGCCAGAATATACCAATTTCAGACATAGTGATCAAATACCCCTGAATATACACTGAATATTCAGGAACAAAAGTAGGTGCATTTCTTTCTAATGGCTGCCTGAGAGTGCTTGCAACATAAAGAAATGTATTCTTGTATGCTGGGCAGCAGAAAAGACCAACCTTCACTTTGATCCTACTTAGACCATGCATATTATTAATTCGGAGCTCAGCTTCGTTCTGTCTGTTCTTGACCTCAAAGGTTGGCTGCCTTTTAAACCTCTAAAATAGCCTGCCACCTTATTTGAAATCTAAGCTCCTGAAGAGAAAAAAAAAAAATAATAGAAAGAAAAGAAAAAGCCCACACCTCAAACAGTGTGATGATTATTGTATCAGGCTCTGGCAGCGTTCAGAGATGGTGCATGCAATGTCAGTGATAACTTTTGAATTTTTACGTCTCTGTAACTGGCTAGAAACTCTGGGATAATTGTATTACTAGACCAGTTAGCACTTTAGTTACATGCAACCTATATATTCAGGAGGGCTGAGAAATAGAAAAATTTATAGGAAATGGTGGAAAACACATTAATAGAATATTAGGACACAGTCCTAACATGAGCACACCAAGGATGTTACCGCATCTGCTACATTGCAGGCAGAAGCACTCATGCTTAAAATTTTGCATGCTCAGAGATAGGTGAAAATCACGAGAAGTGCAAAAACTGATTACTAGATTTGCACCCACAAAGTGTTCTGCTATGTGGTGACTGTTAGGACCCTACCTGCAAAACCGCCAGTGCAAATAATAATGCTTGCATCGTGACAGATACCGCTGTAAGACCAGATATCTGGCGATGAAGTCAAATGATTAGGATTCTTTAAAGTGACACAAGTTGCCATTTTCAGAAGCTGGATTTTTACAAGTGATTTTGAAAGTATGGCCCTATTTGTATGATGCTTACTATCTCCTTGTGGAGCAATGGGAAGCAATGTAGAAGTCTGGGGTTAAAGTGTGCTGCTGAATACTTCTGAGACAGCAGAACCCAACTGATCATCTGGATCTATTTTCTGTTGCATAGCATTGTGCACATCCTTATGTTCCACACCCTGCATGCTTGCTCCCCAGGAATTGTCCTCTTCACTCAGAAGTGTTGTTTTATAGTGTTCCACATAAATCCTGTGGACATTCTGCCTCGATTCCTCATACTTGCCTTTTCCATCTTCTGGAAGGCTGGATGCATGAGGTAAGAAAGTGCTCCGAGATCCATCAATGGGAATCTGTAACTGCTCACTGGAGGTAGGTTCTTGAGATAAATCTGAAGATCTCATGAGATGCTGAGTATACACGCCTTCAGACAGAGAGGCAGACTGTGTCTCACTGTGCACACGCAGCCAACGATGATGCCTGCTGAAGTAGTTGTAATGCTGATGTTTCCCTAGCTTTTTTTTCCCTAAAAAGCTCAATGGCTGCTTGGAGCTAGAGGACTTGTCTATGCTTTTTGATGTATTCCCTGACATTGTTAGATTGCTCATATACTCTGTGCAATGTTCAGCATTAGTATCGAAGGCACAACACTCTGTCAGGCCTTCTTTCAGTGTTAGGCAAGGCTTCATGTCATGGACTTGGAGAACATCAGGTGCACTACCACCCAGGCCACTGCCTGCCTGCTGGGAAATGTCATGTGAGGAGGAGTAAATCAAGTCTAATTCTCTGGGGCTTAATGCATCGCTGGAATCATAGTCACTGTCAGTTGGAAGGAATACTTCAGAGCAGCCTTCTTCATCTGAGCAGGGCTGGGAATCTGCAAAAAGAACTGATTAACACTAAGAAGACGAGCACAAGAGAAAAACTGCTTACATGTCATTTCTGCATTTTTTTCTTAATTCAGAATAATATCTACAATCCTGAAAATATACATTTGTTTCTTCTGCAGAATTTTGTATGGGCCTAGGTGACAGAAAAGACAGTAGTCAGGGAGTTTTTACAGATATGTTACAGAGGTGGTGGCAGAATTAAGAAAAGCAGAGAGGATTCATTTATTCAACTGAACAGAGGGAAGAATTTGAATTCAAATTGGGATTAAGTTCCGAAAGGATCTGTTTTCTTTTACCTTGCCTTTACCAAATTTCATAGAGATGGCTATTTGGGAGACAAAGAAAATCTAATCCAGGTTCTGGTTTTATTATAAAGATGTTGGTTGAGTTACTGCAGATTGATACCTCTCTATCTGTGAGTAGGGTGCAAGTGCATTTATATACCAGAGGCTTGAGGCGAGGCATGGAGCTAGATGAGCAAAACTACCTTTTTACCTGTTGGCTTAATTATGTATGTTAAGGTCCAAAACAGACACAATTCAAATGTGAATTTGTTGAAACAAACTCTTTCTGAAGAGCTTTATGAGAAGGTTCTTTACCAAAGATTCTTAAGAAATGAAGCTGTAATTGAGGAAGAGGGAAAGCCCTTCCATATATTAATAGCAGATTGTTGGTGAAGACAACAAATGGAATAGGCAGCTTTCACTATGGATGGACTTTACTAATTGTGGAGAAGTCAGTGACAGGACATTAAATGATCTGGAATAGTGAGGTGACAAAGTTGGCTGATGATGAGCAATTATTCTGCGTAGCTGAAAGGAAAAAAAAAAAAAAAAAAAAAAAGGTAAAGGCTATAGAAGGATCCCAGGATAGAAAGTGGCAAATGATTGGCAAATTGATTGTTAAAATAACCTTGGCAGGTATTGGAAAAATATACGCCTTTTATAAAATGAAATTCAAGAACTGTTATAATTAAAAGTTAGTTCAAAGATTTTGCTTGATGAACAAACAAAATTCTCTTACCACTCACAGCTTTTCTCCTCTGGCTTCTAGTGTCAGGTGAGGGGGGCGGTGAAGGAAGACAATCTAGATGTGAAGAGGTTGAACTGATTTTCTTTTGAGAGTGTTCTGAAAGATTCACAAGCTTCTTTATTGGTAGGCCAGCTGCTGGCTGCTTGTATCTGGCATACTGCAGTGCTTCTGTGATCCATCTCATTTCCCTCCAGATATCATCAATTTGCTTTTGAGGAAAAAAGAAATGGTGAAAAACTACAATTAAGTCTGTATATTAATGTTGTGGAAGCGTGTAGTTTCAAGTGCCTAAGTAGGTGAGTAGTCACTGCCAACAGACAGCAGACAAGCAGGCTCCCTGACAGGAGACTTCTGATTTTAGACGGTCTGTACTGCCTTTGGTTAGGTGTTTTTTCTCATTCAGCACTGCAAGGTCTGCCTAGGACCAGACTTTTAAATTAGGTACCTCAACGAAGAACTTGTAGTTAGGAGGGATGAATCTAGGCCTAAGCTCTGACACAGAAAGAAATGATACTTGTCTTTTGACGGAGCATAAAGTTTGACTAATTTTGTAGCACACTTGAAAGTTGTTTTTGTTCTGTATTGGAATGCAATCAGATGTCTCAAGGATTCTTGTGAACCCAGGATTATGTTCAAAAGCAGAATGCTCAGGTCAAACCCTGTTTTTGAACAGAAGAATATATGAGCATGTGTATATGCATGAAGGGTTGCAGCAAACCTGTGAGGCATACTGCACGTCTGCTCCCTTATCTTTTTAGCCTGTATGCATTTTAACAGTATAAATCTATACTAGGACAGTTCTAACTCATGCCTGTTGATGGCAATAAGAGACAAGTGCCTAAATCAATCTCAGGATACAGTGTTAAGTATCTATGCAAAGATGCTGTTTAATGTGCATCTTGTGAGTCTTCTGATAATGAAGACTTCAAATTTCTTCAGGCAATTCAAGATCTTTGACAACTGAGTAAATGTTACTGCAATCAGTGAATGAGATATAGCTGTGAATATAATACACATCTGCTGCGGTATCCTTTCTAGAGCTTCCCTTGTGTCTCTCTTCTTGCAGACGCTTCTGCATTTAAAGCAGTGAGCCTTCGTATTGATATTGCAGTGTTTAAAGTAAACTACCTTGCAGTTACACAGCCTACATTCTGCAAGAATATAAAGGGCAAACAGCCTTGGGTCAGTAAATGGTCAGGCAAAAGTGAGTAGTACTTTATGCAGTGAGTATTATCAAAAGGGAAATAAGTGAGGGATCGATGAAAAAAGGAGACTGTAAACTGATATATTCTAAGACCAGTTGTCCAGCACGTCCTCTTAGCTGGAGATAATTTTTCACAAAAAGCATATTCAAACTGTGGATTTCTTGCCAAAGGATACTGCAGATTAGCCAGAATAGTTAGGGTATTTCTTGCAGAGCCCTGTTGGGGATAGGATGACTGGATAGCTATTTTAACTTAGTATATCCATTTTTATGTAGAGGTGAAATCCTGGCTCCAGTGATGTCAGTGCAAGCCTTGCCAGTGAGTTAATTTGGGCTAAGAATGTATACTGATAGGAAAAGCAAATGGTTCATTCATAATCTGCTTTAAATTCAAGACTTCAGTGTAGCTCCATGAATAAAATACAATTGTGTGTCCAGTTAGCAAACTTCTCACATATTTGATTTTGGGGATCTTATATTTTCTTTCTGTCATCCTACTTCAACTCCAAACAAAATCATACTGCTTCCAGTTTATGAAAATGTAAATCTTGTTGGTTCTCTCCCTGATGCCACTCTGTAGTGCCTTACAGTACAACGAACCAGTCATTTTAATGAAGTGTAGTTCTTAAATAATTTAGGAACATTTGAAGCATTACGCTATGTAAATTACAGTTTAACAATTTTAGTTTCAGTGACTGTAAATTTCTTGTGTTGTTGACTAACATTCTGGTAAAGATATAGATTATCTGCTTCTTATCTGCTGTTTTTTTTGGTGGTGGTGGTGGTGGTTTTTTTAACTCTGACTCCTTTTCAGAACTGCATTTATATAGACTCCCTTGCTCTTTACAATGTTTGGTTTGTGTAGTAACTTCAACACTGTCTTAGATCTAGGATCACACAACTGCTCTCGTGGTTTTGTGGTCACCACTGAAGATTGCGGTATGTGGTGGGCTGAGATATTTTTGCCAATAGGTGGAATACAGCTGGTTTTCATTTGAGAGGAAACCTGACAAGGCTAATACACTGTCACAATAATTCAGCACAAAACACTGAAGTTTAAAATATTCTCCCATATTTTCCCAGCATATATATGTGACTCAGACCCCAGAGAATAGGAACATAGAGCTAGCTGTCTATGCAGTGTATATGTACATACGTTTATTTTTGATGTGAAGAGTAAAAATTTCCCAGATGCTCCTGCACGATGGGGAGAAACCAGATTTTTTAAATGTGAGGATAGGAAGATGAGAAGGATGGAGATAGTGGGGATGTGCAAGCACAATGGTATATTTCTCTCTGCTCCCCTGCAGGTTACCAACAGCTCTAAAGTCAATAAGACAACAGGGATATGAATTCAGAAAAAAGAAGAACAGAGATATTATCATCTTGTTCATAATTATGGAGGGCCAAACGTGTTATCAATAAGTGGTTGTCTTGGCCCCTGTTCCAACAGAAGGTTGCTTGTATATTAAGAATATGGAACTGTAAACTGATCTGCACCTCACTTGTAGAAAGACAGATAACTGGGGGACTGAGGCAATATATCTGCATGGTGCTGGACAGGCGTATGAATGCTTCCAGGGTTAGCTTGCCATCTTTAACACAGAGCTGCTTTCTTCCCTGTGATACTGTTGATCGTTTCTACAACTTAAGATGATTTTTTTTTTTTTAATTGGCAATTTATTGTGGTGAAAAATATCCTCAATCCCCTAAGACAGAGAAAAACTATTACCCAAACGAATGCCATGTACTAGCCAGGCATTAGCTTACCTTGCATTAGATGAGAGTGAGTTTTACAAGCAGACTGACACAGTTCTGTATAACAGTCTAGTATGACTGTCATTTGATTTTACCTGTAAAAATCCTTGTATAAAAACAACAACTAAGAAAATCATGTTCTGGTCTTGAATTTCATAAAAGCAGAATTGCACTTTTGATACAACTGCTCTTTTTATGATGTCTGTAAATAATTCTCCATTTAGATTTCAAATTACAGCCTTACGCAATTTTTAAGAAAGCCACCTTAAAATCTCATTGGAGTAGTCAGAAACAGACTATTACCTGTATGTAGTCCATAACTTGCTGGTGTCTTTGTTTGGCTGCAGCGACTTCACTGTCTGAAATTGCTTCCCTTAGGGATTGCTGGGTTTTCAGAGAGTCCAGCTCTATGACAGCAGAAAGGCGGCAATACAGGCTTATAAATTTTTCCTTGTAACAGCAAAAATGAACTGTGAAAAGACCAAGTGCAAAGGAAACACTTATATTCTGGTTATGAAATATGAAATCCTTAGCTTTCAGAACACACATTTTATTAAATGTAATTACTAACTCTCTGGATGGGTTACTTTAAGCTAGAAATAAATAATACAGGCTCTAATTCTCCTCTCATTTACACTGGACTTACTCTGTTACTTCATCGATTTCAAAAGAGTCATTTCTAATTTATATCTATGTGAAGGGATAATCAGGCTCTTAGTATGCAACTGCAGAGGCTATGTTGCCCATGACAGCTTAAATCAGAAAGGCTGTTTTTTCTGAGGCTCATCATTTCTTTCATCAAGCAAGCAGTGACATGATTGTAAAATGGAACCCATCTTTTTGTTTATTTTTTTTGTGTGTTTAAATGGAGTGTTTCAGAATGAAAGTACTGTTTTGGAAGGTGATAACTTTCTTTTGGTCTAGGCTAACATAAATCAGTAACTCAAACATAAATGGCAGCATTAAAAACATTTCAGTGATATCACAGTTTGAGCGAAACAATTATAACTTGGATAGGTGTTACCACATAGCATCCTCTGAATTCTTGTGCAAAAGAGGAACACAGAAAGCTCCAAACTGACATCTTGCTTTGTGTAATTTGACTTCAGGGTAGCAAAGAGCTAAGTGAGCTGCCTCTGAAAGAGCTAAGAGACAGAACAGCAATGAAGCCATGGAGCTTCACAAATGTTAATTTACCTGGCCTTTTAAAGCTGTATTGTTCCAGAACCTGCATTTGCTCAGACAGAACTTGCCAGTTATCTCTGCAAACTGCAGTATAGACATACGAAGCTTGCTGAGGGAGAGCAAGTTTTCAGAAATACTTCCCCATTCATCGCAAGCATACAGCATGATCTTATAGCAGTGAATGGCAGCTGGATTAATACTGCTACTTTTCTGGATTGGGGCATGATATTTTTCAGGGTGTTTCAAGTGCAAAATGCAAACACTCTTCTTATCACAAATATTAAAACAGAAATAAAAACAGTGCCCCAGATCTATTTATTCCTTGCAAACAACCTGAAAAGAGAAGAATTTCTCAAAATAACAACAACAACAAAAAAAAGAGAGAGAGAGAGTGGAAGAAAGAATTCTACCTTCTGGTTTCCCAATGATGCCTAGATATTGCAGGGATCTAGTCTGAATAGTGTGTGGTCTTACAGTATATATGCCATATGTGGTGGACTCTTGAGTGAATTACAGCCGCGGTTTCAGCTTCAGTGCTGAAGTTTCTAGCCTTTGTGGTTTTAAGTCAGACCCTTTAATGTTACTTTAACAAATGTTACTTCAACATAGTCTTTTGTGGTTATGCAATTATATAGTTGGTAGCCACCAGCTAATGGGGAATGGAAGCTTCTAATATTTGAGATGTGAATCACAGTCACTTTATAGAACATCGGGGATACATATTTAATAAGCCATATAGAAAATGTCATCTGCCGTTGGCCAGATGACTGTTTTTCTTTTTTTTTTTTTTTCTTTTTTTTTTTTTTTTTTGTGTGTGTGTGTGTGTTTTGTTTTTGTGTTTTGTTTTTGTGTTTTTGTTTTTGTTTTTTAGATAAAATTCAGCTTTCTGTACTGTTCTCTCTGACATGAATTGGTTCCCCACTGCAGCAACATTGCTAAACAGAGGTCTGCACCCAGACTGATGTTTTAGAGATTACTTTGTTGCACGTTTATCAGCACCACATCATCTCATTTGGTGTCTGTTGATTTGTCAGCCCAGTGCAAAGTACCTTCCAGAAGTAAGCATGGCTCCTGCCCATGGTTTATGTACCACATGATGGAAGTTAAATAGTTTGCAAGACCTCTAATACAAAGATGAATTACACCAGAGATGAATATACTTTGTGCATTAATTTGCACAGTGAATGCAGTAGTCACCTTTCATAAGGAGAAATAATATGCTGAATACACAGAGTCTAACTGTAGACCTCAAGGTTGCATGTCAAGAAGACAGTAAATCTGGCATTAGGGCACTACAGCCACATCAAATGCCACAGCCATGTGACCCAAAGCACTGAACTAACTCTTCGAGTTCAATTACGTTAGTTTTCTGTTGAAGGGACAACTTTGCCATGGCAGACTATACACTAGCTCACGTATTGTCTGTCTGTACCACTCATAATTTTATGGCAGCTCTGCTGTCATCTGTCCTCCCACAACCAGAATAAAAACCCAGAGTTGTCATGGGCATCACTTTGTGTGCTCTGGCTGATGTGACATAAACACAATCATATGTTCCTGCCTGATTCAAATCAAATTTGGGCTGCTGGATGATGCTGGGTCACAGATCTATTATGACTGCTTTAGCTAAAAGACCCTCCATTATTTTCCAGCTACCATTCCCCTGCATTAGGGACTCTACCAGTACCCAGCAATGATGTATAGGAAATACGGTGGTGATGGTAGAGGTGTCACATAAACACTAGACAGATACATCACTGAGGACCCAGTTGCCACTAGAGACCTATTCTGTAGTGGCTCCTTGTGTACTGTCTCCATCAGTTTTGGCTCTTGCCATTCTCTCTTCTCCAAGGCAGAGTAAAGAAATGACAAGCAGTTTTACAGGCCAGAAGGAAACAGAGGAGACTAATGCATGAGGCTCAGCAGTCCCCTTACTCATCATATTCTTTCTAAAAAGAACTATGAAGTCTTTGTGGGCTGCTTTCATGTGGAGCCTTTCTTTACTCTGTGGACCAATGAGAAAAATGAGAAATAGAGGAGCTTAGAGCTGAAGCATCTTCTGCTTTCAGTTAGACAGTTGTACAACCCTGTTCTGGAGGATTCTTACCTAGTCAGCAGTGCAGTTCAACAGGAGGAGCACAGCACAGTGCTCCCTAAAGAAGTAGATTCATGTCTAGTACTTTAGCATTTTTCACAAAAACAGGCTTTTCTTGCACCACAACAATAGGACTTTTTTTTTTTTTTTTTTTTTTTTTTTTTTTTTTTTTCCCAGAAATCAAAAGGAAAAAGATGACCCTGACCTAGAAACTCCACTCAGACCTTTCACAAAGTTGTGAGGGAATCGGACCTTGAGTAGGACTATCTGTAAGCAGGAGCTGCAAAAATCCTCCTCTTCAAAACTAGTTACTCTTGTAACAATTTAGATGGATGGTTCTTTTTTGCATCTGCTTTTAAACTCCAAACTTGCCATGTTCTAATTTTTTGATTCTGTTTTTTAAAGAACATCGTCTTCCAAATAAGCTTGTAGACATACTGGTTAACTGTGGGCTTTGCTCTATGCTTTGCATTTCAATAATGATTGCTACAGTATATGCTTTAACTGCTCTGCTCCCTCTATAACTTGTACACAGTTATAGGTAGTGTTGTTGCCAAAGCCATCATGTGATTTATTGACTCTCCACTGGGACAAGGGGGAAAACAGATACAACTTTGTGATTTTATTATAAGGAGACTGGGTTAATATTTCTAGGTGAAGCAAGCTACTATACCGAGTTCAAACATCTGAAGAGGGAGGTTAAGAAATCCTGAGTGTGGGGTGTAAGGATTATTCTGTCCTGGGGCAGTGCAGACGTCGTCTGAGGCGGGGAGCAGGAGAAGAAAGGAGACATTGTGACCCAGTTCCAACACCTCCTGTGTATACAGACGGAAGTGCTTAGCCTGTAGAGGGACACGCGCGGGGGAAGAAATAGGAGAGAATTACAACATGGCACTTATATAAACAACACCCCAAATGATATAAAACATTAAAGAAAATTTGCACAACATCAAGCTCGGAATTTTTATAAAACATAAATATTTGGGGGGGGCTCTAAATGTGGGTTCATGTCACTACATAAAATAAAGATTTAAAGCTGCAACGTTCCACATTAAAACAACACACACAGGCACAACCCCCCTGAAAACAACATTTATGTTTCTTATTAGGCAGAAAATGATCACATGCCATGTGCTTTTCAAGATTATGATTGCATAATTATGTGAAAACATGAAAATGGATTCAATTAAAAACCTTTAAGATTCAATTTAGGGTTGGTTAAGAGAAATATGCAGCTCTCCCTCAACATAGCACTGAAAAGGTTTAACAAGTGCTGCAGCAGGAGAAAATGGCACACACAGGATTTGGCCTGAGGCTGCTGTATAGCTGCTGTGTGCAGCACTGCATTTTACTCTGGGTATCCAACAGTGTCACTGTCCATGATTCTGTTTACCCCCAATATAATAAAAATACCTAAGTAAATCTCTTGAAGCAAAAATTCAATTCAGTAACAAAGAAGTTTGGTCCTGATTGATCACAACATTTATAACTGTTTAACTGCAAGGTCACGTTTATGTCTATCCCTCATGCACAACAGATGAACTTAAATGCTTGGCTGAACCGCAGCCGAAGGAACAAACAAATTGCACATTGATTTCACTACTTTAGTCCCTAGCTTAAAAAAAAAAAAAAAAAAAAAAAAGATGCACAAAAGCTATAACATCCAAGAAAATACACTAGCATAGAGACCTGTACAGAGCCCTATTGAATTACTGACTGACCACAAGGCAGCACACCATCTGTCTTAATTTTGGATTTACTTGAATCTTGGCTCTTCTTAGGCTAGAAGGTGCAACACTGATGGATTCCTTTTTAAAAGTAAAGCCTGAACTTTTCAAAATCAAGAAATGTAGAACCAGATTCATTTATTTTAAGGCCACATCTTTCTAGCTGCACAAACAGATCTTGAAGTGAAATATAAAGATGATTTACTTCTACTGTAAGACCTCTTTACCCTTGTAGACCAAAATAAAATGGAATTCATGTAAACAAGAAACAAACTCCTTAGCTTATTTTTTCATGGATCTTTCACATCATAGATTATCCTCCCTGACTTCTTTATTTATTCACATATGCATTTCTTGTACCTAAATGTAAAGCCAGAAGCCAGATACCTCTCCTCACCCACAGCAATCTGGAAATCTGGAGCTATGTGTTTTAGAAGTCTTATGTTTATGTGTGTGTGAAAGAATTGCAAAGTGCTGTGTCTTCAGCAGGCCTCTCACCTTCAGCATTACATCCAAAAGAACAGTCAATTGCCATGCTTCACTACGAAAATACCTGTCTTTCTTTGGCAGCTGTGTGAAGGTGCTCACAGCTACTAGAGTTTCATGAGAAAATGCATATTTGCACCTGCCCAAAGTTACACAAATATACTAACAGATGCAAAAATAGAAGCTTTTTAAAATTAGTCTCTTAATCCTTATATGTTCAAATATCTGGGAAAATAACTGTTTACTTGAAGGTGTTTTTCTCCCTCAGCTGGAGTAATTGGATAGAAAGCTTCTCTGCTTTTCTTTTCTTGCAACTTTAACATTTAATTCCGACTTGAAAGTTACACTGTTTGTAGCTTATAGTTGTGTTCTTAAGAATCAGTTTTTAAAAGGGTGATAAATACCACAAAGAAAAATACCTGATGCAGAGGTAGATTGATCTGTTTAAGGAGAGCTTTCACTGCCATCTGGAGCTCATACAAGAACAATTGAGTAGGGCAGTCTGAAGTATGATCCATACTTTCCACAGATTCTGAGCCAGAAAGTGTTTGGATCCATTCCCACTCATCTCTGTATGTTGAGTTGAGTTAAAATTAGAAATATAACAAAAGTTCAGTGCACAAGCAGGAATTCAGTGTATGTGGAATCTGTTGATGGTTTAATCCTCATATAGCAAAACACTCTAAAATTGTGCAATCCCGATTGTTTGTGGTTAAAAATCTAAGTTAGAAAAGTTTTATTTTTCTAGCACATGTACATCAGGCTGAACATTCCTTTCTAACATCTGAAAGTTAAACTGCCTTTGAAATATTTCACTAAGACTTCTCACTCCAGGTTTTCTTTTCCACATATTTTATTCCATATCTACTATAATATTTTTAAAAACATGAATAGGAAATGACAACAGTGACAATTAGCAGGTTTAATTTCTGTGACAAACTCTCTTGTACTCACTGGAGCCAAAAAACTCCCTGGTTTTGTTTTGTTTTGCTTGACGTATGTCCATTCTAGACCTGATAAACATACGGATCATCTTTTTAAGACCAAATCCTTAATTCACCCTGCACTAGTCAATCTTGAAAGGCATCCAGCACTGAACGTTCAAGAAAAAAATTACAAGAAACCCCACTGCAAGATGAGTAATCTATGTGGAACAATCTGCTCCCAAATAAAGATCTGATCTTAAACTCAAGAGTCAGAGATTGTTATAAACCCTGAAACAGTAGGTTTCATATTCCTTCCAAAATTTTTGTTAGTATTAAGTTCTACATTCTGGATATCCTTGTGATCCATATAGATATCCAGTTCCTCTTTGAATCATGCAAAGTTCTCAGCTGGTTGCTGAAATGGTATGGGATTAAAAATATCCACAAAAAAAAAAAAAAAAAAAGCTGGGTGGGGGGGAGGCAAATAAAATGTGTTGCCCACTAAGCAGGGACTAGGCACTGGAAATACATACACATGCCCAATAGATAAGGGAAGCAGTGGACAAATGGAAAATGGCATTTCTGGTGCACAGTAGTTCAGTGGCTGACAGCATTTGTCTAAATAGGCTGTATGTTTGCTGTGTATTAGAGTGAGAAGCCAGATATTACACAAAAGAATACACTGAAGAATCACCAGCACCAATACCCCTTGGTCAGGGAAAATTAATTTCACTGAATTCACTGGAAGCTGAATCAGGGCTGCAGGCTATGATCTTCCCAAAAGACATATAGAAGATCATTACCACTGTGCAAAATGTGAGCAACCAAAAATACTGCCCTTAGAAACTAACAGGCTCATATGTATCTTTTCTGGACAGGCCTTCAGAATTACTGGAAACACACAGGTGCACCTGCTTAGTTCAGCACTGATCTCTATGGTACACACCTGAGCCAGAGTTTGCTGGCAGCTACAATTCTCCAATGGCAAAATTGCATTAGACTTAAATGTTCTCTCTCTAAATATGTGTGGGTAAATACGTGTATATTCACTTACTTGGAGACATTGCTGTTGTCTCGGATTTTGACATGACACAGGACATTAGGCAACTTCTGCAACACGAGAACTTTGATTTGATCCACAGAACTGCAGAGTTTAAGGTAACCCAAATACAAGCCAGGAGGAAGGCGTTGCTGACTTCGTTTGTGATAGGAAAGTATGTCCTGTTTTAAGGGAAACAGTCCTACATATAAATAACTTTTTTTTTTTTTTTTTTCCACATAAACGGAAGAGTTTGGGATCAAAGAGCAACAAATGCTTTTATAGCTGTCTTCTTGTTTCAACAGTGCTCCCAATTCACAAAGTATTTAAGCACATACTTAAGCGTATAAATAATCTCTGGTAGTTTGGATGCCCTTGGACAATTTCCTGCTCAAAACCATACACAGGTTCTTAAAGCTCTTTGAGGCACTAGCAGGCACTAAAAACTGAGACTTCAACCTTCTTCAACTGTTGGATTTAAACAAACAGTACCCACCTCTTCTCTCTTGTCTAACCATTTCACCAGTGAGCTGGGTCAGGGTACTGTTTCAGGAAAAGAAGCAGTTGTTTTTCAGCCAGGTCAGTTCCCTGGTTCACTTCTGGTTTGTAACTAGCACAGAAGGAGCAGAGTGCCATTGGGGAAAAGCTGTCTGCTGGGAAAGGTGGGACAGAGGGGCTGCATAAAGCAGTATTGTCACCGAAGAAACGCATGTAAAGTCACCACCTAAATCTCTTGAAAACCCGTTCTGTATCACCTGCTATCAACAGGAAGATCTCTGTAATTATAGGAGTTGGTGGTCTGCAAAGTTAAATTAATGGCTCTGTTTTGTGAAAAAATACCTTCATCAACAAATAGAGCTCAGAAAGAATTAATACTGATGGTGTATTTGCTGAAGGCAGGAGAAGTTTTTAAGGCTATGTATAGCAGTCCCCAAGAAGTACTTTAAAAAAAAATGATGTCTGCTGCCATCCTAGAAATGTGCGCCTCTGCAGTGGGTGAGGATTAAGACACCTGGCCATACGCCTTTACTCTTGGAACCATCAAATTATCTGCCAGTGCTATGCTTGGCTCTGACCAATGCAATTAGACCCTCATTTTCACAAGCACTTCATGAGCAAAATACCCATTCGATGATTAAACAAGTAATACAAGAAAGGGTGGGCATTAGATAGGAATGTGTAAACCATTAGGGGAACATTTTTTCCACTAGGATCTCTGTGGAAATCTGATCAGGCCTGTATTTTGGGTTTCCTAATATAAAACTTTTGCCCAGATTGACATTTTTCTACACCTTTAACACATTTTAATACAGAAAATCTAACATAGATCAGGTAAGTTTTATTGTCTTTTGGAAATTTTTTAACGTTCCTAAAACCTGGTAATGCATATTTTGATTGCCTGTCAGTTTCCGGTACCAAAAGCACAGTCTCTGCCCAAGAAGGTGCCTCAAACTCAAAAATTGACCACAGTAGTCATTGTCTAGCTGAGGTGAGAAAAGATGGGACTAAGACAATAATTTGCCTTGTAGTGTTTTGGGTAACTATGCCACTCAGCTGTAGAGAAAAGGGAGACCGGCTACAGACATTTTGTGACAAATAGGTTGCTGTTACCTACAGAAAACATATATTAGTCTTACTTTGAACTAAGAGTTTACAGATACCCTGATTCTTGAAGGGCTGAAAACCCACGGCTCTCAATGATGTTAACTGAACTGATAATGCTAAACACCCTCTAAGATCAATCCTTACCGTGGTATTGTTCTAAATGTGAAGTATGGGGGCGTGTTATATGGAAATTAAAGGAGAGTTATGGTCAGTAAAGAATTCTTTAGCAACTATACTAGGCTCCAAGGAACTCTGAACCCCACAGAACAAGTTTATTAAGTAGAACAGTAAGGTTTTAAACATAAATTTAGCGTTAAGGTTTGAATGGAAAAATCTTATGGAGTGTAGAAATTTTAAGCGTCTGTATAGGTGCTTAAGAACATCACAGAGAATTTTAAAGGTTTTTATATCCCTTGCTAAGGAATGCTATAGCATGGCTTCCCGAAACTGATAGAAACTGTACCATTCTCTGCTAGGACTTTGAAGTAATTTCTTTAGAATCTCATGGATATTTTACATATTAAGGATCTGATCCCAGCCCCCTTGGAAGTATTATAGGTCTTTACTTTCAATGGGAGCCTTGCCATTAGTTTTATTGGGCACTGGATTAAGGCCTAAAATTCTACAAGACTCTTCCAAAATCAGGGCTCTGGCACATGCTTTACAAAAGCAAATAACATACAGTAAGGGAAGCAAAGCACTACCTGGATTGTTATAAGCAAAATGTCTAACGCTGTTGGCTCCTCTGGAGTTGAAAGGGATTTCCTCTGGCTTTGTAGTTTGGATACCTGCATCCATTTACCATTAAAAAATGAATAAAGACTCTCCACTTCTCTTATAGTAACTAGCAGTATATTGCCATGTCGATCCTTGATGGGCTCATAAAAAACTCTGCCTAAGTTGTGAGTTCCCAGCAAATTCTAGAAAAGAAGAAAATTATAAAATGAAAGTTATTTATCACATATCAGGAGGGTGATATTTTTTGAAACTTCACTTTGTGCTCACTGATGTCAGACCTGTTGACTTCATTAGAAACTAGGCACAGTGTTTCTTAAACCCTTGCCCAACGGTCACATCATTCAGTGGCAAAAGGAAAAGTTTTTCCCTAGGTTGCGTTAGTGGATTGAATTATGGATCTTCCAGTGTCTTTGGTCCAGTAGTGTTTAGTCTAGCACTTGATGGAGAACATTAAATAGACTATTATGACCCGATAGCTTTGTAAAAGGACACACTGCAAAGTAATTCACCAACACTTCCCCTTTGTGCCTACTTATGTAAAGGTGAAGGATGCAGTTTTCAAAAGCACTCTGTTGGTCTAGTGTTGATTCCTTTGGTATCACTGAAGCCCTTCTGGTTTGAGCTTACTGAAGAGCTAGATGCATGCTCAAATGAGAGATGCAGAGCATATCAAAGATACAAAATTATTCTTCTATGCCTTCATCATTCATTTTAGAGACTTCAAATGTTTTCTGGTAGGGTCATTAACTATCTCCATCTCCATTTTCTGCTCTCTTTTTAAAAAATATTTTCAGCAACAAAAGCAAGAGGCACTCATGTCTGCATTGAACATAAATAATTCTGGAGCTGAACTGTGGGGTGTGTTTGTGAAGGAACACAAAAGAATTTGAAGAGACACGGACTCTTTTTCTCTTATTTCAGATACCAAGAATGTGCTAGACAAACCAGCAGAATCTAACAAACTACCAAGGCAAAGCTCTCCAGGAAAATATGTGAGGATTAAAGAAAAGTAATTTTAAAAGACTCCACATAAAATACATATTTTGGTCAAAATCCCTTTCCTCACACTGTAAGGCATCTGCTTATAGGTGCAAACACACTCAGTCCAGTGACCAGCCACTGAAGAGATTCCCAGATGTCTTAAAGAAAAATGCCTAACATTTAAAATATGCTCATTACTTCAGGACTTTTCAAGAGATCTACAGTAAGCTGGATAGGGATGGGGGTTGTTTAAAATGAGAACTTGAATTCACAATGTAGCACACTGTACATTTAGAGAAGTGCTGTAACTTTATGACATTGTAAACTGATAGATTATCCTGAATTTATTTATCAGTACTTAGCAGACAATATTTACTTATAAACTTAATAGTTAAATTATTTATAACCTCTAGGTTATAACACAGTGGGGCACAGTGACTGCCCTTTATGCAGCATAACTTAGGTACTTTAGCTTTATGCATCCCTCTCCAGAGCACACTGTTGATGTCTATATACCACATCCTCTTTTTCTTAACTGCCTGTTGAGGTTAGCCTCCGTAGCTGAGTAACACTGGGTGGTTTGGCTATACACTTTGTATTAATTCATGTGTCCACAGATGGGAGGAATCATTGCAGGCACTTGTTTAGCCATATAGTCGTGATGTTAATTTAATTACTGCAATATAAGATTGTGCCTAGATGGAGGCAAATAGATCTTTGCTGTCACTGATGACTACATTCTGAATGACAGTCCAGGAAAAAGAATGGGGACACCTACTCATATACTAAAAAAGTTTTGTGTCTGCTTAGCTTGGCATCCCATCGTTTGTGTTTTGCTTGCTTAGTTGTCTAGTGGTAACAGCAGGCAAAATTACAGTCCCTGTTGTCTCTGAATCCACTGATCTAGTCCCTTAGCAGCTGTATTATCACTGATCTTTTCCATTCTGTCCTAAATTCCTGTGGAGTCAGACTGTTAACTGCCTCAATAAAATGTATTCAACCACATAAACTTTATCGAGATCCTTCCATTGGTGGATCCCATTAGGCCACACACTGTTAAAGGCTGGCAGGTCAGTGACAATCCCTGTGTTCATCAGGGAACCAAACTAACAGAACAAACAATAAGGACAGTAAATTTGCCACAAATTCAACAGAGCAATATACCACATGGACACATTTGCTGTATCTCTGTGCTTCAAGCTCTGCTCTTAACATCTCCGGCAGCAAATAATAATGCAAAGTACTAGGAACCTTGGTTATCTCGAAGTGCAGTCTGTGCATACTAACAATGCTCTGTTACAGGCAACCTACACAGAGGGAATGAAACTGAGCTAACCAAAGGAGTCTGTGCTACCTAGGCTGAGCTAACCACACCAGAGGGACCTTTCAGCAGGTATAGTTAAAACTGTCTCCAGTGAGGGCTCAAAGGACTGACAAGCAGCTGCTGCTTAACACAGGTGGTCCTTCAATAAAGGTACAGCAGGCTGGCATTCCATGTATTTCGGGATACTTTGGGGAAATCAATCAAGACAGGTGGTTGCCCAGGAAGGCTACTCTCCTGTACAGCTTGCTTTGCCAAAAGATGTAAAACAAACCCCACACGGATATTCTTAATAATGGCCACAAAGTATCTGGCTCTCAGAGCTGCTATAAAATCTAGCTTATTGCATCGACTGGCAATAAGAAGAGGGATGGCTGCATGGCTGACTCATGAGTCAAGCAATATGAAGATCTGCATTAATTCCATGACTGTACCACAGAGTTTTCTGGGCAGCTTTGGTGACTTCATTCAAACAAAAGGTAGTAGAGTGAGGTCTGGATATACTTTTTCTGTAGGAATTATACCCACATCTTTTTGAAAATGTATTTTACTACATCAGTAAATACTTCTAGAATCATAGAATGGTTTGGGTTGGTAAGGACCTTAAAGATCATCTAATTCCAGCCCCCCAGCCATGGGCAGGGACACCTCCCACTAGACCGGATTGCTCAAAGCCCCATCCAACCTGGCCTTAAACACTTCCAGGGAGAGTGCATCCACAGCTTCTCTGGGCAACCTGTTCTAGTGCCTCTCAGCCTGTCTTCAGAGCACAGGTATTCCAGCCCCTTGATCACTCACATTGTGTCAGTATCACAGGTACATCTCAGATTCATTCATACTGAATGACCAACCACAACAGCAGAGACATGGTCAAACAGTGTTGCTCTGGCCTAGAAGCTGTTTTCAAGTAACTTGTAAGCCACAGATGAATCCAGAGTCATGTTCTGGCAACTTCAGTCTACTTGTCCTTCATTTGGGGTCAGAAGCTACCTGCTGTTATAGTTGTCCATATAGCACAAGGGAGTGCTAAATCTTACTGAGAGTTTAAATGCTTCACAAATATATTAATAATTAATAATTAATAGGCTTTCTAAGAGGTTTCTGAGCAGTGAATATTAAGACTGTAACCTGTGAACTCCCAATCTGCAAACCCACAGCATTATCTGGGGTTGTTATTTACTGGTTCATATCTGTTTCTTCCTCTGCTGCTATTGTTTCTCTCCTGTCTTTTTCCTACTATTTACTTCTAATGTAACTGCTTCCAGCTGGCAAGACAGACTAAGTAGCTCACTTCACTGTAGATAATAACACTGTTCCAAAGAATAGGCCAATGCGGAGTGGTGAACCAAAGGACAGCTGGCAGTACTTTCCCTTAGAGATCAGAAAGTCACTAAGTTAATAGCTGGAAATATGCAATGAAACCAACCTGTAGCTGTGCTGCTGCAGAAAGCATCTTCTGCCTGGCTTGAAGTGTTGTTGATGAGGACACGGATATAGACATATTCTGCCTCAGCCATCTGATGTCATCCCACATACAAGACAACTGCAAAAATATGTCTAGTTCAGTCAGTTTTTGTTCTCAGCATTTACAAAAGCAGAAATGAAACTAAAAGCATTTTGGACTTAGAAAAATCAGTGGATATTGTTCATTTTGAGTTCTTGTGGGTAGCAAGGAGTTGCCTAGATAAATAGGAAACAGACACAGAAGTCATTCTGTAAACATCATGCACCAATTTCAATAGCCTTTTAGACTACTGTTTAAAATTGATTTACTGTTCTTTAGAAAATTAAAAATAGTGTGAATGTATCTTGAATGATGGTATAACCGTAATACCTACTTAAAACCTCTAGTTACTTTTTTTGGGTTCTTTCTCTAAATGTTCATAAAAGTTTTGTGTTCCTAGTTTGCAATCATTGATGTAGGATCATGCATTTATAAGTTAATTGTGCTACTGTGAGTGACCCTATCAGAATTTAACCCATATAAAGGGTATGTGAAAATTACATTTTGACATGAGTGAAAGGTAAAACACTTAATCTATTAGCTTTTCAATGTGATCAGAATGATCAGCTAAGGTTTATGCATGGCTAGCAACAAAATTGTAGAAACAAAATACAAAATTAGGCTCCCATTACCTTTGTGAACCACAGGAAATCCTGCATAATTGAACTACTGTGAGAGTCATCAATTTCCACAATTGGGATTTGATCTTCATTGGTTACTAATAAATTGTCTTTGTAAAAAAATATAACAGATAAGTAGAGTCCCCTAAAGAAACAAACAAAAAAATATTGTCAAACAGCTTTTGTGTCTATTGATATCCATGCCAAATTTTAGCCAATGAATCATAGAGCTTAAGTTCTGAGGTGGCAAATCAAATCATCTGGTCTTAACTTTTGTGTTATATAGATCATGCAACTTCAACCAGTGAATTCTGAAAAATATTTGGGAAGCTTATCACTTCAGATGATGTACAACTACAAGAATTTAAGGAATTATGAATCTCTGCAAGCCAGTGACATCAATTTTAGTAAGAGTTTTGCCAGAGTAAACAGTACCCAATGGGGATAGGGGTGGAGGTGGGGGGGAGGGGGGTGTTATGCTTTCTAGAAATCAAAAAATTTACCAAAGCTTTATCATTAATGGGCTTAGGTTTGCTCTCATTACTTGTGAAGTAACTCAATGGAAATCAGGAGGGTTATTACGGATTTACCTTAGTGTAATTGAGTGTAATTTGGCCAGCATATCTGCAAAACTGTTTATAGAGATCATTCCTTTCAATATTTACCCTTGCAATTAGTTGCATACATTAAGTAGTTGCCTTAGGGAGTTTAAAATCTCTGGAGAGCTCTTCTGAAAGAATCAAACTCTTATCAAAATACAAAGAAGAAAAAGCAAACTGAATGCTCCTGGCAATGAAAAAAGAAATAATCCAGTCTAAAAAACCCCTTCAATTGCTAAAACTATCAAGGCAGAGATTTGGGTCACACTGGGCTGCAAACCTAGCTAAAAATGTTACAGAACTCTCAATATGTTGTTTGTGGCCAGTGAGATAGTAGTATCCATTAGAACATGTTGTCTGAGCTCTGCATTTTATATTATGAATGAAATAAATTCCATGGTTTCCTTATTGAGCATCAACAGATGCAGTACTTTGATAATACCTCAGTAACTGCAGTGTTGTGTTTGCACACAATATTTCACTCTGGTGAGCTCAAATCCATTTCCAGTAGTAACAATGAAAGATTGCTAATGATTTCAGTGGAACTGGAGCATTATTTTCCGATCAGATGCATGTCTCACACATATATAATTTTATCAGGTTTATTTGGATCGACAGTTGTTTCATTGGGAGTAGAATCTGCTTACATCCATTTTTAAGGTGCTGTTCACTATTGCATAAAAGCAGCAACTGCTAGATAAAACTCAGAATGTTTGGGAGATACAATGAATGACAAACCGTTTCAGAGTCTTCACAAATTTGTTCGATGAATGAAACAGGTGCTTCAGGCTCCTAGAGACTGATTGCTTGCGACCAGCATTCTGTAATTTGGAACTTTCTGGAATGAAAAATAAAAATAAAAAAACTAAATCCAGCTCTTACATTTCAGTTAATAACACATAAAGAACCTTTGTCTCTAGAACCACAATACTAATACTAATCAGTTGGTTTATTCCTTTCAACAGACAACATTTAGGAACATGCTCATATACAACTTTTTATTTTTTTTTTATTATTATTTTTTTCTTGTAGTTTCATCCCCTTAACAATATTGCACATCAATTGATTTTCTTAATCGCAGCAAATTCAGACTTTGTAAAATTGTTTTTTTTGTTCCTAGGACAATTATAGCTTAAACCAGTACCACATACTCTTAGTGTTCAGGATGGATATGGATTTTACAAGTGGTCTCAAAAACACAGGAGAATCAAACCATCAGTCAGCATTTTAGGGTAATGTAATTCCTCAACATATGTCCATGAGGCCTGCTTTGTGTCTACAAGGATCTCTGGACTAGCTCTCACAACAGAAGAAGAGACTCAAAATATAAATAATTGCCCAATTATCTTAAAAACAAACAAACAAAAAAACCCTAAGTTTTGTTTATATATCGCATAATTTTTTATTTTCATGAATTTCACTTAATGTATGTCCTTCTCTGATACAGGGATTTCCTTCTCTGATACTCTCTGCTGGAGTTTTCTTTTAAGCCAAAGAAAAATCTTCCAGTGGAACTGAAACTGAAACTCTTAAGCTCTATGAAACAGCTGTGACCACCTGTATACCTGCAAGTGGTTTTTAGAAGGTATGCCAATAGATGGCAGTCAGCAACATGCACTGTACAATAATATTAGTATTGTCAGAAGGCGTTGTCTACATATGGCTTGTAAAAGGAATGGGTGCTTAAAACTTTTTTATTTTTTTTTTATTATATATATATATATATATATAAATTACGTCTTCAGTCTTCCAATATCTGACTGTTTTCTCTTTTTTTGGAGGAAGTACAGATACCCATCCAGACTGAATCACCAAACATATCAAGGGAGAACCCTCTCCAGTAGGGAAAAATATAACTCATGAAAGATCTTAGAAGACAACTATTTGTTGAAAGCTGATAATCAGTCTGCCTAGGTGTGTTCAGAGTAATATATTTCCCACATACCTCCAGTGCGAAATAGGAGGTGTCTATCTGTGTCTCCCTAGCAAGTTCTAAGTTTGAACGTTTAAAGAACATCTAAATTTGTTCTTGTCAAATCCCATCTGTGGAAGCACTCAGCATATTTTTAAGTGATGAATAAATTTGCACCATAATTTGCACATTGAAAACCACAAAAAGAAGACACATTGTTAGCATAATTACCACTCTGCTGAACAGCAAGTACAAAGAGAGCAAGGTTCTATTGGGGTGAAATAATACAACTCAGATGTATGAGACATATTAGATCATCAAATCCATTGTCTTTCCACTGCAAACTTGGTCTCCATGGCATATTCTACAATGCAATGTTCATTTTAGTTTAAATAGACTCATTCTAATCTATGGCTGCTCCTTTGATGCAACTGATCTTTGTTTTCTTTGTCTTTTTGAAAAAAATACTTTGTTTTTCTATCCTTATCTCCTCAGATCATTTTTATTTTACTCTGAGCTTTCTTCAATATATCACAGTAATGTAAACCAAACGTTATATGAAAGCTCTTATCTTACTGTTTCCTTCTCCCACAGTTAAGACCAATTTAGGAATATAAATTTCATCCTAATTATGCAATTTTCTCCTATGTTAGCAATGGATGCAATGGAAGAGGAAATTGCTAAAAGCAAAGCAACATAATTCTGTATTGAACACCTAGAGACTGGAGCATTACAGCGAGAGGGCACATTGCAAGTGAAATATATGTTAGTGGGCTATTCAGTGGTTTGGGTTTGGTCCACAGCTTCTTCAAAGCCAACAGCAAAAGACGTAATACAAAACTAGATGGAGACTGTAAATTCTTCTACATTGCTGTTTGCTTTTGTTTTACAGTACGGTATGTCTAGGAGCCAAAAAACATGGAGCTGAGATTAGAGGATACTTTGGATCTATAGGAAATGAAACTTTTAACAGTCTGTTATTTAATTAACTAATAAATAACAGAGTATCCTTTCTACAGCAGCACCAGTGACAACAAAATAAGTCAATACTAATAAATGATACGGTAGAGCTGTGAGCTCTTTTAATAGAAGCAAACATATATTGGCCAAGATTAGAGAAGTTCCAGTGAATATATTTAGATCAGAAGCTTTCACACTGGACAATTAACTATATTTACCGTCTTGGGTAGGATTTATAAATATTTCTTTGCCATTCACTTAAATACAACAGATACTTAAAAGCAACCTAAGTTGATTGTGGAGGAATAAGAACAAAGTTGCATGCTCAGCCTGCTAGCATGCATCTGCTCTAGAGGAATGTCTGTTATGCCGTGCCATTTCTCCGAGAAGGAAGATCATCTGGAATTCTTTGTCCTATCTCTAGACAAACGGGTGCCTCTCCTCAAGTGGGGCAGATGTGAAGTAAATGGAATTACCTCAGTGCAAAATTATCTGGGAAGAAATCTTAGCCCCACAGATCAGACAGCCTGTGGAACAGCTAAAGATCATTAATGGTAACACTGAATAATGAAGTAAATTAGCACAAGAGGAGCTAGATCCCACTGAAATCCTAGCAGAGGGCACACAATGGGATTTAGAGTTTTTACTAACAGTGCAAGTTTATGAAAACACATCCAATAACTGGAAACTTCCAGAAAAACAAAACAAAACAAAACAAAAAAAACACTCAATGTAAAGCCACATAATTTTAGCAGTGCAGACAACTGACATTGGGATAATATGCACAGAGGCATAATTCCATGCAGAAGTTAAAGTCATACATAGCAGGCAGACACCTCAATAGCTTAAGACAATCAGAGATTCCATATTAGCTCACCTCAAGAAGGAATGTCTTTCAAAGAAAATTCTGTATCTCATGAAGAAGCTATAGGCGTGACAGTCATAGTACTGAGTGGTGCATTTTGGAGTATAAAGTCATGTTCAACAGCTGAAATTTTAACTTCTTAAATTGCCTATCTGACCTTCTTAGTCCATGGCCAGGTTCTTCAGACTGGTTTTGTATATTCTCATAGAAAAATAAAATCTAAACTTTTAAAATGTGTCGTGGAATCAGAGATCCTTCTTTTTGTTAAATGCAATGAAAATAGGCTCTCTGATTGTGAATCAAGTTATGATTAGAAAAAAATATTTCACTTCTGACTTCTCTAGTAAAATACATTTCAACCAAATTACAGAAAGAAAATATCTGGTAAGCATTTTACTGAAGAGTTGGGTTCTTTTCTTAATGAAGCATCACACAATTGCTTAATCCACTCAGAACTGTTTAGAAAGAATGATCTACAAGCAAAAAATACTTAAAAAATACATTTGAAGTGTTGCCAGGACATACAATTGTAGTAATTCAGTTATGATAGTCTGTAGTGTGGTATTATGAAGACAAATGGATGACTGTTGTTTGTAATCATCAGGGTTTTCCAGAAGATTAAACATATGAAAGCAAAGCTTCCTAAGTAATTCCCTAGGAGATTTCATCATATCACAGAGCAGGTTCAAAAGCAACAGCTGATCTAATTCCAAAAGCTCTTAAACTCACTGTACATTCCAATGTATTCTTCCTGGTATTTTTGTAAGCTTGTTTTCTTTAGTCCCTGAAATGCAAAGCATAGGGGAAAATGCAGGCTTCAGTGCAAAGCCTGAATGAACAGACCTGAGCAAGAGATGTGTGGAATCCGGGCGATTTAACCCTCCCAGATCACGCTGGAGCACTAACACACAACGTTTTTCATGTAGCTCTTGCATTCTAAGGCTTTTACCTATGTTATCCAAATAATCTTAGACCTTCTAGACGGACTATTCTCTCCACTTTTTTCACCTCCTTTGCACTCCTCCTCCACTTTCGTTCAGCCAGCCTGAGCACCATGCATGTGATATCCTGCCGAGGAATCACTTAATGGAAAGCCAAGGTGCCAAGGTTTTAGTTTTGAATCTGTCTCTGTCTCCACTTAGCTTTAATTCACTGCAAATCAGTGGCTGTAAGCGGATTCAAGGATACTCTTCAAACAATTTCCAGCTATTTATTGACATCTCTAAAACAAATGAGGAAAACAGAGGTTACAATATGCAGTTTCTCAGAGGAGTGTGGTAAAGTGAAGCATGGTAAAAACTGATTAAATGTATAAAAAGCATATCCATGCTGATTTCTGTCCATGACAGTCGAAACAGGCTTCTGTATTATATTAAATGAAAAACTTTATGGGAGCTTTTCAGTCACACACAATAGCTTATCTCAGATCCTTGATCAGATTTCTCAGATTTCACTGACTGACAAATAACAGAATCAAATTTCAGAGTCAAAGTGATGTCATAATTCTTACTTTTTCTGCATTTTTTTTTGTCTTGATTCTTTTGCAAATTACTGAAATACAACAGATTGACATTAGTTGTATATTTAAGGTAAGATCCAAAGGCTCTCCTATTATGTTACAAACCTGATTTATCCAAAATATACTACTGTATAATGTTAACATTACAAGCAATTATGAGATTTTTATTTGGTTGGAGGCAAGGGTGTTGCTCAAGCTGACTCCACAGTGTAGTACTGCCATATGTAATTTCCCACATCCTCTTTCTGACATGCAAGAAAATGTTCTGAGCTAAACAGATTTTCTATATTGTTGTTATTTATTATTTAAGGAAAAGGAGTTAGGAAATCAGTAACAGAATTGTCTGTGCTTTGCTTTGAGACTGGAGTTAATTTCTGGAGCAGTGGTATTTTATAAGAACCAGGCACTGGTGTCAAATTCTTAAAAGAAGGGATTTTCTGCATGTTGTTTATAACTGCTTCTTTTCTGGGCTGGAATGTCAGTAAAACAATTTATACTAAGAATATTCTCAGATGTTCCATCACTTATTCTCTGTTGACTAGGAAGGTGGCCTGAAAGACCTGAGATATGTGCTAACTTCAGAAGGGAAAAACTGTACCATGGAAAAAGACTTCTTTAATAGCATGAAAAAGCTATGTAAGAGATAGAAAACATTATTTTATTTTCACTACCAAGGCCACCTGCAAGTGATAATGCTTGCATGGATTTTAATTAGAGAAACAACATTTTCTTGCAATATCTCCTTTCCCTTTCCAAGCAACATAGCTGAATAGTTTAAGTTGCTATGGTTACAATGGGTTGTGGCAGACTGTGGATTGTCATGATTGTGGCATATTTGCACATAAAGAACAAAGGCCGCATCTTTCCAATTCAGCCACATGATTTTAGCCCTAAGTATTTCTGTGATTTTAAATCAATTGATGCAGCTTGAAATAACAGTCATACTACGTGGAGAAAAATGAAAACTTCATGGTAGTTCAACTTTTCAGTTTAAAATAAGTTCCTTTGCAATGAGGGATTATTCCAGTTAGAAGTTTATTTTAAGAAAATAAATAGCACTTTTCAACAACCCATATAGAACAGGAGTTTTTATATATTCTTTAAAAAGAATGCCAAGCTGTTGCCTTGGCTCTTGAACTATTAAAGGCACAGTCTGTTTCTCATGAATGAAGAGCAAAGAGCTGGCTGCGATTCGAGCTCTCTCCCAGTTTTGATCCATTCTATTTGAAAATGTAGCAATCTTATCTTCCCAGTGCATTGTGCAACTATTTTTCATTATAGATTGGCATCACATCCAGTAGAGTACTTAGTGTCTTCCATTCGGAGGCAGCCAAGTCCCTCTTTTGATCCAAACCAGTTGCTAAATGTCTAAAGTATTTCTTTATATGAAAAAAATAAAAGAAAGATCCTTGAAGCATTTTAGGCGAATCCTGTGTGAAACTGATTTGTAGGAATAAACAAATCAATAGGTGCGTAGGGTAGAGAGGGAGAAAGGGTGTGTCTTTGCTTGTGCACATTCTAGCTTTCAGATGTTTTCATCCAACTAATTTCAAGGGTTAAGAGCAAGATAGTACACTAAAGTGATTCCAGATGGGCCAATATTAATATCTTTCTTTTCCTGATGAATGAGAAGGTATGACCTAGTTAGAAAACTGCTAAAATTACAGGCGCCACAGAGGCTTCAGCTGGTGCCCTACCACATAGATATTTATCCTTACCTCTGCAATTATAATGCTGATGAGCTGCTCGAACCTGCTGAAGGAGACGTTCCAGGGCCTCAGTGTGTCCCCTGTGCCGAGGTTCTCTTCCACTGCAGTCTTTCCAGTCTATTGAACAAAGGAAATAAACAGAAATGAAACACAAAGGAGCAGGAGAAGGTTTTAAAATATTTTCTTGCCTCTGATATTTCTGGGCTTTATGGGATTCATCTGGGCATACAGGAAAAAATGGCACTTATTTTTAAGTCTGCTGTTGTTACTTATACAATAAGCTTCCTTTGCCTTGTGCCAGCTAGGTAATTAATCATAATGATTATTAACAAAGAGCTCACAATCAGCTTCCAGTAGCTCCTGTAGTGACTGACTAGACAATAGCTATTTCTCTTCAGTACATAAATGGCCTCTGCTGCTTTAGTGTCAGAGCTGCTCTCAGCCTGTACCATCCTGATCCTCTCACTATCTCCCTAAGATCACACTACTGCTCCTTCTGCATTTTGTTGAGGCACCAGGAGGCTAAATGACTCTGCTGCAGTTATACAGGGAACCTCTTGCAGATTGAACATCTGCCTACATCTTGAGTTAGCTCCGTGGCCACAGAAACACACTCGGAGAAAAAGAATTTCTGAAAATCCACACCCAGCAAAGAGACCTGAATGAACAGATCCTGCCCTGGAGCCTACAGTCTGCTCAGCACTGCACTCAAGAGGCCAGAAGCTGTGGTTTCTGTCCCACATCCCCTGAACCTACAAAAGTATTTGTTTTACCGTTATATGTCTTCTAGCTATAATCTCAATCTTGAGAGAAAAAGCAGACAATCCTTTCACAAACTGGAGGATGAAACTGTGGCTATCGGAGAAGAGTTTTTTTATTATTATTATTCCAGATTTGGCTATTTTTATACTTTAATTTTAATAAAAAAATATTACACTACAGTTTCCTGACTCATAATAATGGTGGATCAGGGTATTAAGAAATTATCCACATAACCAAGAGTATAATTTTCTCCCACTATTGTAGCACATTTTTGTTTGCAAACAGAATTTTTCTTTAGCATTGATTTGGATTTATTCTGGGGTAAACAAGAGCAAAATTGCAGTGTAATGGGACAATGGTGCTGCAACAGCCTTGTTTATCCAACCCTCTCCATTACCACCATTGAGGCTAGGTACAGCTTGCTTTATTTTCTCACATTAGCATGCAAGGTTATTAAATTGTTACATTAGCCTAATAAAAACAAGTGCTAATGCAATAAAATGAAAACTCCCACTTTACTGCACTAATCAATACAAGGGAAACTATAATATGCTGAGCCAGTTCAGCAAGGAACACTAAGCCTGGAAAAGTGACTAACAATAGAATGTGATTATAGCAGATTAAAAACTACAAACGAAAATTGATAGTCCTAATGGAATCTGAGAAGAACTGCCATGAGTTTGAAACAGAAAAAAAGGCTTTTGGGTGTCTGGAACATATCAAAATGTGTATCTAGAGTATTTTACATACTACATGCATCCCACAGCTCCACCAACTTCAGAACTGAAATCTATAACAATGGTTTAATGGATAGGATCTATAATGCTACAAGACAGAAGTCAAAATATTATATGTCCAAGTATTTTGGTTCTACCAGTTTTAATTTAAGTTTTGATCCATTTATGTGCTGACAAAAGAAGTTCCATAAAGCCGAACTCTCTAGAAAAAAGAAATGAAAGTCAAAATATTGCTTTTTTTTTTTTTTTTTTTTTGGTAATGTTGGTAATGTTAGTGGCTAGAGGACAATGTTCTGTTGAAGGACTGGAGAAGAATAAAAGATAAGAAATATGAATTAACACATATGATATTGGGGGGGGGGAGGGAGAAGTGAAAGGAGTTCAGTTGTATTTATTTATTTATTTCACTTCTAAATGACATGCTAACTAAATCATGAATTCCAGCATATTTGTTTTTTTTTTTTTCTTTTCTTTGAAGAGCCAGAAATTCTGATGAAAGCAACATGAATGATCAAACTGGGAGTGCGAATAAGCTCAACCTACTTGAAGGAGAAGCATATGCAGGAGTAGATTTGCGTGGAGGTCCCCATCCTTTCATGTTGTATGCTGAAACATGAACATAATACCTCTGACCCTGCAAATGGAAATAACTGGAGTCAAAACTTGCATTCGACTCAAAATGTTGGCTGTAATAAGTAGAGAGCAGTCCCTCCCCAGGTTTCTTTCTTTGAAAATCTCTTAAGTAACTTTCAAGGGTGTCAACTGATGCACCATGACAGACTGAAGAACAGCACAAAGATTTCAGGGCAGGTGATTTGCAGAGGGTTAACAGAACACATTGATTCCAATTGACAAATTGGAATCTCTTCTACCGCAGCAGAGTCCTGGGAACAATTACTCCAAGAATAAGGAAGTCCCATTTCTCCTTCTTGCTACAAGCACAGCAGCTGAAGAAGCTTCATCTGGCTGCCACTGAAATCAGTCAGACCTTTATCACTTACCTTGATGTGTAAACCTAGGCCAATGGAAAGTGCTTCTGAAAGTTTAGGTTTCATTTACAGATGTTATATACTCTGGAGATTATAGACAAACGCACCGTAAGCACTGTTCTTAAGCAGGCCTAAGAAATTGACTGTGCAAGTTTGCTTGATTTTTAACTAAAGAAATTATTTTGTTTTGTTGCTGGAAAATGAAAAGCAGAGGAAATGCATATTGTGGCTCAGCTTCCTAGCAAACAGCTTGACAAATCAAAGATTTGTCCAGAGAAAAGGCTAGGAAAAAAAATATATTTTATATTTATATATATATTTTGTCTAGAATTGGGGTTTTATACTGTGTCCATTTCTTAGCCTTCAATGTCAATTCTCCCATTTTGAGACCCTATGTATTAGGGCCCTGGCCAACAGCTTTTGAAACATGCCTCCCCCTACTGTAACTTCATAGACCTGATTCAGTGTGCAGTGAGTTCAGTGGAAAGACTGAAGTTCAGTGGATGCTGGGTTGGGCTGCTGCTGATGTTTCCCGTGGAAATAGTTGTGTGTATTTTGAGCAAGCTTCATTTTCAACAGGTATTTTGTGAAATCAGATTTGCTTGCACAAATGGTCCTGAACACCCAGTAGAAAGAAGGTGTTCAGGCACATGGTCTGAATAAATGTGAATATTCATGAATTTTCTCCATTGCTGACCCAGTTCTTATCAGTGTAAAGTAAGTATACAAAAATAAATAACAAAAATGAAAATGACTGCCATCAAATGTGCTCCTGAAAGAAGTAGAAAAAGAAGTTATTTTAGTTATCTGCCATCAGAGTCAGGACTAGATCTTTCACGAGCCTTTGATCTGCACTAAGATTATCCTGTGATCCAGAAAACAGCAGCTTTCATTCCAGTCCTTTTGGCTCTACCCTAAGCATGACAACTTATAAACCAGTTCATGCTGTCTGTCTATTCCTCTGTGAATTTCAGATTATGGATACCAGACGTATTATGCTTAATGACTGGAACTTGCTGTTAGAAGAAAGGCACTCTGCAGTTGTTACCAACAGGCATGGATGCAAATTATCAGTGCCTTTTTATCACTGGGGCAGCAGGGGGCATCAAGATCTAAATGAATCATTTGGCACTTACTGTTCTGAGACCTGTGATGGAGCACCTCAAAGACTGAAGATTATCCATAATTATTTCACCAGCCAATGGAGAAAAGTCTTCCGTACAGCTCCATTCCACTAGGAAACAAGTAGCGGGAACAAATTAAATCAGATTACAGTCCAAGAAAAGAAATCAAAGTGCTTTAATCACTTCACAGGTTAATTTTTCTTCTAGCAGTTTACCATTCCATGGGGATACTAAAAATCCTATTTAGCAATAATGTTTAGGAAAACTTTATACAATAATTAAATTATAACTGTGTGTATGAGAGAGAAAAGCAAAATATTGCCCAAAAGCTTTTTAGGAAAGAATGCTTAAAAATACACTGCAATACAAATTACATTCAGTCAACATTTGCTCTCAGTTAAACAATTTCCTTTTAAAGAAAGGGAAGCAGTGGAAAAGAGTAGGTAGAGGATTTGGACCTGCTAATTCCATTAGACAGTTTATATATCCAAACCAACAAAAAACACAGTTTTGCAATAATATTTGCATAGATAAGCATATGCAGAGAGTCCTTTTGGCTCCACAGGACCACAACACCGTAATCACCTAGCCTTGGCTGCTCTGTGTAGAAATACCCTCCTTGGATAGATCCAACACTCACTATTCTCCTCATTGATTTCAGTGGGCTCTGGCTCTCTTGTCCAAGCTTGGTTCTGCTGTGGTCATTGAAATTAGAGTTCTACAAGGACCTGTCCCTTGTTTTACACACTTTTGAAGTGCACTAAGTGGCTCTGGGCTGGCACATCCCTCCCAAACTGTTCTGCAGCATGAATTACAAAGGGCACCTTCACCAAAGTGCTTCCATCAACTTGTACAGACCACAGTTGTACAGTTTCTACTTACGGGGTCTGAAATGGCAATCCTGCTGTCAGTATTCTTCCTCACTCCTTGCAAAAATTAATGTGACTGTAAAATAGTATCAAACAGACCATGAAAAGCTACCACAAGATTTTTTAAAAAAGAATATGTGCAAGTGGGGAACTGATGGCTGCAGATAAGCAAACAGCCTCTCTTTCTTAAATTATATTTTTGCTCTGGTAGTAAACAAAAGTATCAGCTATCTGTGTAAGTCTGAAGTACTTGGGACTTTAAGAAGGAACAAAAGGCTGGTTGCTTCAGCAATTTAGAAGTTCAATATAAAAATATGCAAGTATAAAAACCTGAAGATGAAGAGGGTCCTTTATAAGAGCCTAGGAACAAGAGCTGGTCTTGTAGACTGTACCAACAGTGCTGTAAAGGACCTGAGAGCTGTTGGGTGAATTAAGGATGGAGCATGTTCCAGTCCTGTTCTGAACACCCCAAAGGCCTGCTTTGTCATGAACGCTGAATGTCTTCGCTGTTGCGGCTTTCCATCTGACACTTCACGTTATGTCAGAGCAGGGGTTTTTTGTGTGTTTAATATATTGGTGACTATGTGTTTTAATGAAGGTGCCCTGTATTCCAGAGCTAGCAAATGCACGATGTGTTACTGCGGTAGCCAAGATAAGTAGTAATTTTTAAATAAACAGCAGTATAAACAGTTACATAAAACTCATGTAAATTGCTGGCACATAATTTTAGACTGGCTTAAGTTATGCAACCTACTTGTGGCCAAGTGTTTTTTTTTTTTTTTTTTTTTTTTTTTAATACTCAATTCATGCACTTTAAAATAAAGGGGTGAGTTTGTTTTCACCTGTTTCTTTTCCAGTCACTGTGTTTCTGTTATATTGAATATGCTCTAAATGGCTTACCAGACAGACAAGAGAGACAAAGTGATGGTACAAAACACCTCCTGACTCTTTTGTAGATTCATTCAGGAAAACACCTCCTGAGTAAAGTAAATAGCCCAAGCCACAGCAGAATTTGTCACTTCTCTTGGCATTTGTTTTTGCTTGCACTTAAATTATTCACCGAATTGCTGAATAGATTAATTAGACCCAGGGACATAACTTATGTTGCTAAGTTGATGGGGTTTACTGAATAGTGTACTGAGTTGGGATTCTGGATTTTATTCTTGCATTTTCTACTGACTTGCTGTGTGACTTTGGCAAAGCACTGTGCCACTATGACTTTTAACCCAGACTCTTATGAAGCAAGGATTCTGTCATCTTCCTTTCCTCCCTGTGTCCAGAGCCTAGGATGAAGGACTCTGTGATCTTTGCTTGTGTTCCCAAGGGTCTCTAAACAAATAATTGCATTGTTCAATAGCTTCCTTTGAAATGTAAAACTGAAAGAGAGCCCTAATGCCAGAAATCCCTTCACATCATCTTTTTCTGCCTGCTGATCTTTATGAAATAATTATAACAATTTATTCTCATAATGTCTTGCCAATTTAAAGCAACAGGGCAGCTAGGAAGAATCAGTGTGTTGGTGTACACTGCATCACCAGCTCAGATGGAGAAAAACATTCTTGATTTTTCTATGCTTGCAGTATTTGGTCAGCTCCTCCTAACTGCCTTGACCTGCCCTTCCAGGCTGAATTAGGAAAGGAACCCAATTTTTGCAGATTTGAGTTCAGGCTCTCTGTACGCCTCTCATGTTTGGAAATTCTGCAAAGAATGATAGCAGGGAGACAGGTCATACCAGCTGTACAGAGCATTCACAGAGATCCCAGCATAATGCTTCCACCAGGTAAAACAAACAAAGATTTGGCACTGAGGAGTTTTGATGTGTTTCCATGCATTTTTTATTTTATTTTTTTTAATACTCAACAGATGCACTTTAAAATAAAGGGGCAATATTGCCTTCCAATGTGGCCAATGGTCAACAAGCTACAACACAACTTAGCATTATAATAACAGCCAAGATTTGTGTCTCAGCCCTGGTATGACCAACATCGCCCAGTCTGGCTGTGAAAAGAAAAGTGGGAGAAAATACATGCTAGAACTGTGAAAGGGGACTGGAGAGTAAATGGGGTTCTTATGCAAAGACGTCACGCCCTAGGAAGGTATAGCAGGCTTGGCTCCGATTCTGCAAATTTCCACTCCCAGTGGGTACATTTCACTCATGTAATCTGTGCAACCAAAGCCAGCAGGGGAGCTTATGAAAGTAAGGACTACTCGTTTGTGTGAAGCAGGCATGGGTTAGGCTCAGCTTCTTCCCAAAACATAATACATTAAAATCTAATTAATAGTGAGTAGTTGGGCAAATGCAAACAAATAATTCATCTATCAAAATGTACAAGACAAACTGGAACACTGCATAGCACTGTTAACAAAGAAAGTAAACACGCAAACCCTAATTCAATTAATCTGCTTAATGGGATTCCAGTGCTTTTCCTCTGGTTTTCCCATAATATATTTTTAAAGAGGGACATTGCTGAATAGATGTTAATTACTCACATTTAAGGCTTCTATTCCTTTATAAACTAGCCCCTACAGTAATTTAAAGACTTTTCACCTCTCCCTAGCACTGCAGCCAGGTGTCACAAGCAAAACAGTCTTGATTTGTAGAATTTTTACTTAATTTAATTTATTGCCAATTAATCTATTCACTAATTCAGATTGAGAAGAAAGAAAACATAAACAATTAAGCAATCACTTAAGCAAACACCCTTTCCCAGGCTCAACTTAAGCCAAATACTTTTCCACCCCTTTCCTAGTCTCAATTTCCCTTGCTTCCACCAGAGGGTTACAGTCGGCAATGGGGTTTTCCATCAGTTTCAGAGCGGGCTGGGCCAGCTGCGACCAGCACCCTTCAGTTCCTGGCCTCCTCCGACACCCACGGCCCCTGGCTGCTGAAATCTGTCAATATATGCCTGACGCAGTACTCGGGCATGAATTAGTGGGTGCTCATGCATGAACTAATTGGGTGCTCAGACGTGAGTTATGCGGGTGCTCGTGTGTGAGCCAGCTGGGTGCTCATTAGTAAATTAATTGGGTGCTCATGCATGAACTGATCAGGTGCTCATGCATTAATTGATTGGGTGTTCATGTATGAACTAAGTGAGCACTCATGCATGAAAACAGTAAACCCTGCAATTTATGTTGAACACACAAGGTAAGAGCTGGAAGCAGATCCAAAGACCTGATTCCAGCTTTATGTTTATTTTTCAGTTCTGTGGGTCTTATCTGATCACTAGAGCAATATCAAGTTCTGGTTGGAGAGGCAAAATGGCTTAGTTTTAGATCCTTGTAAATGAACAAGAGAAGTCCATGATGGATCAGAGAAAACTTCAGACAAACTGGAGACTAGGAACATGTTGCCACAATCCCTTTTGGATATTCTGTTGACTTATCTATCTTATTAGCAGATTATGTTGGCAAGTTATCAGTGAGGAAGCATTTCCAAACCCATAGATCAGAAGATCTGCTAAATGGGCAGCCTCCTTCATGAGAGAAACTGAAGGCCTTGTGATCAAGACCTGCCATAATACAGGAAATTCACCTCTTCTATGCCCGACGTATAACCTGGAAGCTCTAATGCTTAGCCATGTGCAAATCATTGTTAACATTATATATTAATGCTGGTAAGTCAAAGCAAATATAAAAAGTAAAGCAATGTCTAAAATTCAGCAACATCAAGGTATGAGCCTTTTTCTTAGACACCAAAGACAGACAAAACCAGAGTCTATATGTCTGGGTTTTCCCATAGCCATTCATCTTGTGCTGCTGTTTAAAATCATTATAAAACACAAAGCAGAAGGAAAGAATGACTGGACTGAGTAATTGCTGCCTGATCAACTACATTAGATAACTACACCATCACTTAGTAAGTAATCCAGGCTCAAAGATGCTTTTAAATACACAGCAAACAACATAAAGTTTAAGAACTATTTTTTAAGTTCAACTCATGCTACGAATCTTAACAGGAGCTAGAAATAGAAAGGTTTGTTCTAACATTTATACATTTTTATACTTGCTAGGCATAAAAATAGAAGTCAAATTGCACAGTCCTGTTAGCTACCAAAATGTAACGTGCAAATAAAGTGCCCAGGAGACCTAATAAAATGCCATAAATGAACTACTGTAAAAAAATATCAGACCACACCTATTCAGCAGGATAAATTCAAATGTCTTACAAAGGAAAGTATTTTTTTCCCATTTTATGGAACAAGAACTGTTTCAAGGAAAGAAAGAAAGAGTTTCAGAATATACAAAGAAACTTTGAATAATAAATGAAAAAGCTCTGAAGATCAAGTTGAATGCAGAATAGTAGTCAATTCCACTATAAGTTGGAATAGGATCAATCAGTGATGTAGCATCTACTGTTCGAAGATGCATAGGTATTACTGTTAAAGCAACACATTTTCATACCTAAGATTGACTTCTGCAAGCATTCAGTTCCATAACCAAGGTTGTTCTGGAAATCAAACAGAGCAGAGGCTTGCTGTTTTTGCCTTTGATACTACTGTGTGAACAGTAAGTTGCCACCAAAGTGAAAAAATAAAATAAAATAGCTGGAGATTTTGTAAATCTATGCACTTAAGTCTTTGTGTAAACTCTACCTACTAGACTAGCCAAATTTGTCTGGAGCCAAACCCACTGTGCAATACTGGATGGATCACTGCAGGAAGCCTGCTATGGAACAAACCCAAACTCGATCAAACATGGCAATTCAACTACTGATAAACAAATCACATACACAATTACAAAGCGTACAATATATGAGTGCTTATACATGCTCGCAGGGACAGAGACACACACAAACTGACAAGATTATTTAGCTGTGAAAGTACTACTCTTGAATGTAAAACATGCAGAATCACACAAAAATCATAGACAGTTTTCGTAAAATCTTTGAGGTTTTACTCACCAAAATGTTCAATGAAAGACTTCCTTTGACATAGTGAGATGTCAGTTAAAAATCTCAAATACTGACTTTTTTGAGCTACAGAACACATATCCTACAGGCCCAACCTGGCAAATTTCCTCATCTCATAATCTCAGCTGTTGGCCCTTAATGAAAGGTGGCTCATTTAATCCTTCGGTTGAGATTTCCAATGATAGCACCAAATTGCTGGATAAAAGTACTTGCCTGTAGCCGACACACATCATGTGGCCATCCTATAGCAACATACTGAGGCTAATGCATTTCTAACTAGGACTGAACCAGCAATTTAAAGACAATTTAAGATACTCTAAAGCAAAAAAAAAAATCTGAAATGAACCACAATTGCCTTGGAAGAAAGGAGGCAGGAAGTGACTTTGTCAAAATTTAAGCAAGACATAACTCCCTCTTTCCTGTCTGCCTCTTATTTTTTAGAAAAGCTGACATAGAAAAAAAAAATCTTCTCTCCATCCAACAGAAATCCTAGAAGGCAGCTGGGCAATCCAGACTAACATGAAATACTCTGCTAAAATAACAAACTAAATAAAAAGGTAACAAGGGCTAAAGCAGCCTAGACAGCTTAGCATCATTATCTGGAAAATAACTTGGCATCCAAGTCCACAGCTACATCCAGACAGAGAGAAGATCAGCTCTGTTTGCTACATCAAACATGTCTCAGATTTTTTCTGTCTTCCTCTCTCTTCAAACATAAATAGTTCCAGGCTCTTAAATAAATTAGCTCAACTTTGGTTATACAAGCTGTTTCATTTTTCGCCAAAAGGGGATATAGCTGTTTGTTTAAAAATTGTAAATAAAATATAAATGGAGATTTTCCATTGCATAGTGGTCCTTCCCAGTAGGTAATGTTCAGCACTGTGTCCATTTTTCTTTCTTATCCTATACTTGGGGATCAGACCACTACTATGGCTATTTCTAATGGAAAATTGACGAAAAATAGCATGCAGTAAGACAAGGTTAACCCGTACTTATTGACTGTAAAAGCAAAATAAATACCAGGTTTAGAATACATAGAAAATAAGAGCAATAAAATTACTTATCATCATATTTTGTTCTTTTAAATAAACTGATTTTTCTATGTGTATGTGTTGTGTGGAACCTGTGAACCCTAGAAAGGCTCATTATTGAAAGACAACTGGTTTTAGGAGTCCTACCAAGTATTTACTAGTCAGCTCCAATGGAGATGCTCCTAGGAGTCAAGTAGCACCTAGGTGGATTATGTTGTTGCTGGGATTTTTTGCATCAAGATGGTTACTGTAGCATAGCTCTAGAGTAAAAACATATGATGCAGTAACAACACAACACTTAAAAAAATGTTATATAAAAAGATTCACCCTAGCTTCAAACTGTGGTGTTATTTTGTATATTAACGTGGAACATTTTGATTGTGATTACAAAAATGTAAAACTAAAGCAGGTCTTAAGTACTTCCACGATGGGATGTAAAGTTTGGCTTTAGGTCATGATTAACCAAGGGCATGGTTTTCTCTTCTCAGTATTATAGCGATGCTTCACATCCTTCCTAAAACTGGCTGGAGTCCTCACTCTGGCTTTGAATCTTCCTGTAGCATGGAGTGGATTATTACTATTATTATTGATTTATGGCATGCCTGTCTGCTTCCAGCCTCAAAACACTTTACTAAGTTACAATATACATAGGAATCATTTCACATCAGCCACCACCACGTTGTAGCCTTCTCTGGAGGGAAACTGAAGGGAGCCATTAGGATGGTGCCTGCAACATTAAACAACAATCCAGGAGAGGAAGTAGAGAATACTCTGGCTCCTTAAAGCAATGGCTCAACAGAATGCAGTCACTGAACTGCCATCCAGCTGGGACACCAAAGTCAATACTCATTCACTGTGTGTGGTTAAAATTAAATCTTCTAATGAAGTGAGATGGTTTTAGTGGTTAGAGAGTGAGTGCAAAGTATTATTCTCCTGTATTATTATTTGTAAGTCATACAGCTAGCAAGGGAAAAGATCACACACAGGAAAATAACAGACAGTTAGATAATGTTCCAAACCTAATTTCTAAATGACATTTGAGCAAGTAAAGTTTGGAAAAATATGTTAAAAAAATTACAGATTTTTTTTTTTTAAAAAAAGGAATTGGCAGCTTCTCAATGTTTTTAAGGAACTAAACTAAACTGAACAGAAGTGATGTCAGTTTTTATCCCCTATAATTCTGGTCCATAGAAAAGAACATTATTAGCTTCTGTTAATGAACAGGTATTCCCTACACACTGCTACAAATGCTTCTGATTTTTTCTTTGCTTAGAAAAAGAAACGGTAAAGTATTGAGCAAAATAAAAGTATTGAGCAAAATAAAACCTAACATTTTATTTTTGTCCCTGAATTAGCAAAAAGCTTTTTTTTTTTTTTTTTTTTTTTTTGTATAGGAGATTTATACATGCGACTAAAAAGATCCTCAGACAATGTTATCAAGCTCTCCTTTCAGGGTAATTGCTAGCTGGTTCTAATCATTCCTACAAGAGATCATTTGAATGTTTCTTTTTATGACCCCTCAAACTAGCACACAGAATCTCACTCCATAATGTAATAAACAATTCTACAACCAGTGCTTAATTAATTCCCGAAAGTCACCAAAAGCAGCTATTAATGATGTTTCTTTTTATCTAACCATAAATATGCGAGTCTCTTGGGATAAAGTATTAAAAAAGAACATTCTGGCAGAACTAACTGTCAACTTGATAAAGCATAAAATGATCACCGGTGAGGGTAACTCAAAATATGACGGCAAGGCTACCTAGTCTGATTAGAATGTTAGGTCAAGTTGGATTAAATTTCTTTTAATGTTGTGCTTACTAAGAAGAGGACAGAACTGACATGCTGCGAAACAGACTTAATCCAAATGAATAAGCAAGATAAAATACTACAATGTTTAGAAACTGGTTGTAGTATTCTGATTTAAAAATCAGTTCTATACGGGAATTTGCTTTATTGTGAAAATATCAACATTTATTGTGAAAATATCAGCATTTATTGTAATGAGAATGTGTTTCAGGGTTGTTTAAAACCTGCATATCACAAAGAGCAGGCTGATATTTTCAAGAGAACTTAAGTGTTTCAGGAGCCCAAGTATCATTTTCACAAGTAAATCAGGCAGTAGGAAGCCCTTAAATGAAATTTAGTTTCCTGGCAACCCAACCCATTGTTGAAAATTAGATTTAAGCTCCTAAAGGGCTTTGATGTTTTTGCAAATCACACTTCCTGCAGCACTGCACAACTGACTAGGTGTAACACAGTAATTTGCCCTTCTATTGAGGCTATCAGGAATGGAATCACTTTGATGGTTTTAGTGATGTCTGGCATTTTGTTTCTTTTTGCTTTTTACCCTTGCACTATGAAAAAAAAATTCTGGGCATATCCAGTGATGACTGGCATCTCTGATCAGAAGTAGGAAGAGAAGATTGAGAATGTGCCTGTTCCAAAATAAACTCATGTACTCCTTTGTGTGCTTGTGCCTGATGACAGTGGAGCCTCTTTGGTGGCATGTTCCACCTTCAGAGGAACTCCATGAGCCATTGGGCACTTGATGGACTGCAGCTTTCTGAACGCCTCCTGTTGAAGCAATCACTGTGACACCTAGACACAGAAACGTGAAATATACCGATCTGGACCCAATCATTATGGTTCTTACTACGTGAATGGAAATCCAAGGTACAAATACCTATAACAATGAAGTTTTAGTTATTAATACAAAGGAACAGATACAACAGGAAACATTGAGAGACACAATGGGAAATAATTTCAGGCTCTTGCAGGCTCTGCACTCCAATTCCCCTAGAGTATGCAAAGAAGGCCTCGGATCTTCAGGACAGTGCTTTCAGGTCTCTTGATCTTGACCTGTGGAAGGATGCAGGCTCCTACTGAAGATGAAGGCTGCTGGTTGCTGCACTTAACATTGAAGAACTTACTGTTCCAAATATTTTAGAAAACCTGAAGTTCCTTTAAAGAGGATTTTTTTTTTAATTTAAAATTTCTCATTTTTGTTTCAATCTTTGATAATTTATTTTATTTATTTATTTACTAATATTGGGATTTTCTGTGAAAGAGAAATTCTGTTTTGCAACCATTTGCTATTCAACAGAGCTATTCAGATGAAAGCATTTTCTTATTCATTCCACTTTGCAACTAACTGGTGCCACCCATATGTATTGCTCTTCCAAGAATGATGTGGCAGCCCTGGAATAGCTAATTAGTTGGGCTGTATGATGCCTCTGCCAGAAGTTTCAGCTTCCAGAGGCATTCCTTTACGCAATGGTGGTGTGGGTTTGGCATTTGCAAGGATACACAGAGTTTCAGAAGCCCACAGGCACCAAAAGTTAGCCTGTGTTTTATAGCTGGCTCTATAGCTCCAGTCACTGAGCTGATGTCCTAACCACAGTAAGTCAAGCAAACTCCTTCAAAGCACTCAAGGAGAAAGCTTTTGGTTAATTTATTTTTCCTTTTTAATAAAATCTTGTCTTTGAGGAATCTTTTAAGAAAAATTCAACTTCTACAGCTATTTATTGTGAAAATAATTAAATTCTAACATTTCTAGTGAAAACACCTTTCTCATTTGGCCCTCAAATTTTTGTAGGTTGTTAAGGTAAATGAAAGATGTCTAAATCCAGTACCTTTATACTTGGTCACCACAGCTGAGTTGACACTCAGAGGTTCTTGGAAGGTGACAGTGAGTGATGTACTGCTTGTTACCATGAGACAGACATTGGTTGGCGCCTCAGGGGCTCCTGGGAGAGAAGAGAAAACATCAGCTCTTCAGCACAACAAATCCTATTCAAACAATGTTTCAGAGTCTTCAAAGAACCCACTGAAAATCACCCTGCAATTGTGAGCTTTGGGTTGTAGGTGTTTGTGTTGTAGGTGTTTGTGTTCTCTGCCTTTTGAGAATTTTAATTAGTGCTCCTGCTAACAATATGCTGCAGACACCATTTGTTTCTATCATGCTTTTTGGCTCCTTTCAGTTAAAAATATCTTCCTGCATATACGTAACCCAATAAAACAGATTCATGCTAATTATGTCAATGAAAAGCCCCTATAAATCTCTTGGGGTGGGTAGGAAGAGAGAGAAAGGACAAAACCACAAAGAGCTAATTAAACCTTTATGGTTTCACTAACAAACTCAAATATATTAAATGACAGAAAACATGTTTACATTATTGTGATGCAGAAATTGCAAATTCCACAAATGTTTCAGTGCAGTAGTTCCAAAATACATTTGTCAGCTGAGGCCTAACATTTTGGAGAAAAATAAAAAAGTTTAATTCAAAGAATATCAATCAGACTCAAATCAGAAATCAAACAATGTTGTTACTTACTGCTGGAACCGATTTAAAAAAAAAAAAAACATTTTATGAACTTACAATACTGCTGTATTTGCTATAGTTAATGTCTAATACAAGGAGCACTGCATCTCTCATGAAGAAGTAATCTCAGAATACAATAAATTTGAGAAAATTGTAAGTACACATATGTAGAGATGGCTGCAAAAACGTTTATAGCAATGATTATATTTCATTTAATAGGATACAGTTAAAAGATCTAAATGTGAAACAGTTCAGCCCTGTTTACTCCTTCCAACAGGCCCAAATTCACATTTACTTTGGGTAGACTCACTTGCAGAACTGTTTAAAGTGGCCCAGTCTGGTAGTACACTGATGAAACTTTGTATGTAGATGCCAACAATAAAATTATGTTTTCATGATTTTATATGAAAAATAGTTCTTTAAAAAAAATGTAGAACAACTCCATTATTTTAAAACAAAAATGTTTTAAAAAATCAGAATAGAACAACAGCAAAAAAGGATCAATGCTCCCCTCCCTTTTTATCCACATTTTTCTAATATTTTTTCTAATTGTCCTATTTTAAACTTTGATTACATGAAATGAAATGCAGAAGTAAACGTGAAGTGAAAGAAGCAGGACAGAATCATTAGATTCTGAACCAAGAGTTGTAGATCTCATCTTATCAGTTTTACACAGCCCACACCCTTTAGGAGCTGTGTGCTTGCTGCTCTCAGATATTTGGTCCTCTCTGGTCCTAACATCGATTTCTTTCTTATTCTGTGGAAGACTGATTAATTGTGTATGCCTTAGTTTTCCCATCCTAACATTCATCTACTTCACAGCAGTGCTGTGACGATCAGTTAGAGCACCCTTTCCCAACAAAGGCAGTGTTCCCAGTTGTAGAGTTCTTGTCTTGAACTTTGCAACTATTTTCCTGTACTTACTAGCATGCTCGTAGCCTGCCTTCATGCGCTTGTATAGCCTGTATCTCCATTCCCATGCTTTTAGTTGCTTCTCTTTTTCTGTGTTGTCTGTACCAAGGCCTTCATTCATCACTTGTGCAGACAGTTCAGTAACTCGCTGCTGGGCTTCCTGGACCAATGTACTCAGATGCATTGACCTGCTTTCCATGTCAACAACTACCAAGAAAAGGGAAAAATAAAAAGTTGTTTGAGGGACTCACGTGACAAAATTCTGGCCTTATGAATTCCAGCATAACCCACGTAAGGTCAAATCTTTGAACACTCTGCCTTCCAATAGATATTTTATCATCAGCTTGCTTGTTGGTACTGGTTATTGATGAACACATTCAATATATAAATCTCTACAAGAGAGATCTAATTGGCAAAGTTAAGATGAGAATTTTATGTTTAAGGGCTGTGGCTGAGAACAATGGTTCTTTCCAGGTTTTTCTTGTGCCTCAGTTTTGCTCATGTAATATCTAATTAGGCCTCTAATAAAGGTAAAAATGACAATGACATTGATTACAAACTAAAAAACATTTTGATCTGAGCCCAAGTCCACAAAACTGCCCTAAACCAGCCCCTTGATTATATAGAGAAATGTGATGAATCAAGCACTATTTTCAGAATTGCTCTTAGTATGAAATTGTTTAAATTTATTTACAGATTAGAAAATAGGATTTGTAAAACTATTTAATCTGAGAGGAAATGCAACAACTCATCTGATGTTCAATATGCAGGATATGCAGGATATAACGTACAAAGGAAGGAATTCAGAAATCACAGAAAATAACTTTTCTCTGGTGTCCAGTAATTTGCAGAACTCTGAAATAGTCTTAATTTAAAAGACTTATTTATCCAAGACTCTTCTCTGGCACAAGTCACAACTCTTAGCAATAATAGGGTGTTGCTGTCTAGGGACAGGCAGGCTGTTAGTTTCCTTACGGTTTTTATAGGAGCAGCAGCAGCGTTGCACAGGATGCTCTGATCATTTACTTGCATAAGCCAAGCAGTAACCATTTCTGAAAACATCAAACTGTGCTGTATAAGGGACTAATACTCTGACTGGCTTTTGACATCAAAACACTTTATGAGCTCTAGACCAAACTTCTTGTTCAAAACAGGGCCAGCTACAAGGTCAGGCCAAGTTACTGAGGGCATTACCCATTCTGGTCTTGAAAAATTCCTAGGACGGAGTCTTTACAACCCCTCTGGGTGACCTGTTCCACTGCTTTACTGTCCTTATGGTGAAAAAGCTGTTTGTTTTATCCAGTCTGAACCTCTCTTGCTTTAACTTTGCCCACTGTCTCTCGTTACAATATCACAATTGAATTTTATCAGATCTAAGTATAATGCTACATAATAATGTGAAAAGTGCCATGGGATCTTTAAAACCACAGGAGGAGAGCGAAGAATTACTCAACACCTCTGACATCCGAAAGGTTGTTTTTGAAGAATGTTTGTTTCTTAGACTTTGCTTTCAGGAGCTGGCTTGTAGCCATCCTTCTTGAAGTTTGATCATTCTTCATTCGGACATCAGAGACATATGGCCAGGCTTACTGGAACTGCTGGTATCCTCAAAACTGCTGTTTACTGGGAGGCCAAAGGTGACAGGGTTTCCTGGCTTCATGCCTACAATAAGCATGCAACACATCTGATAGCACAACGGGACTGAGAAAGGAGATTTTATGTGCCAGAAATTCAGGTGATTGTGAACTGGTATTGGTTCAAGTTCTCATTGAGGATCTGTTCCCCTCTGATCCACAATTGTCAGGTCTTGGAAATGTGTCAAATCAGCCACTGGAAATTTTAATCTTATTTATATTTAGGTTCACATGAATAAGACTAGCCAGACACATGAATAAGACTAGCCATATATGATGAATAAGGATAAATGAAAGGATTGATAACAGTAGATTTTGACAACAGCAAAAGTTTTGCTTCCTCCCTGATAAATTAATATTCTAAATGTTGTATTTTCTGATCCTACTTACTTTAAGAGATTCTGGGTTCTTGTTAAGATTTATACAGTCTGAGTTCCATGTGGAAATGAAGATCATAGTTTTACTTTCTATTGCTTTATCTGCTGTTCTGCCCTTTGCAGGCAGCAGTCCAGATGATACAGCTGGAAACTCTCTCTCCTTCAGATCCCCTCTTCTACAGCATTGGGGCTATAATGAGATTTCAGCTGGGTCACTGGTCACTGATGCCAGAGATCTCTCTGCAGGAAGCTTTCAGTGTACACTTGCAATGGGGAATTTCTTTACCTCGCAGTCTTCCATGTCTTTGCATTTGTGCTATGCAATCACTTAATCAGATTAAGAGATACTCATATTCTGTCCCAAAACTGGTGTGAGTCAGAATTTTACCTTGAACCTCCCCCCCCCCTACTCAGCCTGGAGAAGTCTTTCTCAGTTGCTCACTACTCACTCACCAGAGAAATGAAAATGCTCCTGCTGGGTGCTGAATCATGTTCTTGGAGGCCCAATATCATACCAACAGAATGGGCTTAATTCTAACAAGTTTGGTTAAATAGAGAAAGCAAAGCAGAAAGACTAGAGAAAACAAAGTGACCACTGTCAGTTCCACAAGAACGAAGTCATATACAAAGCTGCCCCAGACCTTTGTTTTGAGTGCTGAAAACAACTTTTTGCATTTTGCTCTTAAGTAGCAATCATAAATCATTAAAGTAAAAAAACAACAACAACAACCAACAATCATTTGCTTTTTATTGAGAATACTTCAACCTTTATTTCAATCAGAAAAGCTAAAAATCAAGATAAGTGAAGTGGAAATTTGGTGGGTATATTTTGAAATGGAAATGAGGTGGTTATGTATTCATATTCTCTGTGTTCATAGGCATGTTTGCATTAATTACAGGAAATGAATACTAATTTATGATTGCCCCTGCTCGCCATCAGACTGCATTTATTTACAGATGAGGTCAATGAAAAATTAGTTTAGTCTTTTTTACTGCTGTTTAGAACACTCAAGACTGTGTTTTCCTCTAGATTTGTCATGGTTAATGAATGTTGCTTCAGCAGTCAATCATGTACTCTAAATGCTGTCACACTTTTTTTTAAAGCCTCAGTCATGAACCATGACAGAAAAATAAACAAATAAATATAAAGCTAAAAAACTCTTTTCACTGAGCAGCTACACTATGCAAAAATCTCCAGGGAAGGTTAAAGGAGGCCAGAATAAATGATAATATAAGTGCTGTGGACATAGAAAAGCAATAAAGGTGTACCAACACTGAGGGTCTGGCAAAAAAACTCAGCACACACACACACGCACACACACACACTCCAGTGAAAAAACTGGCAATGTTAGTAGCCTCAAGGTGCAATTTCCTGGAGCACTGAGATTGACATGCCAGCACTAAATGTTGTTAATTTAACTAACTTCAAATTAATGGCAGAGTCTGCAGTGGCCGAACCCCTCAAACACAGTCTCATTATAGCCTTGCTGGGAACGTCCTAAATATAGGCATTGACAGTTTGAAACAAATTCGCATACATTGGTGTATTTTTAGACATAAGTAAGGCGTCAGAGTTTGTGTCATGGTTTATGGTTGATTAATTGGGTTGGTAAGTCACCCTCCAGCCCACAAATTGTGCATAAAAATGCCCATGAAGGAATACAAAGGATAGTTCTATAACTACAATATGTAGGTATAAGCAACAATGGTACTCCAGTAATGTGTGAAGGCCTATTTTGTGCTTAGATATCCTCTGGTTCTGTAGGACTTTGAAGTCTCATTTGACTGCAATTTTAGTCCATTTGAAGACTAGGGATGAGGAGTTATGAGCAGGAATCTGAGGTAATGGAAATGATAGATTTCAACACAATCATTCTCCTGAAGGCAGCATTAACCAAGAGGTATTTCTGCACGTCCTCCAGCACTGTGGTGCTATTGCCGGTATGATTATCTTCATGATAAAACCAGTCAGATTTTGTATGTAATGTAATTAATTTCCTAAAACAATAGCAAACCTAACCTTTTACAGGTAAATATGCGTACTTTACTTACAGTGTGGGCTTTCCTTTGCCCCAACGTGTAGAAGAGTCCTAGCAATAGGGACATTGTTTGTCAAAATGGCAATATCCAATGGAGTTAGTCCTTCACTGTTTGGTGTGTTCAGGTCCAGTTCCTCCAGTGTGTATTGATAAAGAAGAATCTGAACAGCATCCAGATCCTGCTGTTCTACGGCCTCAAACATAGCTTCATTGCACTGGAAATTCTGTGTACCAATAAGAAATATATAATAAAAATAATCAGTAGAACTTTTCAAATGTCATTATTTTAAAAAATAAATTGGGAAAATTTGAGTTTTGAAAGATTACTATAAAATATTGAACCTTCAGCCCCATCCTAGGTTCAGCTAGAAATATGGAAATTGTTTGCAACAAAACTGAACTTGTTCTGCCTCTGAGTTGTGTACTTAAACTTGGTTCATGGCTGTAGGAAGATTAAGACGAAATTCAAACCAATCCAAAACAAACCCACTCTGACTTAGAAACCTGTCCTGTAATTGAACCATATAAACAATATTATATGGTTTTGATGTGAAACTGGAAGAAAGACTATGATTTTGACAAGGTGTTGGACTACTTATTTTTTCAGTCTCTAAATTTAAAGTTAAAATCTGGGGTATACAAACTCAAATAACCAAAACTCAAATCAAATAAGTAATTCTGGAGAAAAACTTGCACAGGTGCAGTGTAAGCTATTAACAGGTACTGTTCACTCCAACACTTCAGTCATTTCTAGGTGCTTATGTTTTTGCATTTAACTTGTAAATGGAAGAAGCTTTGAAATACATCATCTTTAAATAAATTAGAAATAACTATCCAGTGAGCATGTTCAGAAGAAGTGTGTCTGAACAGCAGAGAACGTAGGCATAAGCATAGAGGAAAGCAAAATCAAGAACATACATGGCAGCAGCTCTCAAGCAGAGATCCACTGAACCATTTTCCTTACTGATGACAAGTATATAAAAGAACTGTAAATACAAAGAAACCTATCATTTCTTAAATGAGCTGGGGAGAAGCAGGTGCAGGAGGGTAGCATGGCCTGCAGGTTTCTGTTATGAGAACATCATTCTGGAGCCTACAGTAATGACATGTTATTTGCCAGAATTCTTTAAATTCCTTCCCAGTGCACCATTGCCATAATTACCCAATAGCGTGGTGGTTTTTTTTCCTCTGAAGAACGATTTAGTAGAAGCAAGAGGCCCAGCTAAGCAAGGAGGGCTCAGCATGTGGTCACATAAAGGAACTGAGATCTATGTAGGCATATCGTGCCAGCAGGCAAACTAAAGAAATGCATACATAAGGGACCAAGTGATACAGATACATTACGTAAGCTAGTTTCCTGTATCCTGAAACCCACAATGGAAGAACCACAGTGACAATCCTTATACAATAATATATATATTTTTAATGATACGAACTAAACTCTGAATTGAAACCATCTTCTACTGTGATTAGACATTAACATTTCAGCCATATCAAAACACCTCATTTTTGTTTTTTAAATTGGTGCAATTTTATCTGGCATTCCCCTGCCTAAGTTCTGCCTTCAGTGAAACAATACTTTCTGATAGAGCACTGATCTCCTGGAACATCTTTCATTTCCTCCTGAAACACATAGACTAATGGTTTGCAAGAGGTTCCGAAAACTTGAGTCCACAGCTACAATTTGGAACTTGTTCAGTTCTTTTCAGTTGAGCTTGAAGTTAAAAATGTCTTTAAACACTTTGAGGCCTGACAGAAATCTTTTGGTCTACTACTTTGCATATGAAGTATTCATATCACAGTAAGAAATTGCAAAATGATGTTAAAGTTTTAATATGCTGAATATTAGGGATCAGCAGAACAAGTAATATACATAAAACGTACCCCAAATTTTCAATATAGAGAGATGAGACACCTATGTTAGAGGAATATCTGAGGGTGAAATGAACTGTGCGACAATAAATTGAACCTAAGGAGACTAGTGGAGACTTGGAAATCTACCTTTTAAACAATTAAATAGAAAAGGTAACTCACTCTGGAAGAAAGAAAAAAAGTTCTGGCCCTTTGCTCTTTGAAATTTCATTATTACGGATACAAAACTGTGAAGTGAAAGACTTTTTTCATATGAATGATTAGAAAAGCAAAATATATTCACCACTTCTCCAAAAATATTTATCTTATCTACCTTCTAAAAAGCATTAATTTCATCTTAGTTTACACCCATTTCAAATCATTTTCTTACTGACCCTGGAACTTCTCCTATACTGTTGTATTATAGAAATAAAGGGGTAATTATGCTTCAGAAGCATATCCATGTTGATGCAATGAGAAAGCAAGCAAAATCATATTACTCTTGCAATTGATCACAGATAGAAAAATTAGTTAAGAGTGAACTCACAGATAGCTTACTACAAAGGGAATTGGTTGAAGTAAACTGAATGACTGCATTAGTTCCCATTTCTATCAGTTAAGTTCATTTGAGGAAACACTGGCAAACAGCTGGGGAGTAGAAGAAAAAGGTAGCTCTAATGATATTAATCAATGACAGCCTTGTGGTCGGAGTTCAGGACGGGAAACTAGGTATGTCTCAGATCGAATACTCACTTCTGTGGCAGTGGGTACATGCACAATTTCTCCCCTTTTTGAAATCTGAATAGTCATCCTCTTTTAATTGACCTTATGCTTGTGCATAAAGTTTAAATGAGTAAGCATTTGTAGAACACTACTGTAAGTGCTGAATACCATTAAGTGGCTTTAATCCCAATTCTGTGTGAAACTCAATAAATCCTGTACTATATCCGAAATTTCTTGCATTATATAAAATCAAACAAAACCCTGTTACATAATAACAATAAAAGCATAGCTAAAATCAGCATTGCAGCCGAAATGAACTCAGTGATATGGTTGACAAAAGCATTTGGTCCATTTCCAAATATTTACATATACTTTAACAAAAGAATTTACCTATCTGAATGATTCCTGTAAAATTATTTTCCAAAGTTCAATTCAACTTGTTCTTTTTGCATTATTTGTCAAGATTTAGACCTGCCTAGATGTCTTTAAGAATGCATATTCAGATTTTTGATTGCCAAACCAAATAACTATTTTTCTGAAGTTTTCTCCTTAAGTCATTTGCTGAATCAAATCTAAGCACATGCTTAAGTTAGTTCCTTATAAATACTCTTGACAGCAAATCTATTGGCAAGAATGTTTCACCAAAAATGCAAAGATACAAGAGAATTTCTACTTCTTTAATTCATTAGAAATCTGATTGAAAAAGCTCCATGTGTTTAAAAAAGAAACAGAGCATGACGTTTATAACTTACTTCATCCAATGCAAACAATTCTCAGATGAAATTGCAAATATCAGGTTTTCCAAATGAATAATTCAGACGCAACCAATAGTCTAAAATATGTTGGCATGTCTAGTAACTTCAGAGTGTAAAAACATGGCATTGTGATAAGACGTTTATAACTAGGCGTTCATGTATCCCTTGTCCACATAGTAGCACACATCTAATCATAACAGACTTATTTCAGTCAAAAAACATCCTCATGAGACAGCAAATTATCTACCACATTTTCAGCCATGCTAGTAAATTGCCCCATTTGGAAGCCTGCACCAAGCCCAGCTCTCTGAACCTTGAAAACCTTCTACAGTACTCACTCACTTTTCCACAACTATTTGCTTTCACATAGATAACAAAAACATGTTTGAAGATTATATTGTTTTCTGCAAAAAAGCTGATCATATTCTACATAATAGACTCTAGAATTGCAACATTTTTCAGACATTTACAGTCCAGGGGTAAGAAATTCAAATGCAGGTAAGATGTAGTATATTTAGTCCCATGTGCTCAATTTCAGTCCAGTTGATATTGTCACAAATACTAAAAATACCTTCTAATTTCTGCCTTCATTTACATCTACTATATAATTTTATTCTGCTCTGAAAAGACAAAACCATTGAACTCAAAGTGAAACTGAATCACATTTAAAACAATCAGGTATAGTTTAGGGACAATTTTCACATTTCTTTTTCCTTGACTCAGCCTTGTAGCCTCTAATCATTAGCTAGACAGCTGTGCTATGTGATTAATTTATTTAGGTGTTACAGTAGTGCACAAATGTATATACTGAAAAGAACTACAGTATTGCTTTGCAGTAAGTAATAACTATGTTCCAGTAAGTCATTCAGTGCTGGAGTGTTTAGAAATGCAATCTTATGTAGCTTAATTAAAATGAAGTACCTCTTTCAAGATATTTGCTCTAGGTTAGCCTGAAAAAGTCCACTATGCACTACTGGAGTTGGAAAAAATGTTAAAGTAGTTTCTGCAAAGTCTTGTTTTGATAAACATGAGTTCAAGAATAAAGCTATTTTGGGGCATTGCTATGTCTGCAGCAAGACAACAATTTACTGAATGGAAAGTGTTGCACAGCGAGAGAGAATGGAAAGAAAACTCTTCACTAGCCAAATTTGAAAGAAAATAAGTTCTAACAAATGTTGTTCACTTGTCTGGAGACATGATTTTAGTCACTGACTTGCCTCTGTACCACAGAAACTCAATGATTAGAAAATAGAACAGCTAGCAACTTGACCTGGAATATTTCCACCCCTTCACTGATTGTTTCATTGCCATTTGTTTCTAGGGAAAACTGTAAAAACAAAAATGTAGGCAGAATAGACAGAATAGGTTTCAAAGCCATTTGAGTTCAATGGGAGACTATTCACTGACTTGCAGACGCCAGCTCAGGCCCCAGCCTGGTAATACCTAGTGGAGCCTGTGCCCACAGTAGGTTATCCGTGACAAAAGCTTTGTCACTCCTACAGCAGTGTAGTGGTTGAGATGAAAAAGTTAACTGAAGTCTCTATTCCGTTAAACTACCATCAAAAAAGCAATGCAAATTTGATTCTAATCATTATGACTGATTGAATAGGCACTTCCACAGCCTGATAGGTCTGCACTGAAAAGGGGAGAGAAGTGGGACTGTAAGTAAATAGCTCTGTTGATAGCAGAGGATTCAAGCCTCAACAGTGTGCTGCTCCTCAGTCTTTGGGGTATCCTCATTTGTCATTAAGTACGTTATTTGTCATTAAGTACGTTAAGTACGACAGAAGACCCCGTATTTGAAAGAATACATAATTAGAAGTGTGTATTTAGAGAAACACCGGTCAGAAGATATGTTAACAGACTGGCGTTCATTCAGTCTACATGTCAGTCTGCTCTGGCATGGTCCCCAGCGCTAGTTTATTTTTAAATTTCACTCAGTTACAGACAAACTTGCAATTCAAAAGAAAAGGGCAAGAAGGATAGTAGCAAGAAAAGATGACCTAAGAGATCTTTTCCCACAGTTCGCATTTAAATAGAGGTCCAAATTCAAATGATCTCCAAACTAAAGGCGCCTGGAAACACACTGCCACAAGAGCACAGCTGTTAGCTACTATGCAAAGGTCATTGCTCTTCGTAAGTGGGGAGATTTGAGGGTGTGTCTGTTCTTCCTACTTATGGAAAAGGAGACTTTATTTTGTTATGGCAATATCAACAGCAGGTTCATCTTGCTCCAGCAAATATAAAAGATTCTGATGTGCACTGAGCTTATACTGTTATTATTTCAGGAACATCCCTTTCTTCAAAATCTATGTGATATATTTTGTATAATTTTACCAGCACTGGCGTAAATAGGAGTGTTCTCGAATGTTAAAAACAGCAGGTGCTTACATGTTTTCCTGTACCAGCACTAGGATGCCTGGCTCTGTTCTGTCACTAGTGTAGAGGACCCAGGCTACACTGCTTCCTGTGTAATCTTTTTCACTATCTTATCTAGCAACCACCATCACAGTCTGTGACCAACCTTAATGCTAAGGCCTTACTCCTAAAATAAAGCAACACCAGCGTAAGGCAGCTTTTCTTCAGCCTTCAGGAAGGTCAGACACAGGATCATAATTTTAAATTTGAGAAGAATGTACAGCACTAGTCAGGGAACAGGAAAAGTAAGATGATGAAAAATGTACAGATGAATAGGAAGGAAACTGGCAATTTGTTAAATATCAAGTAATTACCATTGAGGTCTTACGGAGACTGAGCCGGTCTGATCGAGCTCGGAAATATGCTTCGTCAAAGGATGTATGACTCCCCTTCAGCTTCTCTGACAGGTTCCGATACAACCGCTTTGCAGCATTTGGAGAAGAAGGCATGCTGTTCTTTTTAGTCTGGAGGAGACTTAAATTATGCATTTGCTGTGTCATTTTCACCTAGTAGTTCCTAGAAGAAAACAACAGCTGTTTAACAAGGTTTTGCTACACTAATGTCATTGATCAGAACTGTATCACTGAAACACATTGCAAGATTTCTGTGGCAAAAATCCCTTCCACACACAGTTTTAGAACACTCAGAAGCATATTTCTAGGCCTTTTCAATGGCAATTCACTCTTTAAGGAATTAGTCCCATGGATATCTATGGCAAGGGAGAATTAAGGACAGAAAAATAGACCACTTCAGAAATATTTCTTAATTTGTGTAAGAAGGAGTTTTATTTAATGATGGAAATGGACTCTTGACACAGTGAGATCTGGTAATGCAGAAAACAGGCTTTGTAAATGTTACTACACTGTTAGGATAACTCGTTCATAATCTGTATTTTGCCAGAACAAAACTGAAGTAACTGAAAGGGAATACATCAGGTTACTGAATTTTTGAACTGGTCAAGTGACTAAAGTTTGAAACAAGCACAACCAGAGCAAGACAGGTGGCTGAAAGTTCTTTGCTACAGGGACCGCTTCTTCTTGTTAGAGTTTTGAGGGGCATTAGGCAGGGGAGAACCTGCTCTGTAACCAGGACTCCTAAGGCATTAAGTCATAGCAAAGAAATGAAAGAAAATCTGTTTAGGTTCTGTTGTAGGCATTATGAGGAATACATGGATTTTTACTTTAAACTACCAATGGCCATCCGGGGTTCAGGGTACTGCAAACCAAGACCTTACATGCTCTATTTTACAGTTAAAATAACCTGGGATGCTGAGTGCTGCTGTTTACAGTTCCATCCTGAAGGAACTGAGTTCCGTCCTCAGGAATGTCTCTAAGTGAAAAAGTGACAAAAACTCACAATTTCTTCACATTTCCTTTCTCCCTGCTAAGAGCATGTACAGATTTCCAAGGCAGAGCATCTCTATCAAAGATGTCACAGCTTTAATAGTCAGCCTGGCTACTGTTTCAAACTATCTTTTCCTGGAATAAGCTTTAGATTCTTTGTACTATGATACAAATCCTGTGCCTTTGTTGTGGTCTCCCAGCCTGCATGTGAGCAAACCAGACAGCAGGACTAGAGTCTAATCATTATTTACAATCATAAAAGCTTTCTTTACTAAATACCCACCCTGCTGTTGGACCTGCTCTCTGGCATGAATTGGTTCCTAAGATTAAATAAACCACCCAGGTCTCATAAGCCATCTACATCTTCCTTTCTCATTTGCAAATAGTGGCAAAGCAGGCATCCTGAGTAAACAAACACCTGAGGACAAGTAATGTCATATATTCTCCAAGCTCATGAGGCATTGAAGAGAGATCAAGTCAACATACTTGTGATATGTGATGAGAAAATTTTGCTAAATTATAACAGTGTGTGCAATCAGAAGACAGCAAGGCTGTGTGAGTTGCATTCATGAAACTAATGGGCAAAAATGGATATAGTAAGAAACAAGCTCTCTGGGACTCAGGGAGCAGCAGCACTAGGATGATTTTGGACTGTCTTTCTCCGACCTTATGGAGAAAAGGTAAAGTGAGGCTCACACACAAGTAACTCAATTCATCCTGCCTTTTATTACATGTGTTGCTGCAGTGACTACAAGGACATCTCCTCATATGAAGCTTTTTATTCACTGCCCCAAACAATAAGCCTGCATAGACTAGACAGAAAGGCGTAGTGGGAACCAAGGAACACAGGGAAATATGTTTGATCAAAGTCTCTGTAATGAGAATGTGCTTGTTAAAGTCACCTAGAGCAAACACTAGAATTAAGATCACCAACTTACAGATGTAAGCAAGGAGCGCTAGTATTATTTGGAACCATGTTCTGGAATCAAAGTAAGTTAGACCTTGCCACATGGAAGTTGCCGGTAAGTGCTGAGTTTCAGTACTGGACAAACAATTCAAACATGCCTCAACATACACTACTTTGTTTTGGGATTTTATTTTTTATACCAAAAGAAACAGGTTCAGTACTGCTGAGTTGTCAGATATTACATTATGGAGAGGTTCCAAGCTTCATTAAGCCCACAGGCCAATATGGAAATTTACTGAGAAGCTGTGTAGACATTTAGTAAGTTTACATTAAATAAATTAGGCTTATCCACTTAGTAGGGCTCCTCATTCTTATTGTGGTATTACTAAAACCAAACAACAATACCTGTTATTAAAGCTAACACAGCTTATGCCTTTATCAGTCCACCCTAGGTTATTACATCTTGCTGGACCAAACTCCATGCTTATCAACTTCAAGTCCCTAAGTTATCTGTGGAGAAGAGAGTCACTGAAGAGACTTATTTACAAAGAACACCTTGACAGAAACATTTTCTTTTATGAGGAGAATTTATCTTAAGAGAATAAAGCACCTCTCAGCCTTGGAACAGTTTTCCAAGAAATCTGAGGGTTTGACAATCATGTCTCCCAGTACACATTCAAAATTCAGTTTGCAGGTCAGTGCCATTTCAACATGCATACTGTGAAAATAAACTTCTAAATAGACTGTAGTTCTCTAGGAGGTCGCTGTTGTCTCAGGACCAAAATAAATTTAGATATCACTGGGCTGCTGCCCTATGTCTCCAACCCTGAAAAGCCTAGCAGCAGCTTAATGCCAAGTCTGCTCACGCCTTTTCCCCACGGTGTGGACTATTGGTCACGTTGACTGTACCAAACCTTAGTTTGACTCCAGACATTAATATCTCTAGGGGTTAGTAAAGTCCTTCCCACCTTGATCTGGTCAAAGAAGCTGGATGTATACATTCAGAGGAAAACAACAGAGCATACTAACCATCTGAACGCTGACTTCCAAGGACTGTAACAATATGGCTTTCATATTATGCAGTGAAGATTTCTGAGTACAGAGCCAAAGCAAATCCTTAAGGTTAGCATAAAGGTAAGAAGGGGACTGAATCTTTTAAAATGTTTTTTTAAATGTTTCTTCAGTCAAGAGTAGATGAATCTATAGAGAAGCTAAATACTGTAAGAGTTGGAGCTATTCAACAATACTACGGAATCGATGCACCAGAAATGACTGGAAAAATACAAATACACATTTTTTTTTGCTAACCACCAGAACCCTGAAGCAATTCAAAGACAAAAAACAAAGCAACAGCTGGTATAATGTAAGGCAAATGCACTGTGTTCTTGACCACTAAAACAGCAAGATGCAAAACACTGCTGAAGATTATCATACTTAACATACCTTCTAGTCACACACAAGGTATGGAATGAAAAAAAGAAAGGTAAACGTAATCTGCATGTTCGGGAAAACTTTCTTTAAGTATGATCTTATTAAGCTGTAGAAATGACTCCTGGGGGAGCAACTGAAATGAGATCAGGTAAAATCAAGAGTAAAAGGAATAAGGAAAACAAAGACTTCTTATCAACTTAAAAAAAAAAAAAAAAAAAAAAAAAGCAACAGAATTATGTAACTGGATGTTGGTATTTCATTATTATAGATGCAAGCCATTTTGCAAGAGCAGCTTTATGCTCCTTTATGTAATTCATACCCTCCTGCCCCACTCCCCACCAATCAGGTGAAATCCAAAAACATGCATCCACTGAAATAAATTCTGCCAGTGAAACATGCTTGACCCAAGGATATATCACTGTGACAACTGATATTGTTACAGTACATCAGACAAACTGTTTAGAAACAGGTGATGTCCAGAATGGACCCATTTGAGATTTTCATTGATGGAAACCTCTGCACATACCTAGCACAGGTCAAAATGAAATAGAGAAAGGAGATCTCAGTATGGTTCAGAGCAGCCCTGCATGGTCTCACTAGCATTCTCATAGCAAGTCCTGAACTACAACAAGCATGTTACAAGGTTTCTCAGTAAAGGCCAGAACTATACAGACTAACAGCAGCAGCTCCCCTTATAACTGGCTGTTAATTAACAGTAGTTTGCATTTCCAAAAATTAAAAAAGAAAAATAGGGAAAAAAAAAAGGAGGGTGTGGGAGGGTGACTTATGGCAGTGGTTCCAGGAATAAATAACCTGCATTCCTGGGGAAAGTTACTGTACTATCCTGGAAATAACCACCAAAGCACAGTCTCATCTGCATAACTACCACCCTGTTATAGTATGCACCAAACCAGTGACAGAAGTCTTCCTACACACATTTCATTCTGCACATACGGTAGCTTGATCGCTGTGAGCAGATTTCTACTTCCACTTCTAAGCACTGAAGTAACCTCTTCATTCCCTAACAGCAGGGTGTTTTAAAAGTCAAATTCAAAAATAAATATTAATATGTTCTCCTTGTAAAAGCATTTTTTTTGATTGGTAAGTACTGACATAATATTCGTGTCCTTTCAAAATCAGATTGCTGAGAAAAAAGTTTAAATTATAGATCACTGTCTGTTTTGTGTGGCACAAACATGCTGCACTGTATAGACAGGTAAACGAGAAGGACACAGCATAGCTGCAAAAGAATTACCTTCAGATCTTAGGAAAGCAACAGCCAAGAAGACACTCAACACTATACATATTCTTAAATATGTTTATTAAACAATTTTATTCTTGAACTAATAGTTAAGAATATATGTGTTAAAAATAAATTTGACTTACCAGCTTAGGCTATCCAAGGCAAAATATGCACAAGTTGGTGGTAATTGTCCAGTATCTTCATTTAATGAATCACGTTGGCTTTGCTGTCTCTGCTGGTTCAGCCTCTGGGCAGAATGAGTAAACCTCTTCCTTATACTGCATGAATGATCAGAAATGAAAAGATTATTGCTAGCAACTGGTATTAGTAGCAATTACTGAAGTACAAGATGCCTGACAAGCTCTCAGAGCAAAATAGTATTTAAAGCAAATAGTGTTGTATCACAGGTAAAATATCTGGAATATTTGGTGCCTTAACTCTATACTGTTTTACCTCTGCAGCTATAGGAATGACTAATATCTAAAGCTCTTGCCTCCGTAGTCAAAGATGCCATGACTTCTATATGCTTTTAGCTTGTTGCATCTGTTAAAATTGATCAGCAGCACAGCATGCAAGTAGAACAAATAATTACTGCCAGAGTAAACAAAACTGCAATTGTAATTAATTTGCCATAAAGTATGATCAAAAAGGCATTAACGCAGCCATCTTAAAGCAGTTAGTTTTATGTTAAATCAATAAAAGGAAAAGAAGAATCACAGTCCTACAGTCTGTCCAGTAATGCATGTTGCATGTGATGTATTGTTTCTTCTTTCTTCAAGCAAGCTACCACTACAGCTGTCTGCAATCATAGCAACAAAAGCAGCAACCATATCCATAGCTATGGGACATCTGCAAGATCATTTGAAAGCTCCCAGCCTGAGCAAGTTATGCTTAAAAAAAAGATTGCTAAATGAATATTTTTTTTTTTTTTTACTGATGCCTACATTTCAGCTAAAAGAGATCCTGTAAAATTAATGTATCTGTGTTAACACCTTCCAAAACAATAGAATGGTGATATTTCAAAATACTTTTTTTTTTTTTTTTTTTTTTTTTTTACAATTGGGCAAAAAATACTAACACTGGATCCCACAGAAACCCACAAAGATGTTAAAAAGTCAGAATATGGAATTTCACACAGCCTCAGAATTCCAAAAATAATAAAATAATGTAAGTGATGAACAAAAGTAAACAACTATCTAGAAAACCATTAACCTCCCTGGACAGTCCACTGGGTTCATGTAACTGGAACACTTCTGGTTATTATCTGGCAGCAGAAAAAAAATGACATTCTCATTACTGGGTCTGTCATAGCCATCTACAGAAGAGTGTTTTTTTGTTTGGTTGGTTGGTTTGGTTTGGTTTTTAATTGGTTATGTTTCAGTCCAAGTACCTGCACATTTTGCTGCACCTTTTTCAAGGTGCTATGAAAATATGCTCCTTGCAACATTACTTTTCCTATGTAGTGACAATCACAAGCTCGACGTGTACAGGATTCCCTCTTTTGTCCTGTTTCTGAGGATCATTAGTCAGCAGTCTGCAGGACAGCTGACTGAGCTTACTGCTCCCTGTCAACAGGAGAAAGATTGGAAATCTTTCAAAACCCCTGAATGCCCCTTTAGCAGTGGGATATTACATGGAGAAAAAAAAAATGCTGAAAATCTGAAGTGTCTAAGCATAAGTAAAATTAGTTAAACAAAAGCATAGAAACTCCATTTTCAGTGCTGTCCTGAACAGGGATGCTTCTTCTGAGTCAAAATCTCCAACAGCAGTTTTTGGGCTGCATCAACCCGTTTATGGAACTCTCTCATGAGGGAATTCTCACTGTCCAGCTGTTTCCACTAGAAAAAGCTAGTTTGTTTACTAGAACTAATCTATTCTTAAACACTCTCTAGCAACTTCTCATTGTGTGTCAATACTCCCCCTTCTCTCTTTTGCTTCCTCCTTTCAGCTTGGAGGAAAGTAGAACTTCTGTGCTTGCCTTTTGCTTAGCACTTCCTATGGCTACCCAAGCACTGCTCAGTGGAACACTGGAATACAATAGTGGAATACAAGATGTTTTTTTGCCCAAGCAAGATCTTTAAAAGATATTTTGTTTATATCAAGTAAGCATTATCATTAATCTTCCTGTCATATAGATTTAAGTTCATTGTTAAAGCATTCAAAAGCCAGAAGACAAAAAGCAACACTCAGGAAGGTAAGAGAGTTAACGGTAAGTTTACCAAATGATAAAACAAAAAATTGTTACTAAAAGAGATAGCTGAATGTATCCAAGTCCTAGACACACCTACGTGTAGTTCTGGAAATGGAAAAGACTCAAAGATTTCCAGAAAACAACCCCCTGCATTTCTGATAAAACACATGTAAGCGGACCTGTTAGTCCGATCTTGTACAGAAACCTGCACATTCATGGCCTTTGATGACTCCAGGAGATGATTCAGCTGTCAACTATTTATTGTTTCACTTGCCTATATATCATACTTAATTAGTTGAACAGAAAATTTGGTTTGCTGTACTAAAATTACTTATTTAAACAACCTTTTGTGACAAATCTTCATATTTGATCACTCTAAAAGTTTACCTACCTGTAGCACACACCATGAGCTGATTCCAGAGGCTATTATTTTTACTATCCCCAAGGCTGCATATTATTATTATGAAGATGCTAGTTTAGCAATACATTTCATTTGAAGAAACCATGCAAACTGGCTGATTAACCAGCACATTTACCAAAACACTTACCCTATATTAATCTCAGCTTTATATACAGCAGATATTTTTGGCAGCTAAGCAGCACATTTTACTGGCCATTAACTCCATTTAGCAAACTGATAGTTTCTTCTGGAGACAGGTAACATTTCTGGAATGAGGGAGGCTGTTTTCACGTGGAGGGTGATAAACTCGCAGACTGTTCTGTACAGTCACAGGGTGGCTGGGAGACATTCATTTTCATTTCGTCAATCAATAGGTGGCAGTATTCACCCAGTTCTTCAAAAGCCATGGAGCAGCAGCCACGCACAGGTATCATTACTACACTGTCCCTAGCAAACACTGTCCAACACTTAATTGCAGATGGTAGGTCAGCAGCACGCACATTCTCCCTATACAGAATCTAACAGCCCTCTTTTATATCTCCTTGTGTTTCCACTCCATGTGAAAAACATGGAGTGAAAAACACTCAGTAGGCCAGTGGAGTCCAGAAATGGATTTTGAAGTTTGGACCTGAGAAATACTCAGACATTTGGAATTTTAAATCTTCACATGGAGCTTGACTTAACTTCCAGTCGGTCGATGGCAAAACTCATCATTTTTGGAGACAAAGCTGTATTTTAGGCTGTTAATAGTCCCCCGAGAAGAGCTAACGCTCCTCAAACATCTAGCCTGGCTTCCCATGCACTGCTGCAGCTGCGATCAGGCAATGCAGCCCAGCAGATCACCAGCCTGGGAAGAAGGTTCTCTGGCCTCCCTCCTAAAGCAGCATGGGCAGGCCAACTGTGCTCTCTCATTTCAGAAATCTGTGACTAAGAAAGTGGCTAAAGTAGTCCCTGAAACCAAATATTGTGGTTTCTTTGTGTTCCCCCCCTCCCTGACCCCCACACAGCCAAAAGCATATTGTGGGAAGGGGAAAGCCCTACCCCACTGTCAGGCCAGTAAATCTTGCTCTGCTCCCTCACTTCTTCTTTCTTGCAAAGTTTCATATGTACAAAAACTACTGTAGTAAATTCCAACTCCAGTTTTGGCAATATCTGCCCCTCTGGCTCTGTGTTTACCTATCATCTTTCACACATACTCTTTGGCCAATTTGTTAATTCTCTGTCCTATTCCCTGGTTTCTTGTGTTTCCTCAAGGACATTGATCTGAGTCTTACTGTTTCCCTAGTTCCTTTAGCCAGTGTTCTTGATCCAAATCCATAGCAAATAACCTATTATCCACAGAGACACAGAAGTATTCAGTATTTTCATAAAAAAAGACACATATTTCCCAGTTCATCAGTCATAGATGTGATCAAACTCAAGAAATTCTGAAATTGTGAGTGAAGAAAAATAATTGTGTTTGGACTAACTCTAGAAAATTTCCCAATGAAATAATTTTTCCCAAGTGTTTTGAAATATTTGAGACACCCGTGATGTAAGCGACTAAAAGAAACTGAGCTTGGCAGCCCCAGCTCCTCCAGGCTGCCTGCCTTAGCCATGGTTCCTGGTCTCGAGTCCTCTCAACCCACCTTGGATTGCAGCACAGCCGGGCTCTGCTGCAGGGCTGAAGCTGGCAGAGCCACCAGTGTCTGAGGCGCGCAGATTCCCAGTTCCACAGGAAGGGTTGTGGAGGCCAGGAGGTCTCTGGCTTCGGGGCAGCCTACATGACAGCAGTGCCTTGGAGCCGCGGACCCTGGCTGCTTATATTTCAGAGTACTGTTCCAGATGAACTAGCAAGAAACAAGAACTGCTTGGTTAGAATTCTTTAAAGATGGCGTGGCTTTTTGTTGGTGGTGTGGTTTTTTTCTTCCCCTAGTCTCTTCAAATGGAAAATTCCTGAGACACTTTAATCCATGGCTGCAGAGGAGCAGAATCAGGCCTGAAGCTACAAAACACTACTTAGTCAATTGGGATCATTTGGAGTGTAAGTTAAGGTAAACAAAGATACATTAGCATAAAAAGTTCATCAGATCCTTAAAGATGTTACTGTTTGAAAGTAGGAACCTAAGAGCAGCTGTTGTTGTCCTGAGTGATCCACACACAGAGCAGAGCTGCCCACTAACAGGGCTTGGAGGAGATGCTGCCCGCTGGGAGAACCGGCACAGGCCAAAGTGCCCTTTGCTACTGGCTCCGGCAATTGCTCTCTGTATTAGGAAAACCTGAACCTGCACAAACACATCCATCTTCAGAAAGCTTATAAAAGTACATGCAGGCCATTAGACCTAGCTGAAGATACTGCTGCTCCTCGGAAATAAATTACCCAGCTGAATACTGGGGAAATAATGAAGTTGTCAGCAACAACAGCGCAATTGTGGTGTTTCGTCAGCTTCATGTTGATTATGGTATCTAGTCAGACACTCCATATAGAGATAATTTATGCCATGTATTGTTTGGCCATGACTACTCCCAGCTGCACTGCATTTAATCCAAGTTATAGCAGAACATTTTACAAACAGAAATTAACAAGCTTTTCATAGCTGGCAATTTCTAGATTAGGAATGAATAAAGAAAAAGTAGGATTTACCAAAATTGAGCATAGAACAAAGCTGCACAGAGGCAGACACGTGATTCCAGAAAAACACTATAAAGTTTCATACTCCAAAGAACAGAATAATTTTAGGCTTTTACACAGTCACTAGAAATACCAAAATGTACTTAAAATATATATAGACAGGTCTCTTTATAACTTTTGTATGATTACAATACTTAGTGATTTAATTACTAATATAAAGCTTACTCTGAAGATAAATCTTCTTCAAAGCTTGATGCATTGGAGCATTTATTATAAAGCTAAACACTATGCACTTGACACACAGTGACACTAAAGAAGTGCCATTATTTTTCATGCTGAGCAAAGAAACAACTTCGATAACAGAAGAACAATTTCCTACTATTCTGTGAACCCCAAACATTGTTTATTGCACTAAATGGATGAAGAGCAGCTTGTGTGTCCTGATAAAAGCACAAATCTGTTTAGGGGCAATGATCTCTAACAAATATTTTACAGTGATAAAATCAGGCATTTCAAAACAACAATAAAGCACCATTTCAGAAAAGCTTTGACACTGAGGATGAGGAGAAGGAGCAGGGGGGTTATTTTCAAAGCCTAACATTTACCTGGGGAGAATAATCTTTCTAGATCCTGATAGAGACAGACTATTCCAGATAACAATTCAACCCAAAAGCCTATTTCTCTGCATTACTGGAGAAAGAACCACAAGGAGATCTGTCTCACTAGACCAGCTTTTATGAATACTCCCATGGGCCATCTGTAATAGAGAAACATTACACTTGCTGGCTGTGAGAGTTTTGCACAGGCTGGAATTCATACTGCAATCATTTGGTCTGATGTGACTGTTCATTTACATTTCAGTTAGAATGAAAATAACTCCAAGGAGTTCCAAACCAGTGTCTCACAGGAGCAATACAAAAACCTAAACAGAATAGAAATGATTGCTGTGAAGTAACTCCAGGCTTCCCAGTACAATTCTATTTCACATTGAGTTGAAAAGCACATTTAAAACATTCATGTTTGCTGAACATTTATGCTAGCTTTCAAATCATGAAGATTTGAGGTTTACTACAGAGGCAATTTACATGCACATAAAAGAGTATTTGTTAAACACTTCTTAGAATTTACAGAGAAAAAGACATATGATTATGTTTACTTTACACGGGGTACGAGGCACAGCAAAATCTGTGCAAAGCTCAAAATACATGACTGTTCTTTCCTGAAATCCAACAGTTCAATAAAAGTAAAATAAAAATGCAGGAAACGCATCCAAATCTTTCCTGTATAGAATTTAGGAGATCTGTAACATTATGCCAAAAATCATTACTTTTTTATTGCAGTGGTGGCTTTTAAAATATGTAGCAGTTAGAATAGCAGTTCATGAAAATATCCTCTCATCACTTTCCTTAAGACCTAAAGCTGATGAATATGTTTCCTTTCAATTATTTATGTCAACCTCTCAGTAAGCAATAAACATTATTACTAGTCCTCACTTCGCTGCCACTTGAATCAAATCTCTACCATCTCAAACCAGAAGAGAAAGTGATCATTGCTCTCTAACAACCACAGACTACTTGGATGGATTTGCTCTGCAGCTTCTCTTTCATTCCTTCATCTTCCTCATGTCCTGACTAATGCAGTCTTCAAAACCAAACATAAGAAATGAATCTGAAATAAATTCCTACTTTTCACCTTTCATGGCAGGTTGCAGCAAGTCATTACTCTGTTTTCTAGAAGGTCAAAGAGAATCTGATTCAGACCATAAGACTCTTGGTTTTATTTCCCATGTTCTCAGTCATCCTTAAATGAGAAAGAACAGTGCTGGCTAATGTCGGGGCAGAAGGTGCTTACAACACAACAGCGCTCTGGGTGGTACAAGTGGCATAGCCTGCTCTGTCCCACTCTGAGCTGGTTCAGTCCCCTGCTGAGCCACGTTTCAAAGTACCTTTGTTCTTCAACTTGTAGTGAAATGTGTTAGTCCTAGAGCGCAGAGACATTGGTTGGGAAAGCCTTCATGATACGAAGCTCACTTACCCTGCAAGTTTACTGCACCAAGAATGTTTTGTTAGTTACACGTTCACTTCCATCTCAGGTACATGGAGCAAGTAGAAAAGAACATTAGAAACTGACTTCAGAAAGTATGGAAAACCTAACAAGCTGCTATAAATAACTACTGCCTGTATTTTATTTTATATAAATGAAGTACTTAGAAAGTGCTTGTACATCACCATCCAGATATTAAGTTAGTTGGAGTTGTCACAGAAGACAGATGGGGAGAATAATTTGCTGTTGTGTTAAAGGATTGAATATTGATTCAAAAACAAGGACTTGTGGTCCAGTGAAACAACATTCTCTGCAGCTAGAAGTGCTAATCTGACTTCAGCTGAATTGAGTTAATAAATATTTGCAAAAGCAGGCAGCTTAGCTGGCTTAATTATGAAAACACTTGCTTTTCACCTTTAGGAATTCATTTCCTCCAGGGTCAGAGTTTGGTGGTCTTACAGCTATCACACAAACTTCTATACAATTTGGAATGATTAATGACCTCTGTTCCGAAAAATTATGAGGTGCTATAAGGAAAAATTAAGTGAATGCACACAATGTGAAAACTCTCATTGAGTACATTTTCTCTGCATTATTTTATTTTTATAAAACCAGGAACATGTTCTGTGTATGTGCACTTCATGGATAACATGTATATGAGTAACTTACAAGCCTGCACAGAGATAATATCTTATATGGCAATGTAGTCAGGCTCTCCTATGGGCAGATACCTGAGTCCTAGTGAAATATTAGATGTCAGACAAGAGAATTCTGCATTTCACAAAATGCAGATCTTTTTGAATGATGGCAGCTGAGAATATAATTCATCTCTCTGAAGATACTGTTCTGGGTCAACTGTTACCCTGGGCCTCTGTTCACACTTCTAAACAGGCAATGATGCAACAGACTCCACACAACAGCCAGTGCTGCTGCTCGGCCAACAAGAGACCTACAGATTTGAAAAGAGAATTTTTCTTTGTGATTAGTTTGTCTTGTACTAAAATAATTTGAGGAATATTGGCAAGTATACCTGTCCTGTGCAGAAAGTGCTCATTTTTCCTCTTTTAGTGATATGTTGTTTAGCTCCTAAAAGATGTCCACAGTCATGTGTTATGACACTATTAACCAAAACCAATTCTATGCTGATGACCGTCTGTTAATTTAAGAGTTGGTAGCTTTTTAGGTAGGTACCAACAGCTTTTTAGGTAGAACTGTTTTGCTAAGAGAAGAAAGGAAGTCATGAAGATTGATGAACAAGAGGAAGGTTCAAGAAGCCATATAGTTATATTGCATTAATACCAGAAAATGTGGTCATTTTTCCAGCTTTATCTCTGAGTTTTTTCCAATTTATCTGTAAACAGTTGATATCTATAAACAGTTGAATGATTTTAGTATATAGCATCCTGTCCAGTAGGCTTTTGGGAACAGTAAGGAAAATAATACAACTGGTTACTTCTAGCTGGAATAATTTATACAGCCCTCATGAAAAATGAGTCCAGGCTTTAAAGTGAAATGAATCATCTCTAAATGCAGTTCCATGGCTCCAAGCAGTATGCTCTTTGTTCTGTAATATGGGCTCATATTTGCTAATAAATATCAAGCACCCCTCTATGTCAATGCCTTTTGAGATATCTACTAAAGATCTGAGTGGTTTGGAAATTACCTTAGATCTCTGATGTTAGGTTTGGATAGTGGGAATCTCTCATTAGGGTACAGATATGAAACATCACTGCATATGAGATGAATCTACTCTTTTCAACTTTAAAATCAACTATTAAAACAGCTAATCACAACAGAAACACTGCTCCTATCAAACTTCGGCAGTACTGAGCTACTGCTGTTCGGTGTTGTCAATCAGTTGTCAAAACGTAGAAGAAAGCTGCTCCTAAGTTCAGATAATATTTCCAATTATGCGCCTGGTGCCTATTTAGATGACAGTGTAAGAATTAAATGCCACTCACATACCAGAAATAGATTTGAAATGTGAAGTTAAATATAAATGAGAGATCACAAATATGCAAGAAAATTAAATAGTTAGGACTGCAGTGGTAAGTTCTGAATTTGCAGTAAAGATTGCCTGAAAGATACTGTTCTGTGAATCCAAGCTACAGAGCAGAGTCAACTCCTTTGACTTTCTTTGGTCTGCCAATCCAAAGAGGCATCCAAACTGTATTTCCAAGCAAATAATAAATGAAAAATAAATGACTTCTCATAGATAACTAATGAACTTTCCTCAAAAAGCAATGCAGAAAATAATTGATCTTTAGATCCATACATTCTGTTCTCCTGTTCAGGAGAGGAATTTACCATAATGAAAATTACTATATCAACACCATCAATACCTGCCTACTCGGAAGAGCTAAAATGAGGGGAAAAAGTTAAATATATACCATGAGCTGCAGAGCAACTGGATTTCCCCAAGTAAAACTACCACCTCAATAATTTTCTGTAAATAACACTTGAGAAAGCTGCAAATAATTTCCAAATAAAAAGAAAGTTAAAATTCACCCAAGTGTTTACTTCAAATTATATCACCAACTAATTATCATCTACTGTTTTTCAATATGGAATAATTAATACAACTGAAGAGCATACACAGATGGATGAGAAAATTAAACTTATGAGTGAAATATGAAAGTCAGTGAAGTCAGAGTAATTAGAAAGGAATTTTATTCCATCAGTTCCATATAAAAAATATGAACTCATTTTCACCTCTGGCTCTAAGATGACAACACAGCCTGCTAACATATAAGTTGACATATTTCTAATAACATGGGATTTTACACTTATTAATAAAGGAACAAATGGAAACAAAAAGCCTTTCTTTAGAATTAACAGTCATGATTGAGAAGGTCAAAAATTGGCATTTGCATTATCCATGTGGTTTTGGAAAAAAATAACGCTATATTAAGATTAAACGATGCAAAAAAAAATCTTCCAGAAACCTCAGTTATGGACAAATGAAGACCAAACACGGATCAGAAATCACGATCCAAAGCTACTGACCACCATTAACTGCAATAGCATTTGAGCCAATCAACTGTTTCAAGAGTGAGTTTTAATTGGTTTAATTATTTTGCTGGACCACACATAAGATATGTGGAAGCCTTCTTACCTAGCAGTGGAACATTTTGCAACTTGTTCCTATTACTCACAGCTCATCTCTCTATGTTCTTTTATTGGCATCTTTCATGAAATTCAGACACCGAAGCTACAAGCTTCTTTAACTTCCATTGATATCATCTTAGCAACAATAAGCAGCTGTCAGGGAATCAAAATGTACAGCATCCACCTATTACTGCTTCAGAAAGGGATTTATTTAATATTGAAGCACAGTTGGTATAAAAGTTGCAGATGTGAGGAAATCAAGGAGGAAAATTATATTGCATCTATGGTATCATTCCAAGATCCAGACCTAGACGGAAAGACAAGATAATTCAGCACCAAAGGACAATACTTCAATAGAGAAAGGATAGATTAAAGCAAGACTAAGATGGGTAAATGTCATTTTAATGATGGAAAAGTCCCATGCCTTTCAGGTTGCTATACTTTTAGATAACTCTTACTAGTTCAAATGGATACAATTTCTGTTAGTACAAGAAATCTATCCACAGTTTTGCTTTTGCAAGTCCCAGCAGACATACGTCTGAATCATTCAATGTGAAAACCTTAAAAGAAGTGGTCCAGGATGCATCAACATTTCTTTATAGAACGGGTTTGTGACAGTGTCCAAGAAAGCAGAAAGTTACATGGAACTTCTAATAACTTGTGAGCATACTTCCTCAATTACAACAGCATTTTGTAAACAGCTGAAAAAAAATAGGACATGCTCCCCATCGTCATATTCTGTTACAAAAGAAATAGCAACTTGCTTTTGCTAAAGCCAAATAAAGTACCATTACACAGACTTTATGTAACAATGAAAGCAACACTGACATATTCTATCTTGAAAGTATCAACAAAGAACATAGGATCTCCACAATACATGCACATAAAGCATTTTGTCTCACTCATTTAGCTGAAGTATTACCCTCAAAAATATAAATCATACCCTTTTACTGAAAAGATAGACAAAATTTTCAGTAGCTTTTGAGTAATGAAAGAATATAACAAATTGAGAAACCTGTTCAATCTGCAGTTTTACAATGCAATTCAGCAACTGTTTATAGCAGCCTAAAGATGCCCCAGATACTACCTGTCTAGCTGTAAGGTAATAGCAGACTCATCTTTTTTTTTTAAAACTGCAGACTGTCTAAGGGAAATATTCAGATAATTGTTAGATTGTTACATTCTTAGAAAATCAGGATCTTTGTTTTCTCTTGGCTTTGGTGGTCACCTTCACTGCGACAAGCCTGGAAAATACAGATCTTCAGAGAGTGGAGGTAAATGGTTCTGCCAGCTCTTCCTTTTATTTATGCTTTGTACTGAAAGATCAGAAGCATGGTGCATTCAGTAAGCATTCTCAGAATCTTCAATTCATGCAAGCAATTATTCAGAAAACAAAGCTGACTCTTACACAGAAAAATGTTCTTCTGTCAATTTGCAACAAGCTAGTTAAAGCAAAGCAATTTAATAAAAACATAATATACATAGAAAAATTTATTGCAGTGATGAAATTGCTTTCTCGTGTTTGGAATTACATGAAAGCATTATCTTAAAAAAGGAAAACATGAAGTCTTTCACACTAACGCTCTACAATAAAAAGTAATAATTCAGAGGACTGGCAAAAAAGTACTGTGGAATGACAGCTCTGATGAAAATGCATAGTGTTGGTTAATATCTTGTTAACTTTGCTGCTGCAGGAATGAACTCTTCCTGATCACCATCTAGATTAAAACATCCATTTTTATTGACTTAACTATATTAAGTCATAAACATAAACCACGACATTAATTTTATAAGCATTGGAACATTTCTCTCACAACAGAAAAGACAAACTACTCTCTTACATCTACTCTTCAGCCTCTAAATGGAAAGGGAAAAGATTGATCAGATGAACATAAGAGCCACATTCATGATAAAATATACAAAATTATCAGCAGAAAGATGCTACATATTCATGGTGTCCTCAAGTAACCTTCTGTAAATCTGTGTGGTATATTGTTACTTCAAAGATTAGGCAACTGAACATATTTTTGCTCCAATAACAGGTTTTCATGCAATTCCACACAAGTTGGCTAGATTTTTAATATTTGATTGCAGTTATTAGCAGATGCTACTTTAAGATTCTGAAGCAGCTGAAATTATTTCCATTCTAGGAAATAAAGCTAGAAGAATGAATCTTGCTTCAAACTACATTTTACACTTTTATGTCCTTAGCGCTTGTTTAAGTTAAGATTCTTACAGGGGAACCTAAAACTTCTATAAATTATTGTGAAATTTAGACAGACAAATGTCACTTTCCCTTTGGTCATTCTAGAGTTAGGAGGCAGGAATGTGAAAAGGGAAAAAGGCAGCAGAAAGGATTTCTCAGAAGGGTTTCCTATTTGTGATACATGCAGGGAGTTACCTTGGGAGGTAGGAAAAACTAGGCAGATGAGTGAGGCCTTTCACAGATTGCAAGATGAGTGGCAAAGGCTCTAACAAAATACATTTGCTGCTTCTTAACATAGATACATATTTCTTTAAGTGGCCTCAAGTGTGTGATAGCAAGCCACAGGCCCGCAAGTAGGCACAATACAAAAAAAAAAAAAAAAAAAAAAAAGGAAGGGAGTTGCACATGTTGAGGCTAACCAATTTGAAAGGCTAAGTTTTATTAAAGCACTTATACAGCCATTAAACCTCATGTTCCTTCACCTCAGCCACTTTCCTGGAGACAGCAGGGAGAAACTGTTCTTTGAGTTCCCTGGTGAATGAGACTTGTTAGTCTTTTTAAAAATTATTACTCTGGTTTTGCCCACCCACTTGCAACTTCACCCATAATAATCCCACTTACTCCAACTACTGGTAGGTAAATTAAAACCACATTTTTGGTATGCATACACAAACGCACCAATCTGCTTCGTAGAGCAATCATCTTTGTGCATCATAAAGGCACAGACTGCTTTGTGACAGCCCCATGGTGTTCTACCATTTAATATGGGCGTTTTTAACCTGTTGTCAAGATTTCTGTGTCACGTAGCACATGGCATTAACATCATTATGCCACACAGCTGCTCTTCAGCATCAGGATCGATGTTCCTGATGAACAGGTGAAAGTGTCATGCAGAATGCAGTGATTTCCAAGCACACGTGTGACACTACAGCTCAAAGCACTGCCATACTGGGTATCTCCTAGAGCCAGGTGCAATGCCAGGTGAATTTATGGTAGAAGTCTTTCCACTGAATTTAACACTAACCTACATGCCAACTCATTCAGGCCTCAAGAAAGCAGTAACTTCATTCAGCACCAGAGCTACAACTGGATTAATAACAATTTGTTTTTAAAGTTGTTGAGGAACACTGATTTACATCTTACATGAACTCAAAGTTCTTCTCTGAGACAACAAGCAATTATTTAAAGACAAGTGGAGCGGTTCTGACAGATTGGATTGACTCTATAGTGCTATAACTAGATCATTAACTTAGTAAGGGAAATTCATTTCATCTTCTCAGTGCAAATCTGCAGCCCGTGAGTTTTTAATTACTCCTTGTTCTACTTCTTTCAGAGAAGTGTAAATATGGATGGGAAGATCACAAATTCAGTGTGCAATTATCAAAACTTCTGGCTATTTTCACATTCTTCTTTAGTCAGAAATTCTACCCTAAGCCTGAGAAAATTACCGGTGTTGATACTCTATTTTGAGAAAAAAGCTTCAACTTTTGTAAAGATCTTTCTAGAGGAAAATGTATATTAAGAATCTCTGCTTAGCTCTTCTGTAGGGTGGCTGTGAATGCACCATATTGACTGCCCTGTGCCAGCTGAAAGACAATCTCAGATGAGAAACAGAGAAGTCTGAAATAGAGAAAAACGCTGCTGAAATCTTTACACTTTTAAGATACAAGTGACAAAGACTTACATATCCTAAATAATGATCAACAAGCATAATACTCTCATCGCTCTTCTTGGGAATCCAATGGAAGATGAATAAACCCCGAAGGCTGTTGCAGGAACTCCTGCCATACCATATGAGAAAGCTTTCTTTTACCCTGGTAACAGACAAACAAGTTGTATGCATTTAGAAAATTTTCCAGTATATCCAGTTACATGCATTTTTTTAAACCATTCAGTTACTTAATTACCAGGCTCAACAAGGAAAACTGTCATTTAGAGAAATAATTTAAAATCAGTTAAATTTGTCAGTTTCCTTGTTCCTTTTCCCACAATGGTCCTAACTTATGAGTTAGGACCCTCCTCTCTTCAGATCATTCTTTAAGTCCTCTCATCAGGATTTCAAAGTTAGATGATCAAATGTGCAGAGAGACACCTAATTTCTCACCGGCACTTCTGAAAGATCCTGACTAGGTCCACAGTGAACACTTTTCTTTCTATCCCCCTGCCCCCGTCCTTTTTCTGGCCTTTGATCTTTAGAAAGCACAAATGCCATTACAGTGAATAAAGTCATAGCCCACAGAGTCAATCCCCTGCTATTTACTTCTTCTCCCTGCCCCCCCATCACAGCCAAGACTCCAGCACGACCAAGCTAGTTAAGTTGGGCTAAGATACAGCAGCAGGTATCATCAGCACTGTGACAAATGAGAATCTGTGTCAGGGGAGACTGTTTAAACAAACAGTTGGATGCTTGGGAACGCAGACAGAAGACCTAAGATCTTGCTCTTTTTTCTTTTTCTTTCTCCCTCCGTCTTCAAAACAGAAGATTAAGTTTGCTGTGAACATGAGCTGATGAAAAGAATTCAAATAGCGCTTTGAATAGTGCCACTGGGAGTGTCACAGGAGAATTACAAATTGCTGCTGGAGACACCAGTCTCCCTTTACAGAAAGTTAACATAAAAGTACACATATCTTCTTTCTATAAGGTACTAACTTGTAAATTAACCTTTAATGGAGTATAAATGATGTCCTGAAAGAACTGCTTATGCAGCTATATTTATGATCTAGAAAATTGCAAATATTTACAAGATTATAGGTGTTAATGGTCTGTCAAAAATGTTTGTATATTGTACATACATTAAACCTCAGTTTAAGACCACCCTGCTATAAAGACCACCCCATTTCTTGTCCCATATAGAATTTCACTTTGATTCCATATATTCCATCCCTTATAACGAGGCTAGGCCCCAGCACACACCCAAAGCACTCTAGACAAGGAACTCCTCCTCCATGGGATCCACTTATTTCAGTCTCAACTCCAGATACTTTGCACAGCTCACAGCTAAATATTATCATTGCTGTTCACTTTTGGTAAGAGAGCTGGAGAACATCCTAAGTTGCTCCTATGCTCGTGGCACACTCCAAAGGCCCAGCACCACTGGAGGGAACACTCTGAGGCAGGCTTAGGAGAAGCAAACTGCACTTTGCTGTGCGTGCCACAAGGCACATCGCCACCCTCCAACGTCACTGCCTTAGTTTCCCCAGCCTGATCCGAGCCAGTCACACTTTTTAATGAATCTTCTTTAGTACCACAGTTTCCTCCTCTGTATTTACTGTTCAAACATAGGTCATCAATAAAAAAAACAGATAAACCGAATCCCACCGCCTGGCCTCTCTTAAGACCTCTGCTTCCAAGGGCTACTGCTGCTGTCTACACAGCAGGTGGACCAAGCAAGGCCTTTCATCTCGCTGGTAGAGCAAGCCCCTTTCCCTGACCCAGCACTTCTACAGCAGCCCCCTATTCCCCACAGCTCTCTCCCAGCTAAGCTGCTTGTTGTTCTTTTATCTCACCACCTGGGTGCAGCTAATTAATCACATGTGGGGCTACACACCCAGCTCCTTAATACAATATTCTCTCCCCGTGGCTCAATAAAATTCAAACTTTGCATTTTCTACATTCAGGTCCTAGGTCTGAGCTTTCTTTTTCCACTAAGTTCACTATTTAAACTGTGATTTGCCTTACAACCATTTTAAATGAGGTGAAATAAAAAGAAATTTTAACCTTTTGACTTAACAGTAAAATCTGTATTTGTTTCTGATTTAATTTTCTTTAGTAAACAATTATAAATACGTCATCTCCAAATACAACTTTATTATAGCATTAATAATTTCAATAAAAGGTCTTTAAAGTATTTGTTTGCTATTCAAAGTGAAAGACAAAATTGTCCTCTAATCTGTAACAGTTTCTGTTCTTGGCAACTGAGTACCTTTCTGTGTCAGAAATCTGATAAGAGAGCCACATTTCTGAACTTAAATTTCTCTTTCTGCAAACATTTTCAAATGAAACAGCTGGAATTTGTCAACTGTGATAGTGAGGCTTCAGAAAGATTTAAGTTTGAATTTTGAAAAAGAAAAAAGTTTTTGTCTTTTTTTTTTTTTTTGAAATGCGTATAACTGAAACTAGGTTCTTCCTCAAAAAATATATAATATATTTTCATGTACTTTCTTAAGAAACATCAGTATATTCAGGCATAAATATAGCTAGGGAAAATGAATATTTTAGGAACAAATACTTGGGGGTCTGCCCAGCTTTTATTACAACAGATTATTTTGTTTTGTAATTTATCATTTGTTGCATGTTTTCTTGCTCAATGACTGAAAAAAGTTCTCCTTTAGGGTAAAAAAAATCAAAGGGAAACTTGATAAAGCTCTGTCCCCACTGACCTCATGCACATTTTTATTGATATCAAATTGCTGATATATTTTTGCCATGCCATTTTCATTTTTATACTTGCTAGGTCAGATCTTCAACTGAGGTAAACTGGCATAGATCTAATGATTTCAATGAAGCTACGTGAGCTGAAGATCTGGCATCAATTATTGGGGATTTCCTGATATCCAGTAAGATAGTGTAAAAGCATTTTCTCTCTTAACTTTGAAACAGAACAATCCGTAAGGTAACTATTGAGGTATGTCTTAAGTGAACTGCTATTACGAAAACATTAACTTCTAAGACCGTACACAGATCTTCAAATTATCTAATTATTTTTATCCCATAATCCTTATCAAGAAAATAATAAGGATTCTTTAGTAGATCAATGAGACCATTTGCTGCACACAAACAATGTACAGGGTCATTCATCTTCTAACACATATTTCCCATGTAAAGCAAAGGCTGTATAAAGTCAGCATTTATAATTCTGATTATAGAACAAGCAAACCCTCCACACCGTCACAAGGCTGGGTACCTGAATTGCAAGTCCTCTAATGCTAGCTCTCAAGGTCAAAGACAAAACTCCAAGATCTGCTTGACTGAATATCTGAGACAGCTCTTCATTTTCTCTGACTATCAGAGCACTGTGCTATAAATTTCTAAGAATATAGTTAGGTTTCTTGCTGCTGATAGTCATACTGGAAGAGTGTTTTCCAACTGATAGATGGAAACATCTTGATTTACCATATTTATTTGTGACTTATTTATATTATTATGATTTTGTTCCAGAATTTTTATTTAGAAGCTCCAGCTTTGGTATCTTCCTTCCTGATTCTTATCCAAGGAGCAATCATGGATTTTGAATCAGTTTTTAGATGATTTCAACAGCAGTTAAATATCTTTGTGGATCTGAGCATTCATGTTCCTGCATTTAAGTTTTTCCCCATGTAAAATAAGAATAAACAATCCTTCTTTCACTCTCTGTGTCCATGTTCAGACTGTAAATTCTTTAGGGCAAGAATTCTGTTAATAAATGCTGGTTTAGTGCCTACTACAATGGGTATCTGCTCACAGTAGGGTACTACTATACTACTACTACTACTAAAAAAAAAAGTAAATATTACTGACAGTAAAAATACAGCTCATCGACTAAAGGTGCATGAAAAGAATTTTGTCCTGTAGGACATCAAAGTTCTTAAAAATTCATGTCAAGTATTGCCATCTGAACTAAATTAGTTTTGTAGAACTAAGATTTCATGGCAAATAAAAATAGTATATCATCTTAATAAAAGCATCATGTGCAAAGGGAAAATAAAAGCAAGCAAGATATAATTTTATAGTACTTCCACAGTTCTTCTTACTCTGAACTGAAATTCAAAACTACCAAAAGAAGCAGCCATCAGCAGCCACATAATCAATCTGCTGCAAAGCTGGTGCTGGTCTCCAACTCATTTGATACAAAGGACAGTGGAAACAATAGGAAAGTTTGCAGGAGTGTTGTAAATAACTCTAATGCTTTGAATTGCAAAGGGTAAGCAGCCTACCAAAAGTATTTATCAAAGTCAGATTGGAGGAAAGAAACATCACCAAACAGAATAGTGCAAGCCAGATGCTTGGAGATTAAATGGGGTCAAAAATGCAACCCTAATTTTCATAACATCCTCATAAAAATTCACAGAAAACTGCTTTCTGAACCTGTTATAGAAGATATTTTTTGAAAGCTAAAGTGAAGCTGCAGGGTGAGATTCTACCAAATAAGATCAGAATTACAGAGGAAGAGGAAAACAACCTGCTCATTAAATAAAACTAACAACATGAAAACCAATACAGAACAATGGCTAGAAGTAGTTGACAGTTATGTCTAGACTTGTGAGACCAGATTTACATCTTTCAATTTGCACTTGCATTGAAGGTTCAGATCAGAGTCAGATCTTTAACCCCTTCAATGAAGGAACTGGAATTATTGCATACAAGGGAACCAACATACTTGACTTTTGTGAACTCTTCTGACTTGCCCCTAAAAAAGGCTTTTCTAATATTTGCAGTTCCTTTCAACTCTATGTCACTCCCTCTTTATTACTGCACACCATCTGCTGAGCAAACTGAAATCACATAATTGAAAATCAACATTATAGCGATTAAAATGAACGTTATTTTTAGAAGTTACTTAGAAGCATAAAAAATGTTTAGCTGTATTGATGATTTTAATCTCTTTTGTCTTTGACAGTTCAAATTTCAAAGAAAGTTCTTATAAAATATTTAATTTTTAATCTGTTACACAATGGGTTGGGAAAAAAAAAGATTTTTCCATCTGACTTTCAAATTTAGAAATATTAGACCAACATGCTCTTGAAATTCTCTGAGACCTTCCAGTTTGGGGTAGTTTTTATCTACATCAGACAATAAGATTCAATTAAAAACCCGTTATTCATCTCTAAGAATTCTTATGGCATTCAGATGAGCTGTTGTTTGCGTTAACCTAGAATTTTGAAGCAAGTGCAATTACTTTTTTTCCTGTAGAACTAACAATAGAAGATGTCACTATTCTTATTTTCTCACTGGGACTGTTGACTGTACAATTCAAAACACAGAAAACATGGTCACCTGAATTTTATCAACGAGAACTCCCAATCAGTCAGGCTAGTAGTGCACAACACTCAATTTCCATGGGAATTTCTAGAGGTAGAAGCATCGGTAGGATGTTGTAGGATATTTGGCAAGACTGCACTTGCACTGCTGATAACCTGTATTATCATGATATTAAATCATAACTGAGAAAGTAAAGAGGGGTGTAATAGATAAGGAATTGAGAGGAGGATGTAAGAAGGAGATTGGATCAGACTCAGCATATAGATACTGTATTTCTTCGTCAGCCTTCAGTAATGAGGTTCTTCAGCTTCTTTAATATGAACACGGATATAAAGGCTAGGCATAATACACTAACACTGCTCTTTTTTTGTATAGAAAGCCCAAGTCCATTGAATATTATGGAAGATGTCCCAGGTTTTTTCTATGGAGTACAGACTGCAAAACAGAGGATTTTATTTTCCAGGACAAAATAAGATGGAGTATCCTCACATGCACTGCCAAGATACCAGAAGGCTGAAAAAAGTAAATCAAGGACATATTATTCAGTATCTCTTAAATATAAGGAGTGCTAAGGCACACTAGAGATAAATGGAAACATATTTTTAAAGTCCTTATCACGCAATTTAGCTGCCATTCAAATACTCAGGAAAAAGCCATCTGAGATTTTCACTTACCACTACCAGTTCCTGTGCCAGCAGAACTAGGACAATGCCCAAAGCAGTGACAGGCATTTAATTTCCAGGCTTTGATACTGCAAAACAATGCAGCAATGAGAAATGAAAACTTAACAAATTGGTTGACAATTTTCTTTTAGATTCTTCCCTTTCATTTCTGCCATTCCAATTTACCTCCTGCTGACTTGCAAAAGAAACAGAGTATAATTAATTTGCTTTAGTGGACAGTGGAGGAACACAGAATGCAAATATGGGAACCATAGCTCTGGCATATTTTGGCTGACAGTTTAAACTGTAATTATTATCTGCCAACCATTTGCACAAAAGTATAATTTTTAATGCAAATGAATTCTTGGAAGAGCAGACAATGAAGTTTTAAGCAATGAATATAAGATAACCACATCTGAACATACTGTCTACACTCTTTTTGTAAACATAAATTTGAATAAATTGATATGTTGATAGGACATGAAGTATAAATAAACCATGCATAGGAGTGAATACAATGTAATTTCTATCAAATATTAAAATATCTCCCATGATTATAAGATCATCTTTCTAGTTCTAAGGAAATTCAGAAACAAATTCTGTATTTCAGAAAAAAAGTCACTTTGCCATAAAAATGCAATTGAAGCACAAGTAGCAAGCCTAAATATTCAAAGCTGCTATGACCGTAAAGCATGGCTGTTTAGTGCTTCCGCAGCCCAAGGATGAGTCTATACTTACAGCTGCCACGCACAAATACGATCTGTGTATCACACAAACATTGTCTAACACTTCTGTAAGTCATCAGACCTAGAGCACATGTGCTGCATAGACTGTTCATGATCACATTGCCCAGTCTGATGTATTTGATTAATGCACATGCTTGAAGTTACTCTACGACACATGTACATAAAGGCTGTAGCACCACAAGAACCTTCTCGGAACACAGAGATGATCTGAGGTGTTTCTACTCTCCCTCACCTCCACCTCCCTCCACAGAGCAACCATTCAGTGTCCTGTGTCCTGCCACACCAACTGTTTGTGACTGCAGCTGTTTCAGCTAAACATAAGACATAGCCTTCCCAGGTTCCTGTAAGCCCAGATTGAAATACTTACACATGTGCTGTGCAACACCTGCACAGCTAGCTCAACACCTTGAAAACATCATGTCAGACCTGCTGTATGGGATACAATTGCTGTGCACATGGGGAAAAGAGCAAATCTGCGTGTGCAAGGAAAAAATACACAGAACTTGTGGAGCAGGTCAGATGCTTCCTGAAAGACCTGACTTACTGAGTGAGTGTGGCAGGAATTGAAAGCACATGTGTAGTGGGGCAGGTCTGTCCAAAACTTCCGGAAAGTGTCAGCTCTATTGCAGGCAGACAGCAACTGTGCAGTGCATGCACTCTTACTCTAACATTTCTTGAAAGAGCCATCTTACTGCATCAGATATTGCAGCACAGGATGCAGACACTGATGCTCCAGTTGGCTTGCTATGTTACCAGAAATCCTGGGTAAATGAATATCTCAAAATTTTCATAGATAAAATTTTTATTCAGAAAGAAGAAAATCTGGAGGTGTGTTATGCCATATTTCTTCTTCAGTAAACTCTGGTATGAAGAATTGTGTCCTGACTGAAATCCTTTAGTCACCATAACAACCGTAATATTAAAACAGCTGTAACCAGTCTGACACATGACCATTGTATAGGAAGCTAAAAATTCACCTACAGGAACTGAGAGATGTATGCATGTGTACAACAGGACAATATTTCCTGTAACTGTGGGATGCTTCACCTCTCTTTCCTACACTCACTGCAGCATAAATGAAGTAATCTAACTCCTCCTCCTTTCACTACAGCCTTGTACCGTTGCATGCTTGATGCAGAACAATGAGACTGACTTTCTCCTTTTACAAAAACACCCCATCTTATTGGAAGAGGAAGGGGGTTTTCCAGGGAAAAGAGTCCTCAGAGATTATGATTTAAGCTTAAAAGCTAGTAAAAGGAATTATTTATTCACCTCAAAACTAAAAGAGCCTGAAAAGAGGTTTCTTTTCACAATTATCCATAAATCTAAAAGCTTGGCTGCAGAAACCACTAGTCTATCTTCCATCCCACATGCCACCCCTCTGTCTGTGAAGCAACTAGAAATGCAACTTTAAATCTATTATACATATATGGGAAACAAAGAGATGACAAACTTGTTATTTGTGCCAAACTCTTTTTTCTTAATGTGCTATTTTGATGTTAAAATGCAATGGAATGGTGCTCTCTGCAGATATAACTAGAAAGCTGATCTAGGCTTGCTCTGTAATTTGCTATACCTGCACATTTATCTTCCTTACTTAAAACTTTGGTGGTGCTTATTGTCATAACCAGGTAGGTGGGCTCAGGTTTCAAGCAGTGGTTGAGCTTAAGAAATAACTAAGCACACAGATGGAGAAGCAGCGTGGAATACTGGATAACACACTGGGTTTTGGAGTGAGGAGACTTCGTTTCTATTCTTGTTATATGACCGTGACCAAGTCGCTTCCTGTTTCTCTGACCCCTTCCACCCTCATCCATCATCTGTCTGCACAGCAAGCTTGCTTTCTTACTTGCCATACCTAATAAAATAGGGCCTCTAGGTGATCCTGTAACACAAATAATATCCATACAATACTTCTTGCCTGTGTTTATTACAACATGTTCCCTCTACGCTTATGATTCTAGAGATGGCAACGTATAGCCATCAAACCTCCAGAATACATTATTATCATAATTCCCAGGGGCAGAACGTTCTTACAAATAAGTGAACCATTAATGATGCCACGGGCTTTTTGCTTCATCTGTAGTATCTAAAACTTCTAGGACACACCAGATGCAAAGATATTTTCAAGAATCAGTTAATGTATTTTATCTTATTTAAGTGTGTGTAAAAGTTGGTTTCTGACAATTTATCAGACTACAGCATCTGGCTACTACATTTTATATATTTTTAAACCCACAATTTAATATGCCATAAGCATGAATCTTCTTTTTCAAGTAGGCTTTGATTTTTATAGAAAAGGCCATCAGGACTTACTTGAGCGTTTAATTTGCTCAAACAATTTGTTTCCTTTCTGAACAATGCGAAAAGGGAACAGAACTTATGCTCAAAGTAAAATGAATAAAGACTGAGCTGAAATTTTTATTACTGCCTAAGAAATCTGAACAATAAGAAAAGTGGAGAAAAGATTATGAAAGAGAAATAGAGCTTTTTCACCATTATCTGAAGACCAAAAATACAACTTTTATTACACACACCCAGAGCTATCAGCTGCCATACAGTCGTTTCTGAGCTACATGCCAGCTCTGATCAAACATGCATGCTCTGATCAGCATGGACAACAGCTGGCAAATGTAACGCACACTCCCTGGTTAAAGTTCATGTCATCGGCAGAATAAAATGCATAGCGCTAAACCCTAAAATGTGTTTAGCATTCTGGTCTTAACCCTGGAAAGAATTAAGCTCACAATTTTCCTTAACCCCTCAGAAGTCTAGGCAGATCCATTGAAAACAATGAGACCACGTAAATATAAAAACTAAGTGCCAGCTCAGGTAGACTGCTGGATCGTGACCAACACACTTTGCAGATCCAACCACTAATTCACGTCCTTGTTTTCAGTTGCATGCCCTTAGATCACCGTGCTGCGTACAGCGCCTGCTACAGCAATCTGCAGGTAACTGCCACAGCATTACTTCTGTGAAGGGTAAATCATGTCGCCACAAAACATTCACGGAACAGGGGTTAGACCTCACTTAGTAGTAGCAAGACCACGTTTGGTTTATATCTCATATTTTATAAAACAAATGTATATTTCCATATATAACATATTTATATAACAAATATGCAACTTTAATAAGATTCCAATATGTTAAATCATATTAAACAATTTATAAAATAAACGTAAATAAATGATACAAACCTAAACCTGACCTAATGACAGATCTATGCTGAGCAATAAGGAGATTATACCCCTTAAATATCCCCAAGTACATAGACTGTAATAAATAATCATTAACCATCCATCTTTCAGATGGAATATATGCAATAATGTAAATTGTGAGACAAGATCGTTTTTTACATCAGGAGATGTCTGTGCACTGCCATGTTTGTGACAGGGTTTCTTGGGGAGAGCTCTCTGGCTGTAGGTCTGCCCCGTCCATGAGTCTGACACATCCTCAAAGCATCAAAGTCACTATGGATGTGCTGGTGAGCTGGTGATCTGCGTAAGTACAGTAACTTTCCTCCAGGGCTTTGAATGTTCAGGAATCCTGGGAAAAAAGTTCAAACTCTGTTCATTCTTCTTCAATTAATTCCCAAGTGAAATTAAGTCAGACTCATGGGTAAATTCCTAGTTTCACATGCTACCCATCATGCCTAATGTTTTCTGTTTGGATAAATACATTATACATCTTACTAATCTCATAACTGATTCTTTTTATTTTTCTTTTAAGTATAATTTATCCTAAAATTTACTACTTAATACCCCATTTAAGCAAATGTCACGACTGGAAAGCTCATAACAAAATCTCTTTTTAAACATGGCCTCTTCAGAACATACAGACTATTTTACATGTTTGCATTTAAGAAGTAGAAAATAAAGCTCAGCACAGCCATTTAATGGGAACAATCTTAAGGCTTGTCCGCACAGGAAGTTAAGCTAAATTAGCTGAAAGGTGTGAATTTAAAGTGCATTACGCTAAAGTGAACTACGGTCACTTTAATTCTGAATGAGAACATTCACACCAAGCCTTAATGCACTTTAACTAATATACTTTAAAATCATATCTTTAGTTAATTTGTCTGAACTTCCTGTGCAAACAACTCCTCTCTAGCACTTACTGAGAGCCACAATATGGATTGATGTGGGTACATTTATAAATATGCCTATTAACCTTAAACTCCAAGTCAATAAAATTTGGGACGTTAAATAAAAATAAGAAATATGTCCTTGACTGAACTTCCTAGTGAATCTCAAACATGTCGTGAATTTAGCCCTAAACTGTATAAAACCATAATACCAACCCAGAGCCATTTAAAAAGAAAAACTTGGGTACTGTAACTAATAATATTATCAATCTATTTCTGAAACAAATGCAATGGAAATTAATAGAAAAGAAAGCTGTATTTTATTTATACATAGCATTGTATTGAGATTGACCAAGAAGGGCTAAATGCAAAGGACTTGTATTTGAATTGGTAAAAAACTTCAAATTTCTTTCTTTTCCGAGGGATTTCTGAATGTCATGGTTATAAAGGATGCCTCAAATTATCCAGAGAAAGCAAAACAACACTTTGCCTCAGATAACCTGAAAAATCAATACTAACCGTGTTTCTGCAGCCACTGCTCAAGCTAAAAAACCTTTTCAGAAGCAGCTCTTACAGAAAGAGCACAGAGATATACTTAACACCCATGTATATTTACAGAGTGACTTAGTGCTCTGACAGACCAAGGAACAATGGTCTGGCATGACAACCACTGTTCAAACGCTGCTGCTGTGCTCTGCAGATGAACACGTCAAGTTCAGCTCCTAGGAGTCTAGCTTGGGAAAAGAAAAAGGAAAAAGGAAAAAGAAAAAAAAAAAAAAAAAAAGATGCCCTTTGCAAGAGCAGACTGACACTGCGTGTCCTCAGCACACAGGCAGCTCTGGATGCAGCCCCACATATTCTCAAGGTTACACAGGAGCCTCCCTTGGTAGCTTGTAAGTCTCAAAACGTTTCTCTCCCTTCAGTAGCCAATAGAAAGAACACTTTTAGTTCAAAAGGGAAAAATTAATAGTGTTGAAATCTGTATTTAACCGATGACTTAGAGACAGTGGCCCATTAAACAGATTTTCTTTAAAAATGTACTGCTAAACCACCAGAATTGATGGTTGCTACAGCAAAAACTTTTAAAAAAAAAACTTGATGCTGTTCAGAATACATCCCATTTTTCGGTTTATAAGTTGACAGAAAGCTTGAACTGATTCAAGCACGGGATGTTCTGATCTACTAGGCTACAACAGAATAGAGATAAAAAAGATAACTAGCAGGTGATATATAAATATTTGCAATAGCATAAATAATAATAATAATAATAATAATAAGTTAACTCACAGAAGGACTCAATCAGATAAAAGCTTCCTTAAATGCATTGATATCTTTTCTCTTACATGCAGCTTTACACAGCAACAAAAACTGAGAGCATTGCGTTAACACCAGTGGCAGCGCTATAGCTATTTACTGGTCAGCAGAATGTAAGAGACTGATGTTCTTGCTCAGGCTTCCTGGGGCTGTGTCCTACACATTACAAAACCTACTCAGTGACAAGAGTATCCAGGTCTGTCTGGTATCTTTTTCTGAGTGCAGACTGTTGCTTAGACAACACACAGCCTTATGCTTTGAATCTCAGTTACAACCATTGATGCAAATCTATCTTCTTGTGGTTTCTCTCGTGTTTTCTGCTTTCCCCTAACTGGGCAGCCCATCCCCTGTTCTTGAGCACTCAGTTTCCCACAGCTCAATTTTCTGCACTTTCTGCTGCTGAGCTGTTAACTCACGGTTCATTTTCAGGATGAAAGCCAGTCACAAAATTAACTCTCACACATAAATAGAAAGGCTAACCATTAGGCTGAGAGTCACATTCAAAGGCAGAGGGAATGTGTGTGGCAAATTGGAGCTATTTGTCCCATAGCCCCTGCTTGTGCTCCTCTCACATCTCACTCAATACCTTCCCTTAACTTACATGGTCTCTTCAAAGTCCTTAATTCTGTTGTATGTCATGGAATAAATGCAGGAGAAAAAGCAGTTGTTCCTTTTGCCAATACTACAGCAAATGCAGATACCCTTCACAGACTTTGCCTTTTGGTGTTTACTTCAGCAGTGGGCACTCAGCAAACCACAAGGTTCAAGATTGTAAGTGAAAATGTACGGTCACTTCCTGCTTGTGCAACACTGCACAGTGCTAAACTTTTGGGGTCCCATCATCTTTCTTGCAACTTCCCCCAAATCAGACTGTTAATATGCTTTAGGCATTCGATCTGAGCTGAAGTTTGGTTATTTTTTACTCTCAGCCTTTTAAACCATGGTCATTGCAACAGCCTCCTAATGTGCTCTTTGCGTGTACAATTAGGAAGAAACTATCGGCTCCATCTTAAGGTTGTTAAGTCCTTCTCTTCCCCCTCTCTATAGCTTATGCAGTGGGGAAGTTTGTGTTTGACTTTTCAATTGAAAAGAATTAAAAATAAATACACAAATAATTTTATAATTTTAAAAGATTTAAATAAAAATTTAATCTCGTAATATATACAACTGAATCTTTTGAAACTATTTCTGCTCTTTCCCATACGTCCGACAACCCAGGCTTTCACCAAACCATAGGGCTACATGAAGGAGGGATGCAAATGGCAATCCTAGACGTCTTTCAAGTAATCACATGAAGTTTACTTGGAAGAATAGAACTGGTATTTGCAGTCACACTCCAAATGATCATTGCTGTTTGTTCTGCTCCTGGTACAGACATTTGATACTCAGTTCATTTTGGGAAGCAGTAGGGGTCAGAAGCAGATTGCTTTGCCATTAATTAAAAGGAAGTCTTCATTTAGTGAAGCAACCCTGCTCAGGGCAGGAATAATGCCCCTCTGAAGTTAACAACAGAACATTGCTATCTGCAAGAGCAGGGAAGTAGGAGCTGTATTCGACAGGAGATCCAGACCTTGCTTGGACTAGGCTGACTCACTGCAGGAGGGACGGTTTACTCTTTTGCTCAGAGATATGAGAGGGACATAACGTAATCTACAGAAAGTTGTGCATCAATCTTGATCATCTCTGGTATCACATCCTAGAATACAGGAAATCCTTAAAATAGCAAAAACACTAAAAGAAAACACACCTGATGTATCTAATTTGTCCCGTCAAGCCGTGAACTAAAACTTTAACTTCAGTGATTATGCCTCAGACATTTAAATGGTTCTAAATTATAAGTCTAGCAGAAGTATTTTTCTAATAATAAGCCATTAATTCTGGCAGTTTCAGACTGTCTGAAGCTAGGTGCATAAACTGTAGCTGCATCAATCAGTGCTGTGTGTCTGGCTATTTCAGGCATTCCTTGTTAGTGTAAAGAAAGAACAGTTTGTGCAGCAAGCACAACAGCAGCTGAGATTCCTGTTGATTGATAACTAAATGTGCCGTAGTGAAAATATATTCAGATAGAGCTGAAGAAGCAGGCACAGCAAAGACGTAATGGGGGCGGAGGAAGGAGAGAAGAAATTGGCCACAACAGGAAATTCCTTCTCACGAGTCTTCCAACTAGCTGACAAGATGGATTTCATTCCTGCAGGTAACAGTGCCTTTATATTTAATCTTCTCCAACATCTGTAACCATGCAAATTCTTCACTACTCTATATGCAAGCCCAATTACTGAAAAATCATCCTTGCTGTTCAGGACATTTCTCCTGTATATTGGTACTGTTTCACATACAGAATCCACTGATATCAACAAAGTTTGTGTGTAAAAAAAAAGCATACATATAACAGGAAGTTTTTCTGCCAGCTGAAGAATCACTTATTGATCAGAATGAGAAAGATGGACATTTCTGAAGTCTAAAGTGTTGTATTGAGATGCCTGTAGTATTTATTTGCAAAGAGCCAATGGTTTTGCTGTTAAAAATTGGCAGAAGCTCACAAATGTCACAATATTTAAGCTAAAGAACCTTATTTTAAAAGCTTTAAAAATATAGCTAGGAAAAGGAGTATTTTCTGCTGTAAATGTCAGTATCGGTATTATACACACTGACAAGGAAAACCCAACTAATTTAGCAGTTTGGTGAAAGTTTCAATTTTTTCTCAGCCAAATGTCTGTCTGAACTTCTGAGCTTTGACAGCCTGAAGAACAAGCTAGAAGCTTCAGAGCAACAGATTTCCACCCTTTGCAAACTGTGAAAACTGAAAGAAAATCTAGGCTATAAAGCTTTGACAAAATTTGGCCCAGATCCTGATTTCATAAAGTAGGTGAGCATCATTACAGCAGTTAGTTAGTAACACAACATTAGAATTTCTTATATATTGGTCTCTCTTCTAACATTCAGTCATTCAGTATGAAAAGACTTTTTTCCTCCTATGCAGTAAAATATTAAAGTATGTGCTTAAGTCTAAACAGATACAGTCAATGAGTCAATAACATAAAAATTTTAAAGTGCAACAAATCCTTACCAGTGAGGTAGATACCGCTGTAATGAAAATGCCATGCTGCTAGCATTGCTAGAACACATAGCAAGGAAAAGATGACACCCCGCCTTCATTTTAGGTACCTAAAGAGGGAGTAAATGCTTGCTTTACTGTCAAAGGAGTCAGGCAAGCATCTCCAAAGAGTAACTTAGATTAGCTAAATTTGGATGTTACCTTTCTCCATTGAGGTGAGTCTGGGCCACCCTATTTTGCTATCTAAGTTAAGTGGTGCACATATCTTCTGTACTGAAAGTCAATTACAATCCAAAGGAAGGAACTCTGGATCCACAGGTATATCCAAAAACAAGCATGGAACTTTTTTCATACTTAGATAAATATTATGACATACAGATTTATTTTATTTTTTATAATAGTTGAAGATTTTAGATGTAGTTAAAGAAGATACTTGAAAGCTTGAGTCTTTGTGAGTGGGAATTCACGCAGATGTTTCTGCCTAATTAATTAATCTGCTTATATTTATGCATGGGCTGAAATATCTTGGTCAATTGATACATGAAAGGTGAAGAATTTCGGATACAACATCAGGGATGTGATTTTAAAATTTTCTTGTGGTAATAGCAAGATTCAGAGCCCAACTTTCCATCAGAGAAAAATGGAAAAATAACTATATTGAATTATTTTTTACCCTTAAAGACACAAGGCCCGTAGGAACACTTCCTTATCAAGACAGCTTATTTCCAGATGTCAGTTAAGCTTTCATTCTTATTCCAGCGCATGATTTTGAGTTTTTCTCATTTTTACTTCTAAGTTCTCTGGCATTATTTTCTCTAATCAGTTGTGAAAAGCACAAAATAAAATGATGCAACAGAGGTTTATGCTCTTGAGAAATCAGCCTCCTGGAGTGACAGCTAAATTAAGAAAATAAATTTCTTGTTTCATCTTTTTCTTGGCAATTTCCATATAAACTAAAAAGGTACTATTCCCCAGCCCATCAAGCCACACCATTCTTGGAAAAAGAACCACAACATTCATTTATACAAAAGAATTTGTCTGGGACACAAACTGGGAATGAAGATCAGTTTTATTTTTATTTCTTCATGAGTTTCTTGCATGACTAATGAAGGGGCATTACCCTATTCCTGGCAAACAGAGTTAACTCCAGGTTAGCTTCCCCTCTTCAACAAGATAAAAAACTAATGTTAGTTGATCAGTCTTGCCTAACTGGGGAAGAGGGGCAGAAAGATCACCTTGTCTTCCCCTCACTTAGAGGACTCACTTGAAATACTGAATCCCCTTTGGGCACTGCACTTCAGACATATTCCATGATGATGGGAGGAATTGTACAGGTAAGCAAAAAAACTAGGCAAGATCTAGAAAAATTAAGCTGTACAGAAAGATCTGGAAGAATGAAGACGATATTTAAATGCACGAAAAGCTGCTACAAAAAGAAATGTAATAATCTGATCTTATTCATAGTGATTTGGACAAGAATTAATGGCCATAAACAGCATTCAGAAAGGTTCAGGTTGGGCATTTGTAAATGCAATAAGGCATGTCAGCCAATTACTTGTTTGACTGTTGCACTGCAATATTGAAAATATAAAAGAATAGGCTGGATATAAATGTCAGGGGTGACAAAAGTACAACTCCTCCTTCACTGTCATAGGCTCAAACATTTTCTAAACAATATGAAAAACACTTAAGGCATAATAAATACATTTAGCTGAAACATAGAACAAGGAATGGGAAAAGGCCCAATTTGTTACATCAGTATAGTATGGCAGTGCGAATAAGTATAAAAGTAAAAATATTGATACATGAAGCAAGAAGCTGAACTCTCAAGGAGAAGCATTGAAGAAGGAAGGTGCTTTAGCAAGACATGCCTTTCCTGCATACAGCCCAACATAGCTTTGAATGATGCCTAGAAAGGATGCTGGAAACAGACTCAGTCTATTTTGTTATTTCCCTTTTTCTCTTCTGTCTCCATCTTTCCCATTTTGCAATGAAAAACTTTCCTTTTCCCTTTGTTGCAACAATTTTCTGCTTGCAATAAGCATGCCTGGTGCAGAAACAGGTGCAGGTGAATAAGACAACATTTGCTCCCATTCACTGGAGATAATGAATCCAGATAAACGTATGCAATATGCACAGGTAAACCCTGGTATGCCTGATTATGTGTTTCCTAGAGGCCTTTAAGAGTGAAGACTGATGTTACTGGGTGCTTAAATTTGGAGAAACATCCCACTTTGCAAAAATATACTACTGTTTCTGTGACAACTAACGTCCACCCAGGAAATGGCCCATACATTTCATTGCTGTTCAGATGGCAAGATTTTGCAAAGGGGCCTTTGGGATTTATAGAGGTTCCCATTACAGATATCAGACCAATATGTTCAATCCTTAAATTTCAAAATGAAAAGTCAAATAAAATTTCATAGGGAAATGTAGCATGCTCAGGTGCCTGGCTCATGCGAGCCAGTTTTTGTCTTTGTATTTCTAGTTGCAATGAATGCACTTAACTGAGGCAGAAAAAATGGCTGTGGAGCCTTTAGGTCCCACCCCTGTATCAACAGCACATTGCTGAGGAACAAATACTTCAGTACACTAAGATGGGATGACATAAAAAATCCTCCCATCTTCCCCCCTGCACAGTGACTGCACTTAATTTTCACAGTGGTTAGCAAATACTTTAATTTTACCACTTCTTCGTAAAATGTCTGACCGAATGTGCCACATAAAATCCTTCCCCATGCACTATCAAGCAGACAAGGAAAAAAATAGGTAAAAAAAATAGCATTTCATTTTCCAAATCTCCTACAAACTTTAGTCTGATGCAAACTGGGGTGGTCTGTCTGCCACCAGTGATTGTCTTACAAACCATGAAACCAAAAGCACGATGTTGGTGACAGTCTATTTTTATGTTCCTACCCATACAAGTTCAGTCATAGCTTCTCGAAGGATGCATAGCTGTCCTCATTTGAACTTGGAGGAGATCCTCAGTATCCCCTTTTATGGATTGGGTATCCTTTATATACAGCCAGATGGAATTTATTTATTTATTTATTTATTTTCATTTTTGCAGTCTGCATTGCAAGCTCTGCTTCTGTCTGTTCATTTATTTCCGTTTCCTTTTAATAAATGTTGCATTTGTCTGTGCAGGAAATTACTGCAAATTATACTGGGGCATGAATTTACAGCATAGCAATTTGCAGTAATTCCCTGTGTTAATCCACTCCCCATAACCCAAATCCTTAGAAAGTGGAATAAAATGTCTTGTACTTACTGAGTGTTCAAAGTGACCACACAGTGTTACTGCATATGCTAAGGCACATAAACTGACACCTCAGCTTCCTTTGCAGCAATTTTTCTATTAGCTATTTAATATTGTATGTTACATTTCAAAAATATCTTGAGACGGGTATTATGTATCTGCTGGTGCCTGATTTTGCAGGTTAAAAATCCAGTTCTTCCTGTATAGATCTCAGAGTCCTACCATTACATCGAAAAATGAAGTGACTGTACAATAAATACAGATTTCTAAAAGTCACTGTTTCAAAATACTGTTTGTACAGAAGCACAAGCTGTTATTTTTTTAAATGCCTGCTGAATTCTCAGCACTCCGGAGAGATCACTGCCACATATACCGTGGAAGCCATTACTAGTGGATATAATAAAACACTGTAAGTATGAACTTTCAAAAGCTATCCATTCCTATTCAGATTTAGAAAATTGAACCATTGATGATGAATTTCACCTTTAGAATCATGTACAAACTATTGGTGTTTCATTACGGAAAGGAACCAATTCATCTGTTTTTCTCTATAGCCTGTTTCTATAACCCTGTGTCAGTTTGTATTACCATCTGCAAGAATTTCCCTAGTCACACCTGAAAGACAAGCACCCTGGAGGACTCCAGTAAATCCGCTTTGCACAAAAACAAGGTGCGTCTCTCTCCCCAGCCTTCTCTATTTACCAAACATGGTGCACATTTTGTGTAGTAGCACTCAGTTACTAAAAATGACAACACAAATTTAGTAAAACTGAAAGTTACCATCAGCTGAAAAATGGAACTTTACAAATGACCAACCAATATTTTTATCAACTCTACAGAACACAGAACTATGAACAGAAACCAGAACTTCCAGGAAGAAGAAAAAGGTTGGATCTATAAGAGAATTCTTCTTACTCTTCTAATACAGAAATATGAAGAAAAAAGAGAAAAAGTATAGAGAGTAAAGTCTGAATTATGATCTGTGGAGATCCGTAATGTTACAGTTTTTGGAGTGGGGGAAGGGATACATTAGAGAATAATTAAACTTATTCAAAATAAAACAATTTAGTAATACATGGAAACATGGAATGGAGTTTTATTATGTTTGTAACCATGCTGGTGTTACATTTCAGTTCTTGTGGGGAATACAGGTTAATAACCCCAGTCGGAAAGAATATTGTTGTCAAGTTTAAGGACAAAAAACAGTTACTCTGTACCCTGTACAGCAGACAACATGAGACATTTCTACTATAATCTGCACTTGGTCAGCTCTAAAATATCTAATTAAAACAATTATTCTAGACTTTAATTGTTTATTACTATAATATCAAGAGGCCCCTGCTGAAACTGAGGCTATATGTTCTACAGACTCTCACTCAGTAAGAGAACTCTTTCCTCTTCAAGGTTTCAGTACGAATAAGTCACAGCGGAAACAGTGAGGTGAAGAGATGATAGTAACGTGTGATTATAGGAGGTAGTGGTAGAGATATGATAAACAGCTAACCCTGCTTAGATCCATTGCAATGTGGTGTCTGATCAGTTGTATGTCTTGGGTTTTATATATAATTTCAATCTTTTCTTTATGGAAAATGATAAAAGAATAGCAAAATGAAGCATGAGCTACTGCATGCCCAGCTGCAGTGCTGGGTACTGGAAATTTCACGATTCTTATTGTGAAGGCCCTATGATTTTCAGTACAACACCTTTCCATTGTAAGACAGAAAACATATTATCAGGTTCATAAAAGAGATATCAATATAAACAAGCTAATTAATTCTCCAAAACACCTTTTGGAAGCTAAAATCACAGCTCATTGAAATCAGCCAAAAAAATTGCATTGATTTCAGAGGCTTTTGGATTATATTCCCTCTCCCTCACAGCAAAACCCCTTTATAATATTAATTTGAAATTCCACGATATGTCTGAAAAGCTGTTTGAGGAACATAGTGGCCTCAGTAACATGGACTAAACAATCTAGCCACTTGTTGGGAAGCCCATCACTGCTGAAACCAGGTCCTGTAGGGCAAGCTTTGTGAGCAGGATAAAAGTCCTAATAATGGAGGCTGGGCACTTAGAAAGAAGTATGGCATATTACATTTTATTACTAACATGCATAAATCGCTCAGTGTCACTGATTTAAAGCAAGGAAGACCCAATATGCACACTTACTTATTCAGACAGCTGATCTTGATGAGGCAAGATCCATGAGTAAGTGTATGTGAGAGTAAGTCTGAGACACACAATTCATAGATTGTGCTGGGTTTACAACTAAATACTCTGTATGTCAACAACTTAAACAGAAACTCTGAAACATCACATTTCTCAATAGCAATATTAAGCTCAGCAAAAATTTTCAAATGAAAAAAATCACATGCAACAAATATGCTTGATCTCAAAGTGCAGGTTCTCAGCATCATACCTAAGCAATGCATTACCATTACCTTCCTTCTCTACAGATTCCTGCAGGGCAGTTCATTTATAAATCATATAAAATGTTAACAATTAATCATCCTTTCAAAAAGAATACCAGAAACCTGAACAGAGTTCATAACAAACTATCAGGCAGAGAACTATCTGATATCTATAAATAATATTTAGCTGCAAGGTACAAATTGTGGATTGAACCACAAACGTTTATCTCCTGCTTAGCCACATCTGACTGCAAAGAAACACTTCTCTGTGACCAAGTAGCCAGGTGGACCAGCAGGTCATAGGCTAAAATACTTCTAAAATACTTTTACTTTTCCCTGTAGATTTTCTCCTCTCTCTATCCCAGTTCCTTCTTTGTTTCTTGAATCATGAGTAGAAATATAATCCTAACTCTAATTTTAAGGCACAAGAACCAGACTGTGAGGACTAGCAATGCTCAGTGCAAACACTTTCCCAGCTCTGTTACTGTATACCTTGGGTGTAAATAAATAGCCATAGGAAAACAACAGCAGATATCACTCAGAGAAACTCTTTTGCCATTCTGTTTTGTTCCTTCAAGAGAGTAGTAAAGAATTGCTGCTGTTCAATGGAGACAAGAATGACAGAGGATGGGAGCTGTCTGGAGCAGTAGTTATCACCAAACTGTGAACAGCCATTGGCAAAATGAAAGAAATTTCAGCTCCTCCAAAATCCTTTTTCACTCCACCCTGGTTTTTTTTACATTTCTCAGAATCCAGAATGCTCTCCAGAACTTAATTTTCCTATCATCTTACAGAGTTTTTAAAATGCCTAAAACGTCACACCTGTAGCAGTGGTAGCAGTAGTAGCAGTGCCTCAGTGAAGAGTGCTAGGATTATACAAAAGGAATTATGCAATGGAGGTCACAGTTAACATAATCAATATTACCTAATTAGACATGGGATATTTTATGTCTCAGCAAATTTGGTTTTTAAGAGCTTCTAACCAATAATCTAGTTTAAATTCCAACTTAAACAAAGTAAAATGCTATGTTGATTATTGTTAAAGAATAACTTTCTGGCTACTTATTAAATAGAAATTGAATTATTACCTTTATTCATGAGCCATAAAGTATTGTCACACAAGACAGAATCCAATAAAATGGCATTTTTTTTTCCATATCCTTTTGCAATTGTCATGTATCAAATTTTCCATATATAAAATGCCTAGTGATATATATACTTTTCAAGTGGTACAACTAGCTAAATGGTGATTCTAGTTCAATGGTAACTTCTGAACAAATTTGATACACTTTATTATAATAATTTTTGAAAAAGAGTTACAATTAAAAATATTATTACTGAAACTTCAAGCACTAAAATCAAACATTCAGTGAAATATTTCAGACTTTTCCCTTTGCTTTTCATATGACTACATACGTCAGCTTTCATGACATATTATTTTAGTCATTAAAATGTAGGACTTGAAATCCCCATCCATTTCAAGTGACAATCTGATCTAAAACTTACTTTGGCTACAACATTGTGTTTCAGTCTGAATATATAGTGTCCTTTTCCAAAAGAATTTGTTACTCCCCTGGTGATGCATGATAGCTCTTGTATAATCTTGCACTGCCCCCAAAAAGAGAGGCTATAGAATCCAGCCTATACAAGAGGAGATTTATGAAGTGGCAAATATTTGCTTGAGACAATTGCTGACCTCAGAGGAACATCTTCAGGAGAACAGGCATGCTGAGCGTTGCCATATGATTCACACAAGGATTAGCTCTGAACAAAAGCTGCAGCAACTTTGTATTTAGAAGAAACTTGGATTCAGGTACATACTCTCAGCATGACTCCATGTGAAATTTAAATCCAGAGATCATTAATTTTGACACTGTCAGAATGCAAAAGGAAACGGAGACATTAGCCTTTTTAAGAAAAAAATTTAGAAAAAGTTGTTTTAGGAACCTTCTGCAGATCTGTCTTCCTCAGCTCACTGTCTGTCTGCCTTTAAGCAGGAATCTAATCCTTGACTCAGTGCCATTGTATATGTGTTTCTGATATGTTTCTGGGGAAGGCAAGTTTAGACTTTAAGTTCATACTTCAAGACATTCCTTCAAAAGGCACTCCAAACTTTCAAGGCTTACTACTATGGAATGGGCTTGATGTGAATCAAACACGAGGTGATCCTTAAAACATGGGCACGAAGATGACACTAAAGGAGGATACAAAATCAGTGAAGACTTTTTTCAGGTCTTCACTTTACATTTTGGATCAAATAAAAATATCTCTAGAGACAGAGAGGAATGGACAGTAAAGTGATAAAATATACTTACTGTTTATTTTTAAGACCATGCCACTTATTTTTTTCCTGCAACAGTCTCAGGCAATACACTAGGATCTGAAGGATAAACCTATGACTACATCTATTAAAATTAAGAATAGCTTCCACACAGCAGACTCTACAAAAACACATTTATGTACTTTCTTAAAATGGTACTGAAAGTGTAGCACGAGAAGGGAAAATAAAGAATTCTATGCACTGAATGTAAGAATAAGAGAAAGAAAGTAAGAATATGCAACACCTATAAACAAAAACAGATAAAGAAGTAAAATCAACTTTTCATATGATGGGAAACAAACAAACAAACAAACAAACTCCACAAACCCCATGACTTAAGAAATAATAGAAGCAAGTGATCACAAGTGAGGGTGTGAGGAAGTCATACCGATTCTCCTTAGGGCCGTCCATTAAGAATCTATTGATAGCATCCAAGTAGAGAGAAGAAACATTCAGTCTTTTCACATGTATGATGTTTGTGAATTTGAAAAAGACTTCAAGACACAGGAGGCCTGGTTAGCAATTTGAAGGCATGAAGGCATTCACCCTAAAAGCCAGGTTGCTCTTGTGGTTCTTTGGGGAGTTTGTCTTCTCATCAACATGGAACAAGCTAAACCCATTGCTGCAGTGTTTTTACAACTGCTGTAAGCTATGTCAGCAGGAGTACACTAGCATATACTACCATAACAATTACATTTTCCTCAGTGATACGACGTGACTAAAAATGATGTCAGTACCATGAAATATTTGGGGTGCTTTGTCTACTTTCAGGGCCTCCATCTATATACACAACAAGCTGGGATATTAGTTCCATCGACTCATGGCATCTCTCTAGCGATGGTACAAAGTCGGGCATGTAGAGGTATCCAGAATCAGTACTTAAATGATAAAAGAATCAAGACTAGCTACTTTGCTGAACAGCTGCTTCAGACTGTATATGGTAACTAGTGTTGGCTTCTTAAATCTTTTAAGGCTCTGAAAATTCCAGACCAATTCCAGGATTAGAAACAGATGTGTAAGAGCCATTCACAGTTCTTAGGTTTTCTAGATCTCCCTAGAAAAGATTCTGAAAAGTTTTAACAGAAGAGGATGCCCTCTGTCTACTTGCACATGATAACAATGTATTTCAGGAATGGATCAGGTGAATCTTGACAGATTGCTAGGGGCAATATCACACCAGACTATCACACCAGTCCTTGTTTCAGAACGACAATATAAAAAGCCATGATCTATTAATGAACTAATATATGATTTACTTTTTAACCAGAGGTATCTTGAAGGAGTTATGGCTGCTGCCCTTTTAATGAATAAATCAGACTGAAAAAAAGAATTACTCACATTGTAAGCCTTGACTTTTACTTAGTGTTGAAAAATCATAAGCACATAAAAATGGTAAAATCCTGAAATTTAATCTGTGTGCGATTATCCTTATTAAAATCATGAAACTTATCCAAACTCTTGGCTGCCAGCTACATAAATAAGCTTCTCTTAACTCTTCCTATAGGCCAATTATCATTCATTTGTTTAATCTTTAAGATTAACATCCACTTTTTCTCAGTTTCAGCTTACTCTATATATGTGTCCTATATGTGAAACATTGAGAAATTGACATAGGTGTTGGTAGCAATCTAATCCACTTCTACATCAAATCCTTACTTCCAGTTCTAAGACATACAGCTCTTTTGTAGATTGTTAGAGTTCTTGTTATTTATTTAGTTTCTGGGTGAAGTGATCCCTTAGTATTGCTTCCTTGTCTCCAGATTTCTGGGGAGGCTTCGTTTATGTTCACAGTGTACTTCAAATGCTTAGATGAAAGGCACAGTAGAACTACTAATAGCAGTACAAACATTAAATCTGAAGTAACTCAAAGTGCCTCTCAGTGGCTTATTCATACAAAATCACTAATAGCAGGTCTGGCAAAAGGACTGACATTTTTGTTTACCAGAAGGAAAATTTTCTACCCAAAAAGATAAGGTAGATCAACAAGGGAATTGTAGAATTAGACACCAAATGGAGATGGGGGAAACAAGAACATTAATCTGTAATAACTTGAAATTTTTCTTAAAAAAACTAAAAGGATGATGCAAAGGATGCTCTTCACCTGTTACAAGTTATACGTACTGAACCATAATTTGGAACTTAGACACTGCCTGCTAAGTGTACAATATTGTAATTCTGTACTTTAGCTGGTATAACTGATTCATACAGAAGTACTGTTTGAAGTAGTGCATAAAAGGAGGGAAATAAAAACACAGCGAGAAAAGAGAAACAATTAATTTCAAATATACTACATTATTGCCTTCATCATTATTCAGACACAAAAGCTAACATTGTTCTTAAAGGTGCTAACATGGCAATTTTTCTTTCTTTGAATTGGAGCTAAGAGACAAATTGTAAATGATCATACAAAAGGGAGTTATGACCGTTTGAACCTGTGCTCATCTAGGAAGAGCTCAGTGGTACTAGGTGCTGTACAAGTACATAGCAAGTGATACGCAGATGATTAGCATTGCCAAGGAATAGGAAAAGTATTATGAGAACATTATTGACATGACTGTGGATAGCTGATGCATGACACTCCTGCAGTGACTGCGCATGTAGTTGCCAATGACTATTTTTTTCCTGCAGTAATCACATTTGAAATTAGAGTAACTAAGTTGCCTGTAGTGGTAAATGCATTAAATGTGACATTAGGATATTCATCTGTAGGTGAGGAAAAAAAGGAAGCCTGCATCCAAATGATCAGTATGCAGCACTATTTGTCAACATATGAATTCAAATTCCTGAAATTTATTTCAAATATGATGAAAAATTGTGAGCAGAGGAGACAAATTCATCCCTTATGCAAGTCTCCCACAAAATAACTGGCTTAAAATTGGATGAATTCAGATGTCTCTTTTTAGATAAAATGACTCCAAACTTACAGAGTTTAGGCATTAAGCTTTTCAATTGAGATTGGCAAGAGCTCTTGTAATATATAACACCTCAGGGACAGCAGAACAAGTGTTTACTTCAAAACACACAGATTAATTTCCATTATTTTATAATATGCTGGATTTCATTGAAACACAGCTACAACTTTACCAATGCTACAGCTATTTTGAGGGAAATGAACTACTCTATTTCTGGAATTTATACACCATCATACACATTTTTAAATGCATATGCACATAACTCCTGTATCTGTAGATATTGCACCATGAAGAAAAGCAAGTTGATCAATCTACAGAAAAGTTTAGTTAAATCTTCAATAAAAGAGGAATACTTTATCTCAGATTCTGCACATATTATCATTAACTTCAAAAGCAAATATAATTTTGCCAAGCAATAGGGTGTATTTCTACAGTAGTTCACAGCCCTTTCAACATCCTCATAGTGTATCATCTCCATTTAGTGGATGGGGAAGGAAAACAGACAGGTGAGGTGACATGTCCAGGGCTATAATGGAAGTTAGCATACTAAGGACTAGAACCCAGTTGTGCTGATGTTTTAAAGCCCTGAATTGCTAAATGCAGACATAAGATCAAAATGGTAAACAAGGTAAGCATCACATTAATACCCCTCTTTCAAACATACATGCCTACTGGTAAGTGCTGGACGCTTCTGGTTGCCAGCCAGTAAACTTTCCCCCTCCACAGCATGAACTCTGATTGTGTGCCAGTTCACTTACCCATGATTATCATTTTTTCTGTCTGATGAGCGTGGAACAATTGCCTTTCGAGCACTGGTTAGCTAGAGACGGAAGAGCCGTTTGCTTCCAGCCCAGCTGTCGGAGTCTCCATGCAAGATGCTGTGCAAAATGTTGAGTTAAAAGAAAACACGAGTAGGGGGAAAAGAGAGCTCTCTGAGAACCTCCACATGGTTCCTGTTGCTAAGGGAACCACTCCCTTTGTCTGCATAGGTTAAGAACGGCTGCTTCGTTTGGAGTCTGTCTCTTAAGTACTGAAAACAGCACAACAATTTCAGGAAGAAAAAACCCTCTGGAGTATCTTAGGACCAGAGCAAAAATGAAGATGCCTAGGAACTCTTACATTAAAATCAGCTATTAATAGTTGATTTGGGGTGACTCCAGGGAGGCTGTAGAACTCATCTGTGCCATCTGATGGGACGATATACCACTGCAGACAGTTTAATTTAGTTATTGTAATCAGCTATTGGGATTAAGGTAGCTGATTACAGCAAGATAGATCAAGAAACCAGACACGATTTACTACAGCAAATGGAAAGAGATCAACAGCAACAAATATAAGCATTTAAGAGGTACTCACAACACACTATAGCAGAGAGATGCCTTTACTTCCATAGGCTCCTATAAAAATCCAAGCCAGAACCCTTAACTCCGTTATTAGTGGTTGTTCTCTCTCTCTGCTGCCTCTCTTCCCCTTGGGCCAGTGCTGCACTGTCTCAGTGCTCCTGGACCCCAAATGTTTAAGAATTTACCTTCTGTACAGGCCATTGGTCTCAGTCTGATTCAGCATATGGAGCTAGGAATCCCTGTTTTGTATATGTGTCCCTCCTTGGTTTTAAGAAATACATCAGGATGCATGCTTCTGGATAAAGGAGATCTATCTGTGAGTTTGGGGTCATATAACAACAAGATCTAATAGAGATTGTTGTGAAAGTTATTATACCGGGAAGACAAACCTGGATTCTAACATCAAACTGTTTGCATTCAGAAAATTAGCCTTTGTATGAAAACATAGAGTAAAATATACATTGCACAAAACAATCATCTCTCTCCCTCTCTTTGAGGTGACATGAAAAACAGTATCCCAAATTACTGTGACTGTTTTCTTTTTCTGTACAATTACTTATTTCTACCTTAATACTATGGGGTAGAAATGGACAAAGACCTGGATCCAGATCCAAATTTTCAAGCATAGACTCAGTCCCTAACACATCCAGAGAACAATCAGAAAAATCTGTAAGGTCATGTCTGAATGAGCAGACAAAAGTTCAAAATCAGAAATGATGCACTTCTGTATGCAAATCAAATTTTTCTCATTCCACCAGAGAGCAGCTGTGAGTGCCTGCAACAGTGGAGAGAGGTCAGAACTAGTTCAGTCTTACTGTAAAGAGCCACACTTCACTTTATGAAAGGTAGTTCCTGAGGAAAGTCAGTGCCAGTGTTCTTCTATTTTCAGGAGAGTTGATTTTTTTTCCCCTCAGTCAGATCCTTGTTCTTAGAGAACACTAGTCAGATAACAGTATGAGACATCTTTGCTTACACACCACAGTCCAGCACTGATTCGTTGACATAAAGGCCTGAAGAATTCAGCTGTCACTTCATTGCACATGTTGAATTGTATTTACAGCATGATATGTGTTGCTCCCCCCTCTCCCTTTTTCCTCTCACCCCAATGCCTCAAATAAAGCAGTCGAGATTGCTTTGTAGAGAGGCCTTTCTACTCTCCTTTCCAAAAAGATTAGGAGATTAAAGAGGGCAACGAAGAGTTCAGTTTAGAGACATCAGAAAACAGCCATTAATATACAGGTTTCTGTTGCACCACTTTTGATAAGGAACAATTCATGTGAAACCAGTTTAAAAGGTTATGATTTTACAATTCTAAAAATTCCTTTCAGAGGGTTAATTTGAACTGCTCGATCCTGTACGTATACATACAAACATCCCATTTCCCTTACTGCTAGACTGATGCCAAGATTAATGCAAGCAAAGAATATTGGGATTCTGTGCAGCCACAGTAAGGGAGATGACAGCTTTTAGGACTGAAATAAATTTTCTGCCAACACACTTTTTACTCACTTTCTTCTATTATTAATACTTGAGTATTTTGCAGATCAATCCCATTTTATTGATTCAGAATAAAAGGGCTTTGGGAGAAATTTCAGATCACATTGAAATTTTATGAAAGAGCCAAGGACAGTATCAATCCAGCTCTACTACACAATGCCCCCTACAAAAAGGAACCGCCCATGTTTTTTTACCTTATTTTGACTAAGAAATAAATGTTATCTCTTTAACAGCAGTTTTAGCATCTTATACAGGAAAGATGTTCCCTTGCTTTGAAGAAAGTTTAACATCTTCCTTTTATTATAAAAGCAGCAGTTTTCTGGTGGACTGGTAGTTGGTCTGAGACTTGATGACCACAGCACCACTTTACACAGAAGTGGAATTCTACTCAGGAACCTTTCTTTGATGAAATAGTAAGAAGTTTATCTATTACTATAAATCCCAGCTTCTCAAAAGCTCAATTGAAAAATTAACTGCTTCAAGTACTGATCTCCTAAAGAGTCTGACTTTGTTATGCTAATCCAAGGTATTAAGAATAATCAGAAAAGGAATTCATTAATGGCTACTTGAATCAACTGCTTTTTGTCTCAGACGTGAACACATCCCCCCGGTCAGAAATTACCTAACACAGTGTGATTGAAGTTTATTTATTTACTTACGTATAACAAGCAACTGAGCAGTTTGCAGTGCATGAAATGAGGCTATGGAAAAGTACACTACAGTGCTCCTGCTCAGGGACCTCTCAGACAGAATTTCAGTATATATGCCTATTTTCTGTTCATTATTCAGCAAAAGACATTGAAACTCACTGCCCCCTCAGCCCACAGACTGAAGTTAGTGACCAAGACAGGATTACATGATTTATTTAATGTGTCCTAAGAGGAATTTTTAAAATAAATATTTAGAAAACTCTAAAAATATCATCTTGTTTTGTTAAGGTTAAGTATGCGAACACCTTACCTGTTACAAATATAGACCTTGTTATGCAATGAAAAAGAGATGGAGATGGAACTGCTGATAGCCTCAATGACAACAGTGCAACATGCAATTGCACAGGAACCAGAATTTCCCTTATGAGAAATTTTTTTTCATATTCCCCAATTTTTTCAGTTATAACTTGGAATGAAAATTCCAACATCAGAAATTTTCCATAGGAGGGTCATATTTAAAAGACCCTCTATGTAAAAACAAAAAACAACAAAAAAAAAACTTTACTTTGAATGAACTGACATGGATTTAAATGACCTGTGAGAGTATGTGTATGGTTGTATGTGCATGTATAAGGTTTCTTGTCCACTTTCGGGAGCCCAGACTCCCATCCTTTATGGCAGTCTGCCAAACAGGCCAAGAACGTGAAGAAACTTGACTTTCTGGCTCTATTCCAGGTGAGATGCCGGGGAGCTGAGAGCTGGGAAAAGCGGGTGAGCTGGCAGGAAACCAAGCACATTTCCATCAAAAATTTCATTGGAATAGACATTTTCATGCAATGTGTTAGGTTTTGGTGAACTGGCATTAGCTGAGAGAAAAATGTTCCAGTGGAAAGTTTCCAACTTGTTCTAGTGCTGAGATTTTGACACTTGGACCTCCTATTTTTCATTCAACTGAAAAAATGGATTTCTATTTCCCAGTGTCAGGCACAGAGATAGTATATATTTTATAGTGCTACTGATTGTCTGAAATTATTTGCCCTGAAACTGTAAAAAGAAACCACATTTTACCGTACTGCAACAAGTGCAGATCTCTCAAACCTAGACTGATATTGATCAAGGATCCTTAAAACTAGGAAAGGCCAGACAAGAGATGCAACATCTGCTTTATTAAAGAAGCTTTGAGAGTCCAGGTTGGTGAATGTACTGCAGGAATTGAAAGTGACGCCTGGATGCCACTTTAACTAGTGAAGAGGGCAGTTTGTGTAGTGTTTATCACTGCTTAATAATCGGGGGGGAAAAAAATGTCACATCTGTAGCTAGCAGAATTCCAAGGCTGTTCCTGGATATTTCTCTGAAGTTCAACTAGCAGGCTACAGAGGAAACAGCAGCTTACTTTGACCCGTTATGTTGTTCTTCTTGTATTTGGTCTTCATAAACTTTTGTACTTTATGCTTCTGCTATACTTAGGAAATGTCTGTTTGCGCTACACCTGTATCTAAGGTAGTTTTATTATGCTGCATACACAGTTCTAGTTACTCAATAAAGTAATAGTGAGAGGGGCATCTAACTTAGGAACTAATCACAAGTGGTGAATGGCTGTACGAAAGCCATTCTTTCTTAGTTCATTAAGAACTACTCTCAACAAAAACTACTATAGTTTTACACCTAGGATAAACCACCAGGTGTCTGTTACTTTTATCTTACATTTCTTTTCCAAGGTAGGCTTGCACTGATGGGGGAGAACTGTTTAGACAGAATCGTGGTCTTTAATGAGAACACAAATTTACCATTAAAATAACTAATGATAGCCATGCTATTTTAGATATTTTGCAAACTTCCTTTGCAATAATACTTGAAGGAGATGAAGCCATGTAATCTGGCAGGAACTTCTAGCATGAAATTCTGGTGTTTGTGTGTTCACCCTAAATAGTTCTACTGAAATCACAAGGTGGATAAATACTTAAGATCCTTTAAAATCTGAATAGAATTGTTAAAATTAAACATGTAGTGAAACCCATCAAGCAATATATAACAAAAGCTTATCTTATTTTGAGTTGCAAGTGTAAAATTTTCTGAGCTTACTGAAAACTTTAAATAATTCAGCTTTGTCACCAATGGGATACTGCAAAACTGCACAGTCTCTGCATGCTTAGCTTTTGAACCTGTCTCTCAGAATGTTTATTCATATTAAGCCCCATTCAGGAAGTGATCTCGCTGGAAAATCTGAGCAAACAGTAGCACAGAACTTCCAGGCTCAAAAAGCTAAAGAATGTTCTTTTCCCCCCTTCGTCTTCTTTTAAATGAATTTAGTGCTTGTGAATCAGATCAACAGCCCTGAGGACTGAAGGTTACTGTGTGTGCACAAGAACACAGCCATTTTCAGTGTCCTGACACTTATGTACGTTTACCCTGTGTTGCACGTTTCACTTACTATCTTGGGCATTAATAGGACTTCTGAAACCTTCAGGTAAATAATTATGGACCACTTATTATATAGACTGTAGGAAGTCTGAAGCAGTGATAGGTGCTTCAGGACCCTGTGATAGGTGTCTAAGTTCGTTGTACAGACAGCAAGCAAACAACCTGGACTCTGGACAGCAAGTTGTAGTATTGTTAGCCAAGAAAAAATAATGAGTTAAAGGAAATATTTGATAGCACCCTTGTCTAATGGTCAGAATTGGATTTGCAATTTGGCTATGTTAGCTGCAACAGGTACACCCAAGTCAGATGCAAATGGGAAATATTTAACAGAAACTTAATGAAATCACCAGGGGAATGAGTGAGAATGACAGCCTTCGACTTCACACAGCATCTGGCCTCTCTGATAATGTTCAAAAGGCAAAGACCAATGCCCAAAGCAGTGCTGAGCTGTGTTCTGTGGTGGTGGAAGGTGTCATGAAATAGCTGTTATGCCAGAACACAGTCACATTTTATTATTATTATTTATTTATTTACTTTTCTCATTTGTGTTGTCAGTATAAGGGGAAAAGTTACTACTCTCCCATTTTAGCTGTTATCTGAACAGATATTAGCCACAATCACCAGTTAACCGTGGCTGGTGATTGATGTGCTAATTTATCAGCCAAGCTTTTAAATTCTCATAGCAGAAAAGAAATTGAACATCCCAAACTCAGCTGAGTACTAACTTGTAATTCTTACTGTTTGTACTGTAGTTGTAACCTTCAGTCACTAGCAATCTCAGTTTTGAGCAAGGGCACCAAACTTGAGTTAAAGCCAGCATTAGACATATCCCTAAAGAACTGCTGTCTTGTTTCTTTGATACTAGTAATGAAATAAGTCTTAGTTAAGTAACCAAATATCAGTTAATCTTGTGCTCTATACAGTAGACTAAATCCCAGTCCTAGACAGTCTTAAGGAAGCCTGTGGACATTCCAGTAGGTTGGTGAGGCACAGTTAATTCAGCTCAGTGTCTCTGTTTTTCTTTCTCTAACTTTCTTACCCTGTTTGCAAGGGTAACTCATCTCATTTTCAAAAATATGAAACTCCTCCATCTCCAGTTCAGGAAGGTGTCAATGATTCTGGACTCTGCAGCTACTTTCCTCAAGTAAAACTGACAAAATTGGCTGCAATAATTAAGATATTTCCCTTCCCACTGTTGGTCTCTGGCAATTTGACTATACTCATTTAGTCTCATGGAAGTCTTCTAAATCTCAAACAAGCTCATTGTTTTCTAATTGAAACCCTCAATTCTGCTTCTTTATACTGAAAATTTCAAAAATATTAATGTAAATCTCTTGCAAAAGAAAAAGAAAAATTGTCTGCAATTTCTTAAAGAGTAAGGATGATTGTAGGAATCACTATGACAGAATCATATGCACTAAAGGAAAATGAAGGAATGCAAAACAAGTAGAACACCCAAGGGGGGCAGGCCCAGTTAAATTTAATTAATTTCCACTTAATTTTCTATACAAGAAAATGATATGTATTCCAAGCTTGCTAAAACTGATGGGAGCCTGTCAAAAAAAGTATTTGTACTGGATTAAGAAGGCATAGATCAAATCTGTGGATACACATTGATCAATATCTGAAAACATATTAAAATTACTTCAGCCACTTGCAGCAAATTTAAATGTCTAAATAACAGCAAATTTCAGTGATAACACCATGAGTGAAATTGTCCCAGCTTATTTAGTTGTTCTCTTTACAAAGAGCAAGTCTCTCACACTATATTTAAGTTTATATATAAACACAAATATATTCAGACTAAATTTACTGCACTATATATTATTTCTCCACACTGTACCTATTTTCCATATTACCACTAAGAGCATTTCCAATGTCTACATTTGCTCTGACACCTCTGGATATCATTGTCATGTTTTCTTATGCCCTTGGGTGAGACTGATCCACACCCATCTCTTCTGCTGTTATGAGAAAGTAAACAGCAGCCACAAAGTTGTCAATGAATTGGATTTCTTTTTCTCCTGTATGCATTTAATCTTTTTATCGATGTACCTGAGATAGATTTATTTATTTATTTATTTTTCCTGGCATCCAAGTCCTATTAATAATCTATGAACACTTGGTTCATTTTTGCAGACATTTATTCCTGGTGTTGTGTTCTTTCCAATTTGTTTAAGGCAGCTGAAGAACAAAATAAAGCAAGTTGACTGCATTTAATCCAACAATTACAATAAGTTCTTCAAATGTAAAAGTTTTAGAGAAGTAAGCTTTCTGTGGGTGCTCCCACCATCAAGCACACACAGGTATACTCCTTTCTGTGTCTCATAAAGGCAAGAACTCCCAAAATTGAACTTCACCCACACCAATCAACATGCCACTCAGCTGCTGATTGAAATATCCTTCATTCAAATCAGAGTGAGTGCCTTTAATGGCTACCCAAATGGCTGTCAAATTAAATACGAAACAAAATGCAAATAAATTAGCATTCCTAGCTACTGATACACTATAAATATTTATGAGGAAAAAAAGATGCTGTAATTTCAAATGATACCACAGGCCTATTTTGTACAAACAGTTAAAACAGTTATACATGCAATACTGTACTTTGCAATTTTTTTCCATTTCACATCACCATAATCACCTAATAAATATTTAAATGGACCCATTTGCTGTAACTATAAAAGAACCGTGTAAACTTGTTGTCATCTAGACACATAAGCCGCAGTGGAGTCAATGAATTTCAACAGTCACTTAATATTGCAAGCCACAAGCTACCTTAAACCTGCCAGCAACTGTCTGCCAGGAAGCTACTGTAGCACCACGGCTACCTCCTCCAACCCAGGACACGAGATTCATTATGAATGCTAGCATTGCTACTCTAATTAGGCCTGGGAGAGGTTTAACAACCATGCTACAGTCTTGCTGCTGACAAATATAAAAATAAAGCCTTGTTCAAATTAGCAATGTGAAGTGAGAAGGCCTAGAAGCAGCAACTGTCTGACCAGTAGTGAAACAGTTCTAATCTATAGTGAGGTTATTTTGCTTCATAAACTGCTAGTATGTTACCTGCAGGAGGTCTCCCTGTAAAATGAATTATAGTAAGCTATATGTGATAATTAACCGTGCATTAGCAAATATCTTGAAACAGGGGGGCTCTGTTTTCTCTGTATTTTGACTAATAAAAGCATGAATTTGTTCAACAAATGATCATTTAGGTTGTGGAATGCTAAGCATATTGGAAGAACACAGTAAGCAATAGAATATTGTAGGTGGACTAACAGTTTCCTTACAAAAACAGGCTGTTTAATAGGCTGGCTCCATACTACGTTATTCACAGTACTAAAAACCACAGTGTTGGGAAGACAAATACAATATACATTTAAAATAATATAAACCTTGTACTCCTATTTACTTTAAAAATGCCATAGATGTGACAATAAAAAAAAAATCCATAAGCAAACATTTATTTCAGAAAGACAAAATCCCAAATGACTCTTTCCAGAATGTAAACAGATAGTGAGGCAATTGGTATGGTCATCTTCACTAGAGGGGAAAAAAAGTAGCTTGGTTTAAAATAGTCTACATCATATGAATGTGAAGTGAGGAAAAAAAAAAATCATATTAATTTCTTATGTATACTGCTTATCACAATAAAAATAAAGTAGTACTATAATTTATTTTAGTTTCATTTACATTTTATGAAAACATACTCGACCACAACGCTTTATTGAACTGTGACTCTACCAGCCATATTCTTGGCTGTGAATCAGGGGTCAGAGCAACTTCAGCATATACAGGTTGACAATCTGTGCCTCTTTATTCATACTGGATGGACTGGAGCTCAAGCTTGCAAACATCACAAGCTGCAACTCTTCTTACTACAAGTAATCTATTCTTACTGCAAGTAATCTATCAGCTTTAACCAGATTCCATGTAGCAATGACTAACTGTAGGGTGGCATTATCATAGGAAAATATGAAGTCCCAATGTTACTGGGATGGACTGCACATATAAAGACAAATTAATGAAAAACGATGTTTTAATTCACACATATCAGCAATCAGAAGTCTCTCAAACCTTTAAAATCTTTCCAATTTTTGAAGTGTTCTCTCACCAAATCTAAGATATGGCCAGGATCAGAACAGACCTCTCAGCTATATCTCCCCATTTCTTCCCAGCCAGCACAGCGCTCACCTGCCCTGTAACAAGGAGCACATCTGAGGTACCAGAGCTTTCACTTCAGCATGTTGGGTCTATTTCAGTGGTGGTATTGATTTCTGATGCAGGGGCTATCCACGAGATGCCAGAATTATGAACATGTAGCAGACCTCCAGACTTGGAGCAAGAAAAAATAATCAGAATAGTGTTATCTGGAGAAAACTGAAAGGGCATGACTCTGCCATGCTGTGATACAGCCAAGAGTAAGAATGCTTCTTTTTTCAACATCATCTTGATTTAACCAAAGGAGGTTGAACTGTTGTTTGCATTATACATTCTCCTTCCCAAACCCATCTCACACTTCAGCTCTCACTCTCAAAATGATCTAGAAAATATCTTCAGTATTTCATTAAAATTAAAATTTTAATATATAGCAGAAACCATGGGCTCCACAGAAACACTAGTTTTATGACACATTACAATTTTCTCAGCTAACTGCTTGGTGTAAGCTATGTAGCTGCCTGTCTCTCGATCCAACCCACATGAACTAACAATATTGACAGTTTTTCCAGTGCCTGTCTTCCTCTACTACACAGCTACCAGACACCCTTCACTTATAGACTATTTGTCTAATTAACAACATTAAGTTCCATGCAGAACAAGCATAGCAAATCCTTCCCCCCCCCCCTTTTTTTTTTTTTTAATCTTAACAATTGCCATTGCAGCTTCAGATGTACCAAATGTGTTTTATAACGGAGTATTTGTCATTTATTCTGCTCAAATGGTGCCTGTTGGTCTAATAAAACACCCCATCTTTTCCTTCAAATTCAAGTCACATGGCACTATTAAAGACAGGGATATAGACTTGGATAAACAATAGACTTTATTATATTACATCATGGGCATAGAGTGGAAGGGGAAGGAATGCGGATGGCATTTTGCCTGCAAACTATCCATTTTCCCCAAGTGACCAGGATATGTCTGCTCTCTCCATTTTACATGTGCTACTTTCCACTTCTTCCCAGTATCAAAGTCAATTTTCCCAAACTCTTGCAGATGCCTTTCTGCAACTAACCCATTACTTTATGTTCATGCCTTTCTCCTCCTAAGACACTTGTATATTGCTTGGTGTTGGCTTTCAAATATCTACAGAAATATTATATTTGGCAGCTTGTATATGTATATATATTATATGCAAGAAACATTTTCTTTTCTTACAGTTAAATTATTGTTGCCATCAAATTATAAAAGACAGGTCTACATTATTTAGAAAGCATGTAGAAAGAAAATATGTATATTTCTTCTAGAATAATAAAAATAATTTTAAAATTACTACAAAAGAATGGCAAGCACATTTCATGAAGGTTTTTTGTTTGTTTGTTTTTCAAAAAAATTATTTCTCTCACTTATACTACAGAATAATAAAAAATTGTAAAAAAACCTTGCACTAATTTGGCTACCATTACATTACATTCCTTCAAGAGAGTACACAGTTTTTGTCTTAATTTCAAAAGTGATGATCATCTGAAAAAAAAAAAAAAAAAAAAAAAAAAAAAAGAGCTTGAGATTCTATGTTTTGCCTAAATCTCCTTCATAGATTTGTGTATGACCAAGAACAATTTAAGTGCCTTTTTTTTTTTTTTTTCTTAATGCTTCTCTCAGCCAGCCACTTTGAGAGTGGCCACATGTATCCATAATATTGCAGTTAATCAAGTTTAAAGTCAAATCAAGTTTAATTTTCAAAAACAAAGACAAAAGCTTAAAAGTTGTTTTTATAATTTATGCACTAACCTTGAGCTCTCTAAGGTAAACGAGAACTTTGAGAGTACTATGCTGCATTTTCTCAAGTGAATTACATTTATAGGTTTCCAGGCAGAGGGTAAGATTGCCCCCTTTTGGATTTTTTAAGCCTAGCAGTCCAAATAAAGAAAGGTGCAAAGCATTCCTGATCTCTACTCAAAATATGCATCTCATTGGGGATTATTTGTGCTTCATACTGTTGCATTCTAGTGTTATTTTGTATGTGGCTTCACATTCCTTATTAAAGCAATAGGCAAGAAAGAATTCAACTCTGCTTGCCAGCAACCACAAAAACAAAAATTCTAAAGTCAGCTAAAGGTAAACATATGGAACCCTCTAAGGAATGTAGTAGTAAAGATGGAACATATGACTTAGTTCTCCCTTTCTGTGTTCTGTAGGACAACTGTATTGGAATTCATTTCAGAGACAGCAGTCTATAATTACCGTGTAATGTAAAGTAGTATTCTCTGATAAAATCCATAAAGATCTGAATGTTTTAATGAAGAACTGCAACTACCGTAGTAGTTGCAGACAATTTAATAGCAGACTTACTTTAATAGCAAAACCACTCTGGTTATACTGAATTTTTGTTTATTTCTAAGTTGTCAGCTTTAGCACCTAAATGATAGTCTCAAAACTAATTTCATCAAGTTTACTAGTCTTTTACAGAGATGTTCATGACTACAATCAGAAAATGCACAATTATAAGGACTCTGGATAGCAATCTATATTTTCATGACTTGCTTTTTTACAGTGCCATAGTGTCAAATACACCAATCACAATTTACTACTGAAAGCAATGAAATTTTAAAGCGTTTATTACTTAATAGTATTCTGCTAATAAAACATCATTAGTCTGTTGCTTGACCAGTATCTTCTGGTAGCACCTAATTTTAGAAAACTAACCTTTTCTAATTACATTATATAGTACATTGCTATTTTTGTTTCAAAACTTGTTTCAGTTCAGAGTTTGTTCCACATAGCTTCAGCACTATGCTCCTAGATCAGTATCTTTGTGTGGCTGGAATCCTATGACCCATACTATGTCTTATGTCCTATAAGGGTTTAATCTCAAGAAGGAAGTATATTAGTATGCCTTCAACTGACAGTAACTTCTCAGGAATTTAGATGGCCACCTGACAAACAGAAGCATGGAGAGATCTCCAAATGGAGACAGACTGGTATAAAACAGCAATAAAATAGAAATAAGAGATCTTTAAGGAGAGCTACATTGATAATATTCATTATAGCTGAAACAAGACTTCTGTTCAAGCAAACTGAGAAGAGCTGACAGTCAGTATGCCACCTTAAAGGCAGAAAATACAGAATTTAAGCTGTGCAATTCTGCTGAAGAACTCATTGCCTAAGCTGTGTATGCAGTATTAAACAACACCATGCCATTCATCTGTTTCAGCACCAGGCTCCAAGGAATACAGCATTTGTTCTTCCATCCTACTACAATCACAATTATACCACCACACACTATTACAGTATTGTCTTCCAGTAAATTAATCATAATTCAGGCAGCCAAACCAAGATTTTGTAGTAACACTGGTTTATACAAAACAGCATGCTTTACCATCAGTACTGCTCTTGTGCCCTGGGCACAATGTTATGGAGCAAAGTTCTTGTATATAATATAAAAATATTATTAATATTTTTCCTATGGTTAATATTGTAGTATTCTTACTGTCTTAGATATCAAACTTAAACGTCACACAAAGCATGTGATGAAAATGATTTTAATCATTTCCGTGCACATTAGCTTTGCTTCATGGTAAATAGATTATCACGATCCTGAAGATTAGATATTGTAAACTTGTATGTTTTCAGAAAAAAAGTGGAAGGCCCAGCTCTAAGGAGTATATAATTCACCATTACAAAAAAACACCAAGTGTAACAAGATGAACAGCAATGTAACTTTCCAGACTGTTTGCCCAAGTTGTTTAATGCCTTGTGTATTTCTGTTGAGGAAAAGTCAGAGCTTAAGTTGAATTATATCCTAGCTGCTTTCAAAATACTTTAAACAGTTACTTAAACTGCAGCCAGTGTGTCATGCATTCCAATACAGAATATAAGAATCTATGCATTTAGTGTCACTTTAAGACTTCTACTTAGAATTTTCCTTTCAGTGCCGTAGAGTTAGAGTTAATCATAAGGAAGGAATGCACACTGATCATGCTAATTAGCTTACTAAGTATGACTTCTAAGGAGATCACTTTAATGTGTCCTTAAGGATGCTTGAAAGATGTTTTATTAAGAGAAATGCTTGGTTTGCTTTACTGACACATTCATTGGACCAAAATGTTGTCATTAAATAATCTGTAGCTATCTTGATGTCTATATATGGAAGAGGAATACCACAGCAAAACATACATTCTGTATTTAATAACCTCAGGTTTTATTTTATAGTCACTAAAAGTACTATACAAGGATAAGGATAGGAGAAGGAGAAAATTCACAGATACTTTCAGAAATTTTAAATTTGAACTTAATAGGGCATGCTTTTTAATATATAAAGGGCATGGACCACTGCTCTGGATTTCTCCACTCAATTCTATGTTTTTATTTTACCTCTTTGCCTCTAGGGCAAAAACCTAAGGGGCACAGTAGCACAGCCAACTGCTCTCACATCTGTGCTAGAAAACTTCTGTGCAGCATGGTTCTGCCAGTTGCAGGTCTGAGTCCTGCCTTCAGGGAGAGTCCCCCTTAAATGTTTTTGGAAAGTTTATATGAAATGTGTGACATATTTGTGGCTACATAGGTGATTGCAAAAATATAGTTTAATCTTCACTGTCATTGTACTACAATTAAAAAATATACAGGAGCTTAAGTATTGGTAATGGAGCGTAGATGCTGGAGAAACCAGTGACCAGCAGCCCCTGGTGATCTGAACCCAGAAAAGTATGTTTTCCTACAGCTATATTCTACGATGCAATATTGAACAGGAGAATCAAGTAGTCTGCACTGTGGCCTACACAGCTCTAGTTACTAATACTGATAAATTTCAGCATAGCAAATTTTCCCTGGCAGAAGTTAATTGAGTAAGTAGTGCCTGGCACATGGGCCACGATCCTGGATAAGGATTCTTGGTTCTACTGCAATTAAAATAACATTAGCTAGTCAATGTGTGTAAGTCATTCCTTTCCGGCTGATCAGAAGTTTACAATGTTTGAAATAAGGTGAGATTTTCAAAAATGCCTAATAAATTAATGAGCAATGGTCCTCTGACACAGTCAGATATAGGAGTCATAAGCCGTCTACTTTGTGCAGTTCATGTTCTGAGTGTCCTTGACTTCATGTTTTGAGTGTCTAGGTAAGTCTACATGTCTTTTCTACTCCAGTGCAGTGTTGTATAAATATACTATCTTAGGCCTCAGAAGCAATATAATTCATTTTAGGTCACCTTCACATCAATGGCCTTGCTAAACTGTTAAATAGAACCATCTATTGTCCAAGCAAAAATATTGGAGTTTTATCTGGTTTTCCCATCCTGTAAATCAAGATGAAGAGGCAAGAGCATTCTGCTATTACTTTAGAAAGTCACTTTATCCTCTTAAAGTACTACATAGACAAGAATATATCCTAAATCTTCGATCTTATAAATAAATAAATAAATAAATCTTAGAAAAAGCACTGGGATTTTCCTTTCTTTTTTTTTTCCTATTATTTTGTTCATGATATTAAAAGTGCTTAAAATTGTTAGATGTAGTAAACTTTTCATCTGCTTCCTTAAGCCAAGAAAAAAAAAAAACAACATATGTTTACTATGGCTTGGAAGTTTTTACAATATGTTCTCATCTTTGCAGTGTTTTACTATAGACCCTTCCCATTTTGTCTCCAAGTTGTCATTACGGCTTGCGGCCTTAACATAGGCAGTCTTTACTCAGTATACCGGGAGCTGGAGTGGGAAGTTGGTCAAAAGTCCCCACCTGCTGCTACCATCAGGCCTCTGTTAATTCTTCAATAGTACGTACTTTAGTAGGGTCCTACCTGTTTGTAGTTATGTATTACTTATGCTCTTAATTCTGTTTCTGTGTTCTAAGGAATTGTGGAAGGCATCATGCGTAAAACAAACAACATCACTGCACAGCATTTATCACAAAGGGAAGAGTGTTACTTGTAAGACAGTTAGGAATTTTTGTTTGATTATTTGTTTAAAAGAAAAAACTTTCCACGATAAGCAAATCTGCTATGAAACCTGACTGAAATGTATGCCTGGGCTGATATAATGCAACAGAATCTGAGAATTCTTAACAGAGAATTATCTGAAAATATTTGAAAAGACTCTTTGTAAGTGTAGAAGAGAATGCTTATTATGTGCTTCCATAATCACATATTTCATACAAAATTAGAGTCTGTTGAGTAAATCCCGAAACAATTTATGATTTCTCAATACAATTCCCACACTCTCTGATTGTTCTTCAGGCAACTAAAACACCGTGTAGCACAGAAACGGCTGAAGGCTGGAGAGTATTTTCATCTGACTTACTGGTGAGGTTCCAAAGTGCTTTATTTAGTTGCAGACAGAGGGAACACTACTGGGGCCACAAACATATCCAAATGCTGCAGACCAGTTGTAAGAGATATACTAAAACTTTTGAAAGCAAGGTCATCAACACAAAGCTTTTTTGTATCTATAAAACACTAACTCAGCTATCTTGCCTGTATCTACAATCCACCACATTTTCTCTGACACCACTTAAAAGGGGTCTAACATTGTTTGTAGCAAGTCCTTTAGTCAGCTAGGTCATTTCATTAGTAAATTTGGGTTACAAAGAAGAAATTCTGTATAAGTGGGAGAGGAAAATAGTAGAAAGATGTCTGCATCATTATTATAAGATACTCTGCAGCAAAATGTCAGTTCTAAGCATTCTGATGGCATAAGAAGTGCACTAAAATAATATACTCTAACAAATGCTAACTGAATACTAGGCCAAATATGTGGCAACTTGTCTGATAAACAAGTTTCTCCACATGCTTAGGGAATGCATCAGTTTAAAGGACGAAGGCTATTCTTTGGTGTTAACCACTAGCAGACAAGTTTCCCTTGATTCCTAAAGATCGTTAAGACAAAGCCCTTGGAGCAACACTTTTCTTTGTACCATCCTAAAACAAGTTCACTTGCAGGTGAAACATGGAAACAAATATTGTATACTTTCAATGTGAATTCACTTTATAACAGGCCTTAAATTCTGAACTGGCAATTTTTGACAATAAAGACGCCTATCTTCCTTTGAGAACTGCATTCAGGAGTTACTGAAAGGACCAATCCCACCCATCTCAGCCAGTAAATTCTTTTGGCCTCCATTCACTTTGGGAATGTAAATTCTATGACTAGGACTAGGACTTGTTAGTTATATTTTCCCAAACAAAATCTATCCAGGTTTCAGACTATTCTACCCTATTCATTCTTCTATGCAATTCAGAAGAATTAAACTAATAGGAGTACTGATACTTCTTGAAAAGACAGCCATTATCTGGAACTGAATTTTGTGGATTTAGCACTGCATTAATAGAGGATATTTATATTTTGCTCAGTGACTAATATTTAACTGAAAATCAGAGGTCAATCTAATATTCCACTTAGAAGATGTTGTATCCAAATTGTCTTTTAAACAGAGCCAAATTTAACCTCAAAATATAATTATTAAACAGAAGTCAAATACTGCTGCTAATTTTTTTTGAATAAATTATACAGTGGCTCAGCACTGATTCACAACTGGTTTCCAGTCACTAAAAAGTTATTTATTTACCCCCCGGCCCCCCCCCCCCAAAAAAAAATATATAAAAAAATAGTAGCTCTAACTATTTCAAAAGAAATAAATGTTGTTCTTTACCTTTTCCCATCCTTGATTGGCCAGACATCAGTCCTGGCTGCTAAAAGAGTCAGGAGCATAAGCATGTTCCAACAGGTTGAGTGAAAGTGTAGTTATTTGTGCCAGAAACATACACAAACACATTTAGAAATATGGTTATCCTGGGAATTGAAATTACCTCATTGATTCTTAATCCTCATTTAAAAAACAGTGCTTGGGAAATTTACTACTTCATATAATAAAGGCATTCATGATTTTATTGAAAAGTGATGAGATTATCATCTTTTCAAAGTTAGTGAAACCTAGATCTGTATTTGTTAGAGTAAGCCACCATATTCCAGATGCATAATTTTTAATATTAAAATTGAGAAATTAATCAGCTGTGTAATTTCAAACTAGCTGGTCTTCCTTTAAAAATGTTCCACAAAGGACTTTTGGTGCAATCATCTAATCTGATATTTCCTTTGTTCTCTTGGAAGACCTGAATTTTTCACTTTAATCATATAGTTGCTTCAGATTAGTGTCAATCTTCAAACAAACAAACCAAAACAAACAAACAAACAGAGAAGAGTAAAGAATAAAATAATGAGGAACCAACTAGGGAAGTTCTATAAACAATAAAGGCAAGGGATCCAAGACAGCTCCTGTGGAGATTAACAATAAAGTTTTAACCCACATCAGAAACAGTTCAGTGAAGATGAAGTGTAATTGGATATGCCATCACACTGAAAACAGAGGGAACAGGTATTATTTCCCAAGTGAATTGCTAGCTGCTCTTCTGCCATAGATTGTATTGAACTCAGTACTAAGTTTTAGGTAAATTATTTGGAGACTTTCTTTACTGTGTGCTTAAAACTGTTAAGCAATCTCTAATATACGAAACCAGTATCACGCTATTGAGTATGTTGAAAGTGTACAGACAAGGATGTCATGCTACTTCCAAGACAGTCAGTCAAATTGTAACACGTATATGCATAGCAAGTATTTTCCATTAGAAACAGCAGTCTCCACGAGACTATTTAGTTACATGCATCACAATTTATCTAGAGCCTCTGACAAGATAGAGTCAAATCAAATTCTCCCAAAGGAGATAGACTCATGCTAAGTTATATCACTGTTTTTCACTTCAAAAAAGCATCTTAATCAGTTTATGATACAAACAAAAAATACAGGGTGCTGCAGTGCCACAGTTCCCCATAAACATTCTAAAACCAACAATTCTAAAAAATGTTGCTATAGCAGGCTGTTAACTTTGAATTCATTGCTAGAGTATTGCTTAGAAAAACATAATGAGAAATCATTACAGGTTAATTTCAGAAAATCCAGATGGCCCTTTCTTACTTTATTTTTCCTGGTGGTCTGTGTTTGGTAGCAGAATGCAGAGATCCTTAGTTTCCTATTGGCTAGAGTTGATTTGTCCTGTTCAAAACTGGTCCCATGAAACAAACACACACACACCTGTTTGCTGAGAACCACCCTAAACAAAAACTGTTCATAAAAAAATTTGTTTCAGACTGTCATAAAACTCCATGCAAACTTATTCCAGGATGAGAGTTTTAGCACTGAGTTTGCTCTTGTGTGAATGCAGGTAAGTAATTGATATTAACATAGTCCCATAACCTGACTCTTGAAGAAAACAATAGAAATGTAATTAACTCCATAAACTGAAATGAAAAAGCCAGTCTTAAATGTTATGGTTAGTTGCTTATAAGTATGCCCCATTAAAAGATGTTGACCACACAACCAATGTATCAGTGTATATTTAGATCAAAATGTTTGTGTATACTTGGAAGGCAAAGTAAATGAGTTTTCTCCCCTATAAATATTTGAAATTCCATTCTTCATATAAAATATTCCACCCACATATTTAGAGAACGGGAAAGAAATAATCTGTCTACACATCACATTAAAGGAAATGCAATTTTCATTCTTCAAAGACAAAAAAAAAAAAATGTGTCCAGAAATACATATAGGAATCTGCTCATCAGATAAGTGAGCTATGTACGAAATCATTCAAAAATACTTACAGTTTCTGCAGTTCATTTTCCCCCTCACCAGATTACTCTGCTTTTCATTTCTGCTGTTATTCAAGCCTCAGCTGAAACAAAGTTTCTTTGACAGGGATGCATTTCCTCAGAGCTGCTTTGTCTGTCTGCAATTCCCTAGATGAACACTGCTCCAATAATTTACATCGCTATCGGAGTTCTGTTGCTCCCCTAACACAGGCAGTACGTTGGCTCTGTCATCTCCCACTTACTGAGCTTCTGAGGGAAAGAAACAATAGATGAGAAACAGACAGCTGATAGTATCCAACTACTCAAAGAAAAGCAACCTGAGACCACGAAGTAACACATTAGACTGTAATGATACACTATAGTTTGTCATCTGTCCTGCAGTGGCATTTTGAACCCCCAGAAAAACCAGCAAATATTGTTAATAAGCTAAGGGTGCATCAACACTGAAAAAGGATTTTTAAACAATCGGTAACATTAATATCATGGCATTCAAAAGCTGTATGTTACTTAAAATGATATTACATTTTAATAAAGGAAAGAAATCTCAATATCACATTATAAGAACAGCAAAGGATGAAGCAATCCTGAGAGATATTATGTCTTGCTTCAATAGGTTATCTTATATTACTGATGTTAGCACCTTATTGCAAACAATAGCATTGCGTGAGGATCACAAGCAGTGCAGCTATTTGTGTAAATCTTCTTTTTAGAAGAAATAACAGGCAACAATTATTGTGTGCTGGCAAAAGGCCACCTCATACAGCTTCTTAAAATTATTCTAGTGTATGAGAACACAGTTACAACAACTTCTGTGGTGAAACAGGTGAACAGATGAATTGTAACATGAAGCTCTCCAAAGCAAGCAGTATCCACAAGATTTGGCTATATGAATCAATAATAGATAAGACAAGCTTACTAATTTGTACAGTGGCAAATTTCAACTTATGTAAAGGAGTTCATAGAAATTTTACCAGATAGCTGAGTTTAGGAAAGTATTTCCATTTGGGTGGAAAGTGCAGATAAGAATTTAAATCCCCATTAGAAAATAATCAATATACCAACATCTATTATCAACCACTAAACTGCTGGAAGAGGTAGTTCTGTTACTACTTTTTTAGAGTTCAGTAAAAGTCTTTTTAATAGACAAGACTAAACATTTTTAACACTTACTTACAGCCTCCTCTGGGATGGTGTATACTCCCGCCATATACTGCCAACTCAGCTCCACTTCCTGACACTGTAAGTGAAAAAAAGAAAGAAATGTTAAACTGTGGTGGAAGAAAAGTTTAAGTGCCTTGATTCCTTTTTCCAAACTGGAATTTGATTGCAATACTTGAGATAACACCATTTGAATAAGAGGTCATTATTGTTTTGAATTACAATCAGCGAAGTGGGATTTCTTCCCCTCACCCCCTTTGCAGAATGCACAGTATCAGACTCTTGATATCTGAAGCATTATTATAAGGAAGAAATAATCATTTAAAGACAGATAGTACATAACAATGTTAATCTAATAATATTGTTAGATTTTTAAGAAAAGATTCCAACATAGTCCTCCCCAAAGGTAGCGCTTAGATTCCAGAAATCTTTAAGGACACAAGCGAAGATATTACGGAGCCAGAGTAGAAGTACTTATTACCATGACCATTTATGTGGCTGTGTTGGAGAGCAAGGAGATAAAATAATTTTGGTTACAAGGTTTTAAGCATGAACTTCTATAGAAAAGCCTACCTGTGAGGGGGTATTCTCACCCACCTGGCTAGACGGTAAGTCGGAAGAAAAGTGAAGAGAAAGGAATCTTGTGGAAATTTCATTGTATTCAACTCCTGAATGAAAGATCTACTAATGCTATGGACTTGTAGGTTCCTGGCAGGATTTCCTATGACTTTAGACAATCCTCAGAAACAAAGGAATTACACTATTTTTAAAGCGGCTACTGTTGATAATGGTTCCCTTTGGATCTCTACTTCCATGTTTCAGCCCATACTGTGGCAGGGACCTTCTGCTGACACAATAAAATACTCGAGTCAGTGTTTTTCTTCCCAATCTTTCAGCTGACCTAAGCAGCTCCTAAGGCTAAAACGACTCAGCATTGTAACTAGATAACATTTTTTTCATTCCTTCCTAAAGTTCAAATAACACAGACAGTCTTTCAATTCTTTCACGCTCAAGCTTCAAACTCTTTGCAGCTCTCTGGCTCTCTTGAAGTACCAACAATTCAGCTTTACTAGGGTTCAGAAAAGAATGAGTCAGACATTGGCATCCAAAGAAAACAATCGTCTCCTGCTGGGTCTGTCATTATCTAGGAAGAGTCTGACAGAAATTCTTAATTTCTGGCTCCTGTGACTTTGCCATCCAACAGTATTACTAACCAGAACTAATCTTTCCCTTTCCAGACCCCTCCTGGAAGCCCACCAGCTGCAGCAGGCACTCCAGAACTGCTTAATAGGTTCCAAACCAGACTTATGTAATTCTTTCATTAACCCTGAAAACTCTTTTTTTTCTTTTTTTTTCTTTCTTTTTTTTTTTTTTTTTTTCTTCAGGGCTCACCCATAACCTAATTTTCTCAAATATTAGGAAACTGGGTATCAGAATCAGGGAGACACTCAAACATACTAAGATAAAACCAAAATGGATATTCTCCATTTTCTGAGTTATGCATTTAAATTGTTTCCAAATGAAGACAGGAAGTTCTGCCAGAGTTTGTTAGGTCTCACATACTCTGGACCTCATCAACACCCCCAGAGGTCTTACACAGATTAAAAGGGGAATTAGTGAAATTCATCTGTATAAACAGCACTTTTATATCACCAGTCCCAACATTCCCCCATAAACCTACTATTTTTTGCAGAGGTAAATATCATCCACTGAATACCAGCAGCACCACCTTATTCAGGATGTTGTTGCCAACATCACAAAATTCTAAATCAATCCAGCTGGAATATATGTCAAAAATAGCAACACCGACTTTTGCTTAGAATTCAAAATTTCTAATCAGTTTCATGAACATCATTCTGTTCCAGAGATGGGGAAATCAAGTCACAAGAAAGGTACTGGCTAAGCAAAATACCCAGTAGCTCCATGGCTTGAGGCAGGAACTGAACCTAAATACCTGAGATCACCACTCAGTGTCTTACTACCCATCCTATCCAGGCAGTTAACACTGTTCCACATCCTGATGTAAGTTACAATTTCATCTTCAATGGACAAGTTAAAAGCTCCAGCAGCAAATAGCTGTGTGTCCTCTGCATACATTCTCACTGACTCTGAATTATTAACTCTGCTGGAGCATCTGATCAGGGCTAGCTATTTTTGGCTGGTATTCACAGCTCCAGTTGAGTAGGCTCTGGCGAGTACACCTGGCAACACTGGCTCAGAACAACACTAACTCAGACACACAACACAAACAGGAAGAAAGGGAGAGAGCCTGGGTATTATTGATATAAGATTGTATTTTTACTAGGCTAATAAATACAGTGTCTGCTCATTCCTGTGGGTGTGTGGAAATCTCATTTCACAACGTCACATTCCTGAAGAGCACAGTTGGCATAATCCAGATAATGCACTTTAAACACAACTTGCATTACCTTGTCATTTTATAAATTAGACTTTGGCAGACTTAAATAAGTAGAGGAAAGTTAATCCCATGGAAACATGCTAGCTTCAGTGCTGATGATAGTTCTGCCACCATTGTTCCTCTTATCAAGCAAACCTAATTGCTTTGTTTTTGTGGGCTCTTAGGCAACAACATTACTATGAGTTTGGAAAAAAATAACAACACTGACTGTGCTGACTTTTGATCAATCGCCACTTAGCCTTTGAATATCAGACTTTTAAGTGTCCCTTCTTTGCCAAAAAATTCATGAGCCAAAAATAAGTACCAAAGGTTGGAACCAGCTCTGTCTGAGCTGTATTCAATACCACAGTCACAGTGGAGGATGAGGAAAGGGAGAAAAAGAGTGAAACAAGAAAGCAAAGATTAGTAATAATTGCACTATGGCTTCTTTTCCTTCATTTTCAAGTAAGCACGTCTACTACTAGAACTGTATGAAACTCCTGATAGCCAAAGTGCAACTAGGTCACTTTAGCTTTTATCAGTTTCAAACAGACTAAAAATTAGAAAGGAAAAATAAACAGCTCAGCATTTCATACACACATGGAGTTAAACAGAAAAAGAGTCAGGTAAAGGAATTAGCTTTGTATCATATGGAGTTCCAAAAAGAAGCTTCTGGAATGGCCCAAATTAACTTTTAGTATTAGATCATGATCTCAGCAAGAATGGCTTAAGGTTCAATCAAAGGCCCAGAACACAAACTTGCAAAAGCCAAAAAAATTCTTTTGACTTATCTAATGTTTTACTTAGGAAAAAATAAAATCTGAAAAAAAAAATCAGAATGTCCATTTTGTACCTACTTTCCACATGAAGTGCCTTGCTTTTTTCTGTTTGAAATTACTGTTAGATTTCCACATTCCTTTATAAATGAAAAACTTAACAAATCTCTAAAAGTATTCTACTGTGTTTTCTTTCAATATTGAAATTTGGAGATGGATTGCCTAGCTACCCTCATGTCACAGGTTACTCTTTCACAAACTGGTATGAAAAAGTACATACAGGCAATGTTACATTCCTTCCAAGCTTCTGAATGATTACGTCCTTCCTGCAGTGAGAGGAGGCCATGGGACCTGAGGCCTTGGATGCCGAAGCCACCATATGCAAGGTCACATGACTGGAGAGTTACATTTGAATTGCCACTTCTAGTATTGGTCGCTGTTCTGTGTTATATATAACATGTTTCAGAGAGGTGCTGACGTAAATATTTGCACAAACAAAATAGAGATATGCATAAATATAATCTTGGTATGGGAAGCTGTCTTGATGGTTTTCTGACCACGTACTTTTTAGGCTCATTACCTCGCCAAATACAGCGCTGGCATTATTTGAAACAAAATTTTTAAACGTGGCCATCAAGTGGTTGAAGTTCAAAACTGCATCTTAAAATGTAAATTTGACAGTCTAAACCAAATAAATGATGCAAAATCATACTCACAAGAAGTATTTTTTGCTATGGGAAGTATAATCAGTATTTCATACCAGGTATTCAGGTATTTCGAAAAAAAAAAAAAAAAAAAAAAAAGGAATAAGCCATTTGTGGGTATCTAAACTAGACTAAAAAAAAATAGTTAAGTAAAACAATCCTTATGTCTCAGAGTATAAAGGCAATCACCTATGAGATAAGGTAAAAAGATAACCTTTCCTAATAATCCATGGTGGAAATGTTACTCCTTCCTCCAGGAGATTTGCTACTAGTCTTTTTTTAAAAGAGGAGGAATATTGGAGTAGACAAACCAAAGCACTGACACACTATAGCAGTTCTTTTTCCAAGATAGTGCAAAGAACCGCAAGTTGCTTCCATACTCAGAAGTCTCCCACTGAGGGCCCTGCTCATCCACAGGGACCATGGAACTAGTGATTTACAGAAAGGTAATCTTCCCATTTACATTAACCAAGTACTTCATTGCAGTTTTAAATACATATATATATATAAGTATATATATATTTACATCAACTACTCATACTTTAATGTACCGGAAAATCTGCTCTAACAAAAAGATTTTATTAGTAGCATATAAAACAAAAGAGCAAAGGGAACATTTCTTATAGGAAGAACGTATATGAAACTGCAGACAGTTTGTTCAGATTCCACCATTCAGCATAAAGTCCAAATTGTTATGGTTATGTTTGAGTAGAGAAGGAACTTCTGGTGCAATTTATAAATTGACTACCAGTTATCCTTGTACAGCAAATTACCTCATTAAAAGCAGAATGAGAAGTTACAAAAGCACCTTGGGGTGAACGCAGCTCTGGACAGGACAGGAGCCTTCCCTCAGCTGGCAGGAGAGAAGCTTTCCCTCACATGAGAGGAGAGGAGCCTTCCTTACCTCAGGTGAAAGGACAGGAGCCTTTCCTCAGCTGACAGCAGAGAAGCGCTCCCTCAGCTGACAGGACAGAAGCTTTCTCTCACGTGAGAGGAGAGAAACTTTCCCTCAGGTGAGAACAGAAGTCTTCCCTCAGGTGACAAGAGAGGAGAATTCCTTACCTCAGGTGAGAGAACAGGCCTTCCCTGAGGTGAGAGAAGAGAAGCTTTCCCTCAGGTGAAAGGAGATCTTTCCCACAGGTGAGCAGAGAGAAGCCCTCCCTCATGTGACAGGACAGAAACTTCCTCTCAGGTGAGAGGACAGAATCTTTCCCTCAGGTGAGAGGAGAGGATCCTTCCCTCAGGTGAGAGGAGAGGATCCTTCCCTCAGGTGAGAGGACAGAAGCCCTCCCTCAGGTGAGAGAAGAAGATCCTTCCCTCAGGTGACAGGAGAGAAGCTTTCCCTCAGGGAGAGAAGCCCTCGCTTAGGTGTTAGAACAGAAGCTTTCCCTCAGCTGACAGGACAGAAACTTTCTCTAGGGAGAGGAGAGAAACTTTCCCTCAGGTGAGAGAAGATCCTTCCCTCAGCTGGCAGGAGAGAAGTTTTCCTTCAGGAGAGAGGACAGGAGCCCTCCCTCAGGAGAGAGGAGAGGAGACTTCCCTCAGGGAAAACCCTGAGCACTTCAGGTCAGACAGCACCTCAGCACTGTTGTGCTGAGGACTAACTGGGAGGAAAGAATCTGCTCTCCATGCGGGAAGGTTTGTTTATAAACTCTCCTTCTTCCACTTTTCAGGACAACTCAGGGAGATATACTCAAAACAGCCTGTCTGACTTGGATTTTGCAGTAGCCTTCGTGCTTGATAGCAGTGTTATTATGCCTGCCACCTCATGAGCCTTGTGGGGTTTATTTAGAAAATTCTTCTGTCTTGATGCTGTAGATTTTCCTGTAAATTTTATCCCTGCCAAGTTCACAGCAAAATTGATGCTCCCAGGGGGAAGAATCAATTGGGAAGGCCCAGAGGACTGGTGTTAGTCATGTCATATTGTACCCGTACCAGCAGATTAAGAGTAGGGTCTCTCTGCTGCTTTCACACGTGTTATTTTTAGATTTTTACATTTTGTGCTTTTACTTGGAGAAAAGTACTCTACCCTTTTTTCTGACTTTTCTGTAGCTTGCATGGGACTAAGGAAAAGCTGCACACACAGTGTATTCTCGTCTAGTACATAGGCTTTCTTCACAAATTAAAGTGATTTAGCATACACTGCTAAAAAGGGGGAAGAAGGGGCTGTGGTGTCAGACATGCAGTCATTGCCAAAGATTTCCTTTGCTAAACTGTTGTTTCACAGATATAGTTGCCAACATTGCATGGAACAGTGCTGGGGAGGAAGGAAATCATCATGTTCAGCTTTTTCTGCCATTGCTTGTAAGCTGATTCCCTGGGGCTTTACAGGGGCAGATTCTAGTCCAGACAAGAAGAGGCAAGTGGATATCTGCCTACAAGCACAGAAACCAAGGAAGAGGCTTTTAGTGAATTTACTAAATACTGTAATCAATGGTAATTTATAGCTCAGAAATCAGCCTCTGATTAATTCCCCAATGTTGTTTTGCTTTCACCCCTTTTACTTTCTTTTAAACACACCTCCATCCAGATAAAACCTTCTTTGTAGTATTTGTTTATTTAGAGATTTCAGCATGTGATGAAAAAGCTTCAAGCGGGAGAAGCAGAACCAGCTTTGGATCTAGGCAAATTTTGCACTCACCAAAACAAGTTTGAGCCAAATTTAGTAGTGCCATATGACATGCTCTTGGGGAGTGAGAGGCTGGCTGTAGGCCCAGATCTGACAAAGATCTTTTGCACATTTTTATCTTTATCCTCTGTGAATAGTCCCAGTGATCATTCTGTCAACCTGAAGTATTAAAAAATCATCAGGCTGGCCTGTAAGATTTAAAAGATGTGGTCTTTAAACCAAACAACTTTTTTAGAGAAAAGGTATTTTTTAATTTGCTTTCTGTTTACTGAGCTTTAAGGAAACATCTGTGTCATGTTTTCCAGTCTTTTTCTGAGCAATGACAGCACTAGGAACATTTTTTCCCCAAATGAATCTGGAGGTTCTGCAGATTTATGACTTTCAGAAATGGGATTTTAGGCAGATGTCATACATTGTAAGATTCTTGGTAGGAACTGAGAGAATCAGCAGCATAGCCAGAACAGCACTGAGTCACTGAAGTACTTGCTTAAGGTTTGCAGAATTAGGGCCTTGGATCATAACTTCTTTGAGGGAAGAATTGTAATTGCACTGTGTCTAGGTGATGCACAAGCACGTATGTGCGTGTATATCTTCACTCTTCTGGTAAGTGATTTATGTATCTGCTTCAAACTTCTCATTGCATTAATTTTGGTCCCTCACACAGCTGGTCCTCTTTATCAGGTACCTCTTTAGTGACTTAAAGACAATTACAGGCCTATGACAGACTCTCTTACCACATAGAAATTATGGGGGGAATGAGGAAGACGGCTGAGTCAGATTTTCCTTCATAAAGACCTTCTACGTGAAGGGCAGATATCTTTTGGAAAAAGCCAGTATACCCACAGCTCTGGAAAATACTGTGGAATTTCTCCAGATAACAACCAGATAATTAAATGGTCTGTAAATGAGGACAACATAATTAGTGTGTACTTGGAAACAAGAGAGATAATACTGGCATTCAAAGCTTAATATTGATGTATTTTAATTAAATATTAAAGCAGCTTAGGGGCTGACCTAAAGTGTTGGCAGTGAAATAAAGCCAAATCTAAGAATGTTTGTTCTACAAGCAGCACTTAGCAGCCCCAGCTGAGATCAGCCAATACTGCTACAAGGTTGTACAAAAAGCCTAAGTACATAGCTTCTTTCTGTCCCAAATGTCTTGCTGTTTTAGTGTAACAGAGTTTTACACATGGAGAAATATAGCATAGAGAAAGTGATTTGTCCCTGGTAAAACAAAGTGTTTATGAGAGAGGAGCGGAATATTAATTTCAAGACTGAAGGGTATACTTCATCTACAAGAGCACTTTTCCTTGCCATTTTGTGACAATTCACTTTGTTATTTTATTGTATAATATTTTTATTTTAGTTTCACTGAAGAGTTCAGTTAAACACATATTTACTTTTTTTTTGTTTGTTTTTGTTTTTCCCACAATTTGTCTCTATCTCCACTCCTGTCTTTCTGAGTCCATTTTCATCATTATACATGTCTATGACAGGATGAGACTGGATTATCACAGAGTAAAACAATGCTGCTGCTACCTAGGTTGGTGCACATTTGAACATGGACAACAAATGTTGCAGGCAGGTTGAGTTCCATATATTAAAATTCCTAGCTGAACTATTAAAATCTATTTTCATAAAAAACAAATGGACAAACGGAAATGAAAGCAGGTTTGTCTGCCTTGCAAAAAACAGATAAACAGTGAAGCAGAACTCTGCCAAAAATCTCTGTTTCTATGGGCAGTGCTAGCAGATAAAGTTAATGAAGTGTCAAAATTATTCTGTGGCAGCATCTATGTCTTTCCATACTGGAGAAAATGTATTTTCCTTTGAAAGATACTATCTTTATCCAACCTCCCTCTAAACTTAATTATTTACAGATTCTAATTACTGACTTCCCTGTACTGATCCCTCCTTGCATACATCCCTCTTTTGGGGGCAGAGTGTGAGCAAAAGTTTTGCAGCATCTTCAGGGACTCTGTGTTAGTGTAGCCCCAGCACTGTCCATAGGACTGGACAGGTCTCAGTATAAAAGTGGTTCTGTGCATTTTTCTTTCAAAAGATCCTGATTTGTTAATTCTTTCTCAGGAAAATAAAAGTTTCACTGGAATTCTTTGTAAGTTTTCTTGAGTCTAAACTACTCTGGATAAACTTACAGAATAAAAAATATCTGTGGGCTACAAGGCTTATTCCAAAACTCATCAAACACAGAACTATCCTTTGACTATAAGAACACTATATGGTATTGAATTCATAAATCACCTAATTCCTTAGCTCATTATAAATAACCTAAGAATTGTTTGGAAAAGGTGCCTACTAGGTTAGGCAAGTGTGATAGGAATGAAAAATAAAAATATTTATAGATTTTTGGCTTCATCCTATCCCTTGTGAAGAGACCCATTCTAGGTTCTTTACAACCATTGAAAAGAAAGCCTAAACATGTTTTGAAATGCAAGTCATGGTCTCTTTCAGTATAGTCTGCTCTGTGTAGACAGAACAGTCATAAATGGTTTCTGGGACAGCATATTTAGTTTAATTGCTGCTTCACTCAACAAAACCCTGATAAAATCCATAATAAGCAAAGCAACACTCCATAAGCTTTTTTATGGTTGCAATATATAAGGATCCCCATTTGTCTTGCTGGCATTATTTATATGAAACCTTCTGCTACATACAGGTTAGGGCTTAATTTCAGAATTTTATGGCCTCCCCTGACTAAACAGTGCCCCATATTGTAGTCATTTTATTAAAACAATTGGAATATGATCCCATTGTAATTTTATATAATGTACTTAAGGAATAGTTTTCTACTGTTACTGGGAGGGTGGCTATTGGTTCACAGTCGCTTAGCGTTCTGATATACATATTTATATGTATACTTATGCTTGCTTTTAATTGGGGCCTGGCTACTTGCCAGATCAACATACTAAGGTTGATGATAAAGGGGATAAATTTTACTCCTATTATGTAATCTAGTCAAATATTGTAAACAAGCCTTTAACCCCAGGCCTTTGAAAACACCTTAAGCCATAGCTCATGTCACCAGTGGGCAACCTTGAAACCTGCATAAAAAGTCCAATTGAGTATTGCTCAGGGCACTGAAATAATAAGACTGATGATGAAGGGACAGAATGAATTGCAGCCCTCTGCCCAAACAGATGCCCTTACTTATTCTGTGTGTATTGCAGGGTCAGAAGTAGAGATGAGAATGATGGCTGGTAAAGATGCAGTTAGAACAGTTAGAGGAAACATGAAAATAAGTCATTACAAGGTGAGAACAAGTGAATTATTGCATTAGTTCAATCAGTCCATTGGGGCTTTTGAAGCAGCAGCTGCAAATTAGAACAGTCCATACCAAGTTCTGGAGCAACCTATAGCTACTACATGCAGTTCCTACATTACTATCAATGAATCAACTATAGTCTTGGTCATTGCTCCTGATCTCTCAGGAATACTCATCACTTTGATGGGCAGAGATGAACATAAGCAAAATTAATTTCTCTAATTTTGGAGAGAGCTGGAGGTAATTCTTACTTCCAGAGCTTGTTCACTGTAGGTGAATAGTTAAACTGGATGTCTCTACTTCTAGCCAAGAGAATTTAAAACATCTAAATCTGAGCTTCAGAAATGCAAGATAGTATTCCTGCAGCCAAAAGGCTGTACTGAAACAAGCATAGCTTGGCTTGCAAATGTGCGATGGCATAGCAAATATGAAGTGGTGTCTTTAATAAAATCATGTAGAATGGGAGATGAGCCTTGCAGGGTTTCTTATGAATTCATTGTTTTCTGTTTGGGGTTGTAAATTGTGTAGGAAGAAATATATTTAAAATTAACTCTGTATAAACTGCTTTAATATAGGCATCGAGGAGTGCTGATCAGTGTTTTCTCAGATGTTGCTTTCATATGCCTAATGTCTTCTGCATGTAGAAATATTAGTGAATAATTTAATGCTTATTTTTAATATGAAAATTTGGTGGATTTGATTGACAAATCTTATAGGTATTGCCTTACTGCCCTCTGGTGTACAAAGATGAAACAGGCACATGATCAACACCTCGTAAGCATCTGTTGTTCCTGTAACGTTATCACTGGGACAGGTCAACTTTTAGCTAAGCTCTTTGAAAAGGAGAATGAACATGAAATGCTTCACTTCACTTAGCCCTTTTTTTTTTTTTTTTTTTTTTTTTTTTTTTTTGGTATATAACATCTTTTCACTATTATTATGTAGACCTTTATCCCTGACTAGACACAGAAGTGCCTGTGAGATTAAAAAATATGTGATTATTGTAATACCACCTCAGTGGTTCCTTTGAAAATCTTTAGTGTCACTTTTGATGTTTGTTTTCAAAGCAGCAGCTTGTGATTTCTCAGGAAAACTGAATCTCATTGTTCAGAGATGCAAGACCAATGTCAGCCTGCCTCACTGCATCAAGTTTCTGCTGCTCCTGTGTAACCTAAGCCTGAGAAATCCTGGGGCTGTGAGTAGTTGATCAGTGCTGGGCATCAAAGACAACAACAAAACACATCATTTTTCCTCACAAACACCCCTCAGAATGGAGACATTTGGAAGCCATATGCATTTTTTCTTTCCTAAATTAATTCATCTTTTTCCAGTATTTGTCTTGTGGAAAAATTAGAAATTCCTGTTAATTCCTCCCTTTTCCTCCTATACTTTAATACCATATACAAATGAAACCAAAGGTCAGGAATTTCTTATCCTGAAGTTTTGAAACTGGGGGAAACATGCAGTTTTGTCCAGTTTGATTTTCTTTAATATTTTTTTAAAACTTACGCTTAATATATTTAGCATAAAGATTCCCCATTGCAGATTGTACATAGCTGGAAGTGTGTTTAAAAGATGCCCACAGGTATGAATTACAACAAACATCCCTTTATCCTGTTCTTGCAATACAAGAAACTTTCAGAGTATATAGAATTTATGTTCATTTCATGGTCTTTTCTCTGCTTCCACAAAAGGAAAGACCACACAAACTAAAAGCAAAGGTCGTTATCTTCAAAATTGTTTTTAGGGACTTCACAATACATGTGAGGAGCTAATAAAACTATTAGAAGTCTTTAAATATTTTAAACACTTTTCCTTTTGCAGTTAACAGGAATTAGGTATTTTTTTCTATATGCCTCTTTATAGTGTAAAGAGACGCCTTTCTTTAGGTGCCCGAAGACCTATGAAAATCTACTTCTCTCAAAGTCTAGAGTTTCAGGTCAGACATAAAGGAAATGTAAACTAATTGACACAGAGACTAAGAAATGAAAAATGAAGATCACTGACAGGATTCTGTAACACTCAGTACGATGGGAACATTAAACAGTGTATTTTAGAATAAGTGAGTAAAATACCATGTATATGGGAAAAGCTATCTGTGGAAAAATAATAATAATAATAATAATTCTGCAGATAGTTCAATGAAACATGAGTTTTCTCCTCTATAGTCTCTTGGCCATCAGAGTGAATGCAAATCCTTGTGATTAGGAAAAGGAAATGCTGAATAAATGTAGGGGGATTATATTGTCTTTGTATTTGCCTGTGGTGATACAGCTCTGGAAATCTCAGCCAGGTTCAAGTGCCATACATCTTAAAAATTGCTGAGAGTCTGGGCAGACTTATGTTAGAGCCACAGGAATGATTAAAACAGTTACTAAAAGCTCCTTTAGCTTGTGGAAATGATGCATGTTAATGTCTTCACGTGCAGTTAATTCTTTTGCACTTTCCTTTATCCCTTGATGCCAAATTTATCCCCAAAAGGCTCAGTAGCTACTAAATTTAGGGATTCTGCAGGGAAAACAGAGGTCCCCAAGGTGACAGCAGTAGAGGCATCAAGGTATTAAGCTGAGAGGGAATGAAGAGAAAAAGGGTCTAGAGAAGACGGGCTCTGATTAAAGGAGAAAAAAACTTGACAAAGGGGAATTCCCAGACAATGAGGAAATTATATTTGAATTTACACTGGAGAGCTGGGGGAGACAAATATGAATAGATACACATTTATTTCAAAAGATATCATAACTTCTTACAAGCATTAAATTAAATTGTTGATTGTTTCACAGTCACATTGTATAAGCAGCACTGTAACAACAGACAGCTCAAATGCAGGAACAGAAGTCTCCTAAACATTATAGCTGTTTGGTTTTGGATTGGATCTTCACTCTCCCAGTTTTGCTTGGATAGCAGCTTACTTAATAAGTGGGTGATGGTCAGATTCTTGGTGAGGAAAGCTAGCACATGTTGGGAGAAAAGAATGGAAAGAAATCCCAGGTGTCCTGCTGTTTAAGTCCTAAGCAGACATTATTGTCTCCTTTATTCTGGAGTTTGTTCTAGTAACAGCTTGCTCTGACTTTTTAGAAGGCTTAAGATTCTAACTCCCTTTGGCAGTTCCAGGAGTACCACCTTGTATTAATAATCCCTAATGAGGGAACATTTATTAAGTATTTGTTTTAGGAATATATTCCACATACATGTGAAGACTGATGTGTGTGCATATCACCTTTTCATGAGTGAAAAATAAAAATATTATTATGTCCTAACCTTTTTTTGAGAAGAGGTGACATCAGCAAATAAATCTGTGATGTTCTTTTAATGTTTTTAAAGAGGGTCCAAAACAAGCTGAAAGCACAAAGATAGCTTTACTAATGGCTTCTAATAAGATTAAATATATATATATAAATATATATGTATATATCTCCCAAGACAAAATATACAGCTTCATATAATCTGCTAAAGAGAAAAGTAAATATTTTGCAACCACAAATGAAGTCAAAGCATAACGTTGTGGTGAGACTTAAGAGGAGTTAACAGACCAAAATGTCTCATTATTTCACAAATTATAGCAGCATGAAAAAATACTCCTTTAGTTTCAGGATACTTAGTTCTGTTTTATGAAATAAAAATATGTGGTTAAAACAAAGCAGTGTTTCAACTCCAGCTCCGGAAGCTGGCTTAACTCGGTGTGATAGGTGGGCAGACGGCCGTGTGAGTGACACCAAGACTGCACCCCAGGTACAAGAAATGCATTTCTTTCCGCCCCAGCTGGCACGCTGACAGAGCTTCATGCACAGCGGAACCTTGTGCCCAAACGAAGGGGCCAGGCTTTCTCAGGCAAGGTGATACAGTTAATGCTGTGGGTTCTTAGTGCTAATGGTATGGATTAAAACATTAAGGATAAAAATGTATTTCGTGGCCTTGACCTGGTTTGTAGTGGATGCTGGGAGCCAAGTCCTGCCCTCAGTTACACCCTGTAGCTCCCCTGAAGCCCATAGTGGTGCCAAGTGTAACTGAGGGAAGAATTCAGCTGTTCAAATATGCCCATGGTTACCAAGCCAACTGGCAGCAATTGCAAGGGAATAATAGCAGTGTTGAGGGCAAGAACTGAGGAGCCTTCGCAGGGCGGTCTGGAGATCTGCACAGTGCTTGCCTACAGACTGTCTGGCCTCCTGAAGTCAAAGCTATTAGTTTTTCCTACTTGCTCAAACTTACTGCATGCATAAAAAGCCTTTCACTGGTGATCTCTGATAAATGCCTTCTGTCTGGTGCTCCTGCAGTCTTGTCATGCATTGTACTTGCATCCTTCTGTGGGTGCCAGACCAAACCTTGAAGTTTGGAGCAGAGAGTAGATCAGAATCAATTTCTAAAACTTCTATAACTTTTAAAACTTCTAAAACAGTGAACCATTAATGTTATTAACAAAGACAAGCTGAGTAGTTTCCAGGTTACCTATGACACACTCATTGTCTTGCATTTAGTGTTGGTGTTGCTCCAGTAAGCTTACTGGCTCATACAGCACCTCCCCTCCAAAGAAACAAGAAGGGATTATTTCCATTTCACAGATGAGGAACCAAAATCTTAACGTATTTGTCTGAAGTGACATCAGAAGAATGGACCTGAATATCTGGTATCCTTAGTTGCAGTGCCCTCCTATGTTGGTTGTTAAACGTTACCAGCACGCACTACAGTAGCTGTTTGTAGCCTTGCTGAAGTTCGGGAGCTTTAATCTTTCAGTATAGAAGATTTTTTGACACTGAATAAACTGAGTTCCAGCTTTTAAAATAGAAAACAAAACATAACAGTTTTTTTATGGGACAAGTGGATTCTTTGAACCTCTGCTCATAAGCATTAGCAGCTACTATTTGAAAAGTGTTAGCTTCACCACGACAGATTAAAATCCCCTGGCAGCCATTTCTATTCAGTTTGATGGACAGAAAACAATAAAGACATAATGAAAAATCAGATGGACTGAACTAAGAGGGCCCAACTGCTGCAGGCAGAGGGCAGTCTTTGGGCGAGCAGGGAGGAAGGGAAAAAGAATTCTCATAAATGTACAAACCATAAACCCACCTCAATGCCAAAAGTGATGTTCTTGATGAATATTGTGACAAGAAATTCCCTGTTTGTCTTACAAGGACGTCATGAACTGGAACTGCTGCTGGAAGTCGTGTACTGTTTCATGCAGAGCTAACAGAAGAAAAGTAAGCCATGAAGTAGGGAGGGATATCACTCTAAAACACCAGTGAGACCCAAGCAGCTGTTAAGTTTCTCATGTAAGAGAGGCACTGCTTTTTTGCAGTTCTCTGCTTCCTGTTGCCATAAAGTTTGAATTTGACAAATATGCTTGCTAATTTTTCATCCCTGTAGAGAGTGCTAAACACATTCTCAGCCTTAATCAAATACAACACTATTGTTCTCTGGGAAAGAGACCATAGCAGCGATAACTTTTTTATTATGTATGGTTTGCATGTGGAAACATCAGACTCATACAGAGCCAAACTGCATTGTTTTGACTGATGATCACTTTGTTTTGAAAAGTTCTTTAGACAGGGAAATTATTAAAAAGAATCAGTGAAATATCCACATATGAAACAAGTTGAGATAAACTTTCAGTTGAGATAAATCTTTGTTGGTCCACTTAAAATAGTAGGAAAGTTCTGATTTGTACCAGTTTACAGTTTCTCTTCTTTCCCATTATGTACACACACATTATCATTTGAAAAGGTCTAAAATACAGGAAACTGAACAGGAAAATACAGGGGTAAATGCACAGTGAGACATTAAGTATTTCTTAGAGGCACTTTTGTTCTGTGAATGCTATAACTAAGAAAACCATAATCCCTGTAATTGTTTCTTTAATGCTAAGTACGCAGATCTTTCCACTTTCTCTGGGGCAAATTCAGATTAAATCTTCCCTAAGAATAAGTTTCTTCCACCTCCAATGGTTTATTGCAAAGTCTGCTACTCCTGACAATTAGTGCAATTATACAAAAATAATTTGCACTTGTATGGTATTAAATATAAAAGATATCAAAGCGGTACTTCACAAGCAGCATACAAAGACCAAACCTACTCTTTTAATGCTGCCATTCCTAGAACAAAGTATAAAAGCAACTCTCTGCAAGAAACAATATACATTATTATTTAGAAGGTGAAGCAAGAAATTATTCAACAATTCAAATCTGAAGGGAATGTTAAGTGGGAAGTCTGCAATAGCTGAAGTAAGGATTGGCAGCACGTTAAATTTACAAGCCAGTGTTGCTTATCTAAAGCACTTTCTTTCCAATGAAACTGACCTAGAAGGACCGATCCCTGCAATGTCTCAAACTTTGCCTCAGTATCTTCTAGGCAGCTGATGTACAGTGTGTTGAAAGACAATACCTTAGGAGAGCAGAGGCACAAGGCACTTGGGTGTAAAACGATTCCATTCTAATTATACTAAAAGATCCTATGTGCTCGTATGGATGAATGTCACTCATTGAATCACTCCTCACTGAAGAAATTGTTTTATAATTTTCTCTAGAGGGGGATCCACCTTAAATTATCTTTTCAAATTTTGATGGGAAATTAAAATTATCTTTCAATAAAGAAGAAGGATGGAAATAAAAACCTTTGCAACCCAACCGTCCCCCGTCCCCCCCCCCCCCTTTTTTTCCCCACAGGAAGGGGGGGATCAAAGGAAAATACCCTATTTTAAAGTATAGAAATAGTCCATTCCTTCCCCATTGTCCTGTTAAATATGCAGAAGGGTGGTCAAAATGATAACTGCCATTTCTGAGAGCTGTGTTTAAACACGATACTCCCCTTGTTACTGCATGAAGAAAACCTGAGTCTCAGGTGGCTGACACAAGCAGAATTACAGGGGAGTCAGAGGAAGTAATGATTTACATCAGCTATAAGGCTGATTGCGGCGGTAGTTTCTTTCTTTTTCTTTCTTTTTTTCTTTTTTCTTTTTTTTTTCTTTTTTCTTTCGGTCACTCTAGCCATTTTGGTTCTCACCCTGGCATCTGGATATGTTTCATGTAGAAGCCTCTGTTCACACAAAATGGGCATAGGACAATGTGATGCTGGAAATATAAAACATGCAGTGGGATATGGTATATCAGTTTACCAGTTTCCTGCAGTCTTCCTGGGGGGAAATGTAACAGAGATCCAGCAGAGATTCAGCATGATCTAAACAACAGTTTGGAAGATGGGCAAGGACAAGATCTATTAGAACAGCTCTCTACGTGTATGCCCTGAAATTTTAAAATGTTAATATGTGGGTGTATCTGTATCTGAATTTTAAGTTATTTTTTAATCATTTTCCAAAAGTGGTTTATCTTTTCATAAATATAAACACTTTCTTACATTAATATGGTTTTAAATGATGTATTTAAAAATCTTTTACTGTCAAAGAAAGCCTGACCACAGGATGTTTTAATCAAACAAGGAAAGTGTTATTCTCCTTAGAATCACTAATGAGGAATGTAGAAGCATAGAAAACTCCAGAGAATGGAAATGGTTATTGTAATCATGCTGAACATAATAGGACTGTTAATAAGTGAAGAAGACAGTGTGGTATAATGATCCTGGTAAAGTATAATAACATTAATCAGTTGCTGCAGAAAAGCCAGTTCTGCAAGTATGATAAAAACCAAGTAGCAATCAGTTTCCCATGCAAAACATCCTTCCTGGCAGATGCAGCTCAGGAAACATTTTAAATCTGCAGACTGCTCACAAGTGTTCTGATCTGGTTGGAGAGAAATTCCACACAGAACACACATACACATTCTGTGATGTGGATGATTCACTTTAAAGTATGCCTTTTATTCCAATGCATTTAGCTGATTGGCACAGAAAAGACAAAATATTTTTGACAAATTTCAGTAATTTTCGTATTATTGAATTTACTTACAGTGAGGGTGAGTTTACTGAGTTGCAGCTGGATTTTTTTCTGCAAAGAACGCGCTGATGTGCTTCGCTGATGTGGAACATCTGAAATGAATAACAGGGAATGGATGGAATTTTCAAGAGAAAAAGAAAATAATAAAACGCCCACCATAAAAAATAATTCTCTATAAATAATCTCAATCAGGAAAATCATTACCCCTGAGACAATCCAAGGCTGCCTTTTTAGTAGTTCTTTCCCTTGTGACAAGAGCAAACTTTCCCATGTCACAAATCATTTGGTCTATAATTTTGATATAATCTGAAGGAAAGCCATCCTACCATTGTAACCTGCTCCATTTTTTCAGTCTCCTATAGGGATATTTCTGCATATTTGCTTGGTAGGGCTTACTGAGTTTAGAACTAGCAGTTACGATCTTTCAGATTGCTTTTCAGACTTCAGGCCAGCAATTTCAATTTTGTAGTCGAGTCCTTGCTTTATTGTCTTCTCATGGCTGATCTATTTATGCTGGTGTCTTCTTTTGAATCAGCTTTTCCAGTTATCATCCTACTACCTAGTTTATGTGACATCGTTCACGCTGTAGAATAAAGACGTTGGTCATTCAAAGAGGAAGTAAAAAAGGTCCCATGGATAATAGTGCTGTTTCTTCAGGGATTGAAGATTTCTTTTCTGTTTCCTTGATGGAATGACCTTTCCTTTAATCTTGTGAAGTAGTCTGTCTCAGTCTCTTCTAGAAGCTGACTTTAACTGTCTGATTTGCAAAGAAAGCTGTTTCCTATATGCTACAACAGCCTCTCTTTTTGTATTATACCTATCAATACAGTCACAGAACAAAAGCAGTTTCAGGTCCATCATTAACAGCTCCCAGCACCCAACACTGCTACTTCAGTTACTCAGCTTCTTATTCTGTTGCTGTGGTTGCAACAATAGGAAATTGTTTGACTTGAAAGCAAATACTCCTCTATTAATGCATGTCAAGCTTATTTTGATCGTAACTTAAGAAAAGCAAATACTTTCTCTTCAGTGGGAAATAATTACATTTCCTTTTTTCTTCTTTTTTTCTTTTTTTCTTTTTTTCTTTTTTTTTTCTTTGGGGTAGGGGGAGTAGGGTGGGTGAGTTGTGTACATTGCAAAGAATACAAAAAGCTAATGGGCAGGTTTTTAGGTACTTTTTCACTCTTTGGTACCCTGGGGTGAGATGTATTTTTTGCAAAGCCAGGAGATTTGTAAGCCTGCTTTGAGTTATTGACTGTGTGGGCTTGTACTGCACAAGGAATTCCAGTAATAAAGCTCATTCCTAGCCTACGTTATTGGTTGTACATCTTTGGCAGATGCTAGAAGATGTGAACAGATACTGATCCTAGAAAGTGGTAAGTATTGTCTCAGACAAGCCTGTATGATGACTTGCATATGCTTAAAGATGGAAGAGGGACCAGAAAAGAGAGGAAGGGACCAAGCTTGCAGGTCTTTGTACAAGAGGGTCATTTATTTACGTCATCGCTATGTCTTTTGATAATAAAATGGAGAGGTAATGATTAGCTTGTGGAATCATTGTAGCAGTGAGAATGACTTGCAGGCTGAACTGTAAAACCACAGCTTTGGCTGTTGGATAGGAAAAAGACTGAAGGATGCCCCAAACAGTAGGCACATTCCCGTTTTTACAAAGCTTACAACTTTAGGATTGAATTTGTGATGTTCTCACAGTCAACAGTGGAAAATTATCCAGAGCATTCCACTGTTTTTGTTGTTCTATAAAGGATATAAGAGGTTACTCCAATGCAGGGCAAAAGGAAATGAAGATTTGATCTGTAATCTGCTTCTTATAACACCAGAGACCAATTGCAGATCTCACCAGCACTCCTGTTTGGTATTTTTATTAAAATCAAGAAACAAATGTTACAAATTTGGCTTGGATCTTACTGTTTTTAGCATTCCATTTACTATAGGATGAAGTTGGACCAAAGTCTATTTTGCTAGTTGTTATTGTAGGGTTATTGCACATTTCAAGGCAGAAGTAGCTAGAAATGGATTATCTTTGAACTACCCTGAAAGAATCTCATTGGGCTGCTTTTCTATATGCTCTCCTAGAAATAACACTGAAGTACTACTCTCACTCTAGTTGCAAGTTGTGTAAGTCTATTAACTGGAAGTAAATGACTTCTTATGGTAAACTTTTACCAAATGAAGAATGAAGACAGCTAGATAAAATATGTAAAACTGATTATACTAACAGGCTGTCAACCTTTGTGACAACTTGGTGTGACATTTCTTCCTTTGTCAATAAAAGAAAGTGATTTTACAATATCATATTTTGATATGTTATATAATTTAAACTACTTAATCTTAGTGGGACATAGCATGAAGATACTGTTCAATTTCTTCAGTATAAAGGAAAGCATAAATAAGAACTGACAGATTTGAACCCAAATAAAGGATTGAGAAAGAATGCCATTTGCTTCATTTTTACTTTGAGACATGTTTGAAAATATATATATATATGAATCCTTTAAAAACTTTTGGTTTTGATTTAAACTTATAATTTTAGTTAAAGGTCTTAATAAGATGACTACTAACATTAATAAAAACTTGTAAAGATTTCAGTGGGTATTGAATTAAGCTCATCCTTACTGCTTACAATGAGCTTATCACCATGCTATGAAATGTACTATAAAGAGGAATGGTATAGCTGAGGGAATTTTTCCAATCCTGACCAAAGCTAGCAAAAAATTATCCCAGCCTTTACTATACCTGAGTAGCATCTCTATTTGAAGAAATAGTGGTGAGTTTTAAATGACAGAGATGAAGAAAAGACTCACATCAGTCTTTTCCTGCAATGGTTCAACTCTGCATGGTTCGTGCTAGTCATAAGCCAAACTTGGAGTTTTCTTTACACAAATTGAAGTGCTGGCCCAAAATTCAATCCAGGAGCCTCATGGACTTTGATAAGTTTTGGATCAAGTTTTAAACTATTTCCACACTAGTGTTGGTCTTGTTTCTTTTTTTAATTTCCAATTTCCTACTACTACACCAGTAACAATTGCAGATGTCAATAAATATAAGATACCCAGTGCTGACAGCTGAAGTTATTTTAATTGCAGAACTAACACTGCTCAGAGTCTGTACAGTTTCAATATGTTTTTCCTTTGGCATCTTTTCTATCCAAGTATCTTATCAGCCTCCAGAAGTTGGTCTCATAAAGCAAACACCAAAACTTTAATTATATTCTTTTCATTGTGAGTTAAGGTCTGAATTTTGACCAAGAAATTGCCAAAGTCTCAAATCTTGACAAATTTTTACCATATGGTCTTAGGAAAAACTTATTAGGAAACCATCTGTAGCCCATCTGAGTGTTCTGCTATTTTTTATTCAATAGAGTGAAAGACAGCCGTACTCTGGCTAGGGATTATTGACTCATTGAGCCACTCCACTCCTCTGATGTTGTCTCTGAAGATAACAGTCTTCACTTAGATGTTCTAAAAACAGTTCCTACCATGCTTCTTGTCTGATTTTGGAGCTTTTCCATCGTTAAAATCTTATTTAACACAATATAAATAGTGGACATCACAGTGCCATGGCAAAAGTCACCATGTCGCTCAGCTGTATTCTTGGTTTCATAGATCAAATGATAGGAAATGTAATCCTTTTATCTAATGCTCCCACGTGTCATATTAAAATATTTCAGTTGCATGACAGAGGCTGAGTCTACTTCATAGCACTAGATGGCAGTAACTTATTACACTTCCCAGTGAAATCATCAGCTCACTGTGTCATTAGTTATCTGTATTGAGAAACGTAAACTAAGTGCAAAATAGAACCAGATTTATTTTTTTTATTGACTTTGTTTTGGTCTACAGTCTGAGGTTGATCTAAGCTGACCACAAAAACCAATTCTCATGCTGCATACAGCATACTTCCCTGCAAGGGCAAGCTAATTCTACTTTTTATGTGTCTGCCAAGAAAACTGTAGATATTGTTAGTTCAGACTCCAGCAAAATCAAGCAGCTTTATGAATATCACTGTTAGCCAAATCTGCCACCATGCAGCTAGATTAAATGTGAGATAAATGTGATTCATGTCAATGGCAAAGTGTAAAAAACTGTAATTTCAGTTAGTATTGCATGGAGATGTTCATCAGGTGTAAATTGACATAACCACACATGATTCCCTGTTCTTATTGTCCAGAACAGATGTGATCTGTTAAATACTTATGGTTTTTTATTCAGAAGCTTCTGTTAGTAATGTGCTGATATTGACATGATATATGTGTTCACTTGAAAGACACAGAGCTTTGATTGATTTAATAAGTATCCAAGCCCTTCTCTTATCAACGATGGAATTTTGTCTATTCCTTTCACCCAACTACCTCTTGATTGAGGACTAAGAAGACTTCTCTTATTTGCTGAGGCAAAGATTTTGGCTAATGTGTGAATGAACTTAAGTGAGGTGTCCTGAGGGAAGGTTCACCCAAAGGAAGGCTGTAGAGTTGACTGTGGGCTGCATATTTCATGATAAATTCAAAAGGTCTTGCAGGGTTGTATAGTACCTAAGATGATTGATCCAGAAATGTAGTGTTTCACTTCTTGGTTTGCTGTTGACTGAGTACATCACTTTATCTCATGTTCTCTCTTTAATGCAAGTAATGATATTCAACTGTTTATGAAAGCACTTTGAGATAAGTTAATGAAAGCAGGGTTTAGTTATAAGTACCGCTGACTATTAAGTCATATCCTCTTGCTTCATTTCAGCCATAATGAGGATTCAATACCATTCCTTTTATTTCATTACGCTGTGCTCCTTCAGGCAGAATGGATACTTCGTGAACAGAACTAGTAAGTCACTTTACTTTTATGTTACATTTTCTCCCTTTTTTTTTCTTTTTTTTTTTTCTTTTTTTTTTTTTTTTCATAAATAGAGTCTAAATAAATCTCTTCAGAGGTAAACCCTTATACATTTTTACCATGAACTCTGTAGTGACAAAGAATGTTATTTACATATATGTATATATGTATATCCGTATTCGAGAGAGAGAGAGAGAATAATTTAGATCTTCCCAGTCTATTTTTTCCTCAAACTAAAATGTTAGTGCCAACATTTATTCACGGATGAGAACATGCTTCAGTCTGAGATACCAGTAATATTATACCTCAGTAAGTCTCAGTGAGAAACTGCAAACTGCAGGAAACTTTCATGAGTGGTATTCTGGATGTTGCTTAAAATTCCTCTTAGTCTACTTTTAAGATGCTATGTTTTCATTTTATAAAATCTAAGTGGAATATCTGTACTCTGATCTTCCAGATCAGGTTGGTTGCTATTTCACTCCATGCAAAATTTGGTGATGTTGGGGCTACTTATTGTGAAATGTATTTATTATTCATTAAGCTTTTAAGGATTAGAATTTATTTCAAAATGTGAATTTCAGCTCCTCTTGAAAACACACTCACTATGATGGTGCCATTTCAAACAGCCTATGTAATGAATCAAAATAATATTTCTTCTAATGTGCAAAGGTTTCTGGTTGCTTTGGAGTGATCTCACTAATGAAAAGGTTGGTTCAGGCCAGTACCTCAGTTTAAAAACAGTTTTACTGAAAGTGGGGTTTGGAAGGCCTGAGGAGTAATGAGAGGGCATTATTCTGCCAAGTGATGACAACAAGCAATAGAGCAGTCTTTGCCTAAAGCAGACATTGCTCTGCATTGCAGCTTTTTACAGTATCTTCTTGTTGCTCAGAAAAAGAACCTGGGGATTTAATCTGTAAATTTAAGGCTCTGAGGGACTTTGGATTGGGCTTTAAGGATTTAGGCATTTCTTTCAGCAGCAAAATAAATAATGCAAAAATGATTAAATGTCAGTATATTGGTTTTTTTTTGGCTACAACATCTATAATTTTAAGTAAATCTTTATTATTTGTCCTTCCAATCTGCAAACTGCCTTTTACATATTTAATGAAACTTATTCAGTTCCCTTCCACACTGTATGAGCTAAAGCTTAGATTCGTGGAATTTCACATTATGAAATGTTCTTTCCTCTGTAAGACAAAACCCACCAACCCTTTTCTAGGAAAGCGAAATAGCACAGCGCTGTTCCTTACACTGCTTAGTTCACTGCCATCCATGGTCAGCATGAGTGATCTACTGATGCTGGTAAAATGTCTGTCCTGTCTACAGAGCTGTGAGATGTGGCTGGCTGTAATTAGTATTTGTCAGCTCCCATGAGGTAGGAAACAACATTTTAATCTGTTTCCCTGACTGTGATGAAGATGCTCCTAATGCATTTACATACTGTGAAGCCAGAGAGATAAGATCTTGACTTCTGATAAAATGGTGTTGCTCTTACTGGTGGAGGCTTGAGTTAAATAAATTGTATTTACAGGAAAATGTGGGGTGGAGGAACATGGCCCAATTCCAGTTCACTGTTCCTGTAGTTAATTTCAAATACCAAAAGCAGCTAAACAGCCCAAATCTGCTAGGTTTTATTTTCGTCCATTTTTTTTTTTCATTACTTGCTTTTGTATGTGGCTTTCAGAAGCAGAAGATTTATTACTATGAATAACATTCTCTAAGAGGCATAAAGCAAGCACCATGACATCCAGAATGTCTTTTCCCACTTTTTTGTACACCCCAATTTCATGTGCACTGGTAATGTGCTTCATTGGGGAATTTCAGAGTTCCTTGAAACCATTAAGCTTTGGTGTAGTAATTAGACCCATATGAAAGATGGTGTGAAAAGAACCACACAGATATAAAGTGAGCCTTACAGAAACATAGTAAACCAGTAATAGAATAGAGTAAATAATCTCATTTACCTCTGCTGAATCTAAAAGCTAGATTTCTAACCTTACAAAAAAATATTATTTAGCAAAAAATTATCAGCTTTATTGTAGTAATCTTTTCAAAGATTTGTCTCTACAAGTCCAGAGACATTGAAGAATTTCTGTCATTAAATGTCCATGACTTAAGCAGATTTGTTTTAGGCTTTGATTTTAATAAAAATTGAATTATTGTTAATAAATCATTAGATCACAATGAATTTAATGCAAATTTATGCACATTACAATCTGTCTTTGTAAATGAAGGCAGCAGCAACCAATTGCAGGTGCAGTGTTGGGGACTTTGCATTTTATTAATTTGATTTAGAATCAGCCTCTTACTTCGCAGGAACCAAACAGTTTTACTTCTAATTGAGAATATAATTTGAAACTGTCCAATGTTCAGCTGTACCATACAGCATGAGATTGAAAAGCAAGGGTTTTAAGAGGTATAAGAAAATACTTTAGATGTTGCTTTTGCAATACTGCCAGAAAAAGTCATCCAGGGTAGATTATGGAGAGAATAAAAGATCTGCAGAACTTTACAGGAAGTTTCCTGTCTTTGTGTGCAATTTGTGTGAGGTTTCACAGCCATAATTTTAAAAAACAAGAAGCAAACACTTGCCAAATTCAGAGAAAAATGGCCCCAATTTACTTCCTTTATTCTCAGTGGTGCAAGTGTCTTAATTTACTGTTATACAGGAATTCTACTTTGTATAATCACCATGAGGTGTCACTAAAGAAACCTGATAACACAGGCGCTGTTTTAAGTAAATGGTAAAATCACAGAATGTTTAAAACCACAATTTGCTTAGTATGAAAGAGTAATTTACAGCCCTAACATGTTAATTGGAATCATATCTCCTGGGGAAAAAATGTTTGTAGATTCTTCTCCCTTTTTCACTATTAGTAATTCACTTCAGCAGGAAAAGATGACATTTTAAAGTGGAAAGTGATTGTGGAAATGTGACAAGTTTCTAAGCACTATTCATTTTGTTCTGTGGGGCTGGCATAGAACAATGCCTAATGGTAAGGCACTGTAAGGATTTAGTAAGCATCAGCACTGAAGCGAAAAATAGGTGAAATACCGAGTTATGAGCATAGCAGGAGCTGATGTGTACACTCCTCTAGGTGGCTGCTGTGTCACTTCCTGAAAAAGGGAAGGCTAAGAACTAAGAAGACATCAGAATTTATGTCTGTGTGGAGATACTAAGAAATGAAGCCATAGACAACCAGGTATACCTCCAGATTTTGGGATCTGCAAAGACCCAATTTGATGTAGAGCTTAGGGATATGGTTTAGTGGGGACTGTTAGTGTTAGGTTAGAGGTCGGACTCGATGATCTTGAGGTCTCTTCCAACCTAGAAATTCTGTGATTCTGTGATTCTGTGATTCTGTGACCAAGATATGTCACACCTAACAAAACCAGACTGGTCATACAGAACTGCTACTGGAAAAAAGAAATCAGACACATTTTTCATTTGCTTAAAGAGAAAATATTTGGTGAATTCAAGGTGGTGTGAAATGAACATTTTATATTAATCTTAGCAATTTTGACTAATAATCAGCTAGAAGTTAAGAGTAAATGACATTTCACCTCTTCCTTTTTTTTTTTTTTTTTAATTTATTTATTTTTGGTAGTAGTAGTAAATAAAAGCATGAAGTTGAATGCTTCCTTGTTCACGTGGTGACCAGGAAAAATTCAGAAGATAAAAAGAATGCATTTCTTTTATCACTCTCAAAGTGAACAGGAACTGAAAAGAGACTGAGTAGGTGGAAGGCAAAGCAAACTCCCACTGATTTAGTGTAGGACTTCACCCTGTGTTTATAGCAGGCAGTTGCAGGCTGTGATTAATAGATCTAACAACAAGGTTGACAGCTCATCATTTGGCTGAGTTTCATGATTTGGGAGAGACTTAAAACTTCCAGTTGCCAAATCTTAGTAGTTGCTTGCTTTTCTAGCATATTCTGATCTTCATGGTTAAGAAGTAAGCTTGAAAACAAGTTTTCTAAGGTAACTACTATCATATGACAGAAATACCCATTTGGCATGTGTATGTAAGGATGATATTAGAATAGTTTTGAGGGTACTGCACTGAGGTTTCTGATTCATTGAGTCAGTGAAACTGCACGGTCAAATTTCTGTATAATACATTCACCAGGATTTACCTCTGTATACATGAATGTTTGAATTTTCACACAGACCCCCGAGTGAGGGTCCTTCCTAGGAACCAAAACTCCCAGCTCAGCATGTGCATCTCCTCCATGTCTCCTTCAATGGTTATATCCTCCTTTCTTTTTTTTTTCCCCGCAGACAAAATTGTTAGATTTATATTTTAGCCTCTGAATAGTGTGAATTAGCCAAATACTTTTTTGTAAAACAAAATCACTTAAAAAAAAAAAAAAAATCTGGTCTTTTTCCAGCCTCTAGTGAAACATCAGGAAAGTATCAGGAAAAAGGAAACGAAATGTTGATGTGACTTCTCAGATAAAAAAAAAAAAAAAAAAAAAAAAAAAAAAAAAAAAAGATACCGTGTCCACATTGCTTTTATTTCCCCAAATCCCTGCCATTGTCGTCTGCACAGACCAGTAAGCTGTGTGTGCCCAGTGGTGCCCTTGTTTGTTACACTGTACCTGTGGCCCTTCCCTAACGCTTTGAAATGTCTTCCTGGTTCTACTGTGTTTGGGTACCCAGTTTCCTGTAGTCTTTCCTCACTGCTAAGCTCTATTTACTGCCCTTTTCCAGGTGCTGCTTTGCCCTCATTTACTTCACATGCATGCCTTTCTGTGCATAGGTATTTTGTTTTCCTTCCCTTCTGCCACATTTCAGACTCTCTAATCCTGTGCTAGCAACCTCTGCCAGCTGACCCACCAGACTGCGTATGCAAGGTCATTGTGTAAGACAACGAGGCTGCCAATTTAGCAGTATCATCTGCGGGATCAGAACACATGGGTTTTGTTTCTCAGTGTCCTCAAGTAATCAGTATCTGCTGTCTTAAGTCCATTACATAAAGATGTTATTTCCTGTGCAGATGCTGTTAGTCATCTTGATAAATCTACTAGAACAAAAGTTAAGACAACCATAGATACAGTTATTGCTATCTTCTAAAGCCCCTTTAATTTCCCAGACTGTAACCTTCCAATACAAGCGAAGTAGAATTTGAAGTTAAATGGTGGACAGTTGCCTTACGGCAGTTTCTGGCTTCGAGATGGGTGTTGAGTCTCTTACAAGGTATTACCATAAACAGGTTAAAGCGATTAACATTTGTGTTCCTGGACAGTGCTGCCCTGCTCAGCAGCTCTTCTCAATGTAGGAGATTGATCCAGGTCAATGGGGAAAAGGGCAGGATTCTTACAGCGCTACCAAGAGGGAAGTAGTACTGGCAGCAAAGCCAGGGTTAAAATCCCTAAACACTGGGGGCAGGGGACTTTCCACTGCTGCTTGTGCCATACAGCTGTGAGGGAAGGAGAGAATTATTTTTTTCTGCTTATTGAACACTTTGTCATTGTTTTCTCCACAGTATCAGTTGTTTTTCAATGTTGGAAATGGCTGTTAGTAGCTGAAATACCTTAAATTTGTTTCACAAAAGTAAAACACTGTTTTCCACATTTTTCCATGAGTGTTGTCCCAATTTTTCCTCCAAAATGTGGAGATTTCTTTTCCTCGTTGTTATCTTTCTCTTTGTTCTTTCTCTAGATCTTCATTGATTTTATATTTAATAACAAAAAATGTAAAAGGGGAGAAAATGAAGCTTAAATATTCTGTATTGGCATTTGAAACCGATCCAATATTCTTTACAGTATGTTTCAAAACCTAGACAGGAAAATTTGAACTTATTCCATTGCTTATTTCTGTACTTTGCCACCTGACAGTATTTATTAGTATTTGGGAAAAAAAATAAAAATATAAAAAAAATAATAATCATGGGACAATGGAGGTGTTGTGGACAAAAACATCGCCTTTCTGGGTAAACAGCAACTGACAGAAATCCGAAGTGGAAGGTTTAATATTTGTCCTTTTAACCCACCTAAGAGCATGTGACATTAAAATAGCCTTCTACAGTACTTGCAATTTCCTCTAATATCCCTGGTGAGCCAGATGAGCTTTGTGGATGCTTGCCTCACTACCAAAAATAGACTGCGCTACCCCAGGTAGCTGATATTTCATTCATTTGATCTCTCTGCTGTAGAAACTACTGAATGCATATTAGTAATACTGCCCTGCTGAAGAGTTCTAATGGAACCTTGTTTATTTTCCTCCTCATCTGCGTCTGGGGCAAATGAAATTATTGCGTACCCCCCAACCCCAAAATACTGTTTGAATTAAGTTGTGCCTGTGGAAAGCAAGGGTGGAGCAATGCAGGTTTTTTTTTGTTTATTTTGTTTTGTTTTGTTTTGTTTTTAATATCTTATCTAGGGAAGAATGCTCAAAGAGCTTGGTGTTTCCATTACCGTAACAGTGCTAAACCAATACAGGTTTTCAAAGTCAGAACACAAAATTTGCTGGGACAGTAGCAAATATGTTTGATCTTTGTTTAATTGGCACAGCAAAAATCACAAAATAAGTCTTCATTTTGGGAATGAAAATGCATCCAGGATTTTTATAATACAGTAAAATGCACAAGAACTGACAAGCAGAAAAATAATAAGTAAGCAGACTGAGATCCTTGAGCATGACGTTTGTGCTTTACTCTCCTGAGCAGGAAGCACAGCTAAGTTGGTAGCTCACTGGGCTAAGATGTCAGAAGGTCAGATCACACATTAGGATTTGGGCTCATCCCAAATGTTGACACAGTACTGAAGGAGGAAGGGAAAGGGAAAAGCATGCGAGAGTAAAAGACGTCACCAGTAAACATTGACTGGAAATATCCACCATTGGACCAGGTATAGGAAAGTGCACTGTGGAATCAATACAAAAATCTGTCTTCTATTGCTAATTACTGAATTAGGCTGGTAGTAAGAATCAGGTCTTGTGAAGAAGATTCCACTTTCTAACACTAAATATTCCTTTAATATTAATTCAGTTTGAATTGATTGAATGCATGTTCCCATCTGACAAAAAGGGAGTCTCAGGACGTATAAGGCTGTAATTTTGAGTGCTGTTTGGCTCAGCATGTTGTCTTTAAAAATACTGTGCCATGATGGTTCAGGTAAAGCCAGAGGATCATTGTGTAATGCTTAGATATTCTAAACCTGCATTCAATTTTGTCTTTTTATTACATAACAACTTTGCCCAGTTGAGGCTTTCCCAGCTTTAACCTTTCACATATGATCTACAGCTGCTGGGTGCAACAGGCAATAAACCATAACAACTGGCATCAATACCTTGTTTCTGAGTGTGCAGCACAGTCTCAGTTTGTCTTTTCATTGCTATTCTTTTCCAAAAGCATTCATGTTGTCACTCGGTAGTGTATTTATAACATTAGGCTTCATTAGCAAAGATTCAGAAAGTCTGCTTTCATTTCATCTACTTAAATTTCCCAGATTTCTCACCTAATTCCAACCAATAACTGTAGTTAAAATAATAAATTAAAACAATAATGTAAGCTAACCACAAGTCTCTTGTCAGAAGTGTGAATATACCTGTTTGTAATATGGATTTGATTACAAGATTTTCCTATTCTTGTGCATCTCATTGTACATTGCAGGAATTTAGATTATTCAAGTCATTTTGTTAAATAGCAGTATTTGGAAAGAAAATAATGCTGCCCACTCAGAAGGATTCATACTGTAACCTCCAGGATTTATTATTAATAAAAATCATACAATAGTTCAGCCTGGGAAGGACATATAGGGGTCAACACTTCATCTGTTCCAACCTGCAGCTCAGTGAAGCACCAAATTTGAAGTTGGCTTTAATTTCAAAGTCAGATAAATTGTCGAGGGCCTTGTCCAGCTGAGCTTTAAGTATCTCCAAAAATGAAGATTTCATAATCTGTCTGAGCAACTTGCTTCATTGCTGATTATCATCACCGATAAAAACACTAAAATACAAAAACCTTCTTCCCTTATATTGCTACAAAATATCCTGATATCTACTGATCATAAAACAGATGAAGAACAAAATACTAGTTCTCTACTCAAATCATATTTTCAAAATAAACTTAATAGCAATGAAATTCAGTGTACAAAGTTACAAGTCTGAAAGAGATGGATTAAACATGCCTGTTAAACATACATTATGAAAGGGAATGATTTGTATTAACGTGATGCTTGTAATTGCATTTGGTGATCTGACAGGTATTTCTAGAATTGTCTTTGATGAAGAACCTTTAAGGGTCATCAGAATATTTGTTTAGTCTTATTCTCTAGCTTGTTCCAAATGGATTTCAAAGTCATTTTTTTAAATTGCTGGCATACCGGCCTCTCATCATAGTGAATTCATTAAGCTAATTATTTAGTGACATTGCTCTCCACTTCATGGTTTCTAGAACTATGCCTTCAGTGTTATCAAGGGTCAGCTTATACCCATGTTAAAAAAAAAAAAAAAAAAAAAAAAAAGGCAACAAAAAACCATCATTGGAAGGCAATGTACTTTCTCACATGCCCACCTCACTCTCTCAGACAATAGACCTTTTTCTTTTTAGTGTCAAACTAATTTCCTGCTGAAGAAATGTTCCTACTGTTTGTTTTTATTTCAATAGGTGAACAGCATCATATGAGCCTTTCAGAGGATAAATGGGTTAGCCAGGCAATTTTGGCTTCTTGTGGGATCACGCTCTCCATTCAGATATACAGCTCAATTATATGACTTCCATACTGAGAAAGTGCATTAACTTTTAAAATGCACAGCAGTAGCCTGGTCTTAATAAAAATGTTTAAAACCCATTCTCAAACCAGAACTCTAAGTTGCAGTTGAATATGAAACATCCACTTGTAGCCAATTACAACCAATTTCTGTCATGCTTTGGAAGATATGTACATACGCTAGGGATATTAAAAGCCAAACCCCCCAGAACTCTAGGTGAAATAGGGAAAGGCTTAAACCCTTTCAAGATATGCTTAGACAGAAAGGCAGTGAGCCTTGCAACTTAACAGCAGGTGTCTGTTTTAAGTACATACAGCACATAGGTAACCTTTGGCCTTAAGTATTATAGAATCTCTTGGAAGAACTGCTACAATCCAAGACTTGCCATTCTAGGAACAACACAATCTGTTAAAATTCATTCTCAAGAGTTTCTCTGTAGAGAGACTCAATCAGAGAAGTATATTTGGGACAAAAAACTGTCCCTTCCAGCATCAGAATGCCTATAATATCTTCTATCTGTAGTGATCAAACAGGTCTTAGACAAATCTAAAAGTATGCATAAATATTTAGCGAAGACAGAGAACGAGATAAACTCACTTAAATCTTTATTTTACAGATACTTATGCTTGAACTGTAGCAACAACTTCCAGCGTAACTAGTTGCACAGCTGGGATGCAGGCAATTTTTCTCGAGGCTAATATTAATACCTATATTTGAGGCCATTCAACATAATGCCTTATTTATTAAGGCATGTTCCATGAAACACTTATTCACAGTGTGCAGTTCTTCCTACTTGGGAAATGAAGGTTTCCAGTGGAGAGCTGTTCCCATTTAACACGCTCCCATCTCACAGCAGGACTCCAAGCTACTTTTGTAGTCCAGGGAATAATGGGTTATAGTCAAGTTCTCAAAGAACAGAGAATACTAAACCAATAGGAAAGGATGATGTTCTCTTTATGTGTGTGTATGTGTTCATGTGTAATCCTAATTAGTATGTTAATTGGCCACTGCAGGAAAAAAAAAAAAAAAAAAAAAAAAAAAAAAGTAAAATGTTTAAACATCAGCGTTATTTATTATTTGGGTCAGGATGCCTCCTAGGTCTGCAGTCATAAGCCAGAATGGTCTGAAACCACGTAACAAAACTCATCTTGCTACAGAGATTTCTTCTTGTTATTAGTCCTCAAAGGACATTTATCTTCAGTGTAGTCCATCTAGATCTATAGTAACTTACCTCCTGTTGTAAGTCTTCCTCTCTGTTTTTGTATGGAGATTTTCAGTGTCTTATCAGCTTTTGGAGATGAGTGAAAAGGGAAGAAATGTTGTCTGGAAGTCTAGTACTCTCCTCTCGTCAGAAGAATACAGTGGGGCAGTAAATATGGTTATGAAATATCCTCCTGCCTAGAGAAAGGCAAATCCATGCTCCAGGAGAGATTACTCCCAGCTAATTGAAATTTAAATACCATTAGGTCTCATTTGAAAATATTCTTCATACACAGAATACTAAGATAATGGAAACCAAGTGTTGGTTGGAAGACAGGCGGCCTACTAGCATGCATTAGTATCAGACGTCTATCCCCCTATCTTCCCACATTTTTTTGTTCCATTAAATTATAAAAAGCCAATGACCTGCTTGAGAAATAAAGTATCAACCAGATGTTTCCTGAGCAAAGACAACTTGTGTTTCCCTTTACACATCATCTTCTGAGAGGCAGAACTACAGTGACTGCATGTCTGACATCATTCACTGTGTTGACTTTGGGTTACTCAGAATCTTTCCTTTACTTAACCTTCCAACTCAAATACAATAGTTTTATAGAGAGATCACATGGAAAGAGTGGATTTGAATGACTAAAACACGACGTAGAAGAATGGTTTATATGCATTTTGCTACAACAAAGCCATTTGCTGTCACAGCCATGAAATAATGACTCGAGGGGAGGAGGGCTGTCAGTTTTCTCATACAGATTTTGGCAGGACAAATTGCTGTGAATTGCCCAGTATCAGTCCTCATGGAAACAGGAGGTGGGTGAGCAGTAATGCCAAAAACAAACGACTTCTTTCTGTGAACAACATGCAAAAATAGGATTTTAGAAGACCTGGTAACTTTAATACAAAATTTATATATGAGAATAGAGCCAAAGCTCACTATGATTTATAGAAAATCAAATCATCAAGCTTTGGATCAGATACCTGTAATATTGCAAGAAACTACAGCAGTTTCCTAGTTCTACTTCACTATCAGGAAATCTTTATTAGTACCCACTGTTCCATTAATAAGGGTGGGATATTTAAAATAAGAGGCTCAGTCATCATCTAGTGGAAATTCTTCATTCTTTTTCTTCAAACGACCCTATAACTCACAATATATCATTCTACAAGCACAAACTCAGTGCTCCATTCGTAGGCAAGCTGGCAACAACAGAAAGCTAACTTCCAGGTGCTACATGAACAAGCAGCATGGGACAGGGCTGGCATTTTTGGATTTCTGTGCACAATGCTTACAATGCACCATGCCTTACAACTTTCACAGCAGGTACATTTCTGTTCAAGCTATCCAGAAAAGTTCACAACACAGGTATAATTTATACACGATCAATATATTTAATCAGTCCTGAATAAGGCTCTAAAATGCTGTATGAATAAGTCTTCTGCATCCAAAAACTTAACAATACAAACACTTTTTTCCGGGCCATAATCTCCCACTTAAACGAGAAGCCACACCACACAGAGCTGCAACAGCTTTTTCTTCCCTAGCAATAAAAGATGGGTGTAGTAACTCATACTTAAATAAACAGAATGAACTGTCACCGCATATTTACATCCCTATGAAAGCCAATAGGGACCTAAATTTAACAGATTTGATGTTGCATTCATCTCACTTCACTGATTAGTTGCTGTGAATAAAGGAGAAACTGGTTTTGGTAGCTACTGTTTAATCAAATTTGAATTTTAATTTGGCAAGTTGTGTACAGCACAAGAAACTGCCTGTGCAATGGCTTCTAATAAGGGTACGTGAGCAAGTGCCATGTATTCTACACTCTCAGTGTGAGGTCCGTAGGAAATCAAGTTTTCTGCAAGATTGACAATGGGACCATTCAGCTTCTTGAACGTTCTGTCTTAATGCTTCAGCTTGCTGCAGACAAATGTGTACTATGTCTTGATGACAAGTGACTGTAAGAATGACAAGGAGGCAATCATGAACTTATGAATACAAAATGCTTCCACTTAATCCTGCTTTCATTAAAGACTAAACAAAACGATAGAATAGTTGAAGAAAAAATAAGAAAATTAACTCATCTGTGCACAATTCATCTCTGTGCACATACTCAGTTCACTAGGTAAATGTTCTTGTAAATCTAGGAGCTCTATTTTAAGGTAGATTTACATTGCAGATAGGTTCTATATTACTGGAGTTTATCTCACAAGCAGAAAACCATTACTTTCCAGGACGGATCTAGGAAGATCCATACTCAGCTAGTCCCCTTTCAAAATTCCATTAAAATTCCATTATCTTCAAGTCTAGAACAGTTTGGTTTGCTTTTCTGTCTTTTGGAACAATCCACCTAGTCACTCCTTTGCTACTTTCCTTCAGGACATAATTTGTATCCCAATCCTGTTGTTCAAAAGCAAGTCCAGTATTCTTGTGATTGCTTATGACAGTTGAATTCCTACATATTTAACAGTGCTAAAAATGATTCTGAAGCTCAAAGTAATTTTTGGAAATACTGCCAAAAAAATAAATTTGAGAATTTCTTCACCATCATATTTTTGACATGATGAATATGATTAATTTTTGGTATACAAATTAAAATTTTGGTCCAGCTCCAGTAAGCGCATGTGTGCAAAGATTATGGAAAGTTAAGGAGAATTAGTGCTAGTCACTGTTGGTGTTTGTTCTCCAACTAAAAGACACTTGAAAAAAACACCTAAACTGATGAGGAGCTTGCTGCCAGAACACGTGGAATCCTGCTTAGTTCTCATAAATCCAAGTTATTCTTCAAAAAAGCTTTAAAAATGAAACAGCACGTGAAATGAGCCTGTCATTTCTGACCTGCACAGTCTTAAACATGAGAGACTTAACAAAAGGACTTCACAGATAATTATTTATTGGAAACATTCACATGAGGTATAAAGGCAATCACTTCAACCATTTCTTTTTTAACAATATAAAGCTACCCTATTACAAGATCTGTTCAGCAACAGGAGCAGATTTAGTAAAGATGCAGAATATTTTACATCCCTGAGATTGAGGTCCTCTCAGCCTTGATGTGCTCTACCTTCCCCCTGCAAAGTTGCTGGAAATTTAATTTCCTGCTCAGTAGTGATTTTAGTGGATTACCATCCAAAACGACCATTTTCATTCTTTACATCAACATGAAATTTAAAAATGCAAGCAACCCCAAGTTTCATATCAAGTTCATTCACAAGCAGGGAAACAAGTATGTCTAAATCACTTGTAGCATCCAGTTTGAAATTACTTCCAATTTAGAGTTGGTGTCCAAACTGCTTTCCAAGCAGTCAGTAAAGTTACTGACTCTGAAGATGTAACGTGCTCCCCTTAAATTAACCATGGAAGCCCACTCCTCCTTTTTTGCTAGACACAGCTAATGCTCTGTACTTCTCATACCGGGGTACTGGGTGTGAACACCAGGCTTTACGTACATGTGCTTTTATGTCTGGACTTAGAGCCATCACAAGGAAGCTTAGTAACAAAGTTCCAGTTCCTACTGCAGACTTCAAGTAATTTACCTATATACACTCGGTATTGTTTTTAGGTTAATGGCAGGCAGACAATTTTAAGAATGATAAATTCAGGTAGCAAAAGTGTTACCTCCCAGGTAATGCAAATTCCACTATTCAACTTCAGTACAAAGACACCCTGCAAGGCCACAAAGACAGATCGACGCATAACACATGCAGAAAATTTTCAGTACAAGTTCAGACATTTTTCCTAGTAAAAATTATTATCTCTTGCCTGCGGATGTAATATTTTAATCAACAAAACTCCTCTAGCTGACTTGTGGCAATTGGCATAAGCAACACATGGGGGAACATGAGAAAATTTAAGTATTATGAAAAGGAGGCAACTGATGTTGTATTAACTTGGTGGTAGCTAGCTCTTCACGTGGAGATGGAAACAAAGGTCTAACAAGATTCAAGGCATAAACCAACAAAAATAAAATTATTTCCAATGTTAGAGGTAGATTTTATCCAGTGTATAATAGCCATTCCTGTAAGTGCAGAACGTTAGGAATTAAATAATTCAGATCAAATGCGACCTATGTCCTCTTAGAATAATTACGGCAAGCTTTTTGCATATCCTTCAAGAAAGCAGGCACACCACTCTGTAAAGAGAAAAGCAGTAAGTCACTCTGGTATAATGTAATCAAAAAGAACTATAGCAACATGCATATTCCCACTATATAGATCAAGGCCTTCAGATACAGGACAATTTAAGATCTGGTACAAGCAGACCATTCTTTTAATACTACATGACCAGACTGCATTATCAAAGTCTGCAAATCTTAAGGCTATTCAAATACACTTTGGAACATTGTTTTGTTGTTTTTCTTGCACAAATTTACCGACCCCATTGACTAAGCCATGGAATTTGGTAGGAATCAAAAAATATTAAGACAATATGAGGAGAGCAAGCAACAGTGAGTCCCTAAAAATGAGACTGTGTAAGACTTAGGAGGACAAATACATCCATTTCAGAAAAAAATAATACTTTTACCCAACATGCAGAAGACAGGTTTGGATGTAGTGAATAGATTTTCTGAAACAATTGCCCTGTCAACCTTTACTTACCTTGGCAGCCCAATTGACCAGCCACGATGGAATCATCCCACCAGGATTATCGAAATAGTACATATAGACTGGAGATGAGAGAGAAGTTACCAGAAAGTTATCCAGACATAGCTTAGGTATTGGCTGTAATACCATATGACAGAAATTATCAGGACGCATGACTGAAGCACTAAGTACAAGAGTTCTGCTCCAAGTCCTTTGCAAAAAAAAAAAAAAAAAAAAATAAGTGAAACTCATATTGAATTGGAATTTGAGATAAGCATAACCATTCCTAGTTACCTCCTGAGGAGCTCAGAGAATCATAAAACTAATTTATGCTATTCCAAACCAGTTCAAGCAGCCTGTCTTTTAGAATAAATATGTCTTTAAAGGACAAGTGAGTCAGAAGTCACTCTCTAGGCAAAGCCAGTCATCTATAAATCTGTCAAACATGGTACTTAAATCATTGATGAATTAAATGCTTTCCAACTCTACCCAATTGAACTGACTGGCAGGAAGACAGGTGTGTGTGTATTTGGTAGTGAAATGATCAGTACGCTATTCTTAACTACCAAGACCAACCATTAAAGATCTTCACAGTAAAACACTGTACTGGATTTTTCCAAGTTTCATTTTTAAATACTCCTAGAGCTCAGTATATCCACTTTACATAGTAACTGTTTTAGTTTAAAATCTCCAGTCTCCCACTTCATGCATTTTGCTAACGCTCACGTTCTTTGGCTACATGACTTGTGATCTTATTTTCTGACGTCTTACCTTTAGATCCAGTCTTGCCATCACTTTCAATTGCCAGACTTTGTTTATAACTTTTAACTCTGATAATACCAGGCTTTTCAGGGCACTGAGGAACAGACACACTTTGAGCTAACACAACCCAGATCTTCCGCCCATCAAAATCCATCTCTTGACATTCACGAATATAGACATACTGTGTTCCGAGTTGAGGAGGCATGTCAAAACAGTGTCAGTTTGACATATGATGAATTGACAAGTGAATTCCGTTACGAATACCAGCCCCTTCAAGTTATTTCTTATGCGGGATTCAATCTTGCAGAGCAATAATTCAGCTGTGCAAGCTTTAGTTGTGTGTGGGAAGAAGCACCCCCACTCTTCTTCCTGCTATACAAATTGATGTAACACGAGGACTGTGAGGTGCTAGATCAAGTGCTGCTGACCCTACAGCTCTGCTCTCTGCTGTCAGCACTCTGTCAGGATCCCTGGATGACCAGGTGACAACAAATACAATTAATGCAAAAAGCTTGAAAGGATACATCTCTGTCTGAGAGAGGAAAAGGGTACTTCACTTCCCAGTAGATTATTTTTTCACCGTCGTAAGTTTTCTCATACAGTTCTACAGTTGAAAAAAAGAAGATTGTTAGATATTTTTAATTTCCACCGCAACACAGGCATATACAGCAATAAGGACTGCTCAGACTTCAGACATTAACCCATTCTGCATGCAACCCTTACATCAAAATTGATATGCATGTAAAGTTGTAGCAGTAGATGATTTAAAAAAAAAGTCTGTAACAAGATTGCTCAGGAACCAAACACACAAACACAGGTGGCCCTTTTGTTTTCTGCTGCTACTCAGTTTATTGATGCAAAAAGAAAAAATGAACAGAAAAAAATCTGGGAGGAGGCAGTCAAATTTCTTTTCAGACAGTTAGCTCAGTCCAAGCCTTTCCATCTGAAAGCCTTCCCCTCACCTATGCATATTCTGCATTATTCTGAACCACAAGGAGAACATTCTTTTTCATAAGCACATCATTATCCTTGTAAATGATTCTGAGTTACTACAGAACTAGGATGAGTACTGCATTCTAATACCTTAAGAGGTCTTACATAACAGATTAATGAAATTTGGAAAAGCTATTCAGTTCACAGCAGTATATAAAAGCAGCAGTGAACATGAAGCTTGAACAGTTTATGAGCCTCCATTACACCACCTTCAGTCTGCTTGGAAACTCAACCAGAAGGCAGCTGAATGGGGAAAAAATAGCTAAGAATAATACCTAAAACATGACAGTGACTCAGACAGGAGTAGTGTGGCATAAAGGAGGGAAAAATAGTTCAAATCAAACTACAAAACTGAGTTTTAAGAACCATCTACTGTGTAGCACCATCTTTTCAGGCAGCAACTGCCATTGTCAGGGTAAGGATCAGACAGGTGTCAGATCTGAGCTGGGTTAAATTCTTGCCTGTCATGAACCCATGAAAAGACTTGTCATTTCATGGGTTCAGCTATAAAGACTGATCCAGACCAGGTGGTTCACATCAGCAGGCAGAGTACTTCTCCATTAGGGCAGACTTCTGTCTGAGGTACTACAAATCCTTCAGAGCTAATGCAAGCCTGCTGGATCACTCTCTGTCATTTTGAAAATAAGGCTAGAACAGACAGATATCTTCATTGCTAAGGCAAGAAGAGTGCCACAAGTGGCAGATTATTTCCCTATATGACATGCTCCCAACTAGGCTTCTATTAGTATGCCCTTCCAGTCAGCTGTCACCCACAAAAACAGCTTCTCCTCTTCTCCAAAGTGGAGCAGTATCAGATGCACAATACTGCCAGTGCTGTAATAAGCTACAGCGTTATGCTTGCCACCAGAGGTCACTGGAGTACTGGTTTATTAGTTTACTTTCTAATTGTAGAGCTTTCCTTTTTCAAAGAAATTAAGACACTGATTTAAAGACCTTGATGTAATTGTTAGCAACTAACTCGTCTACCTACAATGTGTCACCAGACTGATTTCCTCGTAATGGGCACATCAGCATTTGCTACTTTAGCAGTCAATTACTACCATTAAATTTCTAGGTAGTATGATCTCAGTCAGGACAGTGTTCCAATTAGGAGCAGCAAGTTTTAGTATTGCTCAGGCCCAACTGTTTCGTATCATACCACAGGAGCATGTGGTACTTCAGTCACTACCCTTTAGTCATAGCTTCCCTGCTAAATTGGCAGCTGCAGTACAGGCCAAGCCCCCAGGCCTCAAGATATCCCCATCACAGCTGCGAGGTGCTGCTCTCGTGGATATCCAGGAGCCTGCTTTGGAAGCAGCCGGGGTGCTAACAGCAATGCAACAGCAGTAACAGACTGACGGTGACATTTCAGAGGCCAAGGGCAAATCCTTGGCAAGAAGAGACCAAAGCATGAGCCTCTAGAGTACTCATGGGAATCCTGTTCATATCTGCCTCCAGTCAGGCCTTCATATAAAGTTTTGCTGAACAGAACCAGAGGACAGAGATTAGCTCCTCTCACAATTAGTGCAGGAGCAGTTACCTTTTCAACTAAAAAGTCAGCTACTGCTACCCTGGTCTTGTTTTTATTTCACTGCCAGCCAGCAGTTCAGCAGAGAACTCCTCCTTGGACTGCTGTTACTGTCAAGCTGCAAGAGCAACAAGGAATACAAATAGTAAAACAAAGAACAAGAAGGCTCTGAGTGGAAGCTTTCACATTTTTTTTCCCTACATGTGAAGGTAGAAAAAACAACTTATATAATTTACATTAAAAATGTTTGCTAGCACTATTTCATTGTAAGTACACTTCTAAGGAATGGATAGGCATGTGTTAAATTTTAAGCTAAAAGGAAAGCCTTAATATTATGTTTATGCCATTAAACAGTAAACTTCTGTGTAACACTGTACTTGAAATACAGGCAGAAGTATGAACTTGCAGACGAACATATCATGGTCTGCAAAGACAAAAACTCCAGCTCTGCAACATTATCTAGTTTTTAGTCTAAGGGTGTAGCTTCCCCCAACTGCTTCCTTTCTTTTCTCAAAGAAGGCATTACAAAAAACGCCTTATTTTAAAAAGGATTCAGTTCACCTAAATGAACTTAAATCAAAGACTACTGAAGTCACTTTAACACAAGGTGTTTGACATCCAATATAATAATGTTTGTGTATTTAGAGTCCACCTCAATCTCTTTCTATTTCATTAGTGGAAAAGCAGCCTTTGCTACAGGAAAGCTAGTGCCCATTTAGACAGATAACACCTTTACTAATTTAGATACAGATTCTGAATTACAACCAAGTACTGATGTGAACCAAATAAGTGGTTCTCTATAAAAATGCAGCCAAAGGCATTACCAGCAATCATTCACAATAGAGCTGTCCTCATAACAAGCTCAACATTTAACAATTCTTTGGTTTAGTAACACTGTTTGTAACACTTTGTTCAGCAAGACATGTGTTTCAGTGTTATTGGCCTGAACTTATTTTATGCACAGACTTAAAATGGAATGTTTCCCTATCTTTAAATAAATAGATTATGGGAGGCCTGCATCAGTTAAATCCTTGCCTGGTCCCTGATGATTTAAGATGTTTTAACATTATCTGGATATCCAGGTCCAACCCCCTTTTTCAAAGACAACATTAAACATACAAAACTAAATTAGCTATTCCTTTCTCTGTAAAAGCCCCAGATCACTAACTCTTCTCTGGATTCAAACATTTCTGATTGTAAAAGGTGCCAAGAACAACCACTTTCAGGAAAAATAAATTACACATCAAACTGGTGTCACCCACTACACTCTTCCAGCCCCTGCTGCAATGTGCAAAGATGCACAGAAGGTACAGAACACCTACCAAAGTTTAGCTAAGGAATTACAACAGTATTTGAAGGTGCTAGGTTCTCCAGCATAACAAGTGATATGAAATTTATATGTTAAAGTTATTTGATGTTAAAGTAAATTTGATGTTAAAGTTATATGCTTTAACCAACATGGAAAAAGAGCATTCCAAAAGGAAGCTTTGTGGTGGTGAGATGTTAGCTGTTCCACATCAATGTTTACTTGTACAGCTGCAGAGTGCAACCTTATTCCAAAAGACAAGCAAGTCTGTCCCAACATCTTTGGACAATACAGCTTTAAAATACCTTTGAAGAAAGCTTTAGTGGGAAGTCGGTGTGGATATAAAACTTGCTTTTAAACTGCTGGATCAGCTTACCTTTAACATACTGGTCCCATTGTTTTCTGAAATCTAAATCCATATAGACATCTGCGCACAGTTTTGGGGGACAGTCAGCAAGCCCACCGAAGATTTTATATTCATAAAGTCCTGATTGCTGTGGAAACAGAATAGGGAGAGGAAAAGTCACACAGGAAAGGGAAGTATTCTGCAGCAGAGAGAACAGCTGAAGGAAGTTAGGTGGGGCACATACTACAAATATGCTCAGGAGCTGTGAAAGCAAGTGTTGAAAAAACAATGCAAGATTCAGTCTTTAACCTCTCGACTTTTTGATCTATACATGAAAGTTTAAATCCAGACAGGCTGACCTGCCCAGCACAATGGTTGTTCCTTCCCTTACACCAGTATGCTTTTACTTCATAAGTAGTTCCAGAGGGACCATCTTTCTTCACGCACACGCACTCCTTTTCATCACCAGTGGTCAGTGTGGCCTAAATCCTGCCCACATTAAAGCATACCAGAACATGAGCATTTAATTGTGGCAGAGCCTCAAGGCTCTATGTAACGGGCATAAGGATCTCATTCATTTCCAGGAGGTTACCAAGTATTACATGATCTGGAATATGCCTTCCTGAAAGTCAGGTATGCTTATCCCAGAGGCTGTGATATAAGAATGCTTTATAGTGTTCTTGCTTATATACACTGCACTACATATATTTTCTCAGTTATTTTCTTTCAGAAAACTGCCTGCACTGAAGGGGTGGGGTGCAGGATATCTCCAACACCAATACTTTTAATGTTTCTTTAAACATATGGAAACTACATCTGTGCCTATAGAGCAATGCTGTCCTATTGTTAGTACCGGTTCACGATTACATTGTAACAATGAGAGTATTTTGACAATACAGTGTAGGAGTCAAATTCAAGCATTCCCAGGGAAAAGGAAGGAAGGATTATACAACATTCTGTTAGTGAATAGTTGATCTTTCTTCTTTTCCATTCTTCACACTTTACAACTCAACCCTAGAAGATGATGTACTGGAAGACAACGACAGGTCCAAGGAACTTAAGTTACTCATCTTCACTGTGGCACCATTGAAGCATAAATCCCTACCTTCAGTACTGAACTGTTAAGCACCTATGCAACCCCATAAGCTCATATCACCTTTCTGAAAGGCCTCTGAATTTCCTTTTTTACAAAACAGGTAGTTTTGACAATATCATACTTGAAACTGAATCAAGACACTTTCAGTCTATGCGAAAGCACTACGCTGGTATTTCAAAAGTATTTGTTTTAGCTTAAGCACTACTTCATTCCAGGGTCACTAGTCAGAAATGCTAAATGGATTATCTTACGTGCATGTGTACTTAAATTAAGTGTCATGTAAGAAGAGACTACACAAACCACCAATTTCCTCACTCTTCTTATAATTTGTAAGTCTTACGTTCTCTTGTCACTGAGCTGTTCTTCCACTGAAGAGATGTTTTTCTGTTCTTTTCCTGGACTTTACTTACAACTGTATTGAGAGTTAACAAACCAAGCTCACCTGAAACATTAATTCTGCAGCCAGTATATAAAGCTCTTCACCAGCACACCCCCTGTTCCTTTGCATCCTTTAGCTCCTCTTAATCCTTTAGCTCTTTTTCTCAGAGGAAAGCCAGGGAGCAACTCCCTCATTTAAGCTACCAGAGCTTGCCTCAAAGACTTTGTATAGAATTGTATGCTTCATAATTTAAGGAGAATAGACTATAGTTCACACTTCCCAACAGAGTAAAAGCTTTAGGAACACAAACTATTACATCGTATTGTTTGTTTCTAAAGCTTTTATGTTCCACTCAACAGGCAGCTGGAAGTGCCAGTAATACTTTTTGATCAAGGATTATCAAAAGATATGCTTGCAATACTGGTCTTCAAAACATTTTTGCTATAAGCAGAACTTCCAACAGAGGTCAAAATAGAGCTGGTAATGATGTAATTTACTGGCAAAGAATTCAGAAACTGCTATAAATCTCCTCACCTAATACATAGGATTCTACCTTACGTTCAAAGTTAGCTGCTCAGCTGGTTCACAGTATCAGTTCAGTTATTCTGTCATCTTTAGCCGTCAAGTTCTTGTACTACAGCTCCAGAAGGATCAACTTATTCACGTAGAAATGATGCTGTTCTTCTCTACCAGTTTAAGCGTTCCACTGCTGAACAAATTGTGCCATACCTTATTCAGTATCTTTTACTGAAAAGGCAGTATTTTGAAAGAGTATGAAACAACAAATCATGATCTGACAAGCGAACAGTAGTACATCTTGCAGCAAGTAAGACAAAGACAGTCAATAAAAACAGCAGTTTACAAAAAGAAAATTAAAACAAGTCAAACATTTCAGGTTTCAGAGGCCTATCAGCAGGGGAATCGATCAGCGGGCTGGAATGCAGCACTGAAAAGCTGTGGAAAAAGGTGTACAGGAAAGCCTGGGAGATCTATTTGTGTAGCCTGAAGAGAAGGTGGAAAGAGAAGGCAACAGGAAATATAAATGCTGCCTGCAGCTTCCTGAACTACCACTGTTACAGTTTATGTGCAGTTCAGTAAGTATTAAAAACCAATTTTTCCAGTAACAACTTGAAGACCCTTCTCTTAAGATATGGTTCTTCTTTTCCTGGGGCACTTCAAGGCAACTGAATGATAGAATAAACAAGAGACTTATTTCCCAGCAAAATCAGAAGACTGGACCTGTGCAGTTGTCTTGCAGCCTGCCCAGTCCTTCCTCCTACCCGAAATCAGGGTCATTGCACAAGAGGCAAAAGAAATCACCTGTATGTTTTTCAGCCAGCTTCACAGTCCATCCATATAAAAGCACAATTTCACCCCCAGCGTTTTTGAACTACCTCCTGATTTTAGGGGCAGAAAGGTTTAAAATTCAGCTCGGAAGGGATTTTGGAGAGGGGGAGAAGGCAGGGAGCCGGCAGGCTCTGGCACAGGTGCGCAGGAGGGGGCCCCCGGCACCCCTAGGCCGCCGCTGCCGCAGGAGCTGCCCCGACCCCGGCTGCTGGCGGAGCTCCCCGCGGCAGAGCGGCTTTCCCCGGCAGCAGTTAATAGCATTACCCTGCAAGCTGCTTTCTGGGAGCACGGGGAAACCGAGCTGGGGGCGGCGGGACACGGCGGCGCCTCCCGCAGCCCGGCCGCCGCCGGGCCGCCCCGCGCCTCCCGCCGAGGCCCGGCCCCGGTTCCTCGCCCCGGGCCCGGCCGGGGAGCGCCCGAGGCCCCGCCGCCCCCTATGGCGCTGGGGAGCTCCCCTGCCCGCCCACCTCGTCGTACAGCCGGTAGATCCTCACGCCCATGCTCTCCACCAAGAGCTGCCAGGGCGCCACCGGCGCCGGCTGGTCCAGCTCCCGGCAGGCGGCCCGAAACTGCTCCTCGGAGAAGCCCCGAGGCGGCGTCGCCTCCATTCTCCGCACCGGGAGGCGGCGGCGGCAGCGCGGGGCCCAGCCAATGGCGGCCGCCGCCCCTCCCGCCCGGCCGCCCGGCCCCGTCATGGCGCCGTGAGGCTACGCTGAGGGCAGCGGCCGGGAACGGGTCCGGGGTCCGGGGTCTGGACCGCCGGGAACCCGCGGGGCATTCGAGAGTTTAGTGCCGACCCCCGTGCGCTTCTGGCATGCGGCCCCCCGGTCGGGTCTCTGTAGGGAGGCTGCTGGTAAATGGGGCTGGGAGCTGTTGCATCCCAGAGATGGATCCAGTTGGCTCTGGGCCCCTCCTGATGTGTTCCCCAAGAGTGGAGATCGCAGAGGCACAGAATGGTTGAGGTTGGAAGGGACCTCCAGAGGTCATCTAGTCCAGCCCCTTTATGCAAGCAGGGTCACCTGGAGCACGTTACGCAGAATGGCATCCAGACGGGTTTGGAGCATCTCCAAATGAGACTGCACGGCCTCTCTGGGCAGCCTGTTCCAGTGCTCTGTCACCCAAAATGTAAAGCAGTTCTTCCCCATAAGGCGATGAAACCTCCTGTGGTTCAGTCCCATGGCTATGGGACTTCATCAAACCTACTAAAAATTTAGCCTGCCTGCCAGCATTAGCCTAGTGTTGGTCATGGTAACCTCTATGCAAGTCTGGCAACATTTAGTTTTTTCCAGTTTCTCTGCCAAGCTGCTGACTTCTTTGACAGAGTTCAGCTGTGTCAGCTGTCCCTTCCAGTTCCAGTCAACTGGTTTGCAAGCAGAGCATGAGGATTTCTGGCTGGATCTCTTTGGGGCATAAGAGCTGAATGTCATCCTTGCACAGCAGGTTGGTTCATAAGAGCTCCAGAAAACTTTTGGAGACAAGCTCATGGTGGAGGACAGGATGGTGTCCCACTGTCCTTTCCTGCCCAGGTTTAATGCCAGAATTTAACCTGTAGCTTCTGTCTGTAATGATGTCATGAATGCCAATGAGTCTCTGTACCTCCTCCCATGTCTCAATGAAGCTGTTGTGCAAACATTCCAGTTCTTTTGTTTTATTTTCACGTTTACATGTATTATGGCATTTTATTATTAATATTTATACAATATGTATAAATATGTTTGTTTGTGTTCTTTGTGAATTACGATGTCGTGCTTTCAGTCACCCCAGCTGGTTCTCCAAAACATGATGACAATACATTTTGTATGACGGAACTAAGCTGGCTTCAGTGGAGCTCTGCTGCTCTGAGGCTCCTGACTGAAATGGAATATGAGGCAGTGATCTCTAAGTGAGACTGATTTACCTTGCAGAAATATTTCATTAAAAAATAGTTTTACTTCTGCAGCAATTTTACCAAATTTCTGTCTCACCTAAATCCCATTCATGGTTTGAAATAGGACTCATGCAAGACTGAAAGAGCTTGTGGCTCTTGTTTGTAGAGAGTCGCACATATGAAAAAGGCATCGTGAGTCAAAAGTTGCTGTTTAACAAGCAGGCAAGGACACATGCCTATAAGTGAGCCTGAGAGATTTCATGATCTCCTAAGGAGCCTTGTCTGTGCAGCAGAACTAAAGTGATCACAGTTCAGGCTTACCTGCTGTTTTACAGTAAATGTTTTGCATTATACGGTTGTCTGCATGGCATCAGAGCAGTAAGTTGGCTGCAGCTGGCTGGCCTCTCTTGCCTCTCCCCAGCACTCTCATGGAAAAGGAGAGATTTATCTCACAAGGCTACTCTAGGGACCAGTGTTTTGAAAATGACATTAATATGTGACCTTTTTTCTTGGTAAATAGGGAGTGGTGCTTACTAGGAAAGCACAAACAGTTCTGAAAGGAGACTTTATTTTCTATTTTCATTTTTGTTTATGTAAGCATTATTCTTTATTGCTTGTATGGCCATGTCTTTGCCCTTAGCTTAGGGACGGAAGCTAGAATAAGATCGCAAACCCTTTGATATCTGCAGTGCTAGATAGTGTGGCTGTAGTCTGGGGTGAGTTGTGATGCAGTGGGGACTAACATTTCCTAGAGCTCTGCCCCAACAGACAGTGGGATAGCAACTGCTTCAGGGCAGCTGGTTGTGGGAACATGAACCCAAGCATGAGCAGAGCTACCAAAGGCAGCCTAGATACAGCACGATCCAGTCCCACACGTGGGTCAGGGACCTAAATACTGACTTGAATGAAAATATACCGTTACTATTCTAGGGCAATGAGGGGGAGTTTTGGAAGTGCCCGCATGACTTGACCCACATACTTAGTATTTCTTAGGTATCTAGCTGCTGCTGCTTTCAGGGGGAAACAATACCTCAAAGGAAATTTGCAGATCTGGACTGTCAATGGGATTAGTGCAACTAAAATGCCCACCTGTTATTTACAATATGAGCAATTTCTATTAATTCCAGCCTAGCACCTAACCTTTCTGCTGCTGAAATCAACATCAAGTAATCCATTGCATTCTGCAGGGTGGAATCTAACCAGTCCATCAGAGAACTCACTCCATCAGGAAATCGTATGTGGCCAGAAATGCAAACAGCAATGAATATTACATTGATGTTTTCAGGCCCCAGATGAATTTGTGTTTGTTTTGGACGTGAGTATCCATATGTGAGAGAGCGCTACCAGCTATATTGTGTTTTCCTGCGTCTGTCTCAGTGTGGCACTGGTGCACTTTGAGAAAGTCTTGAAAATGGAATGAAGATGTGGGGTTTTGATGGACTCAACTGCTGTGCAGACATTGATATACTATTGTCATTTCATTTTATTCAGTGCATTCCAGAAACTTTGCAAAAGTGCTGAATGGTCCTGACATACCATTTATACAGTATGCACATTCACATTTCTATTATTCACAGCCAAACTAATTACAGTCTTCTGCTACTGTTGTTTTATTGACTACATTACGTAGAAGCCTTTGTTACAAATTATTTCATGGCTTTTGCAGCTTGCAACAAGCAAGCTCTTCATCCAGAAAGCTGAAAAGTGACAACAGCATCTCCCACCAGAGGTACGTGTGTTAGGCAAGTTGTGTTCCCCTCTCTTGTGTGAGTCATAGGGAAATCTGTTTCTTCAACACTCTTAGAAGATGCAGAAAATGTAGCCTGTTTGCCACACTGATATCTTTTACATTTTATAGAGGCAATAAAGGCACCCAGAGTGATGATTTTTGCAAAGAACTAGCATAAGACATTCTGCTTTGAGCTGTCAGAAGAGGTCTTAAGTGGCCATCAAACACTGGCTTGTTGTGCCCTTTTTCATGGACTTAAATTTAATCCCAAGGCATGGCAATATCTGTATTGAGTATCTAGTTACAATAGAGCTGATTTCCTGCTTTCTAATACCAAATATTTTTATCTTTCATAAAGTTAATATGGACTTCTGGTGTCCACCTCTTTCATTTGGTCATGTTTGCTTGTGATTTACAATTTTTAGCCCCGGTGTTCCAAGAAAGTAATGCCCTTCCTGCACAAATAAACAAGAGATTGTGAGGTGCAGCCTATTTATATGGCTTTGAGAAAAGAAGAGTAATTTTAAAATTTAGCTGAACGAAAGAAAGGATTGCACTATCGTCTGCATGACCTAAAATGACTCATTCAAAAAATAAACACGGCTATTTAGATCTTGATTTGGCACATGCTTCCCACTACCACACCCTCTGCTCTCCTAACCTGTTTACGTGGATATAGAAATATTTCTAAACATTTCCTTCATGTGATGCTAAGTCAAATAATATATATGGAAAGCTTTCTTTTGTGGGAATAGTCAAGACAGGTCTTACTGCAATAATTCTTTCTTTGTGGTACTATCCCTTGGGTCAGATACTTGACTTGCTGTTGATTTCACAGAAGTCATCTATTATGTAGGAGAAAAAAGTTATGTGTTTTTGTTTTTTTTTTAGCTGTATACAGTCTTTTAGATAGATGCTTTGTATAAGCTTAGTCCCAAGGAATGTATTGGAGAAAGACAAAGAAAACTCAGCAGAAAAGGCAAAAGCCAAAAGATTTAAAATGAACAAAGATTTTTTGAAAAAATAGAAATAAAATGCAGTTTTTTAACAATGAAGAAAGTAATGTTTGAACAAACAGAAAGACCTATTCTCCATTGTTTGGATGATTTTGTGAAAAATGAACCTCAGATAAGGAGAAAATTCTGGTATTATAGTACAGATCTTGGACAGAATGTGAAACTGAATGTTTTGTGTTAGGCGAGCTGTCACCCAAGATAATCTGAAGGTTTCTTCTGGCCATAAACTCATTTACCTGTGCAACAAAAGCTATTGATGCTTCTCTGATAGGCCATTTAAACGTTACTCCCAACACGGGGTAACACGGTTTGATACAGCAAACCTCTGACTGATGTAGGAACAGAAAACAGTGTGTCCACTGTGGCAATAGTCAAATGTTTCAGAGGAAAAACTGAAAACACTCTTGTAGATTATTTTTTAGTACCAGTGCATGAAACTTCCTCTGAACTTAGGTGATTAACGACTGAAGTAAATATAGCGAAGCAGGGTGCCCCAGTGCCTTATGTCTGCTTTCTGTAAAGCCAATGATCTGCAGTTTTATCATGCGTTCTATCAGTTGTCTGAAGATCGGAATTAGGCCTTTCCCCAGGCTGTATGATCTCAGGGGCAAATCAGACCATTTCTCTGGGGAATTTCCGCTTGCTGTTTCTGTGTCCTGCAAACCCTTGTGCACACGTAGCAGTTCCCGTGGGGAACACATCTTTTCCTTTTTGGTTGAAGCCAATCCTGAGCTAGTGAATTGATTAATATAATTCAAAGACTGATAGGTTTTAACATAACTTTACCCAGGAAGTTCTGCATTAAACTATAGCCATGACTGCAACAGTAGAGGGGCAAAAGGGGCTGCCAAAAGAAGGCGTATTTCCTTCACAGGCGATAGCTGTTGCAGCTTCTATGGCTTAGGAAGACAAACTGCTGGCTCATAGCAGTAGGCCTGGTGAGCTGGGAGAACATCAAGAGAAGGGCTGCTGCAGCTCTTTGAACTGTGTCCAGACTTAATCTGCTTAAACCCAGCCGCACTTGGAAAAGCACCTAAGCATGTGTTTGTCTTTAAACTTTCCCTAAGCACTTTTTGCTAAAACAGATTCAGTTCTATCACTTAACAGTTATGAAACACTTTTAAAGATGAAGAGCCCCTGCAGAGACTAAATCATCGTCTGTGTTTTCCCTCTGTCAGGGAAATGGTTATAGTTCATCCTCCTCTGGGCTTGCCTTCCATCCCGAGCACAAAGGGCTTCAAATAGTTTACATGGAGCTTAATGGAAGGAAGCCTGCTGCCAAACTGTGAGATATGTACATGTTACATTTTGTGTCTGGAGAAAGATGTGGGCCCCAAGAGTGTAAACTGTATGATATATTGAAAGAGAAAGGTCACCTGCATGAGTTTGGAGCAGCCCCATTGCGTGTATGGTTGTGCATATTGATCTGGGGTGGGGGAGTTAATAAATATGCTGGCAGAAAACTCTTAATGGAGCTCTGTAGGATGTAGGAGATTGAAAGTGGTTATTTCCCCCTAACTCTTTCTTTCCCTTTTCAACAATTTCCCCAAGCTGTCCGGACCCTGTGGAGAAACTTGTTTCAGACAAAGTAATTCAATTCATGGTCTGTGTAGGTTAGCTGAAAGATTGGAATGCTCTTTCTACTTATGGAGAGTCAACTAGGACTGGCTGAAGTGCTCCATATTCATTACACTGACCATCTGGAGAGGGAACAGCATGCGTTCTTTATGTCATAAGTACTTGCAGAGCAGGAACACAAGATACAAAACATCTCCTGACATTATCTGCTAGGTAACCTTGGACAAATCCCTTTTTCAGCTCTTTGTCTGCATTTCCCTACATGTTTTTGTGTCCTGTGAATTGCCTGGGGCACTCAGTGCAGGTGAAAAAAAGAAAAGCCCCCTGCAGAGCCATGGAAAGAGATCATACCTACCCTGACTTAGATCTCAGCTGAATCTGCTGGATCTGACTGTAGTCTCTAACGATGTACCAAAGACGAGTTGTGGTGAAATTATGTTGTCTCATGTTTGTTATGAGCCTCCCCCCTTTTCTGGCTCAGCCAGAAAACTGCCATGTCAGCTAAAGATCCAGAGGTTCTGTAACTGACTTGTGCAAGATTCAGGACTTGGCTTCTGGTGGTGTGTGTGGCACATCCCTCTGCTAATTGAAGGCACATGTCCACAGAGAGAATGCAGCTCTTCAGATGAGAACTTCATGTAATTATGAAATCAGTAGGAGATAAAAATAATTGTTTTCAGTTCCAGATGTCTGTCTTCTTCAGCGCTGCAGGAAGATTAAGTGAAAGTCAAGTAGTGCAATAATAAAGCTCAAATGCTCAGCAGGATAACTGATGTTGACCGAAGTACTGGTAGGATCTAATGAAGTTCAAAGAAAATTCCTTTGCATATTCCTGTTCACCAAAGAGGTCTCCCTCTGTCATTATGAGCACATCCATTTCATGAACCTGATTACACAGAGTGGGTGATTTGCACAGCTACTAACCAACAGGGCTGAACTCCCTCCCATGTGCTGCAAACTTTTAATGAGAGGGGAGCTAAAGCAATTTATGTGAAGCTGAGGTTTGGTTCTCTGGCTAAATTGGCTTTGTTAAGGACTCTTCCCAGCCACGAAACACATGCAGTGCATGACTTGGGACAATTTTTCCAACATAAACGTGTTGAAAGTTTGCTTTCTAAAAGCTCCAGTAAATGCAATCAACTGGTATGTTGTGTCCATGTGTGGGCTTAGGGAAGAAACAAAGGAAAAGCCCATGGAGGGTTAGGGAAAAGGCAAGAAGAACTAATTGAATAGGGAGCCCATGGTGGTTGCACTTTGCCAGATTAATGAGTCACCGTTTGCTGTGCTTTTAAGGCCCAGGAGACCGCTACAAACTCAAAGGAAGCCATGAAGTATTGCAAGTGTGTCTTAGTAGGCAGAGCAACAGCATTGCTCAATTTAGGAGTAAAACTCCATTCTCTGAATAGGCTGCATGAGTTCCCGAATCACACGTGCTTCTTGCGAATCCTCCGAGCTGCTGGGGCTGCACCTCCTCTGAAGCAGCTATGTTAAGGCCACCGAGAGGAGATTTTGTCATCTAGGGCAGGTCCTAAAGGGGAACTATGTGGCGTTTAGGCATGACAGTCCAAAAGTGTGAACCTGTAACCCCTCACTGCAGCTGTTGCTTAGTCCTGAAGTTTCCTCAGCTGTTTGCACTGAATTTCTTACAGGTGCCAAACGTGCTGCTTAGGGCATGGTTCATTCTTCTGTCCGTATATCCTCAGAGTCATGCTCAGAACACAGCAGGACCTTAAAAGGCAGAGGTGTTAGTCACCCTTTTCTAAAATGGCCAGAGGGGTGGTGCCCAAGTCTTCTGCAGCCCTTCTGTGCCTGGGAGCTCCAGCCCCATCCTTCTAGGGGAGAGTCCAGTAATCAATCTCCCATCAGCAGAGGGAGGCATCCTTTGTACCGAAACACGAGTTGTAAGACCAGCTTCAAGGCTTGTTTATGTGCGCTTCAGATTAGTTCTTCAAAAATCAGCATCGGGAGTTATTTTATGCAAAAGTTTCCGTATTTTTATGTAATACTTTCAGTAATAAACTTGGCATGGAAAACTAAGAATGTACTAATGAAGATGTTGGTGGAGTAAGCAGGGGAGGGAGGTCTCCTATCAGTATAGGAGATACATCCAATATACCAAATAATACACTGGAAGGACTAGAGAGGAGTTGATGTAATAGGAGTGGGGTGAAATTTAGGTCACGCACATGTGTGCTAACAGCAAGAATTTCTTATATAAGGTGCTGAAAGGAACCAATACTGGAGAAAAATCCAAATATAGTGAACAATCACGGTTTAATTGTGAAATGTTTGTTTTTGATAGAGACAGGAAAATACTTCCACACAAAATATAGATGAAACCTCACCTGGAAAAGTGATGGTTAAAAATAAGTCTGAATCTGATTTCTACCTCTTAGGACACTGGAGGGTTGTTCATCCATGCATAATTGTGAATATATTCAGCTATGGGCAACACAAAGGTACCTAGGTATCAGCAGAATAAGGCTCACAGCCTCCAACAGGAGGAATAGGAAACCTTGCCAATTTGAGTGGAAGTTGGCAAACTCATAAAGATTATACCTGGCATGGCTGCCCGTATTAGGAAGGAGCAATGTGATGGCTTCTCTAACAGCCTCTGTAATGACAGTTCCCCTCAGATCTGGTTCCTTGTCATTTCTGCTGAAATATTTGGAGGCAACACTAGCAAATGGGGAAAAAATGCCAGTTTCTTGTATAAAGCTGTGGAGCTCTTCCAGAGCCCCCTGGCTGTTTCAGCTGGAGATGAACCCTTGGCAGCATCTCTGTCACTGGGAAGATTTAATAATACACAGAGGGTAAATCCTGCCCCGTGAAGCTGATGGAAGTTTTGCTGTTAATTTCTGCGGGGCCGGGATTTCACCCTGGAAAGGGAGTCAAAAGTACAGGCATGCTTTCCGAGACAGAGGGGCTGATTAAATACAGCTGGTGTACCGCTCTTATCAATCATTGATAAAATAGAGCCTTTTAAATACAGGCTTCGGGTAAACTTAACCACAAAATTCAAACATGCCCTTTTACAAGCTTTAAAAGCAAGATATGTCTGTTTTTTATCTGTAAAGAAAGGAAAACACAATAAAAAATAACTCATACCCGCACCCACCCACTCCCTGTGGCATTTGGCGTTCTGCTTCAATGGGCGATTAAAGCACGGAAAGTCCCATTAAAACGCTCCTAGCTGATACACAAGACTTCATCCCCTCCGGAGGGCATCCAAAGCTCTGCTCGTCCTTGTTTAAGTCCCAGAGGGACTGTGGCAGGGGCTGCGCCTTGGTAGCATCCCGCAGCACCCCGCAGCACCCTCCAGTACCCTGCAGCATCCCTCAGCACCCAGCAGCATCCCGCAGCACCCAGCAGCACCCCGCAGCACCCCGGCTATTTGCACCCAGGCCTCCCCCCGCACGTCCCGGTACGAACGGGGCCAGCCCTTGGTGCCGCAGCCACTTGCAGGGGCTCTCGCAGCCGCTCTGCTTAACCCCAGGGTCCGGCACTCGTGGACCCCACCGGGCGCTGCGAGCACGCGTGGGCTCGGCTCCCCCGGCCCGCGGAGGGCAGGACAGGGCAAGGTAAGGCAGGGCAGCCCAGCCCCGCCGCTCTCCGGGCTCGGCTCGGCCCGGCCCCCAAGGCCAGCCCTCCCCCGGCCGGCGCCGAGCGGGACCTGCCCGGGTGGGAGCGGCCGCCCCGCCCGCGGCTCCTCTGCCGCTGAATTTGCTCCGGCCCCTGCCTCGTTTCGCTCGCAGCGAGAACTTTGTTTACAGTCCCTTGTGCAGAGAGCTGCATCCCCCCTCTTAGGCTCGCTGCGGGCTCCTGGCCGCTGCAGTTCTTGCCCGGCGGTCGAGAGGTAAGGTACGGCACAGCATGGCACAGCACGGCACGGCATAGAAGGGCACGGCTCAGCTCGGCTCGGCATGGCATAGAAAGGCTCGGCACAGCTCAGCTCAGCACGGCTCGGCTCCGCTCGCAGCACCGGCACCGCACAAGCCGCCGGTCCCAGCCGTGTTTGGCGCCGGGCGTCTCCGGGCTCCCCCGAGCCAGAACCCCGCAAGGCAGCGGTGCGGGCTCCGGGCAGCCGCAGGGCTTTCTGCGCCTGGCCGCGTCCCTTCCTTCCCCGGGAGGTGCCGGGGTCGCTGTGACACGCCGTGCTGCGCCCCAGGTGTGCGCGCCGCTCACGGACGTGTTTGAAGGGTTCGCGATGTGCTGATAAGAAAGTTTGTTGGGTTTTGGGGCTTTGATTGGCTCCCCTCCTGTCCCCTAACTCGGTCTGACAAACGACAAAGGTGCGTGAGAGCTCGAATCTGGCAACTATTTTACCTAAAAACTTGCTGGTTGAAACTTAGCTGCATCCCGAGGTTCAGGCAGTTGGCAGGGGTGTAAGGCATTCTTCTTCTGCCCCTTTCATTAAGGGTCTGATCCTGCAAACCTGTAAGTATAAATTCGAGTTCTGTATTTCCAGGAGCATTCCCATGAGTAAGAGCTGTGGGATTGTATATAGGATTATTCTGGTGGGTTGAATTCCAGTTCTGGCTCTCCTCTCAGTACAGCCAGACTCCTGTTGCTGTTTTTCATAATCACTCTAATGCAAAACCAAGTGTGAAACATGGGCATTATGATTAATTGGGATTTTACATAAGCAAAAAAGGTGTCTGCGATATTACGCAAGATACAGGGAATCAGGCCCAGAGCCTGAAGACATTAAAACTTTAATGTGTCCTGTAAGTTTGGAGTAAATGCAAAAAGGGAGAGGACTGTCGTGGCTGAGAAATACCAGCTCTTTGCAGTCACACGGAGATCCTCAGTATGTGGGAAGCCCCCTGAGAGCGCTATGTTGAAATGAATCAGAGTTAAATCATTGGACTTGTAAGGTATGGATTTCGTGTATTTCTGCTCCTCAGCTTTGCGGTGAGTGAGACAAGGATGAGGGATGAAATCCTGACTGTAAAAGTTGCTCTGACTGTTAGTGTGTGCGTTTTTTTGTTTTTTCTTATAAAGGCATTAATTAAAAAAAAAAAATCACCTAAAGTCATGTATTCAAGGGCAAATACAAATAAATTACTGACAGAGAAATTCATCTTCCCAAAGAATGATGCTGGAGAGTAGCTTAGGGGGCACAATTGCACTAGGAAGAGATTTTTCAAGTGAATGTAACCATTCTTACAATGTGAGTGGAAATTGACTGCAAGATAGTTTCAGAGGTCTGTTTTTGTTTTAATGTCATCTAGATTATTCATCTAAGGTCTTTGTATTTCTGTATTTTCTTCCAAACTTTTCAAAAAGTCAAGCTAGTGGTTAGATACTATGCACAAGAATATAGTCTAGGAGAGAAGCAAGGAGACTTCCTTATTATTAGCTAACTTCAATGATCAGCTAAATATACTTTAGATATGTCACAGGCTTATTCCTAGGGGCCTCTACAGAACAACAGAAGCAGTTTGTGCCTGTGAATGCTTGTGCTTGTGAAATGTTAGCATAGTCTACAGAAAATAAAAAGTAAAGAAATTTAAGAAAATCATTATATGAACTCCTGCATTGATTTTCATCTCCGTTTAGGAGCTTCTGCTTCAGTGTTAAATTGATCCTCCATAATCCTGCCCATGTAGAAAGGGAACGTTGAATAAGATCAGCAACATAAATCTCTGCTGCTTTGTAAGTTTTACCCGGTTGCTGTGTGGTTTTGCAGAAGTTTCTGCAGTTGATAACAATTTCCATCACTGCTTTCTGCAAAGTTGTCACGCTGCGCTGCTGCGGATTCTGCCCAGTCCCTGTCTGAGTTATGAATTTGTTTTAAAAAACAAACAAACAAAAACCAGATAATAGAAATGAAGAATATTAAATGGAATAATTATTACATAATGTATTATTATTATTTGTAATAATAATTATATTATTATAATATTACCTTTTTTTTGACCTTGGGGATTATATTACCTAGTTTTTATTATTAGCAGAATAAATAGATGTAAAAGGGAGTTTGGTGGGAAATATGTTGTCACTGACAGTTTACAGCTAGGCAGACCGAGGCACAGGAGATTAAGTGATTTGCTCAAAGACACTGGAAACGTAAAAGAGACAACTACACAAGTGTTCTGAGTTGGGATTTGGTTCTTTGATTCACAAAGGTGAAGTGTGTGATAGAAATGGAGTTAAAGAGACTTTTAACTGCAGTAGTTCATGTGCATTCCCTTTTCCTGCCTAACTCTTTGAGGGACACTTGCCTGGGTTGTGAAGACACTTTGTCAAAGCTAAATGTTGCGTAGTGCCAGAAATGGGTGACGGCTGCAAAGAAAAGAGGCAGAAACCACTAGGAGAGCCAGAGAGAGAACATCTCCTGCTTCAGTTAGCACACAGTGGGAACATTTCCATGCAGTTTTATTCTTAAGAAGCTGATATATATCTAAACTCTTTTCTTGTAGGAAACCTCCATCCTAGAACATCGTCGCCTCCAATTCATCATTCAGCAACATCTCACACTGCAAAACCCGGAACAGCTCTTTCTGCTGCCTGACTCTGCCTGGAATTGACAGACAAGACATCTTAAGATGTCTTCCTCTGCTTGCTGAAACCAGGGATTTGTTGTGATGGATTTCTCATGGACCTGGTAGGTGTGCACGCTGATAGATTTCATGTCTTTTTGGTAAATCTCCATTTACACCTATTAGCGGGTACGGTATGCATCAGGGTAAAACATTCCTCTCTCTCCTTTATCCCATGTTAGCCGCAGATCGCCACATAAACACATTCTTCCTCCAAGTCAAAATAGTTCTTTAAGAAGGTACTTCTGGTATGATCAGTGAGAGGATGCTGGTGTTACCTGGTATCTTTGCCTCAACGTCTTACCCTGAAACCTGAACCAAGTCACCTGTTGGTGCAAGTCAGAAATTATTTTGCTGCAGATCTAGGGCCATTTTTTAGGATGAATATATTTACTCACACTTCAGATAGGTTCTGTTGTTTATTTAACTTACAGTATTTCTATAGAAGTTTGTTTATTTGTTTTATATGAATGCCTGCCTGCTTACATCCTGTTACAGGCACGAACTGTGCTCCTCACAAGTCAGCGGGTATTTTGCCATTGATGTAGTTTTGGTAGTTTCGGAGACTTTTATTATTTTTTTTTTCAATCCATGTTAATTTTGACTGTATAAATATCTCTTCTTGCTTCATAAATCTCTATATGATGTAAAAAAGACTTAATGCTCATTGGGGATGTATCTGAACCAGACAGACAAGGGCTTTGGAAACAGGTACCCCACAAATTTAAGAATAAGTAATTGAAGAAATTGAATTCTACTAATGATAAAAAAAAAAAAAAAAAAAAAAAGATAGCATCCAGCTAGAAACATTCTACCACTGTGCTGAAGTTCAGAAATGTTTTGTGGGAAAGTGATGTAACAACATAATGTCAACAGTGTGAGCCTCGCTGTCATGTAAATCATCATGGAAAATGCTGAACTTGGGCTTAGATCTGTCTGGAGACAGATCGTTGGCATTCTAGCACAAATCCATGGCTAGTCGCTTTCAAGTGATATGAAAGGTTCTGAGTCATGCATTATGATCTGAAGTAAAAAGCAACGGTTCCTAAGAAACCCTAAGGCGCCAGCACAACATATAAGGTGCCAGCACAACGTATTTGCTTTGTCTGCTAAGCACTACTCTCATCCCCTGCCAGCCCTTGGGGATACCAAGTACCTTCAGTGCCCTCATTAGGGAGGGAAAGGCTACTCATTTTGGTAGCTGCTGAGCATCTTGCAGGACTGAGCCCTGAAGACAGCTGTGCACAACAAGAGAAAATAATGAGCTGAGTGCTCTTCCTTAGAACAGTAAAGCAAAACTTTGTCAAACCAACTCTGAACTTCTTTCTCTCAATAGTGTTCAAAGAAACTCAGACACAAACTCTCTGACTAGGTACATGGTATAGTCTGGGTGTGGGAGTGTTAAAAAAAAGAGAAATCCTCTTTCTCGCAAAACAGTCAGTCAGTCATATGAGGTAGTGAGATACAAAACCAAGGGCTCTCCACAATGGAGGAATATATCTTAGCAACAAGGCTGGGAGTGGTGGGAAAGGAAAAGGAGAATACAAGTATCTGGCAATTAACTTCCTAGTCACAGATGTGAAGGTGATAAAAGTGATAAAAGCATTACTGCATTGCCAACACTCTTCCTTGTTCTCTGGGCTGCATACCATGCTGTTTGTAACGGCAAAAGCTACACAGCCTGTACTGGAGGCTGGTGGAGGAGTCCTGAGAGCTATTCCCAGCAGGGAACCCCAGTGGTTTCCCAGTGTCCCACTCTCTGTTTTGTGTGGTGGGGTGCAGAGATCTCCCAGCTCAGTCCAAGGCAGTGCAGCAGAAGTAGAGCAGCCCCAGACCAGCAGAGTCCCAGCAGGATGGCAGAGGTCTGTCCTTGCAGCTGGAGCAGTGGAGAGCCATGGGCTGGCCTTGCTGTGATCGGGTGGCCTCCAGTTCTGCACTGGGCTCCATGGAACCAAAAGCTGTTTTGTTCTGTGGTTCAGATATGATCGAACTGCATGCTGCCTGTAGGACCGATGGTGTGTTTTTGATATGAGACAAGAGGAAAGCAACCTGCTGTAACTCCGATGAGTGGATATGACTATAAATCTTCCTCTTTCACAGTAACATGGATGTGATCTCATGGGCTTATAAGGGACTTGTTACTTTTCCATTAAGTGGATTTAAATGGCAAGCCAATAGTCCAGTACCGTGTTGTAACGGTAGGTTCACCAGCTTTGGGCTGGCAGTTCCTGAGTGCAGGAAATTGTCTTCATCTCTGTTCTCCTTACACCCACACCTCATCATGTCCATTTGTATTTTTTTTGCAAAGTAACATTTGCTTTGAGTAATGTTTCATTGTTCAGTGATGGTAGAACAGCTATGCTGCCTCGGTGGGCAGCTAATTTGACATGTTGGATGTAAAAGATGAGCAGAGGAGTTCGGAACCAGCATGTAAAAAGGGAGATGAATTGGACTGGTTTAGAGGATGAGCTGAAGTTTGACTTTTCCAGGAAGATAGTTCCACAGTAGGTCTCAGATTACTCGTCCCTGGGCCAGCAATCTGAGTTGCAGTGTTGTATCCTGTATAGAGAAACACAGAGGCAGCAGTTCCTGCCCACAGCACTCTGTACCTGGCACTGTTGCTGGAGTCTGCAATGCCACAGTACTGAACTCTCCCATGTGTGACTTCCTTCAGCTTTTTGGAAAACTCAGCTATGATCAATAGTTATAAGTCCCTGGGCAAGCAAACTTTCTTACATCAGTATCTGTACTCATGGGAATAGCTTCAGCTGTTGTTGATACTAACATCAACAGATCAGTAAGAAAGTGATTTAAATATCATTTAATTAAAAAAAAAAAAATCTGTTATTGTTCATTGCATGGGAAACGGGAAGCTTTAATCTTTTTTCTCAGGATACTTTGCTAGTGAGGGGTGCAAATGATTACAAAAAAAATGGTACCGTTTGCGTTGCCAGTTATGTTACATCCCAGTTCCACTCACATTTACTCCACTGGGTTCACGAGAGTAGGTGAGTACATCTTAAGGTGCTACGACAGTTAAATCCACTTTTTCTTATGTAAATCTGCTGTCAAGCCATAATCAAGTCCAGCAACCAGTGTGCATATAATTCTTTGTAGTATGCATGCTGTGTACACTTATGCAAGCTATAATGTTCAGACTCACTATCTGGTGATCTCTGCTCCAGCGCTGATTTGTCATTTATTTTAGATTTGGAAAAAACAAAACCAAAAGACATAAGAATTCCAAGTATGGTATAAAGAAGCAAGCTGATAAAGAAACAAGTCTTTTTTTTTTTTTTTTTTTTTTTTTTTTTTCTTTCTGGGGCAGCTCTTGCCATGTTATTGTGATGCACTTCAGAGCAAATCTGTGTACTGTGTGTGGCACAGGTGTATATTACAAACACTGTGAAAAGAGTGCGTGAGCAACAACAGAATTTGTAACCAAATAATCTGGGGTCTTGACCTCCTTGTCAGAAAATGTAAATCTAAATTGCATCCAGAACTACTGGCTTTAGTATGTAACTTAAAGTGGGGTTATCCCACAACACTTTGAAGTTGGTGTCATTCTAGGTCTGCGAGTCTCTTCTATCTAGCACTTACGCACATTTACAACTAGCGTGAGAACTGATTCAGGTCCACCACAGTCAGTAGGATTACAGTCAAGCTTGTGCATAAATTCTTGTGGGGTCAGAGCCTCTGCTTGTCTGCCGTCCTAACTGAGATACTTCTCTGTCCCTGTTTGTCATATAACAGCAACGCTTTTTATTGAACTCGTGCTCTTCTCTCCACAGTGCAATGTGTGTTCAACAGAGCCTGCTCTAGCCTAAGAACCGACCAAGTCAAGAGAATCAAGATGACAAACGAACCTATTAAAGAGATCCTGGGTAATCCAAAGCATCCTGAACCCGTAACCACAGAGAAAAGTAATAACAATGACTGTGTGATAACCACCATCCCTCTTGTTAGCGAATGCCAGCTGACTGCAGCCACGGGGGGAGCAGAACTCTCCTGCTACCGCTGCACCATTCCCTTTGGTGTGGTTATCCTCATAGCTGGCATCGTGGTTACTGCTGTGGCATACAGCTTCAATTCCCATGGATCAATCATCTCAGTGTTTGGATTAGTCCTCTTGTCGTCAGGGCTCCTTTTGTTGGCTTCTAGCGCAGTGTGCTGGAAAATCAGGCAGCAAAACAAGAAAGCAAAGAGGCGGGAGAGCCAGACAGCACTTGTGGCACATCAGCGAACCTTGTTTGGTTAAAGACAACCAAGAGAAGGATGGACAGAAGATAGAGCCTTGTAAGTCGACTTGACTATTTATCAGTAGGACAGATTGCAGGTTTTAATTTAACTTTGGAAATGAACTGAAATGGAAACAGAATGGATTAAGAAAGGCTCCTAACAACTCTGCAAATGCTCTTAATGTTTTTCTTACTGAGGACTTAATAGTGATTCTTTCCATGACAGAGGAAAAAAACCTTTTCCTGCATAAGAACTGTTGTTGTAACTGCCATCATCATAACTGCATTCTCCAACATGCTGATTGTGTTGGAAAGGGAACTTGTGAGAACTAAGAAAATAATTTGAACTGACTGAACTGACTTGAAATGCCAGAGATCTCCTTAAAACACACTGTGACATTTGACCAAGGGAGAAGTCATAGCATTTGAAGTGACTGCAAGTTTATGGTCACATTGGCTGTGACTTAAATGGTTGATCAAAAAAAAAAAAAAAAAGGGCAATAACAACCAACCAAACTGCAGTTTGCTCAATAAGCTGATTATTATATTTTACATAACTTCCCTCTCCCAATATCTGTGGTACTTTTCCCTTTTTTAAACAACTAATATTAATATTGTTATACTATTGAATAGCAATAGGTAGAAATGATTAATTATATTGTCTAACCTAAATAACGAGGTATGGTTATAGCTTAAAATATAAGACTTTTTTTTTGTAAATGAAAGTGGTCAGGCTTAGCACTTTTGATTATTTTGCTATAAAATTAAAAAGTATATTTCATTAAAATAATATTCAGTGCTGCTAGCCATTTAGAAAAACTTTTTTTTTGTTGCTATCAAGATAGCTTGCATCTTCAACTGCTTTATGATTCTTTTTCTTTTTTGTAGAACAACATCTTTGACAATAACTGTGAATACATATGCCACTGAGCCGCTGGCTCCCACGATGGCTGTGGCAATTACACCTCAGAGCGCACCTGCTGAACGTGTGCTGCAGCGGGTTGCCTTCTGCAGGTCATCCCCAAGCCATATGCTTCCCCTGCTGGAATCACGCAACCATTCTGGCTTAAGTACTGACTTTTCCTCTGCCCTGCATGGTTTAAGCTCATTACATCCATAACTTATCCCCGGATTTGCAAAGTGCACTTCGTGTTTTAAATAGAGCAAGCTATATGTACGGGAGGGGATGTTTGGAGTCAGTATTTGCGTTGCCACACTCCGTGGTTACCAGACGCTATAATAAAATCACTTGCATCAGAGGAAAGCTGACAACACATTTTAGCACTTCCATAGCTCCAACTTAATCACGGCAGGAAGCTTTCCTGCTGCTAGGAGAACATGTTGCGTCACCAGAACATCTGACACTGGTGTCTAATGTCAATCACTTTGCTTAAGGTCATTAAAAATATTAGGGTGTCCCCTTACGATGTACAGGTTTGCATGAGTGACAATTCATAGGAAACACATAGCATGATAAATAATGGAACAGGTGGACTAAAGTGGTGTCTTTCCTGTTTAAAATGAGAAAAGTGATTGACATTAGCAAGGCTGGATAAGCTAAATAGGGCTGTTTATTTTTTTTTCCCCTGGGAACACAATAGTTTTTCTGACTCCTTCTTCCCCCTCCCTGTTTCTCTTTTCTCAATGGAATTTTGCAGGCAGCCAAGGAGAGAATTGCTGGGTCTGTAGAGATGCAGTGATTTCCAGTACGCATGCGTAGCAGCTCAGCCCGATGATTCCCAGGCTGAGCTGAGAGCAGAAGCAGGCCTCTTACCCTCTTCAGAAGTTTGTCCCATGCATGGGTCCTCCCTTCGCCATTGCTGTGATGCCAGCAAGCTTGCATGTGGTGGGCAGCGTGTAGAAAGAAAGTAGAGGTGCAAGGTGAGGCTCTGCTCCAAGTCAAATGAAAACAGAGACAACCAGTTTACAAGAGCAAGTTTGCAGGAGTAAGACTGAGTAAACATTGCTCTGCTACTACTAGAGGGGATTTTCTTTCCCATATCTTTGCTCTTTTTATATAAGGGACTGCCTTAGCACAGACTGCTGCACTCTATAGCATTAGCTGTGTTCTAGTGAGACGAGGTACGTGCACAAGAATCTTTATATCAAGCCATCGGTGAAAGTCTGTGCAGGATTTCACTTACATTTGTCTTTTATTCAGTGAAGCAAAATGGTAACTTTGTGGGGAAGGGTCCCAGTACCAGGTCCTGGTGTCCTGCAGGAGCAAGGCAGAGTTCATAAAGAGCTCAGTCAGACATCTCGTGCTGTTGAAGGTGTTTTTGCATGTTTCGTTGCAGAATTGGCTCATAGAATTTGAAACCGGCACAGACTTCTCCACCATGGTTTATGTGTCTTTGATTTTGGGTTAATCTGAAGTCGATATTGGCAACTTAATGGCCAATGATGACAGCCAGCATGAGTATTTTTCTTTCTGCATTTTATAAATTACAGACATTTTCATTATAATCATTTGTCTCCCTGCACCCTTCTGCACCCTTAAAAAACAATCATACTGGGAGAGGTGCTAGAAGAGTACAGTGTGTCAGGCAATGTACTCTTAGCACCTTCATCTTTCCAGAATGGTGATACTGCTAGATCTGAAGTGTTTTTACAAGGGCAAACAGGCCAATGATTTCACAACAGTCAACATCCGCCCCATTCCCCCCCAAGACGGGTGAGCTACAAACACAAAAGTTCTGCTTCAATTTTAGAGCCTTGTGACCTAGCCTGGGTAGGTTTGGGGTTCCATGCCTGGATGCTGCATCGTGCAATCCAAGTCTTTGATGTAAAGCCATTTGGAACTCAACGCTTGCTGCCTGGTGTTTTCCGTGGGAACCCAAAAGACGAAAGTCAGCCTGGAGGATGCAACCCTGTGGAGATCACAATGACTTTGCAGTTGAGAAACACCTTCCCTTCTGGTGTGAAAAGGCTTTGAATACAACAAATGATATTTCAGATGTGGGAGAGGTTGGGTGGGAGCTGATGCAAATTTTATTGTCACAATTGCTTGTCTCTCCCTTCCTGAAAGCTCCGGCAGCATTGCGTAAGAAAAATTGCCCTCACAAGGATAGAAAATTATCTAATAGGGGAATTGCAGTGGTGTACCGGGCAAATGTTACAGGGATCTTAAATAATAATTTCAAAACCTAAGCACAGGAAATTGTGTCTGTAACTACACCCTGTATTGCTATTGTACACAAAGCCGGTTATAGCCTGGGACAGAATTTTAAAAATAATAATCAGTTTGGTATGACAATGCTTAATATTAATTCTGATCCAAACGCCCAATTTACGAGTCCCTAGCCGCATAACAGGTTATGTTTTGTATGTCAGAGTGGTTCTAATACCATAACTTGCCAGGTTAAAAACAAAAAAACAAACAAAAAATGCAAAAAGAGAGAAAGGTTAATTTCTGGACTTGTGTCCAGAAAAAATTCACTGCCTTAGACACTTGGGAGAGCTCCTGTTATCAAATAACAAATGTACAGCATTGTTGCAGCTCTACAGCATAGGAACCAGGCTCAGAGTAGTAAAAGAAGAAAGGCCTGAGGGTCTCAGCAAGATCCCAAAGACTCAGGCCAGGAACCAGCTCTCTGGAATACCCTGTATTCCTGCCTCACCTTTGCTTATTTAGAGCCAAAGTCCAGCACTACCGCTCCTTTTATATCGGTGATGGAGGTGGTCACTTAGGTATTGGCAGGTTTCACCTCATTGGTTTTTTGCAGTGAGTTCCGAAATAAGAAGAGCAGAACAATATTGACAGCCATCATTTTACATATGCATTTCCAATACTTCTGATGCCTTTAGACTGTAGGATGTTTTAGCTATGTCAGTATAATCTTTGGCAGTTACAAAGGGCTTTTATAGGTAAAAGTACATTAACAAATAAAGAATACCACAGCATGATGTAAAACTGATGTAAAAACTGGTAAAACTTCATGGTAGACTAAATCCTACAGGCTAAAATATATGGAGAACAATGGTTTTAAACTGCAGAATCAACTTGAATTGTTGGCTTTTATTCAGGTTGTTGATGTCACTATTAACATGACAGAGGACCTAATCCTTCCTCTTGTGAGCAGCCAGTTGGAGGCTATTGTCCTAACCGTGTGCATCCAAAGATTTGCATTTGTGACAAACATGGCATTTTTGAAAAACACTTTTTTGGATTAATTGCTTTCACATCTTAACTGTTCTGTGCTCTCTAGACTAAGAGAAAATAGTACTAAGCTTCAAAAACAGAGAGGAAAAGATGAAAGAAAGAGAAGAACGCGTCACAGCAAATGTTGGACACCACGTAAAGTCATGCAGGGATAGCAAAACCTTACACAAGTGCCTTGTTGAAAGACAGAAACTTTTTAAAAATATGTAAGTCTTGTTTCTGTTACATTATTGGTTGTATCCTTGGTTTCATTCTTATAAAATGCTTAAAGACCCCAGATTAACATCAGTTCTGGATCTCACCTCGTATTTTTTCTTCTTTTCTGTTTCCCAGGCATTCGTTTGCCCAGGAAAAAGCAGAAGTTTAATTTCTTACTATATTTTGCAATCTAACTGAGATCAGAGCCATTTGGGATTTGCAGAGGCAATGCCCCTGTGCTTTTGTAAATTATACAGCATTCAAGCACAGTCTAATTTTGAAGTAGGCGCTACACAGAGGTGAAGTTTTCTGTGCTGCTACAAGAGATGTCAGTGAACAATCTATTAAAAAAAAAAAAAAAAAAAGTGTAAATAACACCAGAGCAGCCCTCCACCAACACTTCTCAGTCACATTCCCTTTCAATCTGAGGGCCCGAGTTTGTGAATAGAGTTAACAGCTTTCCTGGAAAACTGGCCCATGACATTATTTCCTTGTGAACTCCATCCACCTGTCATGTTAGGGCTTGGTGCAACGCCAGCGCTGGCAGGAAATAATAGGCAGCAGGATGCTGGTGTGTGTCGATGGCCCTGACCCTCCCATTCCTGAACATGAATAAGCTTCGAGCTCACAAGGCGTCACAGCAGCGCAGCTTCTGGGCCCACAGAAACGCATGGGTGGGATGCACAGCCACTAAAATAACATCCAGCCAGCCGAGCCGCAGCAACAGAGCTGCATGGGAAGAGATGGTGTCACATTCTCGCTGCCTGCTGCTCTTTGTTCTTTCACCCGCGCTCTCACTGTGCTGCGGATAGTACAATGGCTGCTTAACAAAGAAAAAAAAAGTGCAAAGTATGCCTGTATGTGAATTAGCTAAGATTCCCCAAAAGAACACAAAAGTTCCATTGAACAACTTTCACCACTTCTCTAGGGAATTACACTGGCAAGGGAAAATGAGCTATCAGCTTGAAATGGTTGGCAGCTAGCTTTCTCCTGATGCTGCACTGTTGTCAATGGAAAAGGTAGCTCATTTCAGTATTTGCGCAGGACAAACTGCTGGGAGATTGAGTGGTGAGTTAGGGGAGTCCAAATCATCCCTGAAGTGAGCATGTGCTCCTCTAATACACGTAGGGTCAAATAACCTGAGATGTGTATGCTTCTAATGCTTGCAGCATAGAGGTGCACTTCTCCAAAGGAAGCATCTTCCCAGGACTGATGGCCAAGAGCCGGGATAATTGCTAGAAGGGTCTGGCATAGTGGGGATTGCAGCTGAAACAAAAGTCGGTAAACCAGTGCTCACCACCTTCTCACTCCCTTTGCAGACTGATGATTAAGAAATATCTGATCCCACAAGGCAGCTCCTCCCCTCTGAATCAAGCCGTGGTCATTTATCCTCGTCTCCCATGTAGTGGAAAAGCGGAAGTCCCACTGTTTCACATCATGCAGCTCAAGAGCTCCTCATCTAAGAGTGCTGAGGTCAGATACAGTCAGTGCGAATAGGGTTAGTCCCGCTGGAGTTGATGAGGTATGTTGTGTATGACCATCTGTGTTGCTACTTCTGCTTTGTTTCTGTTTTTAGCTAGATAGAGACAAAGAAAATTTCATTCTTTGCCTACTGACTGATGGTGCTTCAGAGGATGACCTCTGCTATCACACAAGCACAGGGGTTTTCAGCCATCGTTCTGGTTTGTGAAATAAGTTTGTAAAGAAACATCCTGCTCTCATAGCTGTTTTCCTATAAATAGAGTTTTCATAGGGAAGTCCAATGACTGGATCAAATGTTTCCTGATCTGGAAGCAAAACTGGTACAGATGAAATTTAATGAAATTCAGGCTTGAAGCAAAACACCCTGTCACCCCATACCCTTTTTGCCCAAAGGCAAAAAGTGCAAAGTAATGTCATTCCAGTGCAAAGAGCAGAGAGAGGTTATTGCTTACGTTTCAGCTCTTTCAAAATGAGTGATTATACATAATAGGATCAATAGTATAATTTGCCTCTTAAAAGAATATATAAAACAAGCTGTTCTTCCCCTGCCAAAGTATTTCAGTCTCCCTGTCACAGCAGCTGAGACATAAGTACCCTTGTCTCACTTGCCACCAGCTCCAAGTACTGTGAAAGGTGTGAACTGTACGTTGGGCACAGAGTCTGCGCCACATTCACTGACTTGCTAAAGTCCTGCCCCACGGTGTACTGACAGCGGTAGGGCTAACGTGGCTCTTCTGAGCAGCCACCTCTTCCTCACTGCAGCCTTGTTGTAGCTGCTCGATTGTGCCAGGCAGGACGGGAAGCACTTATCCCCAGACACAGGGAAGTGCAGTCGGGCTGTGAAGTGACCAGAAGTGAAAATTATCAAGCCTGGAGTTCAGAAATGGACAAAAAAAATAAAAAAATAAATCAGGAAGAAGAGAATCCACTTACATTTGTGTGTTTTGCCCATGCTGCAGTTTAAGCTGAGGTAAGTACTTCAGAGGAGGACTGAAGCCCATCGGCAACCAGTGTGGAAAAACTTCCAACATTGCAGACGCTGATGCATCTGTTCCCTGGCTAGAGAAAGGGCTTTGTTTTACGTTGTATAAAGCAGATGACAGTCAGGAGATCCGGGCTCCACACAAAGTGCTGGTGGACACCCTGGAGCATTTCATGACTCACAGCGTGTCGCTGCTAGTGCGCTGCTGGCAGTGGCTTTGTGGGGCTTCAGAGGAACTGGCTGCTAGATCCTTTCCCATGGGCTGCCAGCTAGGGACTTGGTCAAATGGCATCAACTTTCACTCTACTCTTCGGTCAAGTTGAATAAAAACTGTTCCCTGGGTGGTAAAACCATTTGTGCTTCTGTTGAAGAATTACTACTGAATTGCCTTTGTAGTACAACAAGCCCTTTGCAGTCAGAGCTGCAAAATTTAAAGCTGGCACCAGAACTGGCCCTTACTGAACAATACAACTGCATGGGGGTTGGCAGATAGACATTCCCCTACCCAGCAAGTCATGTTCTACATCTGCTCTGGATCTCAGTACTTTTGGAAAACTTCACTCATTTTTACAGGGCTCGGAGATCTCTTCATCCATTTCCTTTATGTCTATTTTCTGTTAGCTTCACACCGAGATGGAGAGTGACCAGCAAGTGCAAGTGGTGGCTCTGCATGACAGAGGAGGGGAAACTGGCACACGTGTGGGGTTCCATTTCCCATTGCGTGGGTGAGCAGTAGCCGTCTGCCAGTGCTGAGCCAGCCTTTACGTAGGGGTGCTGCAGTTTGGATCCTCCCCTGCCTCCCATAAGGGCCCAGTGCAGCGTCACTGGGGCAGACCAGTACCTTGCACCGAACCCCCAGGATGAGAAGTGCTGGATGAGCTACCCACAAGAAGCCCTTTGCATGTACGAGGGCGCATTAAAACCACACAAATTATGGATATTTTTGAGCGCCATCTACTGGAGTTTTATCTGTTTTCGAATTGTTTGTACACATTATGTATATGTATGAAGTATTCTGTGTTAAGAGGTATGAAAGGTGTCAAATTGAGGAAAAGGATGAGAAAGAAAGACTTCAGCACGCCAGTGCTCCCCTGACTGGCAGGCTTCCCCGCAGTGTCCCAACAAGCACTTCACCACGCTCCCACGTTTTCACATTTCTGATGTTCTTTAATTTCACGAGGTGAAAGATTTCCAAATGCTGGAGTTACAGCTGGTCAGAAATTCCCAAAGGAATAAGTCCTTCACTGGAAAATGACGCATGGATTAACTCAAAACATTTCACAGAGGTGTAACAATTTTGTTCCTTATTCATGTTTACAGGAAATTGTAGTCATATAAAGACATTTGATTTTCCTGCATTGCTTTAAAAATGTCAAAAAGAGAAAGATGGCATGAAACATTTTCACCTTGCTGAAATGAAATATTACACACATATATGAAAGCTATATACCTACATCCATAGATAAACTCCTGAGACTGAGATTTGCATCCCAGTTTGGGAAGGTAACAATGAGAACAAATCTGGAACTCTTCATGGACTGAGATCCCAGGCTGCAAAGAGCTCTAAACCCTGAATTTTTATTTCTCTGTGCAGTTTGTCCTGTTGTTTTGAGAGAAAATAACCTGACTTGGGAAATTCTTTCTCTCTGTTTCTGTCCGTGCACACACTGCAGATACCTTGCTAAACCCTAATTCTGCCGACGTACTCAGTTCAGCAAAGCAGACTGTTGGCAGATTCAGTTTCCTGTAGCAGAGGCAAATCTTTTGTACTTTTTCCCTTTGGGCAATTTTCTTTTTCCCAGTGTTAGAAGTGTGCGAGGTCTTTCCAGCTGGGAAATGCACGTTGCAGGCAGTGGGGCCAAATGTACAAAGAGAAAGGAGTCTCAGGACAAGTTACAACATTGACATCTGGCATATAGATTTGACGTTTCTGCCGTCTCCTTTGCGGGACAATGCTCCTGTCCCCAGAGTGAAGTCTTTGTTAAATGCTGGAACTCTGCAAATGTGACTGGCATCAGCTCCGCAGAGTACTTTGAGAGAGTTCTCGTTTGCACAGATCCGTCAATTGAAAGGACTGAAATCTGCTCAGTTCTCCCTAGCACCATGCCCTGAACATCATGTGGCTGGGAAACCAGCCCCTGCTGCAGGAAGCTGGAGTCTGAAGACAGGGCAGCAGCCATCCAGTGGGGCTGAAGGACAGTTTGGAGTGAGTGAGACAGAGAAATGCTTGAGAGAGAAGCCGTAGTCACAGTTTGCTCTCCGGGTCGCTGCTGGGAAAAATGGCCAGCCCCTTATCAGGAGCTGGGGGCTCAGATCAGGCACAGTTAGCTCCTGACGTTGACACACCACCTGTGGGGACAACTGCTATTTCCATCTCACTCAGCCACTCATTTTAGCTGCTTTGGGCTGGCCTGGCTGTGCAGAGGGATCATTTAATCACAGGGACAAGTCTGAGCCATGTGAAGGACACCCCACAAAGTCAGCCTTAACTTCCTTCCCAGATGAAAAGCAGCAATGGGGAGGCTGTGTCGATCTGTGAGAGAGGTGAGGTGGGCAGAGCCATTTTGCATCCCCTGCACATGGTGGGCAGGGGGAGCAACAGTGTAAAGGGTATGAAACGGTCTGATTAGATTTATTTTTTTTTCCAGCAAAAATTAAATCCACCTTGAAACAAAGTTTTCCCCTGGGCTAGCTCAGCAGTTCAGCTGAACGTAAAAGATGCTATTGAAGCAAATTTTGGCATGGAAGAGATTAAGTACCGTGAAGTCAGAACTAAAAGCTTGCAGTTCAGCAACACGCATAGCATGAAATTACAGTCCTGAACATGTGAATTGTATCATGGTCAGAACTCGTGGCCATCTGACAACTGCCTTGGGAAGTTTTATATTAAAGTCCTGTCAAGCATTACAAGTGTCCTAAAGTGATGATGGAATGACTGATTAGAGAGGGGCCTGGAGCATAGCTGGCAGCTGCTAATGAATGGCGCTGAGCTGCAGAGAAGTGCTCCAGGCTCCTAACAGAGGACTTATGTATTCTAAAACATTAGGTCATTTGAAAGCGTTTTTAAGTCTGCTTGTAAATGAACACGTACCTCTACAAAGCAGCCTCTTCCAGCGTGAGCAGTGAGCATACCTACATGCCACAAAGTGAGAAAATAAAAAGCCAGGTTGTGTTTGTAGGGGGACTTTGATAGTGGGTCCAAGAGCAGAACACAGCTCCTGCCTTCATCTTCTCTAAATTTACTGCTTCTTGCAGAGAATGGGAAGAAAAGTCTCTACTTTTTAAGGAACTTTTAAAATACTAGCATGTGTCCATCCTCCGATATGATACATGAAGCATAACTAGGCAACTTTCTCATGCATGGGCTGTTTGTATAACTCAGTGTTATCATGTGATGTTGGAACATTTTGATAGTGGTTGCCAAACAGAAACTTGTTCAAGTTTCTGGATATATTTTAAATTTTTCCAAGATGGGCTCATTGCCTATACTTCCCATTAGACGCTGCCTCCTAAATGATTAAATTGATTCCAATTTGATTTTCTCAAAGTTGTATTTTTCACTTTTTTTTGTGTTTAACATCTATTCAGTTAAACAACAATATATTATTCTTCTGCATATAAACAATCATCATATTATGTCTTACTTTTCTCACTGAAGTAGACGAGCTGAAAAATCTTAATTCTCCAAGTTTAGAAATGTGCCCTGAGTGACGCACCCATAAAAATGTGCGATATAAAGAAACTCCAAAGCTTGCGTCACTCTGAATCTACCAGCTCGTATCTTTGTCTCACTGGTGATAATAAGAAAACTTTCAGACTCCCATAAAACCAAGATTTTGCCTACAGTTGTCTCTCTGTTGACAACTTCTTTTTTGTTGTAACAGGAGTTTTATCTTCATGACAGTTTTATGGAACTGAGGAAAGACATTTATATCTTCCCCTATATCAAAATATAAAACCATTTCTCTCAACCAAATTTGAGGTTGTTTAAAATCTGTTTTAAGTAACAGATGCCTGTGGCAGAGTCACCTGGACCCAGGTCCAGAATCCATAAGTGGATCTGCCCACGCTTTCTGTGGGTTTTATCCAAGGGGAGTAAAGAAAGAAGGCACATTTGCTTCAAGCATGAAACTGCACTAGAACACATTAAACCAATTAAATGTCAGGGAATTCAAATTTCAGAGGGTTTTTGTTTGTTTGTTTGCCTTTTTTTTTTTTTTCTCATAGTGAAAGTCATTTGGTTTGGGGCCATCAGTTAAGCAATCCAGAAATCCAGTGGAGCCACAGTCTAATTACAGCCTAATCACATTGTGGTGAAACTGCCAAATAATCATAGTTGTCATTGCTACACAAAAGATTGCTGTTAATTGTCAATCTTTCTATCACCAACAGGAAAGTCAACTTCCACATTGTTTACAAGCCTCGCTTAGGGAACCTTGGGCCTAAATCCTAAACAAACTTCCTCTGTAATAATTGCTAACATAATAGCCCAACGTGGAGATTTTGTCACTAGAAGTCCATTATTCTTTAAATTGCCATATCACAAAGCCATCTCACTCCTCTTCAATGCTCGTTTTGTTTGTTCATATGCCAGAGGTTCTCGGTGGTACCACAATGAGCTGAGAAAGCAGCCTTTCCAAAAACCAGCATTATTCAAATGCATCCAGAAACTAACAATTAAACTCAATATACAATGCCCCTGTTCCCTGGTCTACGTATTTTCTCTGGAAACCATTGAATGCATTTTGTTAGATAAAAGCGACTGTGCAGGCTGCACTTCTGAGGCTGCCCCTTCTCTGAGTTGAAGAGAAGTGCTCCAGGCTCCTAACAGGGCAAGAATGTGTTCTAAAACATTAGGTCATTTGAAAGTGTTTTTAAGTCTGTAAATGAACATGTACCTCTACAAAGCAGCCTCTTCCAGCGTGAGCAGTGAGCATGCCAGAAAGTGAGAAAATAAAAAGCATGGAGTGATTTTCTGCTATTGTTGCAAACTCCACAAAGAAAACAGAGCTTAAGCTCGGGTGCTAATGGTGTGCTGAGCCAAGCCTAAGCTAATGCATGTAACTCCTGAACCAAACACCCTTCTGCATCTTGTACCTCTGTCCTTCACTGACAGCTCTACTGGTTGGGCAGAAAGGTGAGATATGATGTCTTTCAAATTGCATGGCAGGGTTCTTACAGTGAAGGTTTCACAACACATGGTCACTATGATGTATTTTTCCCATAGGCTAGGGGAGGAATTTGCATACAATGAGAACATTTTTTTCTAAGCTGAAACATAACACAGGCTTATTTCATGTCTTTCAAGGAAGGTTTGGAGAACAGCCATATACATTTTGAAATCCCTGGACCAGGAATAAGCTGTTAAGACGGATTTTGCAAGATATGTTTTTTACAACAAAGGGTGGGCATGGATCTCTTGTTCATTTTGGATTTTCAGAGTAATGTTTCATAACTCTTTTTCCAAAACAAAAATAATACAACACAAATTCCTTATTCAGGAACATTCCAATAACATAACACCTTAATGACCTTCTGTTATTGCTTTTCCTTGGGATATTGGCAGCAGGATTCTGACTTCTTTTGAGTTACCAGCACATTCTCTAGAGCAATAATTCTGGAAGCAATAAGGAAATGGTAAAACTGAACCTATGTACAAGGTACAACATTCCTGACGCTCAGGCAGAACGATGGATGTTTTGCAAGGTCGGTCTCAAGCTTCATGTTTAAGACTAAGGAAGCAATGCCCAGGACATGGCCCATGTAATGGGCCCATGGCTCCTTCTATGCTTCTCCATAAATCAAAGTCTCTTGAGTTTATATACACATGTGTGTATATTTGTGTGTGTATGTATATATAGAAACAACACTTAACATTCTCCGTTCAAAAAAATGATATGATCTTTGAAGATACTTTTATAATTAGAGCAACCCCTTTCTTTGCATTTTAAATTAAGGTAATTGAGGTAGCAATTGATTAACTGAATTATTTATAGCTGCCAGTGGTCTTAATTGGTTTCTAATGAAGCAGAATGCATTATAAATGCAATTGCTAGTCAGGCTGAGTTCCCAGTAAAAGGAAGGCTCTTACTGATCTCAGTAGGTTTGTAACACCACGGTATTGTAGAGCTACTTCTGTAGCTGCCTGCTATGCTGAAATAATATGGTTTTGATTTCATTTTAAGGTGGTAGGCCAGTAAAATAGAGATGTGTTCTGTGTTTGTACCAAGTCAGAATGTTAATAAATGGAAGAATACCAAAGAATACCACTGAGTATCTTGCTGCCTAGCCCAAGCAACTATCACTTTTGGTGATATTTATTGAACATCTTGTTGTATTTTAATTTTTAATTCAATTGGCTGCTGAAGCATAAGGAAGCTGATTAAAAAACATTTTTTCCCTTTAATGTGAGATTTTCTATGACCATAATAAGCATATAGGGTAGATAGCTTTGATTTTAAATTAAAGGTTTTTCTTTGGGGATCCCTTAACTGCATTCAGGGTTTCAGTTTTATTCTTTGAATACCAAAATGCCCAGATTCCCCTGGCTTTCACAGGGGATTAGTACCTCTAACATGGTGTACTTGGAGCTGATGAGGCTAATGAAGTGTCCAAATTATTCTAAATCTTTAAAGTGTTCTGGGCAGGATTACATCCTCCACAGCAATACACCTATATGTGGGAAAGAGAAATGTAACCAGTTCCCCTGCCGACCTTTATCTTATTGTGTCTGTTTAAAACAGGAAAAGCATGCCCATTGGCTCAGCTAGTACCTTAAATAACTAAAAGCCACACTGCTATTCCCAATTCCTGACTGCTTCCTTGTTTACTTCCCTCTTAGCTAGCAGCAGCTTGCATATATATTTGTGTATGTATGCAAATTCTTAGTTCCAGACAGGTCTTATCCAAGAGAACAGGACAGTCTGGGTATCTCTTTAAAAAGCACTACAGGGTTAGGTCTGTGGAAGCACTGAACCATCCATGCCACCCCAAAGATGTTCCCTGAGGTGGACGACTGCTGGAGTCTGTGGGTGTCTGGGACGTGCCACCTAAAAGCCTCCCAGCTGGGTGATGCAGCACCCACTGCATGGGTGTCCTGGTCTCAGCTCCCCAAGTGCCCTGAGCATGTCTAGAGGCAATGGTTCTGCATTCTACCACATCTTGACAAGTATTTTGAGTTGAATTTTGAATTCCTAAAAGAAAATGTTCTGCTTTACATAAAATAGTAAGTGGTGGATGGGGTAGAGCAGAACAACAAGAGATGCAAGTCCACACTAGTGAGATTCTGCCTGACTGTGTAGGACATTCCTAGGCAATAAGAAACTTGGGTTCTTCCGCACCAGTTAATTCTCTCTGTAAGTAAGTCTGGTCTTGCTTGTAAGGAAATCTTGAAGCAAATAGGGACGGTGTTGTTTTCTTCAGTCCTGGGTCACTGCTTTAGCCACAGAGCTATTTCTGGGGGAATGTCCCTGCCTTGATTTCTGCTCCTTGCCTACAGGGAAATCTGGGTTGTGAAGGTTGGTTGGAGAAGAGCATCCCATATTGTTTTGTGCTTTTTATTAACTCATCTGGTGAATCTCGGGTGCGTCTGTGAGCATATTCTAGTGACCCTTTTGGCACTTTGTTCCATGGGAAGCTCGCCTGCTTGGCCAAGGCCTGCTGATCCTGCTGCTGACACTGGGCACCTGCAGATAAGTATTGTGGAGATAGCCTGAAGTGGAGCTCTCTTCTTGCTGGCTGACTATACTGACTCATGGGGGTCATCTAGGCAGTGCAAAAGCTTGCTTTGCTTCAATTTTTGCTGCCCTGCAAACTGAGTAAGAACTGGAAGAGTAAGAGCAAAGATCTCTCTGCAGGTCTGGCACACCCTCGTAGATAAATAGAACCAGTCTTGTTCAAAACATTTCCTTACTGTTTCAGTTACACTTTTTGTAACTTCTGTTGTGGGTATTATAAACATCCCCTATAGATATGGGGAGGTTAGCGGTGTATTTTTAATGTGATCTTGTAAGCACTGACTCTTACTGAGGCTGCACAGCCTGATTTGCAGAGGATGTGAACAGGAAAACTACTGTTGTCTGTAGTACAGGCTTGTGCTTGTACAAGATGGAGCTGTTACCTGGTGCTGCAGTGGGAGCCCAAAAAAGGCCTCAGGTCAGGCACTCCAGACCCAAGCAGTTATATGAAGAAAATGGATCTGAGACTGATCACCTAAATTGTTAGATATTTGCATCTACCTTAAGTTATTACCTTTTTGTAAGAAGCTTTCTCACTGCCTTGTGTTTTAAACTAGATTTTTTTTTTTTTAAAAGGCTTAAAACCTCACACTTTTGTATCTTTCCATGCAGAACTTCATAACTTGGTTAATAGGACCAGATTTCCATTGGTCTAAAGCTGTGTTCTCAGTGTATGGAAACTGGAAAGCAAATGCACTTAATGGAGGACTTATGGGAAAACCCTGATGTTCTCGCTCTGTCCATTTGAAGTGAAGGTGCTGAGTGCCTTAAGTGCTTGCACCTAGACACCTCCCATTTTCAAAGGTACATGAAGGTGTATATATAAGGCTTTTGGGGGATTTCAAAAACTAAGCAGATCCTTGGAGCTGGCACTGTTTTTAGCATCTGGGTCTTCAGATGCTTCTCTAAGTGCAGCTTATTGCTGGTCTGATATATCCAGGCAAGGTGAACATCCTGGTGTGTCTGGAGGTTACTTTGAAATGCTGAAGTCAAATGCTTTTTCCTCTACACCTGACACTCCAGGGAGTAAATGTGGTAAATACAGTAAATACCTGGCCTATGGCTCTTAGTTCACTTCCTGCAGGTCCACTGGATTCAAGAGCTGCTCACCCAACTTCTTGCATTAGACCTGGGGCGACTCCTGACTGTGGGGTCTGAGCCGTGTTCCCTGCACTACGGTAGCTCCCCATGGTGCATGTCTATTTGGGTTTGTGAAGATCCAGCCGCTTTCCAGGGGTGAGCGGCTGCCTGATGAGGCAGAATGGTGGAGACACTACTGCAGTACGTACAGATGGTTGTTGTTCCAAATGGAAGTGTTTGTTTTTATTTGTCAGATATGTTCCTCGCAGATAAAAGGGCATTTCTCTGACTGCATTGTTTGTAGTGAGGCTTGAGCAGTGTTTACTGAAGGGAACACTGAGAAATGACTTGGCTATCTCGTAAAGCTGGGGAGGAGGGGGCTGACCGAAGAGTTAGCTTTTGCCTTGGCTGAGGACTGTGGGAAATGTGCTGTGACCCCACAGGCTGGCCATGCACCAAGGCTCATCAGCATGAATGTGTGGGGAGCAGCACTGCTTCTCCTGCGTGGATCGCACCCATGGGAACAGCTGGAGGGTGAGGCATCAGTGAGAACCAAAATTCTGCTTTTGGTAACTTGTTCCTTCCAGCTTTCCCCAATGCACAGCACCAACCCCAGCCCTTCTTCTTGCCGTGTCACTGCAGCCTGACTTGCAGGCTCTTTGCCCTCTTGCAAGAGGTGGCAGCCAGTACCTGAGCCTCAGGAGGCTGGGGATGTCAGCTGTTGGTGACCACCGAGCTCTCTGAGTTGTTGGCCACAGGGCCAGGGTCCAGGGGTGTGTTTTGGCACGTCCCATGCAGCCTGGACCTCTCCCTAAGATAGCAGGGATGTCATTATGAACTGTGGTTTGGGAAAGGAGTTGACTTGAAGGAATGACTGTTTTGGAGTGAGTCAGAATATCCACATCAGTAGATGAGAGGTAAGTGGGAGGAAGGATCCTTATGGCCTTATATAATAAAATCTCAGCTCAAATTTTGTTGGAAATAGCAGAAGCTTGCAAAGGCATTTAGAGGCACAGCTGCTGTGTTTTAAGGGAAGAAAGCAAAAAAAAGAAAAAGTCATTGTAGAGTTAAAAATCATCTACCACCTTTATTACATGGAGGAAACATGGCATGGGATGAAAGGAAGAGCTTTATTTGCTGTTGAAGATGTCAGATTCCATGTGGTAGACAACATCCAAAAATATGAAGTCACTTCCAAAAAACACAGCTGCTCTGCAAGAGCTATGATTTCCATATGAGTGAGCTGTATGAGAACATCTCGGTGGCAGTCTCAGGACAGGAATGTCGTCATGGATGCTGCTGAACTTTAGAGACGACTGGATTGTTTTTCTGGTAGTATTTAGTGACACTGTTTTGTAACGCTAGCCTTCTGGAAAAAAGATATTCCCCTGAATTAGCACATTACTGACTTGTTTAATGACTGTTTTGCCTTTAGGACATGAGATTAAGCAGTCTGTTCTATTGCTCTGAAACTTTTATGGATGTGATTTGTCTTAAAATGTATATTCTAGCTGAGGCTGTTGGCAAATTGAAGAAATTACTGATGAAATGCTGGGAATGGTGTTTTGCTTGGGCTCAGCCTAGAGGCCCTTAGATGCAGGGCTGTGGTGACCTCTCAGAACATTGCCCTGGCAGTAAAACTCAGGGTGTGCTGCAGTGCTACTGAAAGTCATTAGGACTTGGCATCGACCGGACCTTCCCCAGCATGTTTTTGTAGCTGGACAGTGGAATCTCTCTCTGAGGTAGAAGGCCATATCCTCTTCCACTTGCATGCTAAATTCCAAAATCATAACATTTGTTTTCTATCATTTGAAACAGATCTTGTGTTCAGCTTTCATTGCAGAAGAAAAATTTTCCCTCTACTCCTGTGCTATAAGAGCAGTAGGATTTTTTGTTGTTTAGACAATCGTGTTAAAACAAATCTGTCAGCCACTGCTCTGAAAGATTGATCAACGCAAACAGACCTGAGCCCAGCTGCCTGGGAGGTCTGGGCTGTGCAAACCCCCAAAGAGCCCCAGCACACTCTGCCTGTTCCCTGCATGTGGGAGAGGCTGCGGCTGCCGTGCAATCACTTATGTCAGCAGGCACGGGGCAGTCCAGCACAGGGCAAATAAATACACTCAGAACTGAGTAACTGGGTGAGAGAAGGTGGCAGCTCTGGGAATGGAGGTGGTGGAGCTGGCTGAGCGTTACTCAGCTTGGGTGCCTGCGGGAGGAGGGCTGGTGTGGGCTCTCTGGTTTCAGCAGCGTGTTGGTTTGGGAAGTGTTTGATGAGAAAATGAGTGCTGTGTTTTTGCTGGGGTGTAGTCAGCCTGATTAAGTATGCCTTCTGAAGTTGCTGACAAGTCTGAATAAACACAGTTTGCGTGGACTGATCTGAAGTTTATCGGAGGTTGCTGACTTAATTATGGTTCGGCCAAAGTGAAAACAGAGCTAGAGATGCTTGAAAGGTGGAAGGCTCGATGCTCTCAGCCTGGGTGTGTGTTCACATTTTGTGGGCATTAGCGAGCAGCCTCTCCCTGAATGCAATGTCCCTCTGAGCACAGCCCACAGCTAGCTTGCTTAGGCTCTGTGCACCATGGCAGCTTCCTCTGGAGTTCTGGAAGCTGGCAGGTGGTATACCTGTGGGAAGCAGTGCTGTGCTGTGCCACGTCATGTCACTTACTGTCCTCTGAAGTGAGGTTTCAGAGAAGGCAGTTGGAGGCAACGTGGGACACTCTTGGATTTTGTGATTTATATACCAGATAAAGTGACTGTAAGTGTTCCAGGCTTGCTCCAGAGTCAAGGAGCGGCTGTAAATGCTTTGAGTGAGCCATCCGAATTCTCCAACCATGTTTTATTTCTCTGCCCTAACAGAAAGTCAAGTGCTCGTCCAGATCTAATGTTTGATAGCAAGGCCTCCAGATTTCTGGGTTTATGTCAATATCCATATTTCCCCTTCATGCAAACAACTGGGAACTTGAGCAAAAGCCTATCTAGGATTTCGGCAATTTCCTACAGACCTCAAAGGACTTCGAAGCTAGCTCTTAGGTGAACAAATTGTTTCAATCAGGCCGTGTTACAAAGGAAACAAGCCCTGCTCTGTGTTGCACATGAATCCCCGATCTGCTTCCTTCTGCTTCTTGCTGCTGCTTCAAGCTGCTAGAGAACCTTCCAGCACATGATTAATTTCTCGTGGAGAATGGCTTGTTAAGGTTTAATTTTTTTAAACCAACACCCTCCAATTTGCCTCATCGGATGCTGAAATCGTAACAATTCAAGAAAGATGTGGATGCAGGCTCACTGGGCGCTTGTCCTCTGCCGACAGTATGTTCAGTAGCATGCCTTGGCTCGCAAACCTTCCCAGCAGGAAGCTTATAATGAAAGGGTTATTGAGCAAGACACAGATTTAAACTAAAGTCACTCCAGACTGAACAGCTGGCTTTGCTTTTAATCTGTGCTATCAAGGAGGATTGGGGGGTGGGGGTGTTTGTCCTACGTGTAGAGGACATCCATGACCTTCAGGTGCTTAATCACCGCATTTTACTGCTCACTTCTAGCACTTCCCCATATGTCGAATCTCCAAGAAAATAGTGAAGTGCTTTAAAATCATGATTAATTGTGAATTTAATTGCTACTCCCTCCCAGAGAGAAGCTAACCAGCCAAAGTAGAAAGAATAAGTGACTGACTCTGGGAAACCTTGAATGTTGGAGGCAGCTCTGGAGCTCAGGACACAGCACTCCTCCTTACTTTCTTTCCTGATGAGCATATATTTTTGGAGGCAGAATGTGTGTGTCAGGATGGAGGGGAAGGGTGGAAATCTGGGGATGGAAGTGTACTTGCCAACTCTTACCATGAATTAATTGTATTTGGCTTGCCCAGCAAGTATTCATTGCCTTGAGAGAATACAAACAGAGTTTTGCAAGACTGAGCGATCCCAGCTCCAGCTGTGATGCTTCCTACCCCAAGCATTCCAGCAAAAGTATCCATGCTCTGCCCACTTTCTGAAAGCACTTTCTGAAAGCATTAATGATCTGCACTTGATAGATGCCTGTTGCCACTGTATCCATCCCTGACTTCTCCCCTTCTGTCCGCAGTGTCTGATAAGGGGTGATTAACTCCTTCACCTCCAGATGTGGCTGCATTTCACACAAGATTTGTGAGTGTTGTGAAGTTTTTTTAAGAAGCATGGAACTCTTCAATAAGAAAGTTGCTCTGTCAGTGTTTAGCGTATCATTAATATGGCATCTCTTACTGAGTGTTGCTGCACTTCTCACGTTCAAGGCTTTACCATGAATTCCTGCCATGCAAAAAGGTTTGCACTTCCCTAGCAAATGTATTTCCACTAGTCGGGATGTGAAAATGTCTGGGCAAAAGCTGAAATCTGCAGGCAGCCTGGGAGCTCCTGGCCATGCCAGCTCTCTGCCCAGTTTGGGGTGTGAAGGGAATCCTGGCTCTTCTGCCCCTCACAGATGACATCAGATAGAAAGAGAAAAATAAAGTAAATCACTTATACTATCAATATGTATTTTCCCCTCTGTATCCCATAATATAAGCAACTTCAGAAAGAACAAAACTGTAAAAATGCCACGAAAACCATGACAGTCTTCCATGGTAGAAAAGGGAGATGGAGTGGTCTTGGCTTCTGGATGATGGAAGTCTTTGCTTTAGCAAGAAAACAGGAGAAAATGTGCACTTCTGGGTCACTTGTTGCTCCTCTCTTGTGGCAATGGTACGAAGCCCACTGGCAAAGGAATATGCCCAGATTGAGTGGGTGGCACGCTTCCAGCTGTGGCACCCTAATCTGCTAAGGGATGATTTATTGGCAGCTCTAAAAGGAAAATCCAGGGACCAAAGCCCCAGCTGGGGGCAGAGCAGTTCCTGGCTGCAGTGCACTTGGACAGAGGGAGCTCTGGGAGCTTAGAGGCTTTGCATGTGGATGGTGAAGCAGCAGCTTTGTGGTCCTCTCCTTACCCAAACCAGAGCTATGTGTATGCCGTATGTTCTGCTGGGGGAAGTGGCAGGAAGCATGCTTCCATCTGTGGTTACTGGTTGATGGGCAGTGTGGGGTGACAAAGCATGAGGCTGCGCCTGCAGGAAACCTGTGCTGCTGCCATGCTTCGGAACAGGGCCTTTAATACGTGATCTGGATTTTTTGGTGTCTGGAGCAGAGGATGAGCACCTTGTCTCCTCAGGTCTGATAGCCTTGTAGGACAGGTACATCCCCTCCTAGCATCCATGCTTGCATCCATAGCCTTGAGCTCTCTTGCTTGCCTCCCCTGGCCCCTCCAGAGCCCTGCCCACTTCTATATAATAAATACATCTGTTTTGTTTTTGCTTTGAAAGGAAAAGGGCTGAGGGCTTCCTAAAACAAATTGGGTAAATTGTTTATTGTGCAAATTTCAATAAGGGTTTTAAAAAGGAAGTGGTCTGTAGGCCCTGATAAACATTGTGTGGTAGATAGCAGTAAGAAAGGGTTGCGGTTCCATCTGAATGTATACACAGAGCCGGGTCTCTCGTGGGTACGCGAGAACAATGAATTGTATATCACGTACTGCGAGGCCGCCTGCGAGCCGCCATCCCCCAGAGCCACTGGCACCAGGGATGGGGTATGGGGTTGGTGGGACCAGTCTCTGACCTGGGGCAGGAAGGACCTGAGCTCCTGGCTGTGATGTGCGTGTGTTTAGGGGATCCAGGTAGTGATGGTAGAGGTGCCCGTTCCTTAGCGGTGCTCCAGGGGCAGTGCTTGCTGCCTGGTAAGGATCGAGCCAAAAGGCACTGGAGCTGCAGCACTGGTCTGTGCACCCTGCTGCATCTGGGGAGCAAGACCTGCGAACTGGGTCCCCAAAAGAGGGGGAGCATGAAATGGGCAATAAATACAGGCAAACAGGGCCAGGCCAAGTCAGGTCTTGCATGTGCATTGCTGCTCTGGTGCCTGTCACGGGCGTTCTCCTCACAGAGCTCCAGCAGATTGAGAACTTTGGCTCGCAGCTTACAAATCCTGAAGACATTTTCTTGGCTGACCGGGGACTATTTACATAATTATCTGCTTGAAGAATTGGGTTCCAAATAAAGAGAACTTTAGCTATAAACACACAATCTTTCTTCAAAGCATTACAAACTTCCGCAAAGTAAACTTCTAACTCTATTAGCTTGAGTTAGTGGGCATTTAGAAACTGGAAACTTAGAGCAGGAAGGATGGCTCGTTTTCTACTTCATTTTATTCTGCAACTTTTTCTGCTGTAGCTCCAGTTGAAAGTCGCCTACAAATGATTACCTTCTTTTCTAATGCTAAGAAGGATCATGCTACTTGGCCTAATGGTTATAGTCTAGAAACTACAAATGTTTATTCCAGCAATTGGCTTTCTACCAAAATTATTTGTTTCTCATTAAAATGTAGGTAATCCCTTGCTGTAACTGTTACAGAACACTGGAGCTGGCATGGTAAGAGCAAAATCTCATTTGGAAGAGATATGAAAACCTCATGGTTGATTTGTATTGGCTCTGGAGTCATTTATGTAATAGCTCCATTGTTGAAGCTATATTGAAAACTATACATCATCCGTAGCTCTGTTTCTCCCCAGAGTTGCTGAGAAATCCCTGGATACCAGTCAAGTTCTCCTGATGGATGCAGAGAAAACGCTCGATGCGCTAAGATCATGCTAGGATAGCTCAGATAGCTGAGTGCCTGTCCTGTGAGCCTGTATCAAAGAGCTGCCCCCATCTGCCCATGCAGCTCTGCTAATCCCGGTGACCCTGCGAGCAGAGAGCTCCTGCGAGCGAAGCTGTGGGAGCTCAGGCACAAGCACTGCTTGCAGGGAGGGACGAAGGTGTGTCTGGTGCAGCTGCAGAGGGTCACGGTGAGGATCACAATGAGGTCATAGGAAGCTCTGTAGCTTCTCTGGGTCCAGATGAGAGAAGTGTTTGTTTAGGAGTGTCCTCCCCAGAGCTGGGCAGCGGCAGAGTCATGACACTTATCTTGTGTTTTGGAGGTAGAGCTACAATTCTCCCGGGGTAGGGCCGGGAGCATTGCAATCGCGGCTCCTGCCCTCGGCTTGATAGGAGAGGTGGAGGGGAAATGATTTTCCAAGTCACTCCTAGGAGTTTTCTGTTTTTATGTTAAAAAGGCAGGCTTGGCAGCTCATGCTGCCAAAGCGTTGGCTGGAGTAGAAACTTCTCTGAGCTTGTTTTGTTGACAGGAGGGGCTGGCTTTGCTGGCTTTCTTGGGGTACAATGGTTTTTGTGAACAAACTGAGTGTTTTGAGGATACATCTGTGCACCAAGGTGCTCCAGTGGGGCTCCACTAAAGCAGTCATGGCCCAGCCAGCAGCAGACACTGGCCCAGCTGGAGTAGCGTGCAATACTCAGTTAAATGCAGATGTGTGCCTTATCCCCCTGTTCAAGGAGGTCAGGGGCCAATCAAGAAAGCAAGGAGAAGGCTTTGCTATTGCTCTTTTACTAGTGAAGAACCAGAAGCAAGAGAATGAACAGTTTACTGGGGGGCTGAGGCTCTTATGGTAAAATGAGGGGTTTCCATGTCATCTGCATCCCAGTCCCCAGCTTGGCCATGGGGAGCAGGAGAAGTGAGCCGCGGAGCGCTGCCACCCCACGGCCCCTTCCCCAAGCACGGCAGGATTACGCCTAAACCCCAGAGGACGACTGCGAGGCCCTGGACAACTGTTTGTTGTGGGGTTGCTACTGGAGTCTGTGGCAGAAGGGAGTTTCTCAGGCATGTTGGTGAGTCATCTGATACAGGAGGAGCTGGAGACAGGAGTTACGCGTTGCCCCTCGCCCAGCAGCCGATCCTGGATGGTGGCTGCTATTTAAATCGACAGCAGAAGTGTCAATGTATCTGTGACATTTTTTAAAGATGGCTGAGGAGACCAGGAGCTGACAAATGATTCTTCCACTTCTCCTGGCTAATTTTGGAGTAGCTGCATTTACAAACAGGTGCTGACATGTCCCCAGGTCCCAAAATTCCCCCATGTCTTTATTTTGGGGGTTTCCAACACCCAAACCTGTGGAGTGGAGACAAGTGAGCTCAGGTGTGTCCGTGCTTTATCCTTTGTAGCACTTGAAGACGTATCACATGGCATCAGCCTTGGTTTTAAATACCTTCTTGGCTGATCTTGTAGAAGGAAGCTAATCGCCTTCCTCCCAGCTGCTCTCTGCCTGTGCCGTTGGTGTCAGCTGTGGGTTTTGCTCGGTTCTGGCCTGGTGCTCTGCGTGGGGTGCCCAGAGCTCCCTGGGGCTTCACCCAGCAGGGAGCTGGTGCTGCTCACAGCAGTGTGGCTGTATGGTGCTGTGTCGGTCTGGTGGGACCCTGGATGTGGGGAAAGGGCTTCTACCATGATGAGGCATATCCAGGAGGAAGGAAGCTTCCAGGAAAGCCTCACAAGAGTCCATTGCATGCGATTTTGAAATATATCCATTTGTTCGCCTGCTCAGTTCTCTGACTTTCTACAAGACTTAACCTCAACCAGTATTACTGGTGCAAGGCTGAAGGCATGAACTCATTTTTAAATCAGCTCTAGCTTAGAGTACAGATCTAAGGAGATGTTAAAGGTGAGGATGTGGCTAAGAATTCAGAATCTGGGGGAAAATACAGTGTCTGACTGGTTTGTTTTCCATGCTCCTTTACTGGATATGGATTGAAGGAGTCTGAATAAAACCAGTGCCTTAAATCAACATGCTATTGAGTAACAACACAAAAAACAGAGTTCCTCAGTGCTGCTGCAGGCCTGAGCTGCTCTGGGAACTGTGCAAGCCTAAGAAGTCAAAAGCACTGACCTGAATAAGAATGAGACTGTTTTGGGTAGCTGAAACTTCACGTGGAGCCTGAACAAAAGGCCTTCCAGTTCACTGGGAGTAAATGTGAATAACTTACTGTTTCTTGGCTGAAATCATGGTGTTAAGAGTAGGCAGCAGCATTACACAGCACGCTTTTCATTACTGATGTCAATTTTGATACAGTCCCACTGGGACTATAGAAAGCTCTACCCTATTATGTTTTAGAACAATAGGATCACTGCAAAAGAAAGGCACCAAGTGTGAATGTGCCAAGCTAATTCCTTTCCAATTGCAGCTTGAGCAAAAACATTCAGGAATGGACATCCTCAGATCTTGAGGCAGTCAAAATCAGTATTCGGATCTGCAAGATGTAGCTTTTACTGGCCTTTCATTATGCTTGTACCCTAATTCTTGCCAGGATGGTATATGGCATTTCTGCTGTCCTGAAATGCCAGTACATGCATGTGTTGGAGCCCTAGCACCGTGTGAGCATGAATGCCAACAGCACCTGGGAATAGATGTCATGGGCTGTGATGTAGCTCCACTGGGTCCTGTCTCTGGTGGTGTTTGCTAATTGGAAGATAAAAGATGGAGTTATACATTTACAGCTTACATCTCTTTGGACTTCTTTCCAAGAAAGTCCAGTAGTTTAGGAAGTACTATGTCTTATTGCCCAGGTTCTTAATAAATATTGGGATTTCACTAACTTAATGGTACGTTTATGAAAACTCAGCCTCCTCTTCCTAACCTCCTCTTCCTGCATCTATTGTCAGAGAGGTTAACAGTGAGTAACAGCTCTTTCTGACTGTAAGCTGTTTGATTTGATCCTGAATAGCCAGTGGCTGCCAAGCTGTTGGCTCAGAGAGCCATGAGACACAGGGAGCACTGCACTGGTCCCCTGTTTCTTGAGTGGCTTGGGATGAGCACATTGTTTCTATCCCTAAGTAACCAATGGGAAAGATATAAAAGCTTTCTGAATACAAACAGTCCTCATTTAACTATATCATGAGGGTAATAAATACATCAGAGGGGTAAGCACTAGGGAGGAAGAAGAGCTATTTAAACAGGACAATGTTGGCACAAGAACAAATGACTGTAAGCTGGCCATAAATACACTTGGGTTGGAATTTGGAAGAAGGTCTCTCCCCATCAGAGGAGAGAATTACTTTCAGTTAAAGGAGTGTGGGAAAGAAACTTTTTTCTTTATAAGATGAAGCTTGATATATATGAGCAACCACATGTCACAACTATCTGGCATTCTGTAGATCTCTTCCTGATCTATGTTCCTATTTCAAAGGATAAAGGCAGATTTTTGTCATCCTACATCAGGTAATTTTTGTAAAGAATTCCCCATGCAGTTCTTTGAGTGCACAAGTGATTATGATTCCACCTTTGGACAAAAGATTTCAGACTTTGAATGACTACTTGAATTTATTCAGAACTGAGAGCACCAACTGAAAGGCAAAGTGAAGAACAGCTAGCAGAGCTAACTGGCATCATTCTGCACTTCTCTTTTCCTGTGCTAAAAACAAGTCATTGGAAACTGGAATCTGCAAAGAAAATCATGTCAATAGATAAAACTGCATGGAGAAGGTAACAAATCTACCACATCTTATCTCTATAAACCAGATGAAGTCTGCTCATAAAAGGAAGAGTTCATAACAACTCTGAGATGTAAAATTGTATTGGGTGACGGGATGCAACTCATGGGCCTATCCCACCTGTCTGCTATGTTGTACTGGAGCAGCTCACTGGGGCACCCAACAGCTTCTGCTCAGTCTTCCCTCTCTTTTCCATACTCCCTTGGTATTTGCAGTAGCTCCTTCCTTCCTTCCTCACCATCCAAGAGCTCCTTCCTTCCATAGGAAGGCGACCAAGCTCAGTAGCAATATGCCAGTTTCTGATTCAGAATCTCTAGCCCGGTTCTCAAATACTTCTTGTACTTCACAGCCTCCTGGTTAGATCCAGGGGCAGGTCTACATCTCCATGTGAACCAGCTGCCTTCTTTTCTGGCTCCTTTTACCCCAAAACTTGCTCCCAGGGCTGTTGGCAGACTACTTGGTAGGGGCTCCCTAAATGGTCCCTGTGTGCCTTGCCCTGTCAGCCCCAGATAACTGTGCCAACACGCCTGGTGTTTTATGGGCAGAAGTCAAGCACCTTTGTTTGGATTGAATTTATACTAGAGTAGGGCAGGAATTTGGCAAAACTAGCTTTTCATGGGAAGAAGTTTCCCACTTGCTGAAGCTGAACTTCTGTACAGGAAAATGCTGTTTCCAACTAAACTTTCACTGTAATTCTTGATCCAGGGTGAAATTTGTGGACAGAATAGAAGTTCACGTGAGGCCAATTCTTTTGTTTTCTTTCCTCAAGATGTTTGACTCATTTGAATCCTTTAATTGCATCCTAAAGGCACAACTGTGCCTGTGAATCACCCCCTTCAACCTGCTCACAGCTGCTTTTTTCCTATTTTGACTGGCAGTTCTTGTCCTTTTAGCTGGGATTAGCCTCCCCGTTAGTCCTGAATTATCTTCATGCTTTCACCACTTTGAATCTCAGTTCTAGGAACTACCCACTTCAAGACTGGGTGGACAAATAATGTGGAATGCAGGCATGTATGGTCTAAAGGAGCTGGTTTTGGTCCCTGTTTGTGGACAAAATCATTAGGCAAAATCATAGATTATGGACTTTCACTCCAGTAACCCAGCTGCTCCAGTCTGCTCCTCAGCTCCGAAGTCTTGTTTCAGAAGAATTCCTTTCTTCTAAACCCAGTAACAAATCAGAAACTGCTATTACATTTGCATAGTTTCTCTGAGCATACTTAGCAGCATAGCTACAGTAGTGTCACCTCATAATTTGTAGTAATAGCAGAAGCATAGGAAGAGTTTTAATAATAAAATTAAAATAAATAATAAAATTTAAAATAAAGAGTTTTAAATCAATTTATACAGCCTCTGCTATGGAGAACTAGATGTACAAGCCACAGCAAGTCATTAGGAAAGCTGATGTATTAGAAGATATTTTGGTATGCCTTTACAATCAGATTTCCTCCCATGATATAACCTGATTTTACTTCAACTCCTGCCTTTTTTTGTACAGGTTTTTGTAATGGTCAGAATGATGAATTGCCCAGCCCTGGCAATGTTTATAGTTCTCAGAGCACTGAGGCTGGAAGCGGCGCCAGAGCTCACAACGTCCAGTTGTTCTCTGAAGCTGCTGATACTGGCCATGAGGAAACATTGTCAGGAGTTGATCTGTGCTAATAAATATTTGGAGGACACCCTAAGCAATGAGCCTCAAACTGATTTTAATGAATTTTTGTAGCTGCTTTCTTTCTCCATCTCCTATTTTTTCCCAAAAAATTTACTGAAGGACTAAACTGAAAAGCACTGTATATGTTATAAGCCCGTAAGGAAATAAGCCAGAAAGTGATAGGGTAAGTCTGAGTTATTAAAGCTGGGTCATACCCTGAAGGAGATTACAGCAAGATGAGCCAACATAAATATACATTACATTTCTGTCATACGTCTTCATTGTTAGCCTGGGTGGCCTGCAGTCAATTAACAGGGCAAGGAGAGAAGTAGAATACATGAATATTAGGGGATCCCAGACCAGCTGCTTGGAATGCAGTTCTCATTAACTAATTTTTATTCCATCTCTGGGCTGGAGTTTGATATTAGTCTGGTGTAAACCTGGAGTAATGCCTCTACTTACATGTTTTACTGAGTTAAAGTCCTGCTGCTAGCAGAACCTGCCCCTCTTCCCTTTCCTTGTTGAATGTTCCTAATCCCTAAATAACAAATGGAGATGCTCAGTCAAATGGGAGGGCCTAGTGATAAGGAGCTCCATGCTGTGCTAATTGCAGAAGTGGCACAGACAGTCTGTTTTATGGATTTGCGGACCTTGATCCCTGGATAACCTGTACGGGAAGGCTTACAAAGGTTTTGGAGAAAGATGCATAATGCTGGAAGACATTAACATATTGGCCATGCGTACAGAGAGTGTTATCTCCTAAAATGTAGAGCCAAATTCTGGTTTTCATTAAACTGGTGCAAATCTGGAGAACACTACTTCCAGTGTTGTCACTTGGGATTTGCTCTTGGCATAATAAGAAACAGAATTGGTCCAAAGATGAAACCTTCAACCTGTGCAGAGCTGAACTCTGTGATTCCAGGTACATGCAGATGTAAGCCTGAGTTTTTGCTTAGGGCAAAGCTGAAGGTTGCAGAATGTTCCAGACCCAGCTGGGGTCTGGAAGGGGCAGGGCTGAAACCATGATGAAACCTCTGCCAAAAGGGAGCAAAGCTTGGCTTCTCTGTTTGGCTCTCCTGTCCTTGGTGGGGCTTTTACCTGATTTATACGTGTTGCATGGGGAAGGAGCGCTGGAGGTACCTGTGTGAGACAGAGCTGGGGCTGTGCTGCTTGGGACACCCCTCAGATGATCAGGGATTGTGCCTGGGGTGGGAGGTGAAAACATTCTCCATTGCAACCCCTATGCGTGGGCAACGTGCTTTCCTGCTCCCATCCTGGCAGACCCCAGCATCATCCATGTCCAGCCTTGTGCCCAAGGTATGGTGCTGTGCTTGGCACATCCTCTTCCTCCTCCTCCTCCTCCTTGCCCTCCTGAGGCAGTGGCACCAGTGGCTGCCAGTGCTGCTGGCCAGGATGTGCCAGGGGAGGCTCTGGCTCACCCTGGTCTGTCCTATCCCTACAAAAACAAACAAACACAGCGGGGGAGGGAACCTTCCAAAAACATCTTTTGCTTGTTTTGCTTGCCTATCACAAATCTAAACACAATATTTTCTCATTCTTGGGTATCAATGTCTGACAGTACAATTGGAGGCCAGCGCCTGGAGCATATTGTCTTGAGCTTACCAAGGAAATCGAGAGTTTGGTCAGCAATTGTAAATATCCTCCCATATCTGATTTTGTTTGTTCTGCAGTGCTCTCCGGCGTCACGGGCTGTGGGACACCCTGGCACCAGGTTAGTGGTGGGAAAGATCCGCTGCTCAGATAAGGATGGGAATAAACTCCACCCACAGAAATGCCAGAGACAAACCCCTGATTTATCCATTAATGGCTTTAAGGGGTGGTGAGTGCGAGCACAACAATGGGGTATTGACAATAACGTGCCTCTTTGGCAGGAAAAGGGTTTTCCCCTTGCTCTGAGACGTTAATGCGCTTGTTCTTGGAATTATTAAATGTTTGCAAATCCTGCACTGGCTCAGGGATGAGAAATGAGAGAGAAATACCCAGCAGAGAAACCGCAGGCGGGATTGGCAGTTTCCTGTTTGGGATGAAGAGAAACGCTGCTATCGCTGTGAAATGCACCCAGCGCGCTGGCTGGGGTCCTGCTTGCGGTGGAGTCAGTTTTGAGGGATTTTTTTATTTTCTTTCAGTTTATTGATGTGTGTAATCTGCTCCTTATTTGTAGTTCATAGACTTCATAGTCTAGGGGGTGTCCTGCGTCCTCAGCAAGTACAAACAAATCTATTAGCAGCAGAAGAGCGGTTTACAAAGCCAGGCCATCTCCTACCACGCAGGTCCCTGCGCTGTGGGAGGCAGGGGCAGGTGGGGGCTCAGCCTCATGGTGCTGGGGAGGCCGGAACTGTGGGGCCGAGGGTGAAGGTGAATGCTGGGGAACAAACACTCGAATCTCATTTAAGTCTTCTGAGAGGCCGTGGGGTTTTCACACCTGATCTGTGCTGCCCTGAGGAGCTCTACTAATAAACCTGGCGGTGTGGTGCGGTACATTGTCTGCTGCCTTAATTTCAAAATGTTCTCTCGCTGATGAGTCAGATGTTCAGGCCTGTTCTCTATTACGTTGCATGCATCCAGAAGGCACACCAAATCCTGCTTTCCGTTAAATTAGGTTATGCTCTGAAAGGCAATAGGGTTGTGCCAAACTTGCACTGACACAACTGGGAGCAGAATAGTGCCCAGCAGCTCGGCTGAAATCCATCGAACTCCCTCAACGTGACCAAACCAGAGAGGCTGTGACCAATGGCTTGCACATTTGCTGTTTTATGACCAACCTGGGCCCTTAAAATCTTTCAGTAAAAGGCAGCCTGGGATACTCTATGGTGAGAGGATTGTGGATCAAGAGATGCTGAATCTCAGCACATCTCCAAATACTGCCCTTGCCCCTGAGCTCCCCACGTGCAGGAGCCGTGAGGCACCAGGGAGCTCTCGCAGCATCCCAGGGCAGGCAGAGACCCGGGACCCAGCCCACCCTACTCCCCGTGACGGTGCAGGGAACTGCGGGCAGACGGCAGGAAATAAATTACGCCGTTGATCTGATGCGGGGTGCTGAGTGCTGTGCAGATAACAGACATCCCAGCCTTGTGGGGAGGAGAGGCTGGGCATTCTGTATGTCTTTTAAAATGCCTGTGCCTCTAAAGGCAGAGCTCTATTGTTTGCACACTGCGCAGAAGCTTTTCCCTGGAGGATATCCTGTCTGAGATTACCCCGTGCCCGACTGCTCCGTGAGGCTCGGTGCTCAGCGTGGACGGAATTAAAGAGGGCCTTGCCAGAGCAGGGTTTATCTGCAGGGGCGAGGTGGGTGAGCAAAGCCCAGGGTGCAGCCCTCTCACTCGGGTTTAGCTCTGTGCCCCCACTCCCTCTCCCCAGGGCTTTGCTGTAGGCTGCTGGTTGCTTGCAGCGTCCCCGGGGATGGTTGGGTGTCGGTGTTGCAGAGCAGTGCAGGCAGGGACGTGGGGTGTCTTGGGTGGCCTCAGCCTGGAGGGGACAGGGACAGGCCCTAGAGGGGTGGCAGCAGCTGTCCGTTCCCATCAGCCCTCAGCAAACACGGGCAAATGGTTCTCATGCAGCTTTTTCTGCTGAAAAGTGCAGATTTGGTGTCATTGAGCTATTTTCTGAGCCTACGTTGTGTTTGCTGAAGCTTTGGTTTATTTATTTATTTATTTATTTATTTATTTATTTATTTTTGTCTAAAAATAACTTCCATGTCCTCTTCCAGTTGTCAAAAATAAGGTGTTCCATTTTGGGACAGGGTGGTGGAGACAGCTTCAGCATTTTCTTCAATTTAGTTATAAAATAAAATTACACCCACAGAATTTGAGATGAAAGTTTTGGATCTGTTAAGAATTCCTGTCCCAGAGAGAATGCCAGTGTTGCTCTCATCAGCACTGCTCACGCTGCAGGATGCACTGACACACGCTGGGGCAGATCTGGCCACTGTCCTATTGCTGCCCCATCGGCAGATACGCTCAACATTTAATTTAATAGAACGAATCCTGTTCATTTATTTCAAGCCGTTGCTGTATATTTTATTAGTAGCAGAAATGTGAAAGTTCCCTCCTTAGGGGAATTTGGGTGTAAATGGCAAATTAGGTTTTTGTGTGTAACTGCCTTCCAAGGGGAGGTGGAAAAGAAATGTAGGAAGAGAAATCAATATGAAACCTCGTGCTGCTTGAAAAGCAGCTGAGTTCCTTGTGAATTGAAAGAATGGAGGGAAGAAAAGTACAGGGGGTGTTAATCAGAGCAAAGAGGAAGGGGAGAAGAGACAGGGCCAGGCAGCGTCTGGGGCAGGAGAGGGGGCTCCAATGGCCCTGGTGGAGGTTCAGGGTTGGCAAATGTGGAGCAGGAGCAGTGGGGTGCCCCTCAAGCACACGTGTCCCCATCACTGCAGAAGTGCCTGGAGCTTCCCTGGGACTTTGCTGCCCCTCGCTGCTGCCGCTCAGAGCCTTGGGCTGGGAGCTGGTGCCAGTCGCTCCGTCCTGTGGCTGCAGCTCAGCCCCGAGGGCACCAACGGAGCTGGCCTTTCCCTCCCTTTCCCAGTCAAATAGGTCGTCATTAAACTCGCCTGACCTCGGGTTACTCCATTAGCTGGATGCTGGTTCCTGAGCAACGCCAGGGCAATTGGAGAGGATTTGTTATATTAACAGCTATAAATCACAGCCCCGCGCTGAACTGGCTCACCAGAACTTTCCTCCCAGCTCTTTCCCTCTCCCGTCTGGAAAAACAGATGGTTGCCATCCTCCCCCTGCATCTGCAGAGATGCATCACGAATTACATGGGGTGTCTGCTCCTGAGAGCATGTGGGGGAAAGCCAGGCTTGCTCAGCTTTCAGATTTTACAAGAATCGGCTAGAATTCAGATTACACTTTCCATCAAGGGGAAAGAAAATATCAGTTGTTTGCTGCAGTTTGGCAAACATGAGAGGGGAATGGGTACCTGGGCCAGCACAGTGATCTTCCTCCTTGGGCTGTACCAACAGGAGTATTGCTTCCACAGAAGTTTTAACAGAAATAACTTGTTTCAGCACTTCATTTGGCTAGGAGTTCCTTTGGAGTTGGCTGGAGTCTGGCTTTTAACGAGCTGAGAAGTCTTGAGTTCTTCTGCACCCAAGCTTGATTTTCACCAGAAATTCAGCTTTTTCTTTTTTTTCTGCGTTTCATATGAGCAAAACAGATGTGAGCAAGGCAAGATTTTAAATTCCTCTCTGGGGAGGTTGTCCATGATGGCACAGAGCCGGCGGGTCCTGCTGGAGCCTGTCCCGAGGACAGGGATGGGACAGGGACAGACGGCTGCTGTGTGCTGTGGTCCAAGGGGTGACGGGATGGCTGGAGCTCATCTCCATCCACCTGGCATGGATGCGGTGCTGCAAGTCCTAAATTTTGGCCCGTGGGTTATGATGAGGTTGCTGCAGATGCTGACTCACTTGGCAGCTGGACACAGCCCGTGAGTCACCCTGAATCACATCCGCTGCATCTCGGGGTGCATCGCTGCTCTTGAAGTCTTTGATGTGAGCTTTATGTATAATTCCTTGGAAACTGCTTCCCTTGATTAAATCAAAGGAAAAGCATCATTGGAGCTCAAAGCTGCAGTTAGCAGGAAAAGCAAACTCCAAATATAAGCATTTAAACCCATTCCTGGCAGGACACACTGAGCTCTGCTTCGTGCAGCCAAGAGTTTCCAAAGGGCACCGAGTGTTGCACATGACACAGCGAAGCTGGTCACAAAAATTCCCTCGGTGTCACTGACAGATGGGCAGAGACAAGCAGCAAAGCTCAGGTGCTGCTGGCACAGCAGCTCGGCAGGGCAGGGCTGCCACCAGCCGAGGAGGTGGGCTCAGGGAGGGGAGGCTGGGTACCTGTGTTCTGATCCAAACGTCATCGAACGCAGTCATCAAAATCCCAGTGCTTTCAATTTCTCACTTTCGCAAAGACTTGCAGGCAAGTAAATATGCTAACTGGCTAATTCAGCAAAGCACTTAAGCACGTACTTGAAGCTAAACAGCTCTTTAAGTGCCTTTATGAGTGGGAGCCAAAAGGCCAGGGAAGGCACCAGATCATCCTTCTCTGGCCTAAAATCAGCAGTGTCTTTGGCATATCTGTTACGAGGGCCATCCTCAGATCTCCTCTGCTCCTGCAGGAGCTGGGAGCTCGCTGCTGGTGCTGGCCCCAAACTGCTCTTTGCGAACCCTGTGCTTTAACCCTCGCACCAACCCTCTGCCTTCCTTGGTCTGTGCTGTTGTTGCACTACTACTTTTATTTATTTATTTCCCAAATCTTTCTGAACATTGTGAAGTGATTGCTTGGGGCTGTGGGGTTTGGGCACATTCTGTGCTCAGGGTTTGAAATGCCATGGGTTGGACCACGGTCCGTGCATCTTACGTGGGAGCCTGGATACACCTTGGCGCTGGATACTGTGTCCAGCACTACCTGGTGAGGAAGGCTGAGTGTTCTTTGTTTTCCCCTTTTCTTTGAGGCTTGCTAAACACTCTTTTCTCCCAGGTTTTTCCAAGTATCTTCCTCCAGTTCAACCCTACCTAGAACAGAGGGCTGGGTAAAGCTTTTAGCCAAAGCCTTGGGACAAGCACTGGGGCTGCCAAGTGGGGGTCCTGAGCCTGCACCCATTAATGAATGCAAGGAAGAGAGAGCTACACATCTCACTTCAATGGAATGATAAATGTGTATTCCTCTTGGATATTTTATAATTAACTAATTTTATTAATAACTGCCTGCAGTTTTTCATCTCAGGAGGAGTGGTCTTTTTGGGGTTTGGGTGGTGGTTTATTTTGCACAACAGCTGCTGGGAGGCAGCGAAGGCCGTAAACCCAGCCATAAATCCAGACTGTCAGTCTGTTGTGAAAACAGAAGAAAAAGTACTCTGCTGTCTGCTTTGGTGGCTCCACTTCCCTTCATTGAAGCAATTCCCTCTTGCAGTTAGATTTGGGGCACTGAGGGAGCTGGCTGCTGCTGGGGAGCTGTGCATCAGCTGGGACAGCAGTCCCACCTCTGAGCTTGGCTGGTATTATGGCTTATTGCTCTCAGTTTGTTTAACCAGGAGGGAGAGAAGTACATCAACAGGGAGACCTACCTGGTCCTCAAACAATATGTGCCAGGTGATGCTCAAGTTCTCTGGCAATTTAAATAATTGCTGCTCAGTCTTTTTTTGACTTTCTGCCCCTTAGGGTACAAACTCCTATTGGTGAGCCTGATCTCTGTAAGTGGGAACCAAGAAAATGCAGGGCACATGAGAAAGGCAGAAGAACCCTCCTCCTGCAGGTACCGGGCTTATTAAATCCCCTTGCAACTTATTCTTGTGGACTGAAGCACTGCACGTAGCTCACGTCCCACCCTGCAGCACCGTGGGACAGTTCTCTGTGCAGTGCCCATCTTGGACCTTACTCCACATGGATGGTTTTTGGCAGCTGCAGATGGAGGCTGGATGCCTCCGGGCAGATACGGGATGCACGGATCCTACATCCCTCCCCGGGGCGAAGGGCTGGTGGAAAAGTCGTGCTTAGGAAGGCGAGATGAGGAAAGCAAGGCTGGCCCAGGGGCTGGCCTCAAGGGGCTGGGGGCGGCAGCTGAAAGCAGTTTTAAATGCCTCTGGAAAGCCACACACCCTGAGTCAGCTTTGGTGTGTGATGTGGTGAACCTAGAGAGTCTTTTGTCAACTCTGTCGCAACTGAAGAGTGAACAAAATTCAAACCAATATCAAAGAAGTGTTTGGAGAAATGGAACATTTATTGCCAGTAAGTATGAGCTTAAGGGCTTAAGGGGTACCAGAAAAGCAACCCTCCACGTTCTTCTTACCAGCAAGGCAGAGATGTTTTGGGGGCTGATGCCTGTGATCCCTAGCAGGCTCATGTGGGTTGTGCAGCCATCTCCTGCCTGGCTGCAGAAATCACTCCCGGTAGGCATGGCTGTGCGGCTGTGTGTGGTGTGGCAGGGAAGATGTCCTGGTTGAGTCTGCAGCCTTAATGCAACTAAGATGTTATTTCCTTCCCTGCTCACTCCCTCTCGTTGCCTCTGGTTCAACACTCCAACCACCAATGCTCAGGTTGTACCTGCTTTGAATCTGCAGCAGCCGCGTGATTCCATGCCCGTGCTGCCCCGCAGCAAACCCCCAGCCCCTCGGTGCTGCAGACCCACGGGCAGAGCAGCTGCTTCGTGCCATGTGGTTTGAGTTACCAGCCGATTCCCGCTTCTTTGTGCAACTTCTGGGAAGAAAAACCCAGGCTGGCAGAGCCGCTGGCAGTGCTGCAGTGGCACAGCTGGGGCAGTGGGCAGCCTGAACCCCAGCCCGCTGCCACGTCTCCTCTGGCACATGGGAACAAGCCCACATCCAGAGCTCGGGTTTTTGTATGGCTGTGCCCTGTTGGTGCCTGTCTGAGGGGTCCTGTCCCCCACTGTGGCACACAGGCAGGGGAGGACTTGTCCTTCATGAGCATCTCCTTGTCCTCACCGCATGCTGGTGCAAACAGGGGGCCAAACTAATGCAGGGTCCGTCCTGCAGCAGGAGCTTGGATGTGTCCTTTCTGCTATTTTGGGCTAGGGCTGCTGTGCTGGTCCGGCTCCATGTGTGGACATCTTTATTCCAGAGTCAGGAGAGCCTTGGCCCCCCTTTGCTTGAACCCCCTCAGCTGTGTCTGTGGGGTTGATGTCGAAGAGAAACGCAGGCTGGTCTGAGGCTGCCGTGCTAACAGCCGCTGTCATCTGCTCGGGGTCAGATGCGAGTTGTTTGGCTGCAGAATACGTTGGTTATATAAGTATACAAGGAATTACTAAAAAAAAAATCCATTGATTTTTATTTACTAAACACTTCCAAACATTCCTACTGTCTCGTGTTGCAAAGTGCCAGCGCTGTGAGTTTGGTCTTTCCTGGGTTAAAGGGACTGAGCGCGTTGCACGGGCTCTCGTGTGTCCCTTCCCTCCTTTGTGGTTGTTGAGCTCAGCATTTTTCGTGTGTGTGTTTGAAGGAGTGATTCACTTATTTTTGCTCAGGGCTAGCTCCGTTTCAGCTAGGAGCAGGCCAACGAGGATATGGGTCTGGTTTTGTAAAACCTCTTCTGTGACTTTCAGTTTGCTAATCCAAACCCAGAACTGAAGTGTGGCTTGGGTCCAGCCTCCAAGTTATCTGAAAGGAACTGATCCAAAACCAGACTGAGGCCTGGGAATATGGATCTCCTTTTAACCCACTCTTACTCCTTCGTTTATCTTCTCTTTGTAGAAAGAATGAGCTGGAGATTTTTTATTATTTTTTTTTAAATGAGCATCAAATACCAGAAAACTTTTGATGACATCTGGTTTACAGACTGAAATCGCTGAGGCAGTTTTGGACTCCCCCTTGGTCCTTCGCACCTCTCCACACCAGTGCGGCTGCTCCATGGCTGTCAGCAGCAACCTCTGAAGGGCGGCCAGAGCTCAGATGGGACCCGTGCTCTCTGTTTTTCTGTGGTGAGAATAGCACAGGCCTGTCAGGCTGGAGAAGCTGCTTTTTAGATTTTTATTTTTACCTTTTGCTTTTTACAAAGCTCAGCGACAAGCTGCCATAGAGGTAGAGCAGCCGAGGGAAGTCCCTGTGTGGAGCAGATTTGCCGTGGAGCACTGCATGGAGCCTGCAGCTCCTGATATGGGCTTGCTGATGCCCAAGGAGAGCCCTGGGCTGTCCTGGGGGGCACAAGAAAGCCTTTGGAGTCCCAGGCATGCGGCCACTGCCCAGCCCCTGACAAGCTCAAGGTGTGATGGGGCAAAGGGACATTTTCCATTCTCTGTCTAGGAAACATGGCTGAGAAGCAGAAGTTTTTTTGCATGAGGAGACATGGCAGAAGCAAATGCTGCGCTCATGTTTTCTCCCCCTTTTTGTGCTCCATCCCCTTTTCTTGCTGGTCTTGCGGACACGGCCTGAGGGTGGCACAGGGGAGAGCTGTGATTTCAGCCCAGTTCAGCAACAGGGGAATCCTCTACGCTCCCACACGGGCAGGAAATGCACAGTATAACCCTTCTGGCCTTATTCCCCCTCTCTCTTGGACAGTCTCCTGTGTAAGTGGGAGCAGAGCCCTCTGTGCTGTGGCGGGGAGCAACTCGCACCGCAGACTCTGTGTCGGAGCATTTTATTTCCACTTCAGCATTTCAGATTTCTGAGCGCCTCCAGAACACAGCACTCCAGTGTCTGTGCGGGAGCGTGAATTGAACATCTGGTAAAGGTTAGGGTCAAACATATAAATGGGGGAAGCACAGCCCGTTTCATTAAAATACTCAATCTGTGACGTCAATTGAGCTGATCAAGCCCTTCTGCGTTGTAGTTGAGGAACCATTAACTTTATCCAGCGGAGAGTGTTTATATGGAAAATATGAGGCCAGGAAGTTTCTCCTGATTGTGATATTAAGGCTATCATAGTAGCTTTTTTTATTATTTATTTATTTATTTATTTATTTATTTTATCTGTATATGCTGCTTTTCCACCCCATTACTGTAACAGGAGCTGCTTCCCTGGTCCCCAAGAGGTGCCACTTGCCCCCTGCTTGCTGGCCCTGCCTTCTGCTGTTGCCTTTCCATCCTCCTCCTGCCCTCGGATATCGCAGCAGCCCGTGGAGCCGCTCTCGGTTCTCCCATTTTGCAGGGAGCTCTGCGAGGCAGCTTCCTACAACACGTGCGTGGGCTGGCCACAGTCCAAAATACACTTGGAAGAATTAAGATTAGGTTTAGGAGTGTAATAAAAAATAGCTTCCATGGGAACAAAACTTCTCTTGCAGTTCTTTAAAAATCAAGACAGTATGTGTAAAACACATTTTATATCAGGATGGATGTATGACACCCCAACGTGCCCACCAAATGCTGGCATTTATTGGTCTTCTTGGTAAGACGTTCAAGGCTGTACATTTTTCTCCAGTAATTCTCATTCCTTCAAAGCCTGTTCTGTTCCTGCCAGGCAAGTTTTGATTTCTGTGCTCCAGAAAAAAAGAAAGAAAAAAAGGGCTGCCATTGAATGACTTGATTATAGAGTCTGGTTCTTGGAAATCTGACCAGCAGTAAAGCTGGATGCATTCATTATGTGCCTGGGGAAACTTTCACCCCAGCTCCTCCGTGCTGCTCAGCGCTGCAGCCCAGACGTGCTGGGGAGATGCTGTCCCACCGGGACGTGCAGCTCCATCTCACTGCTCGTGGCTGAGCTGCTTCTGCTGCCAGGAGAGCACCTGGGTAGTGGCACATCCCAAGGAGCAGATGGGACTTCACGCTGGCAGCTCCCTGTATGCTGGGGGCAGAGCCCAGCTCCAAGCTTCTGCCTTTGGGGATGGTGTGCCACAGATCCTCCTCCCTTGGCCGTATCCTGCAGGTCCTCCCCCAGGACCAGTTGCCTGAGATGCTCAGGATGATGGGGCTGAGAGGTGCTGGTGCAGATTTCTGCCCCCCAACCACCTCCGAGCAGGGCAGAGGAGATTTTGTTGCTGGCTGCCACTTGCTCACAGCTGTAGGTTGTGCACCTTGGTCTCAAAGAGCAAAATCAGACCAGTTACTTTTGGTGTGTCCCAAATTACCTGAGAGGGCTCAGCAGCTGTCTGGGGTGCCCATTCTGAACGGTGCAAGTTTTCCCCCAGAGCAGGGGCCTGACCCATATTCCAAGAAAAACAAAACTGAGAGAAACGTCTCCTCATTTACTGCCCAGGATATTTGGTGAACAAAGACGAGGATATGGGGAAGAGCCAGTGTTGGGCCTGGGACCAGGTGGATTTCTCCCTTGTCCCTCTGTTATTCAGGTGACCCAAGAGCTCCCTGTACCTTGCAGCCAGGCCTGGATTCCTCCTTGCAGCAGCTCCTACAGTCACACCTGGTGCTTGTGGCGGCGGTGGGAGCTGAGCTGCTGCACTGCGGGTGCAGCCGTCGGAGTACCGTTCGCCTTTTGGCCAGTCCCGTCCGCCCTCTCAGTTTTTCTGCCATCTGTCTATCAGGAAGAGGTTTTGATCCCCTGTTTTAAATCCTGGGCAGAAATATCTGTCGCTGAATTTTTCTCCTGAAATTCTCTTCTCTTGAAGAGGCAGTCAAACCTTACTTCCCCACACACCTTGGTGGTGTTGGTCATGGGCCACCTCAGCGTGGATTTCTTGGAGAAAGGCCCCAAAGGCAGCCTCTTCCTCCTTGGGAAAGGAGGCTCCCCGCAGGTGGGCTTTTTATTTCTCTTTATTTTTAAACTTAAAAGAGATTTTGTTTAACTTCTGAGCAAGCCCTTTGCTTTCAGTGACCTGATCTCAGGCACACAAACCAGCTGGGAAAACAAGAGAGCTATAAAAGCAGCAGTCCCGCAAAGACATGGCAGAAACCATGAGAAACAAAAAAAAAGGGGTTTCTTGCCGTGCAGCTGGGTGGTCCGCGTGGAGCCTGGGTGGCGTGCTGGGTCTTGTGAAACTTAGCATGCCTCTGAGCACAGATAGCTCCTCTGCAGGATCAGGTATTTCATTTACCTCCTGTTGTGTCCCAAGACTTTTCTGAAAGCCGTGGTGCTGCAGCGTTAAAGCTCTGCCCTTTGTGAGCTGAAGGACAGGCGCTGGGGGATGGCTGCTGGTTGCCACCTGAGCTGTAGGGATTTGTGCCTTCTTGCGGGGTTTCAGCACTGGGTCTGAAAAATGCCCTTTGGGTGGGCTAGGTGAGCAGAAAGGAGAGAGGATTCTTGGAAAGTAGTGGGATGAATGGAAAACTTTAAAGCAAAATTATGGTGTCTGTGGAAAAGATACGCCCTCCATGCTCACAAGTGAATGGTTCCCTTCATCGCTGAGGAACTTCTCATATCTGCTGCAGATATGTACTACTTTGCACTTGAGGGCCCTGCAGCTGGGGTGGGCATCAAACCTCTGCGTGTCGCCCTCGAAGCAGCACCAAGGGGCAGGTGGGCATCTCCTCGCCCCTTACGGCAGCTGTGAAGCTCGAGCACCCATTTTTTGAGGCAAGGCATGAAACTTATTTTCAAAAACAAGTACTTGAAGCTCTTGAGGTCATGATCCAGGATGGGTCAGCCAATGTGCTGCTTAAAAAGCATTACGGTATTCAAAATGAAATCATTTTTTTCTCTTTTGAATCACGGCAAACAACTGAAGTCCTTCCAGACCAACTGTCTGAAATTGGATATTTAATTTGTTTTGTGTCGTTTTAACACTGGGTCTCCATGTTGTCTGAGCAAAAAAGCAGGCCAATTCTTTCAAGGTCAAAGGGATTTGCCAAGCATGAGAATATTATTTTGTGCTCTAATTAGCTGATCTGTCAGAGTAAGAATGAAAACAGCATTTGGCTGGACTTTGTTTATTGAGGTACTGCTCAGCCCAGGACAATACCGATGGCGGGCTCAGGCTTTTCTCTATCAGGAGGTTTGGCCATCAGTGCCCAGGTGCAGCCCTCATGTAACCGAAGTGTGATCAGTGAAGTGACACCAGAGAGCAGGTTCTCCTGTACCAGTCTTGCATCACACAAAGCGTCCCTTTGGTTTGGTTGTGTCTCTGCACAAAACGTGTTCCTGTGGGCTGTGGCTGCTGGAATGCATCATTGGCTCACGGTCAGACAAGGCACGTAGCTAAGAATTTGACTAGAGCAGCTCTATCCCAAGGGATTATTGGTTATCTGAGGATAATTGTGGCCAAGAGCTGCTAAACATTAACAAAAAGAAAGATTTGTTTTGTTAAATTGAACATAGACATCCTTACATAGTTTGGGACTCAGTCTAAGAACATAAACTGATGTATCATCCTCCCTTTACACAGGATGACCTATTTCTGACAAAAATGGTGGATTTAATGCCTGGAGGATATAAAGCTTAAGCTCTCAAAATTTCCTCTTTGGCCACCTTTGCTACATGAAGATTAAATATGCTACTAATCAAAGGAGATTGCTGAGCAGCTGGCTAACAAAGTGGAAACCGTTCTCAGAATATCATGTGTCAAATTTGCTTCTGAATTTTCTCCATTGAATGACCCAATGTACAGTTAAGTGCTACGGTGTAGGCAATTACTTATAGGAAAGCATAAAGAGAAGTAGTTTTATTCACATGTGCATCAAGTTGGCTTGAAGATCTGGCAAACTGGCATCTCAGCAGTGACTTGGATACAGGAAACATGGCAGCGTTTCCATACAAGACTTTCTACAGCAGTAAGTAGAAGTAAATGTCAGCACAAGGAGGCGAGAGCCTCTGGCTGGAACCAGAGCAGCTGAGGGACCTGAGAGACGCCTGCATGGCTCCATCTGTTTGAACTCTCCATTTTGGAACCAGTGTGTTGACTAATGGGCTGCCATAGACATCGAGCTATGTTTTTGTGGAGTCATAATTTATTTTGGTCTCGGCATTCCAATTTCATTTCCAGACTGGCGCAGATCTCACTTGTGGCATTTGTGTCCTACCAATATATGGAAGTGTTGCTATCGCCAGTTTTAGGGAAAAGCAACCTGAAGTATCAGGGCAGAGCTCAGCCAGAATGATGGCTATTAAACAGGTTTATCAACAAATTGTGTGTGAAACAAGAAGCAGCACTTGGTTTCAAAACAGAACTTTACTTTGGCAGGAGGTCACACAGTCGGGCCCATAGAGCGTCACAGGGGCTTCAGGCAGATGGGCTCAGCTCCGAGATTCTGGGGTAAGCTCAGGGCAAACAAGTCCTCATTTCATGTTGTGCATGTGAACATTTTCATGGCCTTCTTCACACAACCTGGACTTTGCTCAGTTGAAGGATACATTTGATTTGAGTTCAGCAGAGTAAGAGAGGTTGGTAGGCATTGACAGGAACAGAGTGAAGCTAGAAGGTTGTGAAATACCGGTAACAAGAGCTCTGATGAATGACATCAAAACTTGATTGAAGCTAAGCCTACAGTGATATACAAAAAGCCAGAAGACAGACAGGAACTGTAGAGGAAGCCAAGAAGGAACAATGCAGCAATGATAAGATAGCAGCTAGGAGAAAACAATGCAAAAATGATTTGGGCTATATTTGCAGCAGAAAAATGTGCCTGGTGCCAAGAAAGAAATCCAAGGAGCATGGTAGGACTGACCGCCATATAACAGGGAGAGAGAGACCAAGTGTCAGGAATAAGGCTGGAAGGAGGAGACCAGAGGCCCAAACCTCCCAACAGCATGGGGACATGGTTCCCTCTGCACTGAAAATGGAAAACTCCCAGGAGATGCTGCTTGCTGCAAGCCGCTTTTGTCCGAGGGAATAAGAAATAAAAACGTGGGTGCGGAACAAGCAGAGAAAGCAAAAAAATATCCTGGTGGTAAATGGAGTGGAAGTGGGTGAGGCAAGGGAACAGGATTCAGTTCAGGCTGACACACTGGTTATTTATTACTGTTTGTATACCGATATCTTACATCTCAAAAGGAAGGCAAAGGCTTTGTCCGCGAGGGCTGGTTATCTGTGCCGAGGGCGGCTGGCAGCAGCATGGTTCCCATGATGAGTGACGATGTCCTTTCGATGGAGGTGGCACCAGGCTGACCTTCTGTGTCAGCTGTGAGGTGCGGTGATGGGGACAGGAGCTCCAGGCGCTCAGTGGTAATGGGCTGCTGTCACGTTCAACTTTTCTTTGTGGGCGCCTGAAGTAACTGAAAGAAATGAGAGAAAAGGGAGGTGACAACGCTGACTCAGTTTGAACATGGTGGGGATGGCGCAGTTCAAGGAGACCATCTCTGTTCAGCAGAACTCATCATGTGCATAGCTGTAGGCATCTAACAAGTCCTGAAGACTTAGTGGAGGATTGTGTAAAAGCCTCTTCTGTTTTTCTGAATTAAACTCATGCTTTAAAAACTTTGTGAACTTGAAATCAGGGACAGCAAAGCCAGTCCTGCTCTATTTTTCATATTTGTTCTCAGAGGTTTCTTGGCAGAATTGTACCCTGTGTACTTTTACAAAAGAAATCTAGGACATAATTATTTGAATAGAGAGCTATATGTGATAAAAATCTGTTTATACCACAACATCTCCAGCCAAATGATTGACGTATACATTTCTGTCCTGCCATTGATGTAACTTTTCAATTTCCTGTTGATGTCTAAGCTTGATTTATTTTTCCATTTATTTGGGTTTTACAAAGAGCACTAAAGAGCTTGGCACTTGGGTCTCTCTTTTTTTTTTTTTTTTTTTTTTTTTTTTTTTTTTTATTACATTCTTTTTTTTAAAAAAAAAATAATTAGTTTGGGAATTGGGGATATCTTTTTTTTTTTTTTTTTTTTTTTTTTTTGTGTCAGTTCAACCCTCTTAGTCCTCGATCACTTCATTGTTCCTGCAAACAATGAAAAAGAGAGATGGAAAGAACAGCTGTGAACAGCTGGCTTGTTCACCAGGTGTCTGACTGGTATTCAAGTATCCTCTTTTGAGGCCTGTATTCCCTGAAAAAGCCTAAAAGAGCTAAATTCAGGCAGTTACTTTTACTTGCTGCCTTCAAACACAGTCTGTTATACAGATTTGCTGAGATCCTAGCAAGGAGCCTGAAAATCAAACCAAAGAAGGAAAGCTGCTTTAGAAAACCACAGGGGTTTTCTCCCTCTCCTTGCACCCCAGCTGCATCAAGCAGAGAGCTCTGCAAGACCTTCTGAGGCGGATTTTGCCAAGTAACTGTTAGAGAACCCTACTTCTTCTCATCATCCATCTCTTCCCTGTCTCCTTCTCCCAGCAGGGCACTCAGCAAGGCAGCGGTCAGGAGCTGGAAGCCACTGGTTTTGCAGAGCAACTTGAGCAGGGGCTGCTCATGACCGCAGTGACTTGTGTTTTATTCTGCCTTTCTAAACCTACACACACGGGCAAAGAGCTTTTACCTATTCCCAGCTCATACAAGTCCTCTGGTTCCTTGAAAGTTAGCTACGTGTTGCCAGTTGTCCCAGGGTAGCAGAGTCTTGAAAGCAAATCAAGAAAAAGCAGATTGAATTCAGAAGCAAAACTGATTTATTGCCCGCAGATTTGAAACATGATCATGCCAGCACTCAAACATGCCCCAGGAATAGTGATGTATTCCTTACATCCCGCCCCACGGAGGTTTATTCAAGGCAAACAGAAAGAGGCAAATACACAGATGTCATCCTGTGGAAAGATGTAGGTATAGATCTTGTGCCAAACAGGCTGGGAAAGTGTTCTGCAGCACGTTTTGTTAATGGAAAGAAAAGGTGTGCAGCATTGCCAAAAAGTTGGAGCCTTCAGTTCCTCATCTTCCCTCTCTCAGGCTGGGCATTGGACTTTATTGTATACGTCTTTTGCACCTGACTTTTCTGGGAAATCACCCAAGGGTGCCAGCACCCACTGTCCCCTTCTGGGCTGTAGCTGTGCCCATGAAGAAGTGACCACCAAGGGCTCCTTGTCCAGCCTGCTGCAGTCACAGGGAGCCAGATTAGCAAAACCCTGATTTATTGGGGGAAAAAAAGAAGGAAAGAATATAGCCTTCAATCTTCAAAAGTAACAAAGCAAGAAGCTGTAGCACCCTACACCAAGAATTTATGGCTCTTGCTCATACTAAGTGCTTTACTACCAGCATTAGTAATTATATTTCTGGCAGCCACAACGTAGTTAATAGCCCAGGTTCAGCTCAACGTGTGTGCCAGAGCTGAACAATGTGCACCTAAATCCATGTCACTTCTGCAAGGCACACGAGCATGTACTTCAGAGGCAGGGGCATGAGGGAAGTGTGTCCTTAGAGAACTGGCTGAAATGATTTGTGCGGCACAAAGTGGGAACAGTGGGGAGGATGGGATAGTTTACATGGTGCAATTCTGAGTAAATTCAGCTGGGATAAGCAAAAGGAGATGCACTGAATTTGATGCAACTGTTCTCCATAGTTCTGATTTTATCTCTGCATTATCTTGATTAACTCTTGCGTAAAATGTGCTATGGGGCAGAAGACAATCCAAGCGAGCAGCCTGACTCCAACAGAAATGAAATACTGTTTGAGCTCTCCTGTACCCATTCCAGGAGAATTACATTAAATATCAAGCATTTTAATTTCTTCCTCCTGATTTCAAGTCATTTCAACATTAATAACAACATAATTACATTTTACTATGGTTCTCAAGCAGCCAAGGACATGTGGACTGACTAAATATTTCAGAGCATGTGAAATTAGATTTGCCACAGTTTGAGGTAGTTTCGTGTGCTTGCTAGCGTCATGGGTGCAGCGTTACAGACAAGGTTTCTTTTACTTGGGTAGATGTCAAAACCCTCACATTGCTTCCTTGGCTCTCACTGGAAAGTTACCTAGAGATGAAAAATGAGCGTTTCCTTTTCTTCAGATGTTATTCCTCTCTATGCTCTCACCCTACAGAGTAGCACCGACTGATAGGCACCCTCTCTCTGTTGTTATTAGCTCAGGTATGTTGATAAAGTTATAGATTTCTCTCCCATGAAGATTTGGACCGCGGCTTTAAAAATCTAGTTTTGCCTTTCACATTACTCCTAACTTCCATGTTAACAAAATAGCCAATTAAGTGTTAAACTACTTGATACAAAAGTTCAGCATCATTTGAGTTACGTCTTACTAGAGATCACAAAGAGCGTCGTGAGAGTGCTCCCTGATCTTCCCTTCTAGTGAACCCGCTGGCTGGGGTCCAGCTCCCCAACCCCTCGGTTCCTTTGCCATGCATACTCCTGGAGTGGTGCACACTCATCCATGGGAAAATTATTTTGCCTGCAAAATCTACATCCAAATCAAAAATATTACAGTACAACATCAGATCCCTTTGGGTTTTGCTTTACGTAGCACCAACGAGAGCAGGACCGATGCCAGCAGAGCCCTTCAGCAGGAGCTCAGGTGGGAGGAAACACCAGCACCCCGCTTCCATCCCATACAGCTCAGCGGGAGCCCTGAGACAAAAGAAGCGCAACCAGAAAGATAGCTGAGCAGCATCTGCCACCTTATGGCAGTTGTGCTCATTTTCCTGAGGACCAAATCCCCCCCAGCTGAGTCCTCTCTCGCAAATTGGTTTGCAGATAAAGGAAGTTAGATGTAGCCGTTATGTTGGCCTGCTGGGTGCCGAGGGGTTGTGGGTGCAAAGTGTTTTTGTGGGTAGGGAGTGGTAAGCGTTTGGGGATGGGAGCTGGAGTCATGCAGGCAGTATGTGTGAGCAGTGCTTGATATGGTAAGGCTTAAGTCTCTTGTTTGAGCTTCTGCCTTTTTTCAGCAAGATGCAGGGCATGTTTAACCTCAGGTGCCAGCTGCCTCTTTCACCTCTGTGGGATCATCTGTAGTATCACAGGCAGGTGCTTTGCTGACTGGTGGATTTGTGGGTTTAGGGTCTCGGGAGAGAACCCACACCCCAGATAACCAACTCCACTAGTTCTGTACGTAGCGGCTATGCTGTGTTTTTCCTTTTTATCTTCTTGAATTTCTATTCCCCTATCAAGAGGGGTGTTATAGCAGCTCTTTTCTAAAGCTGTAGGGATCATAGGTTAAATTATATATATATGTAGAGTAGGAAATGGTTTAACTGCTGCACTTAAATGCTTCCTGAGAGAGCACATAGCAAAACCCCAAGGATGGAAAAACCTTTTCTCTCCCCCAGCGCTGCCAGAGGACGGAGCCCGCCGCCCCCCAGAGCCCAGCGCGGGGGTCCCGGGGTGCCCCCGTGTGGGCGGCCCGCGGCGCTGCGCCGGGGGGCCGGGGGCGGCTCTGAGCAGCGCTGAGCTGAGATGCCCCTGGAAAATAAGGGCATGGAAACTTGGGATTTGGGCTGTAGGTCTTGGAGTAACCAGAGTTTGGTTGCTGACCACGGTGGGCTTCTTCCCTCCGATGCTGCGGCCTTCTGCAGGGGGGAGCCGACGGGCTGGGGCAGCAGCCTGCACATGCTGGCTTTCGGTGTCCCCCGCTGCAAAGGCCCGGATGGGATCCCTGCAGTTGGTCTGTCCTTCAGGACACCCCATTTTGGTCTGCTTCTTGTTCTGCTTGAAATTCATTATTGTTGCTGTTGTCCGTATTCCCCTCTGTTCACACTGCACCAGGATTGAAGAGATTTATTTACTGGGGGCTATTTTTAGCAGTGACACTGCAGCTAAGCCAATCAAGCCCAGCACCGATGGATCTCGCTGGGCGGCAGCTCCAAGGTGCAGCCAGCTGGAATGGGGTCAGCTGCATCGAGCCGCCCTTTCCGCAACGCACCAGGCTCTGCTGGTGCTCTCGGCTGCATCTCGGAAGCACCAGGTCCGAATGCTGCTTTTTGTTTCCATGTGGCTGCTCCCTTTGGGATATTCTGCTGCGTGCATCGTCCCAGTGCGTTGTGCTACATGTCACCCATCCAGGCTGCTGTGTCTGGGATCTGCCAGCCAAAATGCTCATGGGGTCAGCACAGCAGGCACCTACTGCTTCACCTGGCCAAGTTGGACAAGCATTGCTCCGCTGGCCTTCTGCAGCAGACCAGATGACCCCGTGCTTCCTTGCAGACTGATTTCCTCAGCTATTGCCTGCGTCCCCTTTCAACTTATGCCATGGCTGCACTTGAAGCAAGGGGAGCGCTTCTAACTGTCCCACTGGGGCCTCTTCCCAAGGCTTTTGCTTTAATATCATTTCTCTCTGAATAGAGGAGTTATTTCCTATTTTAATAACCTCAAAACCTATTTATTGTGAAGGTCACTATACAGTGATTTCAAGCAAAATTTTTAAAGATTCATAACTTTCTGTTTATGCAGGTTTTATTTCTTTATATATCATCCCAGTTGAACTGGGTACTTATAAAAAAGGTGTTTTCATCCAGAAGCATCTATAAATCAACGTGGATGAAATAAGAGGAAAAAAACTGCAGGAAGAGCTGAAGGTGGAGTTGCACTGGTGGCAACTGGCGGGCTCAGATCTCCAGCTCAGAGCTCTGAACCCTGGGATAGGCTTGTTCTTTTTGTTGTTGTTGTTTAAATGGTAGAATGGTAAAATAAATAAGTAGTAGGAAAAAAAATAAATAAATAGCAGACTCCAGCAAATCCACTTTTAGAGGATATTTCAGAGGCTTTGTGCAAATTGCCCTCTCTGTGCTCTGGCAGAGCTGATCTGGCTCTGAAGCAGTTATAGCAGAGCTCAACTGCAGGCTTCTGAGGAACACCAGTCCCACAGACGAACAGCGCTTCACCCTAACCCATGTACCAGCTTGCTTGGGGTTTTCCCAATCCTGCAAAACTTCCAGGACTCCCACTTGCTCAGGGGGAAATGTGCGCCCGCTCACTGCAGAGCCATCAGCACTCCAACAGCGGAGGCACAAACAGGTCCAGAATCTTCTTGTTAAGAGCAGGGTGCGTGGCACAAACAGCACGGGCAGGGTGAGGTGGTGAGGGCTGGGTGGGGGGGACGACAACAGGGTGCTGACCTGGGAGAAATGCCGACTTGCTGGAGTGAGACTGCACCATGCAGAGCCTGGGGATGCGTGCGGGTGGGGTCCTGAGCGGCATGATGCTCCTGGCAAGGGTGCCAGCCACAGTATTGAACCCTGGCAGTCCTTGGCTCAGGAGTATCAAACAGTCAACACCTTCCTCCTGCTCTGGACGCAGGCTGGGAGGAAGCAATGTGTGCTGGTATTGAGGACAAATCCCCTTGCAGACTCCAGTTTCCAGTGCACAGCCTGCTGCAGGCAGCTTGGGGATGGGGCCCCAGGGGTCACAACAGAAGCGTAAATGCGGGGTCTCCTCGCCGTGCTTTGGGGCCTGGGTGCAGCCTTCCAGAGGCGCTTTGGAAACGTGGTGTGGTTTTACTCTAAAGCAGTGTTTTGGGAAGCTGCAGAGATGTAGAATCATGGAAGCTGTTCTCTTGCCGTGCAGGAGGTGGTGCAGTAATCAAGTCCCAGCGTTTATGTTTTGACAAGTCCTTCTAAAAGCTTGCTAAATTAAACGCTTAACATCGTGCATCTCCTAGCTGCAACATCTGAGCACAGGCTATCAGTGTGGGAGGAGTTAGAGAAAATTCACCTTCTGGTAACCATTAAATAAAAGGGACAAAAACAACAGCAGCTTGCTTTTGTGAGGATGGTACTGAGTTTTCAGAGCCTAGGCTTTATTTGGAAACTACTCAAAAAGAATTAAACTAATTCAAAATCCCCCTAAACATAATCTGAAGTGTACTCTCCCATATCCCTGCCAACATGTGAACTACATATAATTTATTACTTTGGTACTAACTTTTTGTAGTGCAATGTGGTTGAATTTTAAAACCGTGAACCCTTCTGCCTTACAAAGATTCTTGTGCTTCTGAGTCATTGAGGAGGGATTTTTAAACGACTTTCAGGTTTTCCCAGCTAGAAGCTGAAACCGGGTCCCAGCTCCATTCATCATTGCTTTGGAGGGGAACTGCATACTGGAAAGCCTTAGCTTGTCTTGAAAAAATCTCAGTTTTGGCCTAAACTATGCTCAAAAGCCAAATTTAGTTGGCTTTGGATGTGAGTGTAATGGGTGACAGAGATGCAGCACGAGGTTTGTGCAAATGTGCATCCTCTTGTTGTAGGTTTCCCTCCTCTCCATTCAGCATGCCTCCTGCAGTGCCGGATCTGGGCTTATTTCTCCCTGATACGAATGTCTTAAGGGCTAAACAGGGCCAGGAGGGCAGAGTGGGGGGACACAGACGATGTTGGCCTTAAAACAAGCGGCATGCGTCGAGGTCAGCGGCAGCCGGATGGCCCCATGACATATTTCTTACAGCTTAGACGTGCCGGATCGGATTCCCACTGACACGTAAAGCCCTTTTCCACAGCTCTGGCAGCACTAAGACTGAGACAGCCTAATCTCTTTCTAAAACCCTCCTGTGCTGTAATGCTGACCAAAACCTTGGAGTTCTGCATGGAAGCAGCGGGCGTGCTGACGTAGGGTTTGGTTGGCAGCATCTCATGCCCTTCCCGTCTGCCTTCCTGGTGTCCCACTCCTGGTACGCCGCTGTTTGGAGGAGGGATGCTCTCTCCAGCTTGCTTTTCCATGGAAACAAGCAGGCAACGTGTGGCAGCTGCGTGTGTGTCCCTGCTCCCTCATCAGCTTCAGAAATGCGAACCTTGAAGGTGCAAAAAGTTCTTGCAGGTTTTGTGGCTGGGCAGCCTGGCTCCCAGGCATGGGACAGCCACGTTGCTGGCTTGGCCATTTTTTGGCAAACAGAGAGTAGGGAAAAAAAGTTAGTGTTCCCCAGGCTGGAGAAGCTGTGGTGGCAGCAGACCTGGCAGGTGGGGACAGGGCTGTGAGTGCTGGCTGGGCAGTGTGTGAGGTGTTCCGGGGGCTGCTGATGGGGAAGTGGGCAATAAAAGCTTTTAATTCATGTACAAGGGCCCTTTATAGCCCAGGGGCAGGGCACAAAGGTCTCTTGAAATCAGAATCAGGCTGATTAGACTTTGAGGAAAAGTTACCTTGCAAATGACTCTCTCCATATTTTATCTCTGTACTTGTTTACTAGTGAGTGGCTCGCTTTTATTCAGCCACAGTGACTTGATCTGGGGCCCAAACCCACCTTCAGGCGGGAGCTTCTGCAAAATGCCCTTAGAGGAAGCCCATTTTGGTGCCTGCATATCAAGGAAAGATAGAGTCCCTGAGCAAGGGGGATGTTTTGCTGTCAATATAGCATTCAAATTTAGCTTCTGCCACTGTAGGCAATGTGGCATTAAAAGAAGGAGCTTAAGTTATTAAACTGAGCTGCTTTAATCATCCAGTTCGGGGAAATCCATTGCTACAGGAGACCTGAGGATTAATGTATTTTTACCGCAAAGCCAATACATCTATTCTGATCAGTTAGCGCTCGCTCACTCGTGCATATGAAACTTCACTGTCCGGGTTTGCACTCTGTAGTATGGGATCAAATGGAGTTTTATTTGGAGATTGACCCTGTTACCTTGAATCTCATCATTCTAGTAGCTAGCTATGTTATTTTGCTCCTGGTTTTCCTGATCTCCTGCGTGCTCTATGACTGCAGGGGGAAGGATCCCAGCAAGGAATATGCTCCCGAAGTCCCTGCGAACAGCCAGCCTCCCATCCGGCTGGTGGTGATGCAGCAGGGCTCCCCGGGCACCCGCTGGGCGAAGGGGCTCGTCTCTGCCTACGAGAACGCCTCCGACCTGCCGGGGAAAAGGACTACTGTTGTGTGAAAGGACCTGCCCTGCGCTCCAGTTCCTGCCGATCAGCCTGCCTCATCTGCTATGTTTACTCTCCGTTTGCAGAAGGATAACCCGTTCACAAGGTAAGTTGAGATGCCGATTGATTTGCTACAGTGCCACTGCCAGGGGGGTCGTTTTGTGTTCAGCTGTGTCCTGCGCTGATGCAGGCTTGCGCTGCTGCCTGTCATCCATAACGAGACTCATTTCCATTTATGCTGGTGCTGCCTCGCAGCCTGCTGGCAGCCGGCAGCAGTGACGCGTTACCTGCTCTGGCACTGGAGAAAGGCCTTAGGTTTAGCTGCGGGTCATGTTTAGTGTCATTATTTTTGCAGGAATAGTGTTGTGCAAAGCATCCCAGCCCCGATGGGCTGAGCTGTGCTGCCCTGCAGCCTCTGCACATCTTCCAAGTGCAAATGACCTTGGTAGGCTGTTCATCAGTGAGAAAAGAAATGCTTAAGGATTTCAAAAGGTTAGAGACAGCACCTTTCTGATAGCAGCCAGCTGCTGCTCCCATCACAATTCAATACTTCCCGTGCTGTTGTCAGCTCCCCGAGGACAGCGCCAGCCTGTCCCAACACTCATCCCCCATGCACAGCACAAAGCAGCCCCTTGCCACGGTGAGACCCACAGGAATGTGACAGAACACAAAATACTTCCTGGCAAAGCTTGGTACAATGCCTCCTTCCCCAAGGAAAGTGTGAAGCAGGGTAGATTTACCAGTAATGCCAAAGGAATCAGTCATCGCCTCCGTCTTCCCCACTGAAGCAGGCCCTGCAGCGATGCAGCTGTGTCCTGGCTCTCTCTGCGCCTTTCTGTGCATCCCTCTCACCTCCGAGCCTTCCTCTGGCTGTGCCCCTCTTCAGCTGGGTGTCTCTGGACCACCAGAAGGCTGGTGTTGTATCTCCAGTAAATCTGCATTGGCTCCTGTTGATCTCCCCATAAATTAGGAGCTACAAGCTAAGGGACTTCTTTGGCCAACTAATTTCTTCCACATCTTGCTGCTTTTTTCCCTCTTGGCCCTGAAGTTACCGTCTCCCATAAGGGGAAATGTTTTCTTTCACCTGGAGGTGAAGCACAAAGGGGCAGACAACAGGGACGCTGAGCTCGGAGCCACTGGAGTGGCTGCAGCGCTGTGCAGATGCTCCGAGCTGCCTCGGAGCCAGCCGGGTCCTGCTGCACCTCCAGCCTGGGCTGCAAACCCCCTCGGGGTGCTGGGCAGCCACTGGTCCCCTCTGCACTCTGCTACTGGTGGCCAAGCTAGCTCTTCTTACATATGTATGTACACACAAACATATATATATGTACACACATGTATATACATACAACACTGATTTGGCTACAGAGAATTCATGATGTAAGTTGCTTTGTTCTACCCGAGCACAGAAAACTGAAATCTGCTCTCTGAAGTCCTAGTGCAGGATGCTTGATGTTACATTACTGCATCCCCTGGGGCATGGGACTCCCGATGGCTGGAGTTATTGTGTACGGCACTTCTTAACTGGCGGATCCTAACAAAAGGTTATTAAGGGAAAAATAGCACCAGACCCACACAGTGGCAGTTCTCTCTCCTATATGCTGTTTTACGTCATCTCTGTGCGAAGTACCTGCTGAGTCCTGTAGACAGCTTCAGTAAGCACTGGGTCAGATTTATTACCAGCCTACATCAGGCGTAGTGGATGACTCACTGGGTGCAGCGGTCCTGACACCTTCTAGACAGGCATTTTAAATGCCTCCAGAAATAAACTGCAGCAAATTCAAACCACGACTGAGCAAAGCTGTCAGCTGGATTGCACGGTTTGTGCTCCAGCTGGGCAGCAACCTGTGCTGCATCTCCAGCCGTGCTGATTTACACGTCAGGCTGCAGAGCATCCTGGCGCTGGAGAAGAAATCCTGAGATAAAGGGTAGCTTTGTATTTTTCTGAATTAAAAAAGAAGCAGGCAGAATGTGTTTCTTGTTTTTCTGACAGTGGTGGTTGGTTGGTTTTGGGAGGGAGGAAGAAGGGGTTTCAAAACCTGATCTCATCCTCAAGAGTTTACTTTTCAAGCTGTCCTTTGCACCCCTGTGGGTCAGAGATGCGCCTGGTTTTGGAAGGAAGGTGAGAGCTGGGGACTGGAGTAAAACCCACAATTTGGTGAAACAAGTGATAAATCAGGGGTTGGTGGCATGGTCCTCTGCCACGTATCATACTGAAATTACTATGTTGAATGCCTTGTTCGTTTAGCACTGAAAAAGTTCAGTTAATTAACTGCAGGTTCTGGTGCCTTTGGCAGAGTTTGGCAGTGACTGAGCTCCTGGTCTGTTACGGCCCGTGGCACCCAGGCAGGCCGGCGTTACCACTCCCTGGGCTCTCCTGCCTGCCTTACCTTTAGCTTGTAAGCTCTTAAAAGCTTTTTGATGCATGTTTGTACATCATCTAACATGCAGGGAGCCTCCTCGGTGATAAGGGATCCTTGGTGCTAGGGACCAGAAATAATAATTTTTGCTGAGAAGAGTGAGGGGATGAAATGGATCAAAAATATCGGCGTCATCACAGCTGTTTTCTTTATTGATGTGAGATGTATAAAATGCCACGATGCCAGCAGAAAGGTCTACAGTTCTCTGTCAAAGGTCGTGGAAATAGTGGTACCACAGCACAGCCGCTGTACTTCTGACGTGTGCTTGAGTAAGCAGTTATGCATACAGAGATAGAGACCTGCACAGCTACATTAATAAATACTTCAGATAGCAGAAATTCTCCAGACGCATAATTTTCTCTAAGAGTAAATATTTTGTGTATATCAACCAAAAACTCTTGGCCCCTTGAATATCAGTGGCAAATCTGTTGGTTTTGGTGTGGTTGTTTTCTTGCTAAAGCTGTAGATAGGAAATCAGGCTGCGATGCCGCAGGCAGTGCCCGGGGCGCTGCGAGCACGGGAGCAGTTTTGAGGAAGACAGCTCTTAGCTCTAAGAAAACTTATCGGCTGTGATAGAGTTGGTGGACTCTGCCCTGAAACGTGGAGCTAAAAGCACCAAATGACATTTTCCTCCTGATAGGGCTTCTGAGCAGCAGGCAAGATCCCCTTCTGGAAGATGAGGGATGAAAGTGCAACAGGACTTTGCCTACCCAGTGGGGAAAAAATGGGTTTCTGAAAGCTTTGCCTGTGCTAGAACAGCATTGGTGTACTTAAAGCAGTGAGAGCGCCCTTGGTTATGTACGGAAAATCATAAATAATCAAGCCAATGTGAATAGTGCTAGTGCTTTATGGAGGTCTCTGCTATGGTGCTTTGCTTGTGTCTGGGCAGGATTAGTGCCTGCAGATGGGCATTTACCAAGCTGAGCTCACAGGAAAATGCCCTTGAAGCTTGTGGTCCTCTGCCATGGGTGTGGGCAGCCGTGCAGTGCAGCCATTTCCTTGAAGTGTGCTGGACCGCGGGCACATCCCTTGCTGGGATTCCCGTGGTATAAAAAGCATCCTGAGAACAGGCCTTGCCCACGGACCTGCCATGCAGCCCTCTGCACGTGCTCCATATCTGGCGTTTCCATTGCTGTAGTGGATTTGTGCCTCACTTAATCGTAACTGTGCCCATGTGGGCATGTGTTTTGCCTAGAGGATTAGGTAATGTAAGTCCTGGATATCTAGCGCAGAAATAGTGTTTTGAACTCGAGTCCCATTTATATAATAATAAGCTGGTGATAAAGATGGCGCTAGCATTTATTCAGGAGCAGTAGGAGTTGGAGAGCATTGGATGAATCAACAGTGATTTAGGAAACCAGTTCTGTTTCCAGCTCTGCCCTTGGCTTGTAGGGCATCCCTGGCAGCTCATGTTCCCCTTGCGCTTCTCTCTGCTCTGTTCCACATTAATTCTCTCTGTCCTCTGCAACAAGATTTCTCTCTTCTCAGATGTTTGTGGGGTTCACAATGGGGTCACTACAGAGTTGGCATGCAGGGGCTGCACTCAAATTTCACTCCGTGAACCACCCCCAGTAGTTTCAAACAAAACAAGATATATCCCAATCACAGAGAGCAGAGAAGTCGGTGAGGGAGCTGCTGTAAATCTGGGAAAACGTGGCCATAGGGCCTTCAGGGCTCTTGTTTCGAGTGAGCTGTGGTCACCGCAGGGCTCAGACAGGCTGCAGTTCTGTGGTTTGAAGGGAACTGAGTGCTGGTGGGAGGATTTATTGCTGTTCTGCAGGAGGCAGGAATTCAGTCTGGCTCTTTTTCAATTGGCATTAGTGCCCTTTAAAAGTTATATATTACTGCTTCTGTAAAGCCTTTATTAAAGGGTTTCATAGAAGTAACAGGAAAGAAAAGAACAGATTTCTAGATTTCTCCAACGTTAATTCAAGTCAAATGTATCATTAAATTTATTGCTTAAATAAAATATATAGTTTGTGTGAGCCTGTTCCACTGTAAATACACTGTCTAATCCTTTAGGGTTTTTTTAATCCCTAATAAGCCACTACATATGAATAGGGGATTAGCCCAGACAGACTAACCCACGTTCACAAGGGAGAACTGCTTCCCATGCAGTGAGGTTTTTAGAATTTCGAAAGGGATAAATTCCCCCTCATTTTTTATTAGCACGTTGTTATTGTGATGCAGATGCTCATCCTCTGATGGTGCTAAGTATAGAAGCCCAGTAACACATCCAAGTACAACCCCTTGGCTGCGAGAAGAGATCAAGAATGGGTTTTGCTGCCCAGACCCACCTCCCCTGCGATACCAGCTATTCAGTGTGCGTAGTGCTGCCATTCAGGTGGGAGCACCGGGCGGCAGAGGATTTGATATGGGGTGTTTAATGAGAAGTGCTGTCCTCCCAGCCAGGAGCCAATGCTGCTTCACTCGCAGGGCAGCCCTATAGCCCAGCATGCCATCTTCTAGGTGGATTAAAAACTGCATGCCCAAGTCTCATAGCTACCTTTGTACTTCCTGCAAGGCAAAGCTTTAGCTTGTGGCTCCTGCTCCAGCCCAAGTGTTTGGCTCTCCCAAGGGCCCAACTCCCCGTGCTGTGTCTGTCCTGTTTTGCAGGGCTGAGGCTGGGTCACTGCTACGGGTGCCCCGTGTGGGCAGCGAAACCGTGCCCAAGTTCCTCCATCTGCTAAGGGCAGTAATCATTGTTACACAGCTGGGGTGTCGGGTTGGTTTAATTAATATTTATGAAGGAACATGAGATCCTTTCATGGGTGGTGCTATCGAGATACTGTTAACTATGAATTATTAATCTACTCTGATTAGACATGTGCCTGTTCTGGAGCACACAGCAGACTTGGGCGTACTGCTGAAGTGCCCACATTTCATGCTCTTTCAGTATTTTAGTGTTTGGGGCCCTCAGTATGACTCTTCATTACCCTAAAAATGCACTGAGCTAAGCTGCTACTGCCTTCAGCGTGAGCAAAGAACACAGGCTTAGAACACAGGCTTAGCATCCACCCCTACTCCTCTTAATGATGTTGCCTAAATCATTGATATTTTCATATAATTTCATTAGATAATATTTTTATGTTCTTTTCTCATGCCAACCATGCTATAAATGTACAAATTCAGGCCAACTCTGAGCCTAAGACTCTCCAGACAGGGAGGGGAGGCAGGAGGCTGGCAGCCCTTCCCCGCCTGCCTTCAGGTGACACCGCAGAGGCCCCGACGCTCCAGGGAGTTGCCACGAGTTTATTGCTGGAAACTGGGCACTCATAGATCAAAGCCAATACACACAGGAAAGGTGGATCGGATAAAGTAGCAGCACGTGATGCAGTGTCTGCAGGCCACGTTCGTTGGCTATGGCTGGTTTGCCTCTTACCCTCCCCAGCCAACAAAAAAAGACACTACTTGGTGGGAGAATATTCATAGTGATAGCAGTGCAGTATTTATCACAGGTGATTTCTTTCCTATTCTCTGCATGTTCTTCCCCCTTCAGGAGCATATTAAGCAAATTTTTGCCATGAGTCACGTATTTTTCTCCTCCTCTTCCAAAAGAAGGGGAAGCCCTGGCTTGCTGGAGGCTGAGGGCACTTCCCTTAGCGCGGAGGATGGATCGCTCTGGATTTCAGCTCGTTGCCTGCACGGGGCAGTGTGGTGATGTGGTTTGCTATCTTCAGGGCTCGTGGCAGGATTTCCACTGAATCATTTCTCATCAGCCACCAGCAGCTCTGCAGTTCCTGGCCCTCCAGGCAAAGCACACAGGTAGCAGCAGCACAGCAGATGTGAACCCAGAGCTGCTGAAGGGAAAGCAAAGCTTTTCTATCAAGATGGGTACTTTATCATTTTTCAGGGCATTAGGTTTCAGGGTGGTTTAATAATGGGTGTGTGGTTTTATTACTAGTAAAAACTCCAAGGCAGATGTCATTATACCAGGAAAAAGCAATTTGACAATAAGCCCTATTTTCCTTGCTAAAATAATGTATGCTAACCTGGCAAAGAACCGCTTTAATTAATTGAGGCTCTGTTTACAGATGATGCAGAGAGGCAGCTTGTAGGGACATGCCATCAAGTCTTTTCTAGTGCAGACAAGGCTCTCTAAAAGCTGCATTTTTATTTATATACCTCTGCAGAATTGAAAATCAGGGCAGTGCTTGTAAAGCCAAGAGCTCTGTCCCTGGGGTATTGAATAGAAGGCAAATCTCTGGCATCGGGAGGCCTCGTGTTTGTTTTGGGAAGGAGAGCTGGCTGGGCTCCCAACGCTAACTCTGAACATCTGAGGAAGAGGCTGGCTGGGAAGAATCGCGTTGTGACGCAGATGGGGAAAGCCAGGAAATTCAAAGCCGGGGCAGAGGCTCCTACCTTAACTCATTCTGGCATGGAGAAAATAACTGTGAGGTGTTAACACCACGTCCCTGGGCTGGCTAGTTACGAAATGCTCTGGTGGCTGCACTCCTTGGCAGGACAGCAGTTTTACCAGCTGTTTGTGGTAGGGGTCAGAGAGCTGCTAGGGCAAGGGGGAGCTTGCAGCCACCTGCAGGGAGGACATGGCTTGGCATCATCCAGCCTGCGTGGTTTTGTGACCATCTGGGCAAGGTGATTGGGTCTGGGAGGACATGTGCTCCTCTTCTGCTGATCTCTCTATAGTGTTGGAGGGACGAAGGATCCTTTTCCTTTCTCTCCAGCTGATTTTGTCTCACCAGCTTTGCAACATGGCAGATCCCCAGGGCTCCCTCCACTTGGGATTTTGTGTTCTCAGCGTTACAAAAGTCCAGCTGCTCTGCGGGGTAGCAGATAAACTGTCACTAGGAGGATGTAAGATAATATTGTGGGCTGCTTAATGGGAAATAGCTCTGCAGCTGGATTCACCACTCTTCCCCTTTTGCAAAAAGAAAATGCTTTCCCCACTTCATCTGCTGAAGGTGAATGCCTGGTTTTGATCCTAAATGTTGGCCTGCAGTGGGAGGGAGCACCACCCGCCAGCCCCCAGCTCAGTGCATTGCATCTGGAGGGACAAGCAAAGGTGTCTGCAGCAAGAGGGCAAAACCAAGCTGCAGCATTGGAGGGACCGAAGCACAGCCACCAAAGTTTCCCCCAGAAGTTACAGCGTGCATGCTTCAGGGGCAGAGCTTCGCAGCGCAGTCGTGTCGTACGATCTCAGTTTCCTGTTTTGCTGAAGTAGGACAGCTGGTGGGGAGCAGGCGTGCTACACCATGGGCCTGCTGTGCCGTCTGTGCTGGGCAGCACACGGGGTAACCTGGAGCAGAGCATGGAAACTGGAGAGCCCAGATCGCTGCCGTCTTTTAGAGCAGGAGTGAAGGTGTGCTCACTGAAGGGGAAAGCTGAAGGAAAATGATGAAAGTCCAGGCTGTGCCCTCCTTGCACCTCTCTGTCAATACACTTCAAAAAGTCTTGCTCGGACCTGGCCTAGACCAGGTCCAGCTTTACTGTTCGGAGCTACCCAGCTGGCACTGTGGGCGTGGGGTGGTTTCCTGAGCACTGCATCCTGCTCAGCCCTCAAGAGCATCATCTCACACCTGGAAAAAAATTGCCATTCACTGTTTCAGCACCACCCTGCCAGATTAGCTCTGCTCCTGCAGGGCACCAGCTTCCCTGCCTGAGCAGATAAAGCTCCGTCGGCCAGATCATGCCCAGCTCAGGCTCGCAGAGTAACCCGCCAGAAGGTAACGAGGGCTCAGCTAAGCTCTGAGTTCAAAGGGACACTTTGGGGTTAAAACCAGTATGCCTGACGGTGACCCCGCTGGGGGCAGGTGGTGCCCGGGACAGAGCAGGGTGAGGTGGCCGCATGTCACCAGCGGGTCCGTAGGCACGGTGCTGGCTGTGGGGCAGTGCAGCCTTCCGCAAGTCCCCCACGCAGCCCCCACCTGTGCCGGGCAAATTCCCAGGGGCTGCTGTGTCTCACTAAATCTGTACAGGGGCAGATGGTGTGCCAGGGCTCACTGCCTGCTCATGCCACCGTATTTCACCCCTACACTCTCAGCTTTCCTGTTTACAACGTGGGCTGCCCAGCAGCACTGCACCCCGTCACAGTGGGGTGACTGCAGCAGGTACAGGGGGAAGCAAAGCAGAAGGTGTTGGCCTTCAAAGAGAAGTCAGAAAGTGCTGGGATGTTTGCCATGGATTTGAAAACTTGAAACATTTGTAATGTGTCTCCTAGTTAAGGGTAGTATAGAAGGAAAAGCAACTTGCCAGTTTCTTTGGCTGTTATACACATTAACGTATAATGCATGCACACACCTACACACTTGGAGACGTGTGCCTTTGTGCACATAATTGCAGGTTGTTGTACAGAGATCGCAGGTGTTTCTATTTTCACCTGGTACTATGGTATCTTGACTTTAACTCAGAAGTTGCCCCAGCTTGATTCTCATCCTTCCCTGCCCCTCACATCACCCCCTTCCTTCTCCGAAAAGTTCAGTGCAGGTGCTCTGGCAGTCAGCTGCCTGAAGCAGTCGCCCTCCTGAGCATCATCTTCCCAAAAACTGCGTTCTGGGATCCAGGCACAGCCCCCACATGTGCTTTGTGTCTCCCCACAGACCAGCAGGATTTGCACACTGGTGATCTGCTGGGAGCCCACCCGGAGCAGGAGAGGGGGTCCGAGCCTGTGGGGCCACACAGTGACTGTGTGGCTGGCGGCAGGACGTGATAGGGCTGCTGGAGGAGCTGCCTGAGGGCTTCTGCCATTTGCACCCTGGTTTCAGGTCCAGCACCTCTCTGTGGTTTTCACACTCCGTGTTGCTCTTTGTACAACACCATGACCACTAATTGCTCCAGCTAATTAACTGTCAGAAGACAGGACAGCTGTGCTGAGAGGTGCAGGCAGCCCCTCCCTTTGCTTTCTAAGGGCCTCAAGCCATGGCTTTTACTACTCGTTAGGTACAACGCTGGGCCAGGCAGCAATTTCAAAGTGCAGATGGGATGAAGGAAATCAAGTATTTGTTTCAGTTGGAATTTGTCTAATCCAACTGCCCTCCTCTGATGCCTGTCAGGAAATACAAAGCCCCAGGAGATAAGCAGCAGCTCTGGGCTTACAGCTGAGCCCCCCCCCGAGAGGCCGAGCAGAGATTGCACTGGGTTCCCTGGGCTTCCTTGCATTACTGTAGGCTTGGTGCAACAACGAAAACAGCTGCTTTGCTCGTTTTAGAGACTTCAGTATTTGGCAAAGCGCCTCATTCTCTGGGTGGTTTTGTGCCCTCAGAATTGGGCTCCTGTGGATGAAAGCCCCCGGTGTGGAGGGGACACACACCACCACAGGCACAGCGGGGCTGGCTGCCCTCACCTGGGGCAGGGCCACCTGCTGTCACCAGAGCCGTGGCCTTGCCAAGCTGAGGTCTCATTTCTGGTAGGCCTGTACAGTGACCTGTGCATCGCAGAAGGCAGACCTGTACACAAGCAGTAAGCCATCAGGTCATTGCTTTCACTGCCTTTTGCGCATAAGGCAGTAGCAGTCCTACTTGCTGCCAGTAGCACAGTAATTTAGTGTTTGATGATGGCTTAATGAAAACTCCGCTGCTGTTCTTGCTGGGATCTGAGAACTGACATTACAAAGCAGTCCTTCCTTGACCTTTCCCTCTTGGCCCCTCCTGGAAATTAGAGCGTCTTCGTTTTAATGAGCTCAGAGGCTTGGGGAGTTGCAAGAAAAAAATAGCTTCAGAAATACCTACCCTCCTCTCGTGAGTATGTCAGGGCATGTTTTTAGATACAGCTCTCTTACCTGAACGGGCTTGTGCTCTCCTGATTTTGTGCCTTCTCCAGCTGAGCTGTTTCTTGGCCCCAGCCTCTGGTTTATGATGCAAGGCCATGTTTACTTTGCGAGAGGTATGTTGCAACATATAGCTCAGGTCTTCAGCTGGTGTAAACCACCCCAGTCTTTGCTCCTATCTCTGTCACTCCTGCAGCCAAATCTAGATGGCAAACCATGGGCCACCTTTCAGTGCATATACACGTACAGCTTTGCAAGGCTTCCAGGAGCTGACAACATGCTCGTACAACTAAAATGGAAGAAAACGCACAAATGGCTTCAGTGAGCACAAAGTGTCGAGGCGGTGCTGGAAGTGGCTGGCAGACAGCAGCTCCGGGTGCCAGAGGCTCCGCAGAGGAACCCAGGTTTGGGCTCTGCTGCACGTGGGTGTTCTGGTCCTGGAGGTGATGTTGGCATGGCCCCATGGCTTAGAAAGTGCTGCTTCAACAGGAATTTGTACAGGTTTGGATGTTGTGTAAATACTAGTCTTTTGTAGTAACACACACACACGCGCTATCTTGTGTACACATTTATTTAGCAGCAAGGCAGAAAGCTTGGAAGAGAACCATGTTTGCAAAGGGCTGTAAAGGCAAACGTTTCCTTCTCGTGTTGATGTTGTGCGGCACATGACAGAAGCAGATATTTAACTGCAAATCTGTAGGAAAGGTAATTTATTCTATCAACGTCAAATACAGATACAAAACAGTCTTGCTATATATGTATGTTTGCAGATTTTATTATCAAAAATAGATGGTGAAGTGAACAAAATATAAATCACAGTGAACACAACTAAACTGTATGGAAATAGGGGAAAAGTGTCACTAAACCTTTCCCTGCTGCTGCTTCAGTGCCTTTACGCAGGTGGTGAGCAACCCCAAACCAGGGCAGAACAGTTCGGCTGCCAGGAGAGCCAAGGAAGAGAGAACAGGAATTGTTATGAAACCAGGGTAACAACTGGACGGAGGAGAAGTTTGCAGACATGGATGTTGCTGTAGGTAGGGATGTATGTGCATATACAAGGATTCCCTTAGGTCTTAAATCACGACAGGAGTCTCAGTGCTGCTGCACCAGGGTGGGATTTCTCTGCACAAAGCAGGATCTGCCATTAGCCAAGGTCTTCTTGGCTCTGGCATCGCCACACGGGTGGTAGCTCCTGTTTGATAAGGGAAGAGAGCAGCTTCAAACCTCACCTGCAGAGCAGCACGGGACAGGGCTCGTTCCTTTGACGCTGCCTGAAGTCCCAGTACCACAAAGTGATCGCAGTTTCCTTGGCCATGTCAAAAAACAGCCTGCTGTAGCTGAAAGGTTCTGACAGTGGCCTCTGTGGGAAGCTGGTATTGTTTGTTAAAGCGGTATGGTTAATGGATACCAGCTCTGCCAGTGCTAAATGAGGGAAGCAGCTGTTTTACAGTCAGGTAGCTAAGCACAGTCATCCCTGAGCAGGAATACTGCCTTACGCTCACCTAGCTGTGGCGCAGTAAAATTATGCACGCCTCGTCTCCCGGGGATTTTACAACCAGGGAGCCGAGGCACATTAATTACCCGGCCGTCACAACAAGCCCTGCTCTGTGCTGAGGACAAAGCCCTGGGAGTGGCAGTCACCGGGCTGTGCGAGGTCAGGGCTGGGCTGAACTGGCAGCGGTTCCCCGGGTAGACTCAGCACAGGCTGCGCCCCCACCACCCTGCCCTTTTCTGGCAAGAGAAAGGACAGTTTCATCCCCTCATCGGTGTGAGCATCAGAGGAGGGACGGGCATCCTCCCATTGCCCCTTCCAAGCTGGGAATTCTCCAGCAGCAGACACCAGGATGCATTCCCGAGGGCTGACCTGAGGGTGCTAAGGTCAGGCACTGGAACAGGCTGCCCAGGGAAGTTGTGGTGTCCCCATCCCTGCAGGTATCTGAGACGTGTGGGACATAGCTCTGAGGGACATGGCTGGGTGGTGGCACTCGGTAGGTCAGGTTGATGGTTGGACTTGATGATCTTGGAGGTCTTTTCCCACCCAGATGATTCCATGAGTTTAAGGCTGCAGTGCCAATGGGCAGAGCTGGTGTTCCCATAACGCTGCTTTCCATCCCTCCTTCATCAAATCCCAGCTGCAGGCAGTAAATGGTGACTGAAACAGACACCCTGAATGATTCGGTTGAGTTTTTTACTTTTCAGCTTACAGAAAAAGCAGGATTTGGAACACAGAGCTGCAAAGCTGGCCAGTCAGAGTGAAGGAGCACTGGGCTGCAGCTCCCAAGAGCGGCTGTGGTCAGCCCCTGGAGCTGAGAAGCAGGGCCGGCTCGTTCCTGCCGGGCCACGGCTGGCGTGGAGCACACGGCTGCTTTTGGAGTCAGGCACGCTTATCACCTGCAGCAAAGTTCAGTGGAGAGGCAGCTTTTGGCAGCTTTTTATTGTCAGGGGGAGGGGATTTGTGAGGGCTGTCGTACAAATATTTGTTCTCTGCTCCTTGGCAGCAAAGGGATCCCTACAAACAACATCTCCATGTAAGGTCCCTCTCTCTCGTTACAAAAATCTCGATCCTTTTTTTTTTTTTTTTTTTTTTTTTTTTTTTTTTTTTTTGCAGTTACAGACCTCTGGCTCTCTTCTGTAGGTTGTGTAATGTGCAGCTCAGCTACTGCTGCGTAGCACTGGGTACAGGCAGCAGTCTAAAGGGCACCTTTAGATCTCCAGCCACGAGTACAGTTGTGCTTGTACCTAGTTATCACAAGCATCCACCTGCACGCCAGAATGCAGGATCAAGCCGTGGGCATCCAAGCAACAGCACAGCCAGTGCCCAAGTTATGTTAAAACGGCTCTGCGAACGAACCAGGACGGGATCAGATTGTCAAGAGGGCTTTTGGTAAGATCCCCACTTTGGATACAACCTTAGGCCATGAACTGAAAAGTAAAGAGCAAATGAAATATCAAACGGCTGCTCCCAAAGTGAACAGAGTTTGCCCGGTGTGTCATTTTTCCTGCAGGAGAAATACAGTTTGATTTTGGCATTAAACATTGTGCCATAACAGACATATACGGAAAGACTAAGAGCGACTTTGATTCTGATACTGCCTAATGTTAAGGCCTTTGATACTGCAGCTTTGGCATGATTCCTTTGTGCTGTAGGTGGAGGGATTTTGTGTTTAGAAATACTCATTTTTAAGCCACCCCTTGCGTGGTGGAGCACAGGTCTCTGCTGCAGCCTGGAGGAAAGCTTCAACAAAAATAACACTTGGAACAAGCTGTCTTGGACGATTTCAAAACCCAAAACATTTAACCTTAATTTCATTTAGTGATTTCACACCAGACTTACACCATCACTGTAATTTGATATTGATATTTTTGAAGTTTAAGCCCAGGGACATTTCTGGCAGTTGTCTTTAGTAAGTTCCCCATTAATATCTATTTTACAGGAGACAGAGTTGAGCACATATTTAATTATGGAAATGGCTGCATGATATCATAAAATCTCAAGTGGAAAGGAAACATTCTTTTAACATTTCATTCATAACCCGAAGATTTAAAAGTATCAGTTATCAACAGCAACCTATTGATGACTAACAGCTATTACACTGCACAGCCTAAGGTCCATTTGTTTTAACCTTCTAATTTGCAAGTGTGTCCCCAGAGCCACAGAGCATCCCTCGGTCTGGACAGGTCAGTGAAACTGCCCAGAGGCTGGGCCTCTGCTCCCTCAAATTCTGGAAGAAGAGGAGAGGGATCAGCTGTGTGCTGAGGCATCTCTCCATGAAGGAGATTCCCTGAAGCACTCTAAATATCTTTAAATGATTAAAGTTAGTTTAAATGTATCCCAGGTAGCTTTACTGGTGACATGTTGGAATTGGGGTCTTCACTGAAAAGTTGCCATATGGCACCAGAACTGAAAATATCAGATTTGAAAATTCAGCTACAAACTTTTGTCCTTCTCACTGAGACCTCTGCAGGGGTTTTTCCTGTGCCAAGGGTGCTGAGAGCTTCGCAGCTTTCTGACTATAATATAGACTGATATTTAAGTAAAAAAAACATTATAAGATCGCAGTGAAATGACAAAGAATTGGCAGCAGTTCGACAACGAAGACTCCTTTTAAGCGTGAGGCTGTTTGCAGGGAGTCACGCACGGCTGATAACAGCAGAGCGGGGCCAGCCGAGGGCACTGCCAGCTGCCACCGCGGTTAGCCGTGACGCTCCGCGGGCAGCCGCGCACCTTTCCCGTGCTCGCTCTCACACCGGCGCTCTATCTCGCCCTGTAATTTATAAAATTGATCCTGCTAAAAGCAAACAGAAGGACGGAGAGTGGTGTGACCTCAACCGAGAGGAATGGTCCGAGCAAAGCTCAGGAATTCCCGGGCTGTGATCTGCTGCCAGCGCTGCGTCCCGGCCGCTGGGGAAGCTACAGAGGAAACATATTTTGAAGCGTGGCCTTTCTCCAAGCCTTTGCATTCCGTTCCCAAAAATGTGGCCTTGAGACTGTACACCCACAAGCTACAGATAAAGAGGTTGTTCCGTCCAGTGCAGCAGAACAAGATAAATCCCGCTGAGGTTTGCCAATCCTTGGTTTGCTCCGAAGGAACAGTTTCTGTGCTGTGTACCTGCAGTTACCCCTATTTCAGCCCTTGGGCAGGGGCACTGTCTGTTATTTCTTGAGTTATTAAACTAACTTATCTTCTCCTTGTAAATGTTGCTGTCGGAGCCTCAAACCCAGGAATCTGGAGGACAGGAATTTGCAGTCTTGAAAAATAGCTCGAGGGACGCTGTGCCCATGTGGATTGTTGCTTGCCTACTCTCTGTACAGCTGGCATCTAAAACCCTGCCTGTTATTAGCTTTTTTTGTTGTTGTTGTTGTTTGTTTGTTTTTAACTGTGGGCCTTCCAGCTGTTACAGGATGGGTCAGATGGGTCAGAGCCTCAGCAGCACGAGTTCAGCCACCTCAGTTCCACCACCAGGTCTCAGCAGGCTTTCATCCACCACAACCGAACGGGAAGTCAGGTCAGAATCTGTCTGGAAACTTCCTTCCACCAAAGATAATACAATTTATAACCCTCTCACAAGGGCGTGGTGAAAATTAACTGGATGGTAGAGGCAAGGCCCATGAAGGTTGCTAATGGCAATGATGTTTGTTTTGCAATCACTCTGCCTGCTAGCCGAGTAGATGAATTAAATCAAGCATCAGACCCCTCAACACCTCTGTGTCATCGTCTCTTGCTAGTGCCATGACTCCTGGCAGCTTGGCATTAGATGGTACACACCAGGAGCTTCCTATCGACCAGAAGGGGCATTCTGAAACAGAAGTCCTTCCATTCTTCGTAGCGTACCACAACTGAGAGAGAGCTTTTGGATTTTTGTCCTTGAATACCATAGGTTATCTCTGCAGAAACACTGAAAGAAATTTGTCTCCACCTATCAGCTAGATGACCACCCAGCTCATCTTGTCCCTGCCAGCCCCTCTGCTCCCTCTTTGCAAGGCTAACAAGTGCTATTTAGACTGGAGATATGTCAGGGACAGGCTTTTGCTGGCCTCTAGTAACACACAGGTTCAGTTTGCTTTTGAGTTACATTTAGAAAAGGTTGTGAGCAAAAGAGAAAAAAGGATTCATGCTTTACTAACTCTAATTATATAACCTAGAAGACCCAAGATAATTATGTGCATTTGAGGATAGATGTTTTCTCCCTTTTCAAATGTATTTAAGGAACACACACACACACACAAAACAACAAACAAACAAACAAACAAGACCTGACAGGCTGCCAGCAGCTCTGTGAGAAGCCCAGCAGGGTCACTGCAGGAGGTGCAGCCCATGGTCACAGGCTGCCTGGCTCCACAAGAGCTGGTGTTCCATGGCCATGCAGGCAGTCTGGCTCCTCGTTGGTACTGCTGCCTTCCTTGGGTTTTAACTCCTGTACTTGATTTTTTTAAAATATTGGGGGGAAAAAAAAAAAAAAAAAAAAAAGCAAGCTTTGTAAGCTGAAATACAATAATAAAAATTAATACAATTCAGGCAAACTTATTTTAAAAATCTGAAAATGAAAGAATATCCAATCACAGTAAAACTCCAACCATTTAACCACTGACATGAAATCAATTTGTTTTCTTTCGCTAAATATGTTTAAAATCTCTAAGTAGTCCAAATGGGATGTGGAAACCATTTCCTCTCGGATGACAAATGATGGGCTGAATTCCACTCCCTCTGTTCTCTTTAGGCTTGACCTACAGCTGATAGGAAACAATGAGAGTTTTTCCTTTAACTTAAATGGATTTTATGTCAGACCCATTAAGTAACAGCTTATTTCACTTCATTGATTGTGATGTCAAAAATGAGGTATGGAGAGCGATTATGGATGGCAGGCATGTTTGCAGAGAAAAAAAAAAAAAAAAAAAAAAAACAATGGCAAGAAGAAAAAAGGGGGATAAAAGTTCTTGTATGTCAACGCCATGCAAACTACCTTTAACTTAACATCAGTTAAAGCAGTCTGCTTTGTCAGTGGAAAGGAACTTAAAGGTAGATGAAGGAGGAGAACTCCCTCGAAAGAGGTTAAGAAAATGATGGGCACTTTTAGGCCAGATCCACTTCTCCCCACTCACGCTTGACCCCAAGAGAGAAAGATGGAAGATGAGCTCTTGTCAACATCTGTCAAAGCTTTATGTTCAAAAGAAGGCTTCTAAAAACAGTGAAAGTAGCACAGTCAGAGTTATTTTTTATTTGCTGTTGCAAGCTTCCTAAAGGCAGACTAAAACCCCAAATCTCATGAGTTTGAATTCTGTTACACCTTTGGTTTGAAAACCTGAAATGTAATTTTTCAGGGATCCTTGACAGTACCATCCAAACCAAACCTGAACTCAACAGCAGCTCCTTAGCCCGCAGGTCGTGTTGTCCTGATTTGGTCTTGTGCATAAAATTCTCTTTATGAGTGAATTTAAGGACTAGGTTGTCTTTAAAAAAAAACTCACATTTGCCTGTTAGCTTAAATTATGTACTTATTTCTGATGGGAGACCTAGGAGAGGTTCCAAGGGCTCTGCACTTAGCAGCCGTAAGCAGCAGGTTGAAATCCCTGATCCTCTCTCTCACAGTACAATTACTGAAAGCCAAAACAAACAGACGTTTCTAAATAAGCCTTGAATTCTGGTACGTTATGACTAACGTTTCACAAAGGAAATACTACAGGATCAATAATGGAAAGCAGGATATTTCTGTGCTGTTTGAAATACAAGTTCTTTGCCGTCAGTAACAGACTCGGTTCACCCGGTGACTCAGACGTGTGCGTGCAGCTGGTCCAAGGCCAGTACCCAGCCCAACAAGTGCTGCTTTTCTCTCCTTGTTCTCTGCAGCTCTAATCTCCTTTCAGGCACACAAAGCACCTCCTGGCCTTGTGGGAGCTTCTTCATCTTAGAGGGTTGAGCGCCTAACATCCATAAGGAGAAATTTGATCTTTCACTCCAACAGAAAGTTTTCCTGTAAGACACAGCACTGCAATCCTACGAGAAAATGTACCTGGCTGGAATACATTTGAGGTACCTTGTGACTCCGGATGAGCACACATTTGCTAATCACAACATGGAAAAGTCTTGGTGTTTTAAAAGCAATGTCAGCAACTGGCATCTGAGACGCCGTGTTTTTATGACTAAGTGTGCCATGGGATATTATCACATTTACAAAAAGGCCTTTTTCATATTTTTGTTTGTTTGTTGGGAAGGATAGATTAATATCAAATTTGACCTTTATTTTTCTCAGTGTGTAATCTGAAATCTATGTAATGTTATTTACAATCTGAAACAGGCTCATCTTCAAATGCAATACATGGCAGGACTGTTAGCTGATACACAGGCCAAATGACTGCAAAATAATGTTTCTGCATTATTTTCCTTGAAGATGCAATTAAACTTCATTAGTCACATAGATAATCAAATTATAATTTCATGTCTGTCTCTTGTTTAGGAACTTAATTCTAAGTGGTTTGAAGTCTCCACATCGCTGAACAATCGATATGTATTGTCTCTGAATTTTGGTGTCATTTTTCTAAACAAATCATTTTTTTGTTTAGTATAAAATTTCAGATCTCACACCAAATTTAAGGTGTTAATAATTCAGCTATTGCTTTCAAAGGGATTCAATGGCTCAGTTCACAGATGATTTAAGCCATGAAATAATTTTAAAACATCACTCTCTGAGATTTTATAGCTACCCTACTCATTTTCCGTTGATTGCCATAATATTAAAGATCCCTACTAACTTGAAGTACCTTTGAATTATTCCCCAACAAAGCTGTTTGTTGTCCCCACAAAATCTGGAGGGTTCTGTAGCCAAGAAAATTACCCTTCTCTCAGATACACTGACGGAAAGAAGCCTTCAGCAGATTTTTAAATGTAATTATCTAGCCTAACCTAATCTAATCTGCTACAAGGCACATCCCTCTAAAATCACTTGTTTTACTTGCAGTAAATCTTCTCTATTATATTACTAAGTAATGCTGTAATCCCATTTCAGGTTTAATGCTGGCAGCAAGAGTGCTATGACATCAGGTAAATGTTTGTTTCAACATTATTTCCACTGCAAGTGGCTGTGTATGCCAAGCAGCCAGCCCTTCTTAGATACCTGTGTCACCCTGGAAAAGTTGTCCAGGGCAGAACTAATTCCATTAGTGTTTGGAAAGCTATTTATAAGCTGCCTTCAGTGGGATGACCTTATTAGTTAGGCCGGGGGAAGGCCGAGGGAGGGGGGGGTGCTTGTTTCACAAGACCGTTGACATGCATTTCAGTATAGGATGCTTCTCCTTTGCACTATGCTTAAAAAAAGACTGTCAGTAAAGCAGAAAGCTGGGTCAGTTTGTAGGAAAAAAAAAAAAAAAGGCAAAAAAAAAAAAAGAACAGGCCCACCTCTGAGCGACCCCGGGTTGGTTTGCCAGCTTGTGTGCCACGGGATGCACCTGGGCACAAGCAAAGGGGCAAAGGGGATGCGAACCTGAGCCCAGTGGAGTGCTCAGAGCCTCGCCTCGGGCTCACGAGGGACCTGTTGCTGTCCTGGTCTTACAGGCCGCGTTATTGCAAAACCAGTTTTCCTATTAGAACCTTGAAGAATAGGATTTCCTTCAAAAATTGCATCAGTAAATTGTTTTACCAGCCAAGAAGAGCTTTGTCGGACTGCAAATCTACCATGACCACATGCATGTTTGAAGCAGTCACTCAGTGACAACATCGCTTATTTCTGAATTTGTACTCTAAACCTAAGAAAGGGAAGGAACTTTGCCTCTCAAGCCTCTAAATCAAACCTCTGTCAAACCATCAGCTTCATCCATTAGCACATACACTGCTAAGACAGGAAGGCAAAGGCTGGATTCCCATATTCTATTTGTTATGAAGTAAAAAGAATGCAGAAAGGTATTTTTCCCCACCCTTATTTACCAGAAACGCTTGATTTATTCTCTCATGTAAACTGGGAGTGGAGAGGTGTTTCACCTGTCAGACTTGTTCCCGTGCCTCATTAAGGGCCTGGTGCTGCTCAGCTCGCCTCCGCTGCGTAAATTGGCCGAGAGCTTCCCGAGCCACCGCGTGCCGTCCTGCTGCTCTGACAGAGCCCGTCAGCACCAGCAGCTCCGAAAAGTGAGTACCTGGGAACATTTCTTAGCAGTGTCAGGTCCCTGATGGGGCTGTTTTGGCAGCTGTGGAGCTGCTTACAAATGTTTGTGTGACTGCTATCTGTTCGACAGATCAAGAGAGTAGTTATATTGTGGAGGCTTGTGGTAGCAACTCGCCTGTGCCAAATGGCTAGAAGAAACTCAGGTTTTGTGCGAGATGTTTAGTTTTATTAGCTTAACCTCCTGATAGAATTTCACTCCCCGCTGACACCTCATGTGGCACTTAAAATTTCACCTTGGCTGGGGAAAAGGAAGCTTTCAGCAAGTCCTGCCTATTGGCTTGATAGGGTTGTGCAACCAGGACAATTTTGTAATAGAGTGAAAACTGCCATTTCTGTAACTACAGACCCCACTTTTGTGTCCATATTTGCATAATACTATAAAAATACTTGATGTCAGATTAAGAAATGACACATGTCTGTGTCAATTTAATGCTCATAAAAGTGATGGATTAAATGTCCAGGAGAACAAATTCCTCTGTCCCTAGATTGTAGATAGTTCCCGTGACGGATGTGCAGGAGATTCTGCGTGGGTAAAATCTGACCTAGAAACAATAAGGGCAAACCACACAGCTCCTGCTGTCACTGACCACGCTGCTGAGACTGTCAAGAAGTGCAATTAGTGACAGGGTTGCTATGCAAACACCTTCTATTAGGGATCAAAGCGGGATTGCCTCGTTCATCTTGTAAAATCCATTTTATGAATACCTCACAGCACTGATCAGAATTAAATTCTCTTTGTCCAATGAAAAAATAAGTTAAATTCCTTATTAATGAGCTCTTTTCCATTTATTTTCCATTGGTCGTTCTTCCAAGTGCACTACATGAGAGACCCCTATAGCAGTGATGCATCCAGTAAGGAAAGTTCTTCCATCTTCTTGTAACCTTGACTCGTCTATTAAAATATATTCCCAGCTGAACTTACTATCACATAATTCTAGTCTTGAGAACACTTTTGAATCAAAAAACCACTTCCATCTAAAGTTCTTTTTTTTTTTTTCTTTCGTATTTTGTTGATAAAAGTAATCAAATTAATAAGATTTTTTACTTCCTTAATTCTGTATGCTTATTGCCAAATTTTAGGATTTAAATTTAATAGTCATTTCATCCATAATAAGGCGTTTTGTTCTAATATTAAAAAAAAAAAAAAAAAAAAAATTTGTATTATTTTTAATTAAAAAAAAAAATAAAAATGATGAGTTCAACCAGAGTCACTGGTACGAAAAAAAAAAAGTTATTGGCCAGGACCACTTTAAATATATCTATGCTGAGTAATTTAGTGTTATCCTTAAGAGACGTAGAGATTCAGTTCGATAAGAGTGTTGTCAAAACTTTTCCAGTCTTATCACAGTTCTCATGATGGCTGGTGGTCTGCTTAACCTGGTTCCACTCTGTCAAGCTTCATGGTTTGAATGCTCTTGTTGTTATTCAAAAGAAACAAGTTTGAAACAGTGATTCGAACTAGATCTTTAATTTGTAAATCTTTGATGCTCCAACAACAGGAAGCTACAGTAATTGTTGTTTTGAAGATCTCACAGTGTGTGGTATCTGTGACCACAGAACAAACATGGAAAAAGTGGCTTTGAAAACAGAGGAGAAAAAGCCTCTGTGACACATTTCCTGGTAGAATCTAGATCAAATGTGAAAAGCAGCAGGGAAGGAAAAGATAATGAGAGGGGTTTGGGAAGAGACAGAGGAAGCAGCCAAAGAAGAGCAGTGGGAGTGAGAGAAGATGGAGATAAAATGCGATGACTTTGTGGGCACCTTTGAAGGTTGCAGAAGATTTGTTTTACAGGAGTCGCTCCAGCTTTTACCAGAACCACAAAAAAAGCCAGTCTTCCAGTCCTGGTGTCCACAGAATCGTATTTTCCTGAACATTTTTACAGCCTGAACGAACAAATTACTGGGGCAGCAGTGGAGGAATGCAAGGATGTGTATGTGGTATTAAGGAAGGGAGCTGTACTACCACAAGTTCCACCTCAAAATAAAGCCACGCTATTGGGATGCCAATAAAATGCAGTCATGCGCATGTGGCTGGGTTCTTCAGTGGAGTCCTCAGGCTTTGCTCCTTTTGGATTAATAGATAACATAAGCAGGATGTACATCCGCAACATGGAGCTTTCTTTTATTAGCCATGACACTTAAATCAGATGACAGATTGAACCACTTTATTAACAGTGATACCTCACTGAGATTAATGGAAGTAATTTAAGCCCTCCTGAAACTCAGGAGAAGCATCCAGGAACTAGCTTGGCTCTGCATTTCAGGAGCTCTCCTTTCCAGCCCCATGTTCTACCCTTGCCTTGGAGCAAAGTTGAGCGATTGCCTGTCTGCAGCACCTGGCCCGGCCCCAGCTATCATTGCAGCAAGCCCCCGTGGGAAACTGAAAATTGCAATTCGTCCCAGAAGAGCTTACTTCATCGTGAAAGGAGAGAAACCAAGGGTCAAGCAAGTCTTGCTGTGGCAGTTTACAGAGCTGTTACCACCTAATCGTTTGTTAACTCCTGATGTGGAGGAAGACTTAATAAAAGGGACCGAGGGCCATGAAAAGCCAGATTTAGCTTGACTGCCAGCCAAGTGACAATGTCCACATTTCCCTCTACTGCCTGTGGTGGAGCTGGTTGCCACCTGGCAGAGGTGGCACCTTCGGCTGGGGAGGCAACTCGTAAACCATTGCGGCAGCGGCCAGCAGATCCGATCCCATCTGTCTCTGCCCTGCCACAAATAATATTGATGCTGGATATAGTTTATTTGTCTAAACTGGTGGTTTGCTTTGGTGTGCCTGTACTAATTGCTTTTGTTGAGGGCTCTAACAGTTCAAATCCCACTGTAAACAAGGTCTTAGATTAGAAGACAGAAGCTTACTCAATAATTTAATGTTCTCCTAATTCATGCCCCAGTTGTACTATGGAAGGCAACTCCACGTTCATCTCATAGAAATATGGTCGATGTTTCTTCATTCATGTAAAATAACCCTTGCTTGGAAAAGTTTACGGTTTAAGCAGGTAACACCTCAGTGGCTAACAGCTGGGGGAACTAGTAAAATAGCTAGCAGGTTATCAGCAGCAGCCCAGCCGCTGTAACCTCGGTTTAGAGCACAGTAAATTATTCCACGTGCAGCTCTATGCGACAGCAGAGGCACGGCTTTGCTGGAGGAGCCCGTTCTGCTGTGTTCTGCCCGGCAGCCCCCTGCGTGGTACAGGGACAAGGGCCTGTGTGGTGCTCAGAGCCCGCCGCCACCCGGCTTCCCTCACGGAAGGGCTCCTTCAGCTTCTGCAGTTTCAAAATCAGGCCTGCTTAAATAGCCAAACCCTCAGCTATGTGCTTATTTGTGTGCCATGGTGCGGCGCGGTCGCCTCACGCCGCGGCTGCCATAAAGCAGCCGCCATCCTCCCGCCACGGCCCGGCCGCCGCCTCGGCGAGGGGCGGGGCGGGCCGGGCCGGGCGGCCGGGGGCGGGCCGGGGCGGAGGGAAGCGGGGACCGGGCGGGCTGAGGGGAGCCGAGGGGCCGGTTAAAGCGGCCGCCCGCAGCCGCCGCTCGCCCGCCCGGCTCCCGCGCCTCGCCGACGGACGGCGCCGCGGCGGCTCGCACGCCAATGAGGGCCCGGACTCCGGCCCTCGCCGCCTCAGGAGCCGCCCGGAGCCTCCCGTCCCGACCCCCCGCTCGCCGCCGCCTGGCCGGGCGGGCGGCCAGGACCCATGCGGCGGCTCCAGGAGAGGTTTAGGAGGTGAGGGATCCCCCCCGGGCCGGGACCCCCGGCTGTCCCCGCGGTCAGGCTGCCGGGCTGGGGGCAGCCACGGGAGCGTTTCTCGGTATTGCCGGGGCTGAGGGCCGGGGCATCGCTGGCTGTAGCGGGCGAGCACACGCCGCGAGCAGCGCCTCTCCAGCGGGGCGGGAGCGGGGACCCGTGTGTCTGTTTTCATTATTTTTTTTTTTTAATTTTTTTTTTCCCTCTTTAACTGGGTGAAGGGTCGCGCATCCGGCCGTGTGTCACAGACCCGGGACGCTCGGGCTCTCTGTGGGGCCGGGGCGGCTGTGGGATGCTGCCCGCCTTCCCCTTCCCGGGGGGGCCCTCAGGGGAACGCGGGTCCCCGAGGGGTTTGGGTACCCAAAGCCCAGGAGCAGGGCTGGTAACTTCTGGGAGGCAGGCTGCCGCCAGGTGAGGCCAGGCTCTGGTAGGGCTGCCCTGCTCTCCTTCCGCCGCCTCGCTCGAGAAACCAAAGCCTGGGGGTTAAAAGCAAAATAAAACTGAAAGGGAAGTGCGGGAAGGGGAGATACCAACGCGATCAGACCTCATTTCTGCAGCCACCCACACCTAGGGTGATGTGCTAGCCTGTCCCTGCGGCCAGATGTGCTGCACCCGGTGTGACTTCTGCCCGTGCTTCACTTGAGGTTTTGCCTTTCGTACTTGCCAGGAGGTTGAGGAATCCTTTGGGAAGTCAGTGGGGTGCAGAGATGCTTTTTTCCAGGACCTGATGTGTGTGTGGTACCACAATTGTTAATGGATTCCTAGATTATAGCTGATTTCATTTAGTCTTTAGCGTCATGCTGTAACATGAATCTTTACATATGCAATTTCACGGATGTTTCCAAACAAGTGGTCTGCTGCTGTTGATCGGAATTATTTCTGTGACTCAGTTGTTCAGCAGTAGTAAAGATAAATTATCTGGGTAGTTGCAAACCACAACTAGATATCTCCTAATCCAGGAAGGAAGGTACTAAGTCCAGAGAAATATGCCTCTGTTTTAAACCGAATGGACTGAATCCATAAAGAGGTAATATCTACTGATTTGGTCAGAAGGAATCAAGCTGCTTATAAACCTGCCTGTTTCTCTTCAAAATCTTACCTACGCGGTTATAAACGAAAATGTGGTGCTGATCAATTTTGGCCTGCTTGTGGTTTTTGCTTTTCCTCTCAAAAGCAAAGAGCTTAGACAACATAACAAACTGTTTCAGTATCTAGATATACAGCCCAACTTAATGTATGCTACTGCTGTTTTTGTGGAGTTGTCCCCACCTTGTTGCAATTTCTGGAGATACGCTGTTATTTGTGGCTTATGAGGTCTCCCTGGTCTCTCCTGCTGCTGGAAAGCACAAGGCAAAACAAGATATAAAAAGAGACAATGAGTTTTTTAGGCTGCTAAAAGGAAGTATGAGGCCTTTTGACCTGAATAAAGGAAATATACTTCCTGAAAAGAAACCCCCCACACCCCCAAAAATCTAGATCTTTGAGACCATTATTGATGTTTGCTGTTTTTACTGATGTTTTGCTTCATGCTTCAAAGAACAATTCATTCAGCAGATGGGAATCGAGAACAAAGCAAGATTTGAAAGGTGTTTTCTCTTCTGCAGTTTTGGGTATAAGCTTACGGCGATACCAGAGAACATATGCCACACAAGTATGTGCGATAGATTTAGGATTCTGTTTTTTTCTTATTATTATTTTTTAAAGATGGGTTTGCAAGCTAAGACAAAGCATTAAGGACCCTCCAATTTTCCTGCTCCTTTCTCTCCCAATACTGTGATCTCTTAATTCTGAAATCACTGTGAGTCATACAGCATCTGTCCCCTTGGAAATGAACAGGAACTTGAGATCAATGGTCTCTGGGGGAAAAAACAGTTTAGTCTATATATTTAAAATGCTAATTATTTGAAGTGTTTCAAGATCAAAGGTCAGGTTGTGTAAAGGAAATGAGGGTATGAGTTTCTCCTCCCCTGTTTTAAACGAAGTCGCGTGTCTTTCACTGTCTTTTCCGCTGGGAATGTATTTCTTAACTAATGTTGTTTATATGATGTGAAATTATAAAGCCTGAATGTTCTTAAAGCTCAAGATCTATTTGAGGCCAAGCATGTGTTCATTTTTGCTACTTAAACTTATAACAGAGTTGAATGCAAAACCATTATGATCTCATGGCTGGCCCCAAGTACTTATTAGTCTTAGATTCAGAAATTTCAAATTCCAGTACAAGAAGTTAGACTATATCATGCTTATCTAAAGTAAATCAGGAAACTTTGGAGATGCTTGTATTCTTCATGGCGATCTGTAAGGAACTGAACATAGTACCAAGAGCTGATTATGTAGAATTTGGAGCAGCTGTGTCTGAGCAGTCAGTGGTGCTGTCCTGGCTCAATGTGTTTGTCCTCTGGCAACGAAGCCTGCTGAGCTGAGTTAAGCTGAAAATGCTGCATCCTGATGCTCAAACTATTTTTTCAGACTCTGTAGTTATATCCATATCGTCTTCTGACTTTGAAGGAGTTAGTATTTTATGCTAAAGACCTTAGATTGTCAGTACCTTAAATGGAGACATATATGCCCTTTCTTGTGAGATACTCTGGTATATCTCCTGACGAATGACTGCAATTTCACTAGGGCTGCTGTTAAAGAATATGTTAGATTGTTTGAGAATCAAAAGCATTCACCTAGAGATGTTTCCTGTAAATTGGAGTGCACTTGTTCAGGCTGTCCTGCGTTTGGTAATAACCTTACTCGCTGTGTTATGGAGAGCCTTTGTTTAGGAGTAAACAGCATTTGAGCGCTGTCGGTCGAACTTCCTCTGTTAGCAAGGTGTGTATTCCTCAAAACTATCTTTTTTTTCAGAAGAGGCAAACTTGACCTGTAAGTAGTTGGCAAAACGATGTCCTAGTATTACACTATTCACGCTGCAGAAAACAAAAGCAGTTGTTGCCCGTGGTGTGGTTTGTTTTCTTCATTTGCCTTGAAGAAGGAATGGAGCAGTTTTTGCCTCCATACTGTGAATAAGTCTACAACCAAATTCTTCTGCCTTTGTGTTGCAGTGCCCTATGTGTACATAACTAGAGGAGTAAATGACTGACTTTTTAAACTGAATGTGTCAAAATGATTTGTCCTGCTTTTGATGAGCTCTTCAACGTACTATCAGAAAGGAGCTATCTTCAAATGTCCGGTCTGTTTCTCAAAGCACTGAACATGAAGTCAGTTGGAAATGAGGCAAACTCAAGAGTGGCACTGGCTGCATTTGATTATTCCCCTATTCGACGACTTTTTGAAAGATCTTCCCTCGGAAGTTGTAACATTTATAAGTATTATAAAAAATCACAGGGAGATAACTGAAGTTTGGCTTTACTAAAAATGCTGTCTGTGAGCCATGAGCCAACCAAATATGCTGCAGCACTTGCTGTCTGGGTCTTGCAGTCTGTGGCAGTTGACATGTTTCAGAAAGAAGTGTAGGTATGTCAAATGTAAAGCAGGTAGGTGCTGGGCTGTTTGGAGAGCCTGTTTGTTAAAGTACAGGTAAAGTCTTGGCTCCCATTAAAACATGCTGGTGGTGGTGGTATAAACATGTAAGTGAAGAGATGGATGAAGTATTCCTAGCGGTATTACTCTGCCAGAACTCTGGAAGAAAAGAAAGTTGTTTTAAATGAAATTATCAGAACTGAAATATTTTTTTTAATGTAAAAAGGATGTTTGAAATGTTTTGAAAGTAAAGGTGCATGTGTGAAATTTGCCTGGAAAAGCAGGCAAGCGTCAGATTTCAGACAAAGTTACCATGTAGATAAATGAATATTTGCATCATTCTTGTGTTGGCACCAAGAGTGGGAAAACGCCCTTTGCATAGATAATAGAGAAAGGATAGCTTTGTTAATATCTTCATGTTCTAATCCTCTAATGGGTAATGGAAGATCCCATTAGCAGGCTACCTTCAATTATTTATAGTTTATTAGATGATACAGAAGTTTTGAACAATAGAAATTGTGACTAATACTGAGGATAAGCTTATTCCTCTGTGTTCTTCAGGTTTTTGTAGCCTCTCTCTTCTTGTAAGACCTCCAAGGTACCACCATGGCCGCTGTGGAAACTTAATTATATTCTAGATGTGATCAGTGGAAGGTTTTCTGTGACTTTGAGTCTATGGAGTTGAGCAAGGGCAGTCTAATCCTGGTCACTCAACTGAGCCAACAGATGCTTTTATTTTTAAATGTTTTCCAAACTTGGAAGCAGAACTGAGTGAACTGAACGTTCCATCTTTAGATGATGTTGAGATGGTCTTGAGCAGCTGTTGAAGATCTGTATGCACAGGGCAACAGAATTGTTTTCCAAATGTTCCGCAAGCCTGTGCATATGACTACAATTTCATTATCCTCTTAGAGAAGAGTGTTATTTTTCACTGGCAAAAAAAAAAAAAAAAGCCATTTCTATACATTAACTTCCTTGGAACTATTCATTTGTAACATTTTATACTCAGCTTCTGTGACTAAAATTCACATTTCTTTTAATCCTTTCCATTAGTAACAGTTGAAACAGTTCTTTTGAAATTGCTGTAATTTGGACATGATGATACTGTCTTACTTTATCAAGGCTGTTTAAGTCTTAGCAAATTTTCATATATCAGTTTAGAGGAAAAAAAAAAAGGTTTATTAAATGATTTGTAAACCAAGTATCTTATCCCATAAATCAGGAACTGCTTGCTCAGACAACAAGATTCTGGTTGACTGGGGCTTTTCTGGTGTGTGTTTTTTTTATCTTTCCCCCTTTTTTCTCCCTGTTTTGAAATTGGTCAATATTTTATAGATGTCCCGAAAATAGGACTGTTTCTGACTTAAACCAGGCGGGATGTGAGGCAGGACCAACGTTTTTCTAACAATCCCTGTATAAAAATACTGCTAATAAGGCTGTTGTCAGTTCTGAACATAGACATGTTCTGTATTTGTTGTGAAGCTGTTCCTGCCTTGTTGGATACCTGACTAATTGCCAATGCATAGTTTTATAATAGTCTGCCATAACCTGGAATATACGATAGAATTTAGTATACAGAATATAGAATTTAGTAGTGAAAGCCGCTCTTTTGTATAACAGTAGGCTGCGCTGGGCTAACACGCATGGTACTGTTGTTGCAGTAGCTTCTGACTTTGATTTTTAATGATTGTATATGGATGTGTGCTGGTTTTCCAAGGTTTTTATACACACGCTTAATTTTCATATTTTCACAGAAACAGCTCAAATGTTGGGCTTCTTGGAATAGTTAAATGCAACGTTTGTTTTGGCTAGTTCTTCCATAACTTTCTCAAGTTTCATCACACTTGGTTTGACTTGCATAGGCTTTGTTTGATGAGATTGATTGTTTGTTAGGTAATGTTTGAAAATTCTTAGAGAAAAAAATGGAATGTCATGGAAATCCTCTTGAAATGGTTCCTCTTCTGAGTTAACCATTAGCATATCCTTTCTTCTCTGTGTAACTTGTCTTAGTTACAGACAGAAGATAGCACCAGCTGCAAAGAATAAAACCTGAGCCATCTGACACTCCAACAGCAAATACTGCTTGCTATAGGAGTAGAAAAGACAAAGGTCAAGTTGACATATTCTGAAGTGCTATAGAACTGGAATATTGCTGGAGTTTGAAGGATTTCTTTCAAGTAGAGTAACCCTTGGCAGCTATGATGAAGACCATAATTCAAAAAAAAAAAGTCTTTATTATGTAATTAAAATAGGAGACAGTTAATTCTTTATTTGACCAAGCAAGTGGAAAAGAGGAGGTATAACTTCTATATGCAACTTCTTCTATATGTGAAAAACATTGGTTAAAGATAAAAAAAAAAATAAAACACTTCTGTGACTGTCTGTGTACTGAATGGTCAACTGATCTTTCTGGTAAGAGAACATATTTGAGAAAAATTTGAATTTTAATAACAGTTACCTTAAACGTGTCTGTGCACATATTTTTAATGCTACTGGGTTGGAGGTATTCCTTCATGATGCTCCAAAGAGATGGTTTATTAACTTTCCTAACAACACTCCTTAATTATTCAACAGGTTCATGAACCACCCAGCTCCAGCAAACAGCCGCTACAAACCCACTTGCTATGAACATGCTGCTAATTGTTACACACATGCAGTAAGTACTTTCATTTTTTTTTGAACTGTGTGTTTCAGTATTTTTTTATATTTTTTTTTTTTTGTGTAAGCTTCGGCTGTAACAGCCCATTAAATGTAACACTAACTAGATGGCTGGTAGTCACTACCTAGTCCTTGTTCTGTATCTCCAGAAGTTCCAAATGCTTCTCAAGATTCCATTTTACCAAAGTTTGTTTCATGTTTTTAGGTGGTTTTACCTTGTGCCAGTGAAAGGATGACTGCAAATACGTAAACATTCTAGTCGATCTTGCAACTCATATTTCCTGGTGCTGTGGTCATGTAGTAATATGGAATTCTATCTTGGAAGTATCAGAGATTTATTCAGGCTAGAATGCAAAAGATTAATTAAAAAGAAAAAAAAAGGAACACATAATAATGTGGATAGTAATAGCTAGAAGAGTTAAAATGGCTTAGTTCTGATACTTAATATCTGTAAACTGATTATCTGATTCTCTTCAATTCCCTGTTTTGAAAGGGAAAATATAAATGCTGATCATAAACTCTAGACAGCCCTCTTAAAAATCCTAGTCTGTCCTTATTTTCGTAATGTGAAGACCAATACTAGATTTGAATGTGTAATATGTATATAAAATAAAGAAAGCAGTCCCTTTTTTTTTTTGTAGTTGGAAAGGACTCTTAAACTCTTTTTAAACTTAGCATTTGCCCTTTTACAAAGGCAGCTAGTGCTTCTCATTGATCTCTTGTTTTACTCCAAACATTTGAAGTATGTTTGACTTTGGCCACATTCTTTTATCTGCAATGTGTCTGAGCGAGCCACAAATGCTCATGGTGCGGTGCATGGGACTCTTCAGTCCTTTAAGAACAGAGCTCTTCCTAGATCCTTTGTGTGTATTTTATAAATAACAAACATTTATAAATAACAAACATAACAAACAGCAGCTCTGTGTTGCTAGTAGAAATGGAATCTTCTTCGTTTACATATAGAAAAGCTAAGTGAAGCTTGTGTGTGTTTTTTAAGCCAAGGGTCTCTTGTACAACATTATGTAAATATGTGCTTATTTGTGTAGAGAAATGAAGCAACATTCTGTTAGTTTGCACAAGTACGTAGTTTATCTCCTAAGCCTTGTATAAATCCTGGCCAAAAAGTTGGCTCTCAAGATATCTGGCAGAAGTTGCTGTACTCCTTAGCAATTCTAGGCTTCATCTAGTTGAACAACAGGCATGTCATATTCCTGCCTGTTCGCGGCAGGTTACAGCCGAGGTGTCATATCAGTGTTTTGTGGTATAATGCTGTTTATGGTGAATTTGTCTAATTCTGAACAGTCAAGCTACATAAAAACTACTATGATCTGCTCACAACTTGGGCATATGTTAGCATACACTTTGGAAGAAAATATAATATGAAGTATACTACAATACAGGGATTACTCCTAAATAAAACTGTATGCGATAAATATCTTCTAATCAAAATTTAAAGCCTTGAGATAGAAATCTATTCTGGGAAAACACAGTAGACTATATGGAAAAAGCTAGGGGGATGCTTTTTTCCTCTTCCTTGTTACAGCCTGTTTTACTAAATGTTAGAAGGCCAAGTAGCTGAATATTAGCTTCTAGATAAGTTTTCAATTAGGCAGTGACATAATATATACAAAATAGCTTATGGTTAACAGCAATGATTCTCCACTTTCCTCCTATTTCTTTTTACTTGCAATTCAGAAAACAGTCAACTTGTATTTTACAAGCGTAACTGTAGCCCACAGGTAGGTATCTCTTCTGGCTTTGACTTAAAAATATACAATAGTCAGTTTAAGCACCTGCTTCAAAAACATTAATAAATGGGGATACAGAATCCCATACGTCACTTTGTGATTCGATATTTAAAAGATAACTTCTGTAGCATAGTAAGGTGTCTTCAGATTTCTTAATAGAAAGGCTGTTTAAAATGTCTTCTTGTAAATGAAGCACTTGCCTTTAGTCACTTGGAGACAGGAAGGGCAGCTAAGCAGTTGAATGTAGAGACAGAAGAGACTGCTCTCTGTTTAGAAGAACAGGAAGGAAACTCTTTGAGAAGCAGGAGTAATAAGCATTTGAATTGTAAGCTAAATCAAAGCATTGGGCAAGTTGCTATTTCATCTTGAAACTTTTTAGTGCTTGTAAGGTTTATCAGACAAAAGACATGTTCTGATCTATAAAAACTTCAGAATTTAGGCACAACTTGTGTTATACTGCTCTAAAAAGCTTCTTCCAACTGCCTTGAAAGGAGGAACTATTCTTAAAATAAGTTCTAGTTTTGGTTTGTGCAGTGCATGGAAAAAGTGTAAATATTTCAAAAATGAGGCTTGGAACATTTTCCAGGCCATTGGAGCATGGAAAGAGGAATCATCAAAATTTCAGAAGTGCTCTTATGATGAAAATGTCTCAGTTCTACCTGACTGATAGTAGCAGTTTCTCTGTCCTCTGTATAGTGCAAAACCCAAGTCACCAGTAGGTTTCTTGTTCTGTGATGCTTGTCCATATCTGTGAAGAGAAAATTCATGAGTAGAGAGACACTACTTGGCTTCAGGGCCGCGACTGTGGAGCAGGATGCTTGAGATGGACACAGTCCTTCATGGTTCCGTCTAAGTGTCACGTGGCCTTTTTGGCTGCTTTGTTGGTCTTTGTCTTCCTTTTCAAAGAGGAACTGTAGTGGCTATCTTTATGCTATTAGCACTTCCCTCTCAATAAAGGGCACGGGAGAGCCATGCATACGCTCTCCCATGGTAATACGTGCTTTGCCACAGTGGCTTGTGCATCAAAGGTCGTGTTGCTTACTGTATGACCTGCATAGCCTTGTGTGCAAAGGAAATAACTTAAGTTGCCATGAATGTTCCAGACAAAAGCAATTTTAACGTTTTTTTAAACCTCTCTGTGGGAGAGATTGTCTACAGAAATATGGAAGAAATACAGATAAAATACTGACCAAAGTACCATCTCAGCAACCCCAAAAAGACAGGAGATACCTAGAGAGTGTAATTTCACTGAGGTATGCCTGCTCAGGTCTACAGCTTACTGATTCTGGATCGTTTTTTACAGTGGCTGTTACTTGTGATAGTCGTGGTTGTGGTAGTCAGTTTCTGCAATATATATCAAGGGGGCTTGCACCTAAGCTGCCTCTTAAAGATTCCATCCTGTAGCTGTAAACAAGTATATTGTAATCCTTTGTCATCTTTTTGTGTTGTTGTAACTTCAGGATCATTTTGTTCTGGCACTTCTCCAGAAAACTTAGTGAAACTTGCCTTTCTCTCATTCTGTAAATCCTTCTGCCAGCCCCATTTCTGCCTTAGCAAGTATTAGTGAAGGCAGTGGAGGCAGTAAATTGGAGCATCACGGATCTTGTTTTGTTCACAGCACATTAAGTTGGTGGGTGACATTCATTTGGAAGAATTGTACTTCATGATGAAATAAGCAAAATTTCTTTAACTTCTAGCTAATTTTATTATTAGGAATGTTGGCAACTTAGATATGCTGTGTCACTTTACAGGAGTGACACAGCACAACCACATTCATTCTATCAATTCTGGTTGTTTGACTAAGTTTCTGGTAATTACCCCTCCTTTTAAAGGACTGATTGCTTCTCTATTCTGAAGAATACTGTTCTTGTGCTAGCAACTTTTTAAAATGAAGATGTTTGTTCAGCTGTCTTTTTTTTGTTGGTGGTAGTGGGTTTTTTTTTGTGAGACAAATCAGATTTAATAAATTCCACTGTATCACGTGTCATATGGTATGGTGTTAGAACCTAAAGAACTTTTATCCAGTTGTCTGGAACAGCAGAGTATCATTTCTGGATTTTGTTTTTAATCTAGCTATTTTTGGTCAGGAAAAAAAGCAATAGAACATCTCTTGTTTAGTCTAACTGTTCCCATGATGCATATTGGGCACAGAGGCAAAGTGTTTCCAAATAGAATACTTAGGGAGAAAAAGAAAACACAATAAATCCTTCTCATGTTAGTATGGTATTGTTCCCTGTGAGAAATAGAATCATTCGTTAGAGACCCGACAAGGCAGAAAAGAGATGAATTCAGCCCTTCAACCACATACTCATTTCTGGCTGTATTCTTTTCTCTGAAGGTGCAAAGAAAGAGGATCAGAAAATTGCTTGTTTTTATCCTGAAACTTTATATACAATAGCTTTTTGGAAAAAGCAATTGGCAGCGAACTATGTGTTGGTCCCTTTGAGCATTATGCATTATAGCTTATCTTGTGAAACATTTCTTTTAGTACACTGGTAAGAAGCTGGGATATCTCCATGAGAGAAAGGCAAGATGTTCTGTAATATCAAAATCTAGTTTCCTCGGAGGCCTTCTTTCCTATAAGGAGGTCTCAATTGGAGCTCCAGGTGGAATCTCTGAGCAGCTCCTGCCTAGGCCTGTAACAGAGATTTAGTAGGGATTTGTCATGCTCGTGACACTTGTGGATGAATCTCTGAAACTTTTCAGTTCTCTGTCAAGTTTAGTCAAATTGAAATTTGTATCAGAAATTGGGAAGCAAGCTGACAAATGTGGATGCAGCATGATCCTGCAGCTTAAAGAAACCCAGCTAAAAAAGCTTCTGGAGCTTAGCATTTTCCTGTCTCCTGCAAATATGAAATGAAACAACTGTCACATCTAATCAGTTCCCTGCTGTCTCAAGGGCTTCAGCCACACTTTAAACCGTATGTCATATGTGGATATCAGGAGTGACAAATCTCCAGAGGAGTGAAACACTTTTTAACCGTACTTGAATGTGAGGGCTCTCCAGGATATGTATATGGAAAACTGTGGTTTGTGATAAATGAGAAGCCAGACTGGAAGACTATTTATGGCCTTAAAGTGTGTGAGGTCAACTTTCATCATCTCATTGCAAAACTCGGAAAGTATTTTCACCTCTGGTCCAAATGCTGTAGACACAAGAATGCCATACTTCTCATTTGTATGGCTCAACAGATAGGTAGATAAGGTCATTTATCCTGGAAAGGAAAATGATTGTATGAAACCTGCAGCCCACCTCTTAGATACTTTATGTGAGCATGCTAATTCTATCATGATGTTATAGCAGTGGTGACTTTGGAAAATCTGAATTAAAGCTGCTTGAGAGGGAGATGGTAAGGAAAACAGTCTGGGATACACTGCAGTATAAGAACTTCATATTTGTGCATTAAGAATCTTCATAAAAGTCTGCAGGCAATTTATTTCATATCTAAAACCTGAGCTCTGCAAAGCCTTTGCTTAATTCTGTTACCTTCTGTTTAACTGCACACCTTGAAATAGATTTCAAATTGAAAAATTAACTAAGTTTCTTTTGGTCTGTCCTTTGCTTAGCCTCTATGCACAAGTTGTGGTTTAGATCTGAGTGTAAAAGTAAGATGAAAACCTTTATAGAAATACAAAGCAGAATGGGGAGGAAAAAAAAAGTCAGACTTCATAAATCCTGTTGTCTGATTTTGTATCATGGCTAGAGGAGCTAGTAGCTTATCCTAATTCCATGTGAGGAGAAACTTATCACAGGCAGGTATAACCTAGCTGTCTGAGATGTTGCCGAAGTCTAGACCCTTGTGCGTCAACTTACAATTAAATAAAATGTTTGTTCCAGTTGGAGGCTGCCATCAAATGGCATACACGTAACTCTGCAGCATACCATAAAACCATCTGCCCTGCTGTTATGGTACTGTGGGTAGTAGCTACGTTGGTTGCCAGTACAGTTCTAACATTTGTTTGTATTTTGTTTTGGTTTTTAGTTCCTTATTGTTCCTGCAATTGTGGGTAGTGCCCTTCTCCACCGGCTTTCTGATGATCGATGGGAAAAGATAACAGCATGGATGTATGGCATGGGGCTCTGTGCGCTCTTCATTGTCTCCACAGTATTTCATATAGTTTCTTGGAAAAAGAGTCACTTAAGGTATTATTTTAGCTCTTGTATACGATGTTTTATTTTCATGTTCTGTGATGTTTTAATACTGTATTTCTAAAGTAGTCCAAAAGTAATGATTTTACAGAAGGTTGGGGTAGTGCCTTGTACTTCAAAACAAACAAACAAAATAAACCGAACCCTTGTTTCTGTTGGAAGAAATAATGAGCCAAGTTCATGTGCAAACAAACTTACACTGTCTGGTGCCCTTTGAGGAGGGTTTTCTTGTTCTTCCAATGCAACTGATAACCTAATGGGTCTTAATCTAGCAATTGCATTGGGCGAACATAATACAAGTGTATGGTGGATATAAGCCCATTTTAAAATGAGGGATTCTTGGGACTATGGCATGCTCAAATACTTCAACACAGAGTTTGCCAAGATAATTAAAATGTGATACATGGCTAACAGCCTTGGGAGCAAGGGTGCAACAGGAAAACTAAGATGTGATTTTTCTTTGTGTTTTTTTATTACCCCTATATAATTCTGGGCCATAAATTGCATTTAACTAGTAGTAACAGGATTTCTGTTTCAGGATTTTTCAAGTTTCTGGATTAGGGAGGGTTGATGTGACAGCATTCTGCCTCCTTAACAGTGAGAAGAATGTACGATGAGATGGAGAAAGGGAGAGGGATGGAAGAGCGCTGATCTCCTACATGTCTTGCTTATGACTTTGTGAAGTAGAAGAAAGGTTGACAGTCCTCCAAATGGTTTTAAGAGGTTAAGGAGATAATGGTATTTCCCCTAAAGTAATTCCAAAATGTGTCAGGAAAATGTGATGATATAAAAATCTTTCCAGTATCTTACTTGATGAACTTGTTCTTTTTCCTACTAGGACAATGGAGCATTGCTTTCACATGTGTGACAGAATGATGATCTACGTCTTCATTGCAGCATCATATGCACCATGGTAGGAAGTCTGAAGCACAGCTTCAGAATTAAAGCTTTTTCCAATGTAAACAGGCCATCATTGTGACATTTCACATTCTATAGGTGTCTTCATATAAGCAATTGCCTACATTCTGCATTGTGCAATGGAACGTAATAATCTCCTGGGATTTGCAAAACAGGAAGTAGTATTTGAAAGCACTAGCAAGCTCTTTGTTTATGTATATTCCACATTGTGCTGTCATTACATCAATATAAACATACCTTCTGCCTCTGTATGTCCAAATATTTTCTCCCTCATTGTGCCTACGTTATAGCTCTGAATATTTATTTTTATCAAGCCTCCTACTCTTGTGTCAATATGCTTCATTCATTCATTTTGTCTGTTGAAATCTCTGTACTTCCAGGCTAAATCTACGTGAGCTTGGACCTCTAGCATCTCACATGCGTTGGTTTATCTGGCTGATGGCTGCTGGAGGGACCATTTATGTATTTCTCTACCATGAAAAGTAAGAATTATTATTTGCATTCAACTTTAAACCGTGTGGTTTTATTGCTTTCTGAATGTTCCTTAAAGTATCTGGCCTTTTGTAGGTGGAAATAAGACCTTTGAGATGGTGGAAATAAGTGATGAGTGATGCAAAATTCTATCTTGTCAAATGATAAGTGCATTCACTCTGTCATAACCTGTCTTTAGGCTATATTATTGTCTCCCCTTAAATGGGTGGAAGTATCCAATTTTAAAACTTGTTAACTTTGCTACAATAAAACAGGAATGAGAGTGGGTAATGTAAGAAAAAAGGTGAGATGACTTTTTTCATGCCTCTAATTATGTAGTAATATGTATAGATTATATTGTGTATATATTGAGATTTACTGACTCCTGCTACCTTCTAATAGTAGTAGTGGTAGTGTTTCTAATTTGAAATGTGTCCTTGAGTTTTGGCTGTAAGTTCTAGAACCTTCTGTTATGTACTTTCAGTGGACAAGACAGATTGTTTTGGCAATGATCTGTTGAGCTTCTTCTCAAGTAAGGGAATATAAGTTGTCTGAATATTTTATTCTCATTAGTATTTAATGCAAATGAATGCATCTAGGCAGTATTCAGTGAAGAAGGTATTGTCTGCAACTAGCATGCACAGAGATAAATAACAGCTTTATTGTTGTAATAAAACATATCTATGTGAAAAGCTTTTTGAGAAGCTGAATGGACTCAGGCTAACATAAAAACTTAGATATATTTTCTTTATTGTTGAAGGAAATTTTTGTATTTTGTGTACTCTACCTTAAATAGTTCATTTTGTTCCGTCTTAGGTATAAGATCGTTGAACTCTTTTTCTACTTAGCGATGGGATTTTCTCCTGCTCTGGTAGTGACCTCCATGGTAAGGAATGTGATTGTTGACATTACAAATATACAAACTTTCCTTTTATAACTGATTTAAGAACTGGTGCAGCTCTGTTTCCTCTGAAAAGATCTTAATTTTAGTCCACCATAATTATAAACTTTCCCTGCAGAAGAACCAAATATAGTCAGCTATGTTTCTGGATTTATGGTTTGCATTCAGTGAAATGCTACCTTCTTTTGTTGAATCTGGGCCGCGGAGTCTAGATAAAAAGAGCTTGGGTTCCAAACTTCATGAAGATCCTCACCTCCGAGAGGATATTGGATGTAATAACTAATTTACCTTGATTTTTAGTAAAAATGATGAAGATACAAAATATATTAACCTGTCACGTAATGCTTCTAGACTTCACTGTTCATGAATGTATCTGATGCCTGCTCAAGACTTAGAAGTTGTAAGAGAAGCTTTCTTTAGGACAGTAGAATGAAATTCTGGTAACAAATTGTCCTTTTTTCTTGGTATGTTGAAGAGCTTTAGGTAAAATCTAATCGATTGATTCTGTGGTCTGGGTCAAAATGGGGGAAGTAAATTGACTCTTGCCCCATTAAAAAATTACTTATGTGGAACAAAGCTAGCTTTTTGTCTCATACTAGAGGCTTTTCGTTTCAGTGAAACAGGGCAAAATTGAATGGATGAGAAGTATTTAAACTCTATCAGACTAATGCATTGTATTTGAGAAACATGATTTCTCAGCAATTGGCTTTTTCATGCTTGTCTGCTCTGCTAACAAAACAAGCCTGAAGCAAAATATCAGACTTGTCTTAACTTTTGATTTATCTCACTATTATTTCTATTGTGCTATTGAAGCATATTGTATAAATATAATGTATTTCACAAAATGTAATTAAATGTTAGTATGCTGGTTTTCTAATTTGTCTGTTAATTGTCAGAGCAACACCGATGGACTTCAGGAGGTTGCCTGGGGAGGCTTGATATATTGTCTTGGTGTGGTGTTCTTCAAGAGTGATGGAGTCATTCCTTTTGCCCATGCCATCTGGCACGTATTTGTGGCCACAGCAGCTGCTGTTCATTACTATGCCATTTGGAAGTACCTTTACAGAAGTCCTGCAGACATCATTCGTCACTTATGATATATGCATATATATCAGAGTGGGGGGAGTAATCTGCACTTGGCCTCTGTAACAGTATTATTTGACTTAAGGAATTCGGGGAAATCAGAAAATTGCACAGAAAAGCTGCACTGATGTTGGTAGTTCTCTGAACACAATTACTGTGAACTGATGTTGTGTGTGTCCTGGAATTGTCCTTCGTATGGCAAGTGCTGTAAATAACTAAGATACTGTACTGCAGTACTAAGAGTCCATTCCATGTTAGTAGAACTGGCTACCTGATGTTTACAAATAAATTTTGTATTCTAGTTTAACTTTACAATTTTTAACTACATGAATTTTTCTAAATTAGTGATTCAAGTGAAGTCAGTGCAATAGCGAAAATGTAACTTCTGATTTGAACTTGGTTTCTGTCACCTTTCCACTAGTCATTTATTAAACATGAATCACAGATGGAATGATTTTTATACCACCCATTATCTTGATACAATGTGACTTTTATAGAAACTTTTTGTGTTTTTTGTAAACTTTAAAAGTACATTTACTGAACTGAAAACACACAACTGTCATCTATGCAGTTATTCATGTTGCAAAATCTCTTGCAAGAAATGGTTACATTCCACATACTGTACTGACAAGCAAACGTACCTCTTTCAAGGGTTGTATTATAGGTGTAATTATAATAACCACTTTTTACAAACTAAAATATAAATGCTCATCTGCTGAGTTGGAACGTGGTAATATTCTGCTCATCTATAGTACCACTTAAACAGCACCTTAATTTGGCTCTATCTGTGATGGAAATGAAGTGCTTTAAAGAAGTAATTAACACAAGTTTCTTCTCAAGATTCCCAGTTCAACTCTGTGCTGCCCAGTCAAGCAGCAGTTTGGATGAAAGCTGACATCAGACCTTGGCAGTATTAAGGAAGGTGCCCAGCTAATATCGCTCTATCCAAAACGGTTAGTAACTTTTCTAAAACATGTATACGTATATTGGTGCTGTAATATTAAGGCTTGGATTTTTTCAAGGGGATTTGAATTGGCCAGCAGAACCACTTCCCACCAACTTTGATTGGGGTCATTGATTGACATTTTGTTGGGAAATCCTCATCAGAACAGCAGATAGAGAGCAACTGCTGACCGCTTTGAATTCATGGCTATTGGTTCTTCACAAGCACAGCCTTTTAGGGAGGAAAGAGTAAAGAACTTCATTCAGTGGCACTTGTCATTCTAGGACTTAACACAGAGTAAAACTGGTCTTCAATTGTATTGCTGTCTTTCCATAGAGGAAAACAAAATGTGGTAGTAAGTCACAATTGTAGAACATGTGCATTTAATGACCAGTTGTAGAAGAGTCATTGTAATACTGTTTATCCAATAATTGTAATCTGTCCCACTATATAATGAATGTCTTATATTAAGATTGACTTTATCCTTTTTCTAATTTACTGTTTTTCATGTCAGTATTCAAAAACAAGCAAAACTTGTTGCCTTTTTCAGATTTTGTTCTGAATATTGCCTATCTTCAAATGATAAGTAGCAAGATAGGGATGTTTTTCAAGGTACCGTTTAATATTGCACCTAGGTTTGTCAGTGGGTTGCATATTTTAGATTATATACATTTGTAAATGGAACTTAATAAGAGGGACAAACTTTAGATTTAAGGCATTGAAGAAGAGTTGCTGTACAGTGTTAGCAGATGATTGGAGAAACAGCACCACTACAGCAGAGTAATTAACTGCCCCAAAAGAGTAAAAATGGGACAACTGGGCAGGTAATTCCAAGTACAAGTCTCACATCTGGATGCCTCAGTTTTTTAACATTGTGTGTATTTTAGTATTTTCCACTTTTTGTGATTTCATATATTTTGTTTAAATGCAGTACTGTTAAAACCACTAAAACCCATGTAAAGGTTTTCTGTAGTCAAAAGTGAAACTATTGCTCAGATATGTTTGTTTTAATTTTAAGTTAATTTTTCATGGCATTGCTTTTTGAAGTGTTTGAAATGGTTTTTAAAAAACTTCAATTCGCCAAAAATATTTTGAATTACTGTATTCTAGTCAATATGATACTGAATGTACTAGACTAACAATAAACATTTTGTGCAATTTGGAAACCCTTGTATTCCTGTATTAATATATCTTCCCCCTCCAATACTTAGGCAGGGAAGTAAGGGACTAACACTGCTCCTGATGCAGGTGGTATGAACATGATGCAACCATCATGCTTGCATAGTTAACTCCGTAAAAATATAGGAAGGATTATGATTCAAATGATTCCATTTGTGCGGTGGGTGTGGGAGAAGATTTTATTTATGTGTAAATTTTGGTCAGTGTTGGGACCTTGCTATTTTTGCCATTTTTAGATCAGCTTTCTCATTTGTACTGGTTTTGTTCAAATATACAACACTAAAATACATAATTTTCCTCTTATCCTTGTAGGTGTATTATTGCATAAATTATAGACAAGCTGAAAGAAAAATGCATTTCTGTCTGCAAAACAAATATTATGTCAATTATCCTTTTGTGTTCCACTCCCCGCCCCCTCTGCCAGCTAATTGAGCTCTCCAGGCTGATTCCTCCCAGGAGTAACAATAGTGCTTGTTCTGGTAATGCTTTCTGCAGTAACAAAGATGTGATTTCTTTATCTTCTGGAAGCAAAATTTTTTAAAAGCATTTGCTCTTCTAGTTTTTTTGTCTCTAGGTTTTAGAATTGCAACAAGTACACTGAGTCTAAATGAAGCAGCGATAACAAGCTTTTTAGTTTTGCAAATGGGTCTTTCCAGAGATGTCCAGGATGCAACAGGTACTGTGGGTACTAGGGAGCTCTGCACCTTCGTGGTGAAATACCTGCTGATGAATGGCACCCTCAGCCTCAATTGTGGACAGGAAAAATAATCTAGCACACTGTCACAAGAAGCTGCTGATCTCTTTCAACTATTGCTATTTGATAAGCTTGCAGTAGCTGTCCCTCCCTCCTGAGTCTTCGTTAAGCCTAAAGCTTTGCAGTTTTTGGAAATGCAGTCTGCTACTCTTACTTTCATATGGTCTCAGAAAGTGAATTAGTTGTGAGTCACCTGAAGGGATTCACTGAAGAACTTATGCTAGAGTATGTTTGTTTTTTGTATTTCAACGATTTTTTCAAGTAATTTTTTTCTCTGTTAACAAAAGCAGTCATAAAAGACTAGTTTTTCAGTTCTGTTTTCCCCGCATCCCTCTTAATTATTTTTGATTATCATAAGAATTTGTATTACTGCCTCCAAGCTCTAGGAAAGTAATGAAGTCTGTTCAAAGGAGTCTCGAGTGTCTAAAAATGGCTTTTGCAGCCTTTGCTGTATCTATTGGACTGAAGGCTTTTTTTTATCAGTTTCCCTCAATTTTTAAAGATACCTGAATTCTAGATATTCAGAATGGCCCAATATTAGCAGATACAAGGTGGTTATATTTAATGCTTTTTACATGTTTTTGTTCTGATTTTTATTTTTTTTTTTCTAGTTTGAAATGCCAAGCCTGTGTCTCTTAGGTAGCACTCTTGTTACATATCCCAGCATTGCCACAGTATTGGTAGTACACTGAAGGGAATAACACACTTACTGGGCTCAGGGCTGTCACTGTGGTAGACATTCATAGTTTACTGCATGATTTTCTGAGCTTGTAGCTGAGCTCTTACATGCTGACCTTGGAACTGTGTAAATCGCACAGGTGTAACAGCATTTTTAGTGTCGCTTCTTACTGAAATGTGTGCAGAATGAGCCATTTAAACAGAAGATGCTAAGCTTTTCATAAGTGTTTTTCTCTTAATCCTTTTGTTTAACTTCCTCACACTCGGGGCCCTGCCCCATGTTTGGAAAACTGAGTCACCTATACAATTCTTTATTTAGTTCTGGTGTATTTAGCTACATGATTTCTCTGGAGACTAAGTCTGTCATGTTCACATCATGTGCTTGACTAAGTCTTTTCTCCATGCATAGCTATTTTTAAAAGAATGCAGGATGTTAGTCTCTGCTCATTAATTGCTTTCACTGTCAATAGGTGTCAGAAGATTAAATCTAAAAATAGTTTAACAAAAGAATGACCGGGAGGACAAGGCGGACGCTTGCCTGCTCTCTGCCTTTCCTGTGAAGTTAAGCAGGTTGATTAGCTTGTGGCATGGACAGTTGTTCTTCAACAGCTAGGGGCTGTTTGCTGTCATTCTTCTATTATGTTTGAAGTGTTTGCTTTTCATTTTCATCATTTGTCTGGCTAAATTCACGAAATGCTGTCATAGCCTTAAAAGGGAATGTACATAAGGTGCCTGAAATGTTCACTAATGGCTATTTGGAAGTATTTTGATGCTTTTAATTTGGTATTACAGCCATGATGGTATTACATGTGCAGCCCAACTGTGGCACGAGCAGTGGTGTAGCAGCAGTGCCATGCCTGGAGCTAAACACCCACAGGCTGCCCCGTGTAAGGTGTTAGATGTGCTCTACAGCCTACATCGAAAATTCAATGCAAAGATATTCAAGTTGGAGCCCCTTAGAATGTCCATACAATGTACAGTCTGAAATAATGCAGTATTTAAATCTTATAGGGTCTACTTCTAGGGAAAGCAGGTGTTTCTTTGAAAGAAGTTTTCCAAATTCCTGATCGGGTAGTATGTTGCAGCAGGCTGACGTCTTGTTGCTGAACTGGGTGTCGGATGGCTTGTGTCGCACCAGGCATCTCTGCCCTGTACATGGTGAGTCTGACTGCATGCAGTAAGGGTGGCAATGTTGTTCCCTTTGCATGACCAGGGCACTTGTTACTAAGGATAAGCTAGGAAACCAAAATCCTCTTGCAGAAGGCTAGCAGTTAAGTCAACACCAGTTTTATAACCGAAGTTACATCATTGACTCTAATGAGGCTTGGGTGCTCTCAGAAGGATATGCTCATGTCTTTGTTGCTTAGCAGCATGAGCCATGCTGGCTGTGGATTTGTGCTCCCAAATCCTTTAGGTGCCTTTGAAAATCTCCCTTATATTTTCATGTAGGTGAAAAGCCATTAGTAGGGACCTACCGAATTAGTGGCTTTAGCTGCAGCAGAGCTCTTCTTGCTTTCTGGTGTGTTACGTTTGGTTCCAGGAGTGACGCAGAGGTTTGGGGTGCAGGCAGTGACCGGTGACAGTATGAAGCTTCCTCGACATGATCAGCGGGAGACCAAGCCTCACCTAGACATTCAGATCAGACCACAGGCTTCTTTGGATGAAGAGCTCTAGTTATTGAATATGTTGAAACACCCAAACCCAACCCACAACACCCAGTGAACTTAGGGAATCCATGGTACATTTGGCTTCAATGAGCAATGATTTAGTGATGCACACTAAAGGACTGACTGTCATTGCTCTGGGAGTTCAACCATCTTCTCTAATTAAAAACCAGACACTTGGGAAGCTAGGGATGAGTTTAGGAAGGGAATGCTGATTTTTTTAAAAAAATAAGCCTTCATCTATGAATGTGTTTGAATGAAAGCAGCCTTTGTCTTGAAGATGATGGTGGTGCTGCACAGCTTAATCAGCCTTCTGCTAAATCACTGAAAATAAAGCTTGAAGGGACTCAGGTATTTTTAGCCCATCCTCTGCCTGCAGGCAGGACGAACTCTGCCTGTCATTCCTGATGGGCTTGTCCAACCTGCTCTAAAAAGCCTCAAACAATGGGGATTTCACAATCCTCCCAGGCAGTTTATTTCAGTGTTTCACCCTCTGCCCTCTTATACTTTTTTCTGCAATCTAAACTGTATTTATTTTCTTTGCTATAGCTTAAGCCCATTACTCCTAGTCCTGTATGCGGTGTGCTCAGAGAAGAGCCCTTACAGTGAGGTTTTCTGTGTCTGCAGACAGCCGCTTCTTCCCTTCCTTTATTCTCCCCTAGATTCAAACACAATTTCTTCCATCTTTTTTCACGGGCTATATTTTCTATACCTTGTATCACATCTCCAGCAGTCCTTGTCTTTCTCATGCTCTTCATAAGGTGACCCCCAGCTGTGGGGTGCAAGGGCAGGAGTGCACAGTGCTTTGCCCCCTTCTTACAGCCATGCTTCCCTGCCCCTGGGCCACTCCTGCCACCAGCAGAAGGGTAGCACTGGCCAAGCTCAACCAGTGCAGCCACCCTCCTAACCACCACCCTAACGCTGCAATTTGCAGGGGATTGTGCACCTGTTGTGTTTCATGAGAAGAAAGCCTCTGTGGATCCGGGTGTCCCCTAAGCAATGAATGAATCCCAAGAGGTCCACAGAGACCTCAAATCTCGTCTTTGTAGCACCAAAGGACTGCAGTGGGAGGTGTGTTCCTACGTGCCTGGTGGTGATTGATGGCGTTTTGGATCCCATCTGTGCTGGCTGCAGCACAGTGTGAGAGGCTGTCATCCACTGTGGGGGCCTGAGGGAGAAAGACTTGGAAACCCTGACCACCAGGTAAAAAGAAAGAAAAAAAATCTAGCTACCCACACACTTGGTGGGCTGGAGCTCTGGGAGGCCCAGATTTATTCTAAAGATCCTATTGGTCATTCCTTGTTTTCCCTCTTAGGCACAGCTGCTGGGGCCATCCTTGCTGTTTGTGCCTGCACAGGGCAGCAGGATCGGATTCATTAGCACTGGGGCTCTGTGCTTATCTCATCTAGTATGTGTGTAGTTTGGAAGCAGTTCAGATAAACTATCTGATATAATTGTTTATTTGTTCGTTTTGAATTATGCTGGTTTTCCTTTGGCCTCGGGCCCTTGAGTTCGTGTCCCAGGCTGTGCTGAAGCATCAGTGCTTGGAGTTTGACCCCCCTCTCAGTGGGAAGGTCCTTTTCCAAGGAGCATCCCTATGCCCCACCTCATCTAATCAGGCAACACGGATCATTGCATTATGGCACTAAAATGCATGTACAACTTGAACTGAACCGTACGCGGAGTCCTTGCATACACGAGTGTATTTAAATGCTTACATGAGCTCAAATACGTACATACAAAATATGTACATATATGTGTGCTTAATGTAAGTGTGCTACAAGAACCTAGATAGAAGTTAAGTGAGCAAAACCAGCATCTACCAGCCCAGGAAGGCAAGCCACATTACCAGGCCTGCCCTGGGGTGCATGCAGGGGGCTGCTGCGTGCCAGCTGGTGTTGTAGACCTGACCTCAGGACCCATCTGCACCAGGAGCAGACAGTGGCCGCCCCACCCACAGCCATCTCCTGCTAAATGCTCCTTTGTCTCTGTGCACTGCTGAAGCCTGGGCTTCCTGGTTCAGACGAAGATGTGCCTGTGCTTCAGGAGAGTCCCAGTGCCATCAGGCTGAGTATGGGACAAAGCTGTGGTGTTGATGTGGTGACACCGTCTTTGTCCCCCAGCGCTGGTGACTTTGGCCTTTGGCCCTGCAGCCCCTCACGACCATGACTGGTGAGGACCTGGCCCCACATTTTCACAGGGTCCCTTGTCCTGCTGCAGCATCACAGAGAGAGAAATATAGTAGAAATATATCAGGGAGATGATAGCCATGAAGAAAAAAAAAAAAAAAAAAAGTGGTTTGGAGCTGAGCCCAGCTCTCAGCAGCTGAGCATGGCTCGTGCATGACCCCTTGTGTTGGAGCTGGCAGGGTCCAGTGCTGCAGGACGGGGCCTGGCATCCCCAGCCAGGCACATGGCATTGGAGCTGTGAGCCCCCTGCAGCAGTGACTGAGGGTTTGTGCCGATACAGCTGCAGTTGTTCAAGAGGTTTCTCTGTAGCTGGCAATGAAATGCAGCTCTGTATTCACACCCACAGTATCTCCCATTTCTCCCAAGCACACTCACATTTGTGGTGTGATTGTATGTAGAAATGAAAAGCAAACATGCAGTAGAAACCGAGGTCATATTCAGTCATGATGGTGAGTCCTACTTCTTTCTTTAAAGTACCAATTTAAGGCTCCGTTTCCTTTTCCTTTCCTTCTTTCCAAGTCTGTCTTGCTCTGGAAAACACAGCTGCCAGGCATTCACCTACCTGTTCATTTCCCTCCAGAGTAATGCTTTTTAAGTAGCTGTGCCGAAACCCGGGAATCGTCTCCTGGATTCGGGTGAACGGCGGCCGGAGCGGCAGGACCAGCCCGGCGGGGACGACGCTCCCGGACCAACAAGGAAGATGGAAGCCCTTGTGAAGGTCATATCACAATTACATAAGCAATGGGGTATTGATTGTAAACCCAAAGATTTTACTCTCGCAGTTGTGAGGCTTTTACAAATTGGGGTCATTTACAAATTGGGGTCATGGATATTCTCCACCCTGAAGTGTGGGACAAGTGCACTAAAGCGCTAGCCGAGGAGATGATGTCCTCAGGTTGTGGGAAAAACCTTAAGTCGTGGGGGAAAGTCATACAGGCCCTGCGGAAGGCCATACAAGCACAGGAAACCTGGAGGGCAGGAAAGGCCTGTTTGTTGGCCACCCCGCAGCTGGGAGTCGGGGCAGCCACGCGGACCCTGCATCCCCCAGATGGTGACGATTCTGCTGAGCCCAAAGATCTGCGAGAGGGCGACGTGCCCCCTCAATCCCTCACGGAGGGGCAGGAGCGAGCTAAATCCTTTTGGGGTGGGTTAGCCGAGGAAGCCAGGGGCGCCGCTGGGAAACCAGGGTCTGAGGAAGTCTGGGCGAGACCACCGCCATACGCGGCCCAAGATGGCGCCGAACGAGAAGGCGGACGGCGGGGGGAAGACGCCTCCGGCGGGAACAGGGGGGAAGTGCCAGGTCTAACCAACGCGCGCAAACGGGAGGCGGAGGAGAACGAGAAAGAGAAAAGTTGTGGGGGCGACCGGGAGGGAGGTAGAGGCGCGAGCGAGGGGCAGAGAGTCAGTCAGAACGCCCGTCTGACAAAATGCCTCTGCGGGGCGAGCACCCCGCCGGGCAGAAGGCGGCGCGAGCCGGGAGGGAGGGAACGGCCCGCCCGCAAGGCCGGTGGGCGGGGCCGGAGCTCCACAAAAGGGTACCGGAACCCGGAAGTAACCGGTCAGTCGAGTTCCGGCTGCGGATGCGGTACTGGTTCACGTTCGGAGGAGGAGGAGGAGAGGGAAATGGGGACAGACGGAGTCAAAAGCAAAAATATCCCCATCCGAAATAAAGCGGAACCGCGAGGGGGAGAAATTCCTCTCACGGATTGGAGGAAAAATAAGATTGCGTGCGCCGATTGGGCCCCATCAGCCACGCTAGCAGTCCCGGTCCCGGCGACGGACCGGGGACAGAGAGTCCACTCGCCAATAAACCCTGAGGATGTACGAGCCATCGCGGATAAAGGGCTTAATTCTGCTATGGTCTCGACCCTCATAGATGGTGTTTTCAGGGGAGACGACATGCCCCCGTTTGATATAAAACAAACTTGTAGACTGATCTTTGACGGGGAAGGGATGATCGTTTTTAAACAAGAATGGGAGGACAACTGTACGAGACAACTGGCCCAAGTAACTGGGGCGGATCACCCACTACATGGCTCTAGCCTGCAGTGGCTAATGGGTACGGACCCAGCAATGATCACTCCCCCCAGGCGCAAGCCCAGGGCCTGCGGGCCCATGAAGCTATGGCAACTACTTGTGCGGCCAGAGAAGTTATTTGTACAGCCTCTAGAGTTATTGTCAAACTGTCGCCATGGTCGACAATAAAACAAAGAGAAAGTGAGAGCTTTATGCAATTTGTAGATCGTCTCCAGGCAGCGGTCAACTCTTCACTACTGCCCGTGGAGGCAAAAGGTCCAGTCGTAGCAGAATGCCTATGCCAGCAGTGTAATTCGGCAACCAAAGAAATCTTGCGATCACTGCCGGCAGGGTCTAGTATCACAGACATGATTAAACATGTCGCGAAAGAAGAGCACCTAGCCCTGATCCAGGTAGCTGTTCGCACCACAATAGCTAACGTGATGACATGTTTTAAATGTGGCCAGGCAGGCCACGTCACGGCAAATTGCTCTCAGTTGGGGGGTCCGCCAACAGCACCCCCCCACGCCAAAACCGACCCAGAGGACCCTGTTGGGCCTATGGAAAGAAAGGGCAGTTTGCCAAGGAATGCAGATCTAAAACCCAGGGAAACGGGAAGGGGAGAGGGCAACTGGGCCGCGCACAGCCCTCTCCAACTTGGGACATGAGGCGGCCCAATTATGCCAACCCCGGATGGGGCGCGGTGCTCTCGAACCTGGTGCCCTCGAACCCACTGCCCCCTCAAGAGGCGACCAACTTTACAGCTCAACCGACGGTCCAGCCGAACCTGTCCTTATCTCAGGGACAGCAAGGACCACCCTTTGGGGGCGAGACCCCAGGGTGGCCCTGGCAGTAAAGTGTGATAACCCGCCAGTGGTGTGGGGGATCTGTTCCCTTTATAATACCTTAAATGACACCACCATTAGTGTCCCCTTTTTGATCGATACCGGAGCAGACGTTACAGTTATCCCTGAGACGAACTGGCCTCCGCGTTGGAAATTGGAAGACGCCCCCATGGTGGGTGGAGTTGGGGGATTAACCTGAGCTCGGAAGAGCGCTCAATTGGTTGCAATCACGCTCCACACTGAAAAGGGACCGGAGAAAACCATTACTCTTTTCCTATATGTCATGTCTGGAGTCCCACCCCTGTTGGGAAGGGACGCTTTAGCCCTATTAAAAGCCAGGGTGACAAATTTACCATAAGGGCCACTGCCGCATACCCACTTCCACCGATTAGACTGATGTGGAAATTGTCTGACCCAGTGTGGGTCGAGCAGTGGCCCCTGTCGAATTCTTGAATGGATGCTCTTCTTGAGCTAGTCGACCACGAACTACAACGAGGTCATATAGAGCCTTCTACTAGCCCATGGAACACTCCAGTTTTTGTAATACCCAAGCAAACTGGTGAAGGGTTTCGCCTCCTCCATGACCTCCTCCATGACCTGCGTGATAATTCAACCAATGGGTCCTGTCCAAACGTTGTTGCCTATGAACTCTATGATACCAAAAGGACAGCCTTGTGCCATCCTTGATATTAAGGATTGTTTTTTCTCGATACCCCTACATGAAGAAGGCAAGGAGCGGTTTGCTTTCTCTGTCATGTTTCCAAACAGTCAACTCCCCAACTTACGCTTCCAGTGGAAAGTGCTGCCTCAAGGAATGATCAACTCGCCTACTATCTGCCAGATCACGGTGGATCGGGCGCTGGTGCCAGTTCAGCACAGTGACCTGACCGCGACTATCATTCAATACATGGATGATATCCTGATCGCTGCGCCGTCAGGAAGTCAAGTGGACCAGCTAGTGTTAACAGTCTCAGAAACTCTAAAAACAAACGGGTTCGAAATCACGAGCGCAAAAATTAAAAAAGGACCATGTGTAAGTTTTTTGGGAGTGGGGATCACGTTTTTACATAACCCCCCCCCCCCCCCCCCCCAGATAAAAATCCATCAAACTGGACCTTCAGAATAAAACTAATGAAAACTGTGAGTTTCTGTTCACAGGACTGGATCATCGGACGCCCCCGTAATCCGTATACCTTGGTGACAAGAGAAGTCAACAAGTTGGCAAGCGCCCTGTCTAAGCCTGAGAGTTCCACACTGGCAGAATCCAGACAACAGCGAAGCGGCCTCTGTGGGGGGGGGGACTGCGATGCCTTTGTGTGATCTTGATTCTGGGGCTTGTTACTACAGGTAAGACAGAATCAGATTACAATCACCATCAGCCATTCAAGTGGCTCCTGCAGGACACTGCAAGCGATCGAGTGATAAAGGAAAACATAACAAAAAAAAAAAAAAGAAAAAGAGATAGAGAAGCCCAACAAGGATGGTTTGAACCATGGTTTAACCATTCACCATGGCTAACCACCCTGGTATCTACCTTGGTAGGGCCGATCACAATGATCATAATAACACTGATCTTTGGACCCTGTATACTAAATAAGCTTGTGTCGTTTGTTAAAAGCCGGCTAGAGAAAGTTAACATTATGTTGGTAGAACACCAGCAACTGCTTTAAGAGTGTATTTACTCAATGTTATCCCCAGTTATCCCTAGCTATCCCAAGTTACACACCATTATTACCAGTTACCCCCTAGTTTTCTCCTGTTTATTGTGCTTTATGCTTTTTATTCAAGTTATGATGTCTACCTCTTAAGATTTTTATAAAGTACAGAACTGAGACAGGAGCAGAATTTTTTAGATTGTTATATTTGAGCTAATTTAGTTATGCATAGGGAGGGGGGAAATGTAGGTAGTTAGGGTCTGGCGGCCGGAAGATATCGCGCTGTACGGATGGATAGAGCCCCTCCCTTGATAGGCAATAGTGTGTAGTTTATGATGTAAGCAGACGGAAGTGACGTTGTAAACCCAAGCTATATAACTCTGTGTAACTCAGCAATAAACGCCATTTGCCATCCTCCACATTGAGGGTCTGTGAGCAGATGGCCCGAGCAGCCTGGGGTTGGTCGCCGTGCCGTTCCTGAACCAGGTCGCCACTGCCTCGGAAGGCAACATAGCTGAACAAGCTTAATAGAGGGGTAAAAAAAAAACTCTTAAAGCTTTTAAATTCCTACAGGTTTCATGAAAAGTGGAGCTTATTAAAAAAAAATAATAAAGAAAAAGGAAAAAAAAGACTACAGGGCACCCTTGGGTACCCCAGTGATGGCAGGGCTGCAAGGAGTGCTCGCACACTGAGCAGGGCACCAAAACGGCTGCAATGGCTGCTAAGCCCTGTCAGCATTAGACCCCCAGGTCTCCAAAGCCATCGTTGCCTCCTTGCCAGCAAGCAGAGCTTAAAACCCTGTAAATAAGTGACACCCTTGTGTTAATAGGATCGTGGAAGCACAGAACATCCTGAGTTGGAAGGGACCCACAAGGATCATCGAGTCCAACTCCTGTTGATGCTGCTGATCCAAGATGTGTTCTTTGCGCCTGGTAAAGTCGTATTTATTTTATATCTTACGTGCTCTGGGGAAGAGGATGAGCAGGAAGATCTCACCCAGGTCACTGAGCCCTGCTAATGGTGGCCGGGGCAACGCAAACCCCAGCCCAGCCTTGTCATGCACCAAGCCAAGCCCTGACCTGTGTGTCCGGAGGCAAAGCAAAGCCGTGTGAGCCCAGCAACACAGCCAGGCTTGAAACGTGACAGAGCCAGGAGTGCGACATTTTCACAAGGCAGTGCAGGACCCAGTGCTCAGTGCTGAGGTTACAGTGCCGTAGTTTCTTGCCTGTGGGCTCTTTCTGGAGGCAATTTTCATAGAATCATAGAATCATAGGCTCATTTTTATAGATTTTTTTATAAATACGTTGTATTCCGTGTCTTCGTGGGGCTTTTCTGGCCCTGAAACGGGGGCGGCTGCGGCTGGCCATGGCCGTGGTGAGGTCTCCGGTGTCCTCCAGGGGGCACCAGGCACCGGCAAATGGGAACCGAGGCTGCGGGGATGGAGGTGCAGGCGGTTTAACCGATGGCAAGCGGCGGCTATGTCCTGCTCAGCCCTGGGGGTCAGCTGCCCACCCCCCGACTCGCTGCATTCAGCACCAGCCATTAATTAGTTCGTGGCGCTGCTTTTGGATGCCATCTTTCCCAGAGAGGAGGAGGCTGTCAAGTGCCATGCATCCCGCTGGGCAAGGAGGGGGCGTAAGGACAGCTTTAGCTGAAGTGGGCCCTTGGTGGCACCCTGAGGCGGCAGGTGCTCCTCAGAGAAAGGCTGAAATCCCATAAAAATAGCAAACAAAGCTGTAGGTCAGTGGGGAAGAGCCAGGCTGCCAGCAGCCGGGCATTACTCGTGCAGGCTGGAGATGCGGCCTCAGTGCTGGCCGGGGTGCGGGTTCTGCTGTGCTGGCTGAAGGCCACACACTGAGCGCTGGCTCTGTTCTTGATTAAAAACCTGAAGCAGCCCATCGACACAGGCTGCCAGAGGTGTTTTTGGGGGCAATGCAGCTGGCAGAGGAAGGACAGGGTGTGATGTTAAAGGCAACCAGGACACAGGCCGCAGAACATGGCCATAGGGATGGGCAGGCCCAGGCCTCATGGCACCAGGGACGCGGCAGGGTCAGGGTCGCTCTATGTGTGAATGTCTGTACACATCTTTCAGTGTGTTCATTAAGTAAATTCTGTTAAACACACAATATGAAAAATTTATATGTAGATACACAGACATGTATATGGGAGGGTGCATTTTTATGAATTATTAAAGTACATTTTGTGCATAAGATACATTTTAAACCCCAACCTTTATATATACACACGAACAGGGATGTATATATGTATATATGGTGTATGGGGAGCTGGAGCGAGGCCAGAGGAGGCCATGAGGCTGCTCAGAAGCCTGCAGCACCTCGCCTGTGGGGAGAGGCTGCAAGCTGGTCAGCCTGGAGGAGAGAGGGGTCTGAGGAGACCTTCCTGTACCCAAAGGGGCCTACGGGCCAGCTGGGGAGGGTCTCTGTCAGGGTGCGTAGTGATAGGCAAAGGGGAATGGCTTTAAACTAAACGTCCTTCCCTGGAAGTGCTCAAGGCCACAGAGTGCCCGATCTAGGGGAAGGTGCCCTGTCCATGGGCAGGGGGCTGGTGCTAGATCTTTAAGGTCCCTTCCAACCCAAACCATCCTATGGTTCAATGTTTCTAAGGTCTTATACAGAACCAATATAAAATTATTCAAAGAAATTCTGTTAAGTATGCAATATTAAAATATAATTATTAAATTTCTATATAGACTTAGGACAAATATTTTGTGATTCATATATAACATAGACACCTTTATATCTATCAATACAAATATATATATATAAATAAGTAAAATTCTTATCTATTTTAAATACATATAGATATACATATATTTAGGTATATATTTTAGTAACTTGTATAAAGTGTTAACTCTAAGCTATTTATACTGTTTTCTCTATCGCATACTATATATTATATATAAAATACTTAACTGAAAGCATGTAATACGTATTAGCTGCTGTTCTTACTAAATATAATGAAAATTGTTTTGTATACTAGCATAAAAATACTGCTTAATATACAGTATTTATGTGCATGTAGAATACTATGTGCACTATTTATAACTCATCTCATGTATAAAGTCATATCTATATATGATATGGTATATCATAGAGCTTACACAGTATAATTGTAGAAGAACTTCTTTACTGAATGGATTGTTAGTCACTGGAATAGGCTGCCCAGGGAAGTGGTTGAGTCACCATCCCTGGAGGTCTTTAAAAGACATTTAGATGTAGAGCTTAGGGATATGGGATATGGTTTAGTGGAGATTTGTTAGTGTTAGGTCAGAGGTTGGACTCGGTGATCTTGGAGGTCTCTTCCAACCTAGATGATTCTGTGATATATATAATTATATATGGATAAAAATATTCCCCTCCTGAGGTCCTGAGCCCAATCCCTGATAGACAAAAGGAAGCACACAGGTGAGAGAAGAAAAATTTAAAAGTTTATTAAACATTAAGAATAACAGACCAAAAAAAAAAAAAAAAAAAAAAAAAGGTTTGGGCTGAACAGCATACAGGATGCAATCCATTTCATGTCATACAGTTAATTTGATCTTATTTATTAAACTTGTATTTAAACAGATGCTGTCTTGTGGTGTTGCCAGAAATACGATGGTTGATCACTTTTAAGTTTTAATACATATATAGTTCTTTCTTCACATAAAAAAAAAATCAACAAAAATAAACTGCACATCTCTATCATAAATCACATGCAAAAATAGTTTTAAAGCAATAATTGGGGCTATTACAAACCCACAGAGGCAAGATAATCAAATGTTCGGGGTCCTTCGGCACCGCTTCACACACCCAACCTCCAGCTTGCCATTGCAGCATTTGTGCTGTTAGGTGCAGGCAGAGCCGAGCGAATCAAACAGGAAGCCGAGCTAACGTGCATCCCTTGCATTCTGTTTCTTGCTTATGTGGATTCAAGTCAAAACTTTAGTTCCATGGTGCTAGGTTTAGTGACTTTTTAGCACCATTCAAAAAGGAAAAAATAACCCCCCCACCCTCCGCCACGTGCTTTCCCAAGCAGAGTCCCAAGGTGCTCATATTCACAAACACATTTCAAATTCAATTTATGTTTAGAGGACATTCCTTCTCAAAAAGAAAGAATTCACTTCTAAGACTTAGAGGAAAAAAAAAAAAAAAACAAAAAAAAAAAAAAAGCATTTTACCAATGCTTATGTTTTAATAGAGGTCAGTAAATTATTTAGACACAATAGTAATTATTCTGCAAATATATATATTTCTATTTTTATAAAATTAGAATTTCTTATGCCTACAAGCTCCTTCAAAGCCATCAGAGGTGTGATGATCCCAGCTAAGCTGACCTTAGGACTTGAAAATGAGCTAAACTTTCTGGGTTTCCTTGGTACTGTCATTCTGGGGAGACAGCCTGGTTGGAGAACCCGTGGCTTTTTTCCCGGTTTTAGCCCACGTTTATTTTCTCTTCAACTGAGCCTGGGTACTGAGCTCCTGCAGTAAGAGGTGAGTACCCAAGCCTCACAGACTCCTATGAAAGTCCCCCAAAAGCCTCTCAATGTGGGCTGCCCAGGCACTGCCTCATCCCACTGGGCTCCGAGTGGGCGTGGGGCTGCTGCTAGACAAGGTCGCTGCTGGAAGCTTCTGCTCATCTGTGGCCATGACTTAATAAATCTGTGATAGCCAGCCTACAAAACTACCATCTCCCACCCCTTCCCTGCCCAAAAGAAACTAAACAATCATCTGCATTTTTTTTCCCAAGCTGCCTTTTATATTTTAAAAACATTTTGTGGTCACAATGCAGTGCTGATGGCTCTAGCTATTTATGTACCAGCCCATTTCGTATACTTAATTTCTGCTGTTCAGGCATCACCCCAAGAACGCTCAGTGAGGGCGACGAGAAGCTGTTTCATTTTGCTATGTTGCTGCTAAAAAACGTATCCATAGCAGTGGCTGGCTGGCTGAGCCCCCCACTGTCACACAGCCTACTCCAAAGGCAACACCAAAGGTTTATTTCATAGGGGATATAGCAGATAGGCTGACTTGTGCCGAACAGTCAGCCTCGTTTCTCTACCCATGCATCCAGTGGCTTATACTGACCTCTAGAAAATAACTTACTACACTTTAAACTTTGCTGCAGCACATGGAAATTCAGTTCACTAAATAAATGAATGGTCCACAGGTGAGTACTGCACATTAAGGGACAAGTTGGGTGCGTTTGAGGAAAAATACTGGAAAAATGCCATTGATGTGAGGATATTTTTAATGCTGAACAAAATGTTGGGTCCTTCACAACAATCTCCTGAAGCATGAATAATTATTTAATGGAATGAACAACCTTTTTTATTTGAAAATAATGTCAAAACACTTAGAAAACTGTGAGCAAGACATGTAGCACCATATTTTCCTCACATGTTAATAACTGTACGCAGTACGTACAACTGTATACATGAACAGAGAGATATATTTAAAAAAATCAGCTGGAAACAGATTCTAGCAGCAGCAGCAGAATTAGAAAAGACTATTTTTTTTATTATATACTGTTTTTCTGCCTTTATAAAATATTGTATTGTCCAATTAATAGTTTACTAAAATCCACATTGTGCTTTGTCCCTATTAAATAGATTCTTTACGTGTTTCTGATGGAAAATAATAAAGTCTCTCTTTTTCAGTAATATGGAACATCCTTGAAAGCCGTATTACTTCCATAAAAATTTAATTTAAAGCACAGAACATGCCGGTGTGCCAGTGGCAGGCTTAAAATATTAAAGATTTTTTTTTTAAAAAAAAAAAAAAAGAAAAAAAAACAACCAACAAACCCCTAAGCATTTCCTTTCTGTACAATAATGGAGAATATATATCTTTGCTATATATTTTAAACATGGAATAGCTTTTTCTCTTTGCTATATATAATATATGTCTTTCAAAATACATTGTCAGTATTTGTACTTGAAAAATACTGTACAAAACGAACATACTATAATTATTCTGTATAAACTTTATACATTTTATAATATCTATTCTTTTGGTCTATAGTAAACACTTTGATTGGATTAACCACAGTATATGACAACACCATCCCCTTCTGAAATACACCAGTGTCGCTTACATTCATTTCTCAGAAGTCCACTTTATATTAGAACACACGTGTTCAAAAGCAAATAGAGTTTAAAACAATAAAGTTCAGAACCATCAGTTCATGTCACACTCAAAACAACAATCACTAGGAAAAATGGGCTTTGCAAACCAGTGACTTCTTCTAACTGAATAAAAGTGATTTTTCAAACAGCAAGATATAATCCACAGAAAATATATTACAAAACATGGGAAAGAAACAATTGAATTTAGGTTATTTAATTTGTAATCACAAAATGGAACTTGAAGAAATGCATAACTAACTGAAAACAGAAAAGCCCCTCTGATTTCAACAGCGGATCTGATTTGATACTATTAATTTTTGTTGTTTCAACTAATTATCCTGCTTCTTATACATGCGCTCCCCATAGCAGGGATACAATTAGCATGCTCACATCAATGTGACTTTTTAATTTTTTTTTTTGTTAAAGACATTAAAACTTCTGTTGAGTAGGGAAACCATCCTACGTCCACTAGGAACATCCGGGCAGCATGCGCGCTAGCGTACAATAGGATTATTGCTTCAGGTACAGACAGTGCAAAATACACACGCTGTGGTCTATCAATAGTACTCCTATCTACCTGGGGTCCGTGGAAATAAAAGGAACCTTAATAGCTATAGAGAAGCCATTATGGGATCTATAATGAGTATAGCTAACTCAGTCTAACAGCACTTTAAATCTGAAGACAATTATCACCAAAACTTAAAATACAACAAAAGCAATCTATAAATTAATAACTCTGCAGTGTAGTACTAAATTATTATTTGTGCACTTTATTAGCGTTAACTTTTCTGATTAGACATAAACAACAGCTTGTTACTCTCGAAAAACTGAGATCTACTTTTTTTTTCTTTTTTCTTTTTTTTTCCTTTTTTTTATAATTTATACTGGGATCTTTCCAAGTAAATCAGGAGGATGGAACTGGTTACAATAACATAAAAACCCTAATCTGAAGCAGCACTGAAAAAATATAATAAAAAGCTTACTATGGCGGTTCTCAACAGTCCAGGTAAAAATGTGGCACCCTTTGAAGAGGGCTTCGTAAAAATGGGAAGTGCCGAGATGCGTGCGCACGCACACACACACACACACGACATGCACACGCACACACATATACAGACGTGTGAACACACATGTGCACACATACGCAGGTACACGCATACGCAACCAAAAAAAAGAACGTAAGTCAGTTTTGTTTCTGCTTCTGGTAAAGTGCTGAAGACAGAAAGGTTGGTTTGGGCGTGGTGCTATCAAACAGGAAACACATTGTCCATCTATTCAAATGCCAACCCGCAACCGAAAAAAAAAAAAAAGAAAAAAGAAAAAAACCCCGCTCCCCTCCCTTCACTTTACAGGGGGCCGTGTCGAGCTTCGTACTTCGCAAGGACGTTCTTGCATTTGCCCAGCTCTTTCCGCAGGTCGGCCACCTCCTGGCGGAGAGCCGAGTTCTCCTTCTCCAGAAACGAGGCGCGGATGGCGATCTGGTTCTCCTTCAGCCGGCGGGCATCCCTCGACCGCTTGGCAGCCATGTTGTTCTTTCTGCGCCTTGCCCAGTATTTGTCATCCTGCTCATTAAACACAGAAGGAAACAAACAAGATATTAGATTTCAGTAAACTGAGCAGCCAGCAGGATGTGCTCTCAGCCACAGCCTCGGGGCTGGGCATGACTTAACACCGCGGATTTTGCTGGCCAGGGCCTATTTTGTTTGCAAGGCCTACGAGCCCCGACAACGCCAGGCACTGCTGGGACAGAAGTTATAGATTTACACGGCATAACCCAGGCAGCAAGTGCAGAGACCTGCCTGTATTTCTGCCAAAATGAAAGGGGCTAAGCCCCTCATCCTCTTGAGCATGAACTCCTCCAAGCACAGCTGAAGCGCTATTCCAGAAGTACAACCCACCGCACGTCTCCGCTGACCTAGTTATAGTTAGCACGTCCACCTTCACGTGTGATGACTCACGCTACCGGTTGCTGGAGCAGTACTAATTATTTCTTCTATGTTCCTGCTCATCTGTTTTGCCAGCCAACACCTGGTTCGCTCTGCTTGTTGGGACTATCCATGTCCTCTGTCGTTCGGCTCTTTCCCTCTTTCTCTACAAAACCCCAAAGGGTTCGTGTTTGCACTCCAGAACAGCCAGTCACTGGAAGAGGATCCCTTGGCACAGCTTTGCAGCCAATTCAGGAATGGCAAAACAAGGACGGCTGCTTTGGTACCGTCCGCAAAGAGATTAGTACAATAGGCTTTGACAGTGAAGAAAAAAGCATTTGCCAGAAATAGGTCCACTCATCTCTAAAGTTTCATAAGCTAACACATTCCCAAAGTGTAGTCCTTAAAGCTTTGTCTCTAGGACATCACCTTAGTTGCATTTGTGCATCAAAGACTGTAATTCTCTTACTTAATTTCACTTGACTTTCTGGCTCTTCTAATGAAATGGCCTTCAATGAAATGGCTGCTTCTGCACTGCTATGAAAATTAAGCCCTAGAAATTTGGAAACTCACTAAACACAAAGTGGGCAGGGTGTCTCGGGAAAAGGGAAATTCTGTCCCCAGCAGAGAGTGATAGAGCCACTCAACACTCAGACTGCTTGGTCGAGCTGTCCAGCTCAAACTTGCCCTCCCAGAGTCACCCCTACATTTTTATACGCTTACATTTGCTTACGGTCTGAGGGCAGCCCTTGCTTTATCAAGCATCGCAGCACAGCCCCATATCCAGGGTGAGAACCGGGAGCCATCTGGTCCTCCACTGCACGGAGGGAAATCCCCCCCACTGCCCCATCCTTCTGCAGGAAAAATGCCAGGCCTAATGCTGCTGCTCTGCATCTTCTGCCGCTGCTTGCACAAGGCAAAGCAAGAGCAAAATGACTGCTACAAGTACTCTACAATTGTTTTATACTAGTTTAGCTTTGTGAGGTGTGCAGCAAAGATGATTTGGAGTCGGTGTATCTCTAAAATGCTTTTCACCTGCACTTGGATAGGACCACCCCCCAAAAATCCTCTTAAAAACAAGCATGCAGCAAAAAGCTATGACCTAAATCTTGTTTATAATTTCCCATCTCACTCCACTCCAAAAAATCAGCTTTAAGCAATTTATTAGTGTGCCACCTAGGCTTCATCCATCTTTATTTTAACAAATTGCTATGGCAAATCCCTTAATCCAGACCCGAAAGAGGTAAGGCTGGCATTTCAAAATCACATGCAACCCAGAGACGATTGACTGGTCTAATCTGCTTACCCGCCCCGAGAACTCAACAGCCATTCCACACGCCAGGGCAGAAGCAGCGCGTGGGTCAAGCACTCTGAACTGAGTCAAGGGCATCTGATGTGAGTATCTCAGAGAAGTGAAGGACCCTGAATGGAGCTCTTTCAGTCTTAGGCTGAGAACTTGGGTGCTCCACTGCTGCATGCAAGACATTTTCCACTTCTGGTATGAAGCAGTGCAAGGGCACTTTTGGCAAAAGCTTGCTTTGACATCTACAGACACCGAGGAGATATCACAAAATGACGAATGACACTGAGGGGCAAACTCCAGTCTCCTTACACCTGTGTAGCCATTTCTGTACTGAACACCTCTCTTTAGGCAGACCTCAGTACACTGCAATGCCAGCAGAACATCAGAAGCAGCAAAATTTGCCTGAAAAATAATGGCACAGTGCAGAGAAATATTTCTGCTCTTTTAACTCACACAACATTATCCTTGAAAATAGTGAAGAGCATCAGCTTCCTTCCCTAATGCTGTCACTGGGTGTAAACAGATGCCCCCCCCAGCCTCTGTGTAGCCCTCTGTAGAGGGGCAACAGCAGAATTCTTCACTGACTACTTCTGATAAAAAAGATCCTCTTGGAAATCACATGCTGGGAATAGAATGTTGCAAGTAATGACAATTTTCACAGTTTTTTGATAAACTGGATCAGCTGATCAATTTGTTCAGCTCTCTTCTGGCAAGTTCTTTGTTCTTCACATCTCAGAAGCAATGAGAAACATAAACGTGTTCTTTTTCTTTTTAATTATCATCGCATTATTGTTGTATTATATTTTAAATATTGTATTAAAATACACTTACTGGCAGAATTATTTTGTTCTGCTTCCCTTCAAATAGATCCTTTCACCTAGATTTGTAGTATTTAGTGTAGTGTTCCCATTCATTGTTATACGCAGAGCAAAAGAAACTTCCAAACAAGACAAACTGATTTCATTCTGTCATTATTAGGGGCCTCCGTGGACTACACCCTGTGAGGGAGGGATTCTTCCTTGGAAGACTTTACAGTCTCTGCTGATGAGACAGACAGAGAGTGGAGGAAAAGGAAACATGATCAGACTGTTTCATAAGTGGGAAATATGGGACAAAGTAAGCTCGTCCAAGGTCACGCAGGAAGTTTCTGGCATACAAAGGAAATTAATATTGATCTCATGAATTTCAGCTGTTGATGAATGTATAAGGGACATTCTCGCCTCAGTCCTCTTCAGAAGTGTTACAGTTCTGTTCTACAACAACCTCATAATTAGTTCGGCAGATTTACATTACATGAGCAAACAGATTCATGCTCTACACATGTATATGAGAGAACAACTGTCACAGAGTGTGTACAAACAATGTCACCAGTTCCAATTTACCTTCAGGTCATCTGGAATGAAGACTTTGCGAGCTTTCTTAATCATCGGCTGTGGTTTCAGCTCTTCTTCAGAGAATTTGCGCTTGCGAGGGTCAAACATCTCCTGGCCAGGAATACTGGAAAGAGCAAGATCTGCAGGGTCAGGTTCATAGCCAACGGGAACTTGGATAGTCTCGGGATCAATGGGACTTGGTGTGTTTCGGTTTGTTGGCAAGATTTGACCTACAGAAACAAAGCACGTATTCAGCTATGTTAGAATAAACTATGTAAATAATATCACTGAACCTAAGTTTTAGAGACTCTGTAGATAATTCACAAGCATTAATTCTTTAAGCTTTCATTGCAGCTTTGGTAGCTACTCTAGTTAAGTATTACATTGCTCATTTTGTAGGGTGTATATTCAGGTCCACACATGCTCACACCATTATTTTCAAGATTGGTTCCTAATTCTGGTTGCCAATCTCAAATGCCCATTTAGGATGAATGAATCCAACAGAGCTGCACTCGAATGCAGGCAGAGGACTTACCATGCCAACCTGTGCCTAATGACCACATCCTCAGGAACAAGTCATAAGTACTGTAATTTAGGTCTGATTTATCCATTACACCGTAATCCTTCCCAGTTTTCTCATACACAGATTTCTAGAATCTGACAATGTGTAGTATTTGCAATACGACAAAAATCTCATGAAAATGTACTGTCAAGCTGTGCTAAAGCACTCCATTAAGGAGACTGCTAACTATTTTCCATGAAATCCTACTGGCAATGTTCTAAAAGACAGTGAGGGAAACTAGCAACGTGAAAGGCTACAATGAGTGCTTGAAAATGCCCTGCAAAAATGGAAGAACACTTATTTACGCGATGTTGCTCTTTTATGATATATAAAATCTAGTTAAAAGGAGCCTACCCCCAGGAAAGCACTACATATCCGGTATTTTTCTTTTTTTAATCTTCATATAGTCTTCAAGACCCCATTGCTACAGCACCAATTCAGGCACCATTCCCACTAAAAATCCTCTTTAAAATCTCAGCCAAAGGTTCCAAAAATAGGATCCTAAAGTCAGCTGCCTGAACACAGACTGTCCCCATGGGCAGAATTTTCAGAAGTTTTCACATGCCTCAGAAGTACCAGCATCGCAGACTTCAGAAGAGGGCCTTGTGATTGAAGGATATATTCTTTTAAAATTTTGGCTACTAGCTAATTCACTTTGCCTTTAGAGATGTGATGGCTTTCATAATAACTACACAAACATCCTGTGACTGCATAATATTTCCTTATTTGTGTCTGTATCTGCAATATTTATGGTGTAAAATGGTAAACATTAAATGCCATTTCTAATTCCAAATCAAGGCCAGTGTTAACAATGTAGTTTTTATTTTAATCTGAAAGATTGCAGCAACAATATTGGAGCCACACAGAAAATGCACCAGGGAATTGCGTTGCGCAAAACGGGGCTTACTAGCAGAGAGCTCGTCTTTTGTAACTCCGATTTTAAAATAGCACTGATAAAATCAGCTTCCAGGAAAGGTTAGTAAAGGCCTGGGAGAAGAAAACAGGAGGATCAAAGTTATTTGATTAATATATATATATCTGTATGAGAGAGAGCGAGAGGAAAGAATTTGTCTGCCCGCACTGTGCCAGCCCTGCGCGTTTCCTCTCCCGCTGCAGGACGTGGCGCGCTGCTGCCAAGGCCCGGGTGCTGAAAATGCTGCGGTTCCGGCCGTGCTGCTGGCGAGGGGCCTCGCTGGGTGGACCTGGGTGCTCGGTGTTTGGTGCTTGGTGCTCGGTGCTGGTGCCTGGGCCTGGTCAGGGCCTGTGCCAGCAGTGGGTGAACGCTGGCTGTAGGGGCTGGGCGCCGGACACTGTGGTGAGGGAAGTTTTCATGGGAAGGCTTTCCAGCTAGCCCCGGAGATAACGGTGATATGTAGGTGTGTGTTAATTTTTTTTTCTCTTTAAAGGTGTGTGAGGAAATCCAGACTATTAACCATTTTAAAACCAGCCCCAAAGGCTCGGGAAGCCAAAGCGTTTTTGTAGCCTTGCTTTGAGCGGGTGGCTAATCTCATTCCAGATACATGGGCTGGCAGAAACAGGCTTATTTAAGGGATTAAATGCAGGAAAGCTTCCTTTGATGTTAGCACACTTGTATCAGAGCAGCCAGATTATTTTTTAATGCATACAAATATATAGACATATGCATGTACAGATCTTGCAAATTCTGTAATGCAGCTAAAATGAAGCCCGTCATTAACTCTGACTACTTCGTAATACTTCTGGTGAGCATGCAGGGTATTCCTACAAGTCACAGAGATGGTGCAATCTGCCTCAGCTTTCTAATTGCCCTAAACAAAAAAGCCGGTATTGAAATATTGCTGAAGGTCTAGGTACATGGTATCAGCTCACACATCGTTATTTATCTGTAACGGGCTGTATTACATAATTATATGAGGTTTGTTATCAGCAGTCTCAAGAAATTTTACAATATCTCTCTGAAGAAGGAAAGGGCAAAAACGATCCTTTTAAACATGGGAAAACAAACTATTGCATTTTGCCCAATGCAACAGCACAAAAAAAAACCACATCAAACCCAATAAAGCAAAGAGCGCTGCATGCCAGGTGATCTGGGAGAAGAACCTCCAGTAATCCTGAATTGCCTTGTTCCCTACCTGCATCCGTTTCCCTTTGCCCAGCCTAAGAAGCCCTCAACACTAAAGGCCCGGTCTTTCTGCAACCAGAAGATGTCCCAGCTGCCAGCTCATCCAAGGTGACTGCTCTCACTAATGCAAAGCCTGACAAAATTACGCACAGAGCTGCACATTGCCACCTAGGAGGCTGAAGCCCGCTGTGCTGTACGGCACTCACACCCACCACCTGCACACCTCTGCCAGGCTGTGCTTGTTCCCCGTTCTGGTGCCCTCTGTGAATTATCAGGAACTGCACTGAGCACAAGAGAGTTAAGGAGGGTGTATGAAACCCCAGGCAGAGAAACCAGTATTTCCTTGTCCAGTGTTTTACATTAGGCAACTCCTGGCACTTTGTATCTTTTTATTTATTCTATCAAGTTTTGCCAATAATACAAGCCAGGAACCTGTCTTCGTTAGTTTACTGGCTAATGGCCATTGCATCTATGTGGTGCTGGAACTCCTCGTAACCCAAGATGACGGCGTGGGCTGCACCGGACTTGGCACTGCTGTTGCTGCACAAGTACAGTATGTGGCCTCACGTTACACTGCTCTCCAGCCTCCTCTCCCCCTGTGTGCATGGCACTTTAGCTGTGCATCCTTCTGCCAAATTTGTTCAGGGTGTTATTTTTATGCACTAAATTCCTCGCAATCAGAGGTAGGTCAAATAAGAACAGCAATCTGAACGTCATGTGCCCAGCAGCCGACTAATCCTCACATCAGCAAGCTTCACAGCTGTCACAACATCCAGTGAGAGAGCCGGTCAGAGGCTGCGATCAGCCAAGGAGGAAACCTCCAGTGCCAGTCAGCAGGGCCAGGTGAAGGTAAAGCCCCTCTCTGCTCAACATCAGCAGCCAGATGCCTTTGCTGCCAGTCTCTGTATTATTTAAACACTCTACACTCACGACAGCGGCCAAATTTTCACAACAGTGAAGTGGCTGGGCTGTTTAATGCACTTAGCTTTGTTCTCAATGGGGGCTGATGATTGCCAAGTGTTTTGGAAAGAACTTAGCCCCTCTATTTAAGTTGCTGAAATGAGAGCTCTTGAGCATCAAGCTCTTTTGGAAATCCAGCTGCAGAACTCCACGATGGTGGTGGTGGAAGCAAGCTGGGAACAATGCTTAATGGAAACTTCCCCTCATACCACCCCAGTGATGTGTCTCAACCATGGCCTGGAGAGACCACAACTATGTCAACACTGGCCTTTTGTCTGGAGCCTTTCCCACTTGTAGAGCTCCACTCAAGCAATACCGGGTATGCCAGGGTAGACACAGCTCCAGGTCGCTCCCGGCAGAGAAAGCAGCAGGTTTTGACAACCCCAGAAGTTATAGCTGCCCCAACATCTTGCCTTCGCTAATGCTCTTGGTGTTGCTCTGGCTCATATTAGCAACAGCGGAAAAATTTCCAGAAGGAAGGACTTGAACCAAAGTTGGCTGTTCTAACCCTTTCAGTCCTTCTCCTCCCAGTAGAGACTGCCAGCGAGGAAGTCGAACGTAATGGCAATATTTTTCAGTGTGGTTCCTTGTTCAAAGAGAAGTGGACCGAGGCCATTCACTCATGTCATCTAGGTCACTGAATGGCTGGTAAAAAAAATGGGAGTTTTTAATTGCTTGTGATAATTAAAATTTACAAGTCAAAAGTACAGTAACATTTTATATATCCACGAAAGTACTTGTATATACCTACAAAACCAAAACACAGAGGTATTGTGGGGAGCTCAATCATGGTATCCTGATTCGTAATTTCTCCCTCTTTTAACATCCTACCAGCTGTGCCCAGGAGACTTAAGACGGAAATAACCTCTTCGACTGTACCACTACTTGACAGACTTATTGTTTGTATTGCAAGAGATCCCTGATGAATTATGTAGAGCTCAATTTTGAATCATTCAACTCCCATAGAAATGTGCCTGATTTTCAGAAGATCTCCCTTCTCACAGCCCTTCCACACTTGTCATCAGCTCAGCAGCTGGATGGAAAACAGTGACTGAGAAAAGAAAAGAAAAGGAAGTGGAAATGTTCTAATCAAAATATTTTTCCCTATTTTTTACACATATGATGTTGGAGGGAAGGAAAAGAGGAGTTTCTTATTCGATTTATTAACAGCCCAGGGAGAAAATACGTGTTTGCTAATCATTTTTCTTTTTATAAACTAAAGGCACTTTGGGTATGTCTGTTATACTAAATAGTACAGCAGTGCATTGACACATAATCCTCACCCCGAGCTGCTCTGGAGAACCCTCCCTGCTCTGTTGATACCATTTCCAAACCGTTTATCCTGCTGGCGGCTGGCCAGCTATTTGGGATACTTCTCTCACTCCAAATCACAGACTGTCCCAGACTAATCTGCCATCTATTTCTGCATTAACTCTTTGTGCCTCCAGGCAAAGTCCCTCAAAGCACAGAGTTCAGGAACTGAGAGGCAAAAAAAAAACACCAAACCAGGTATTAAAGTATTCTGGAGGTTTTTAACCACAGACTGTATTTCAGCAGGTCACAAATCCTCAGTTATGATACTATAAGCTGCATTTTACCTTCCTGTCTGATTTCCCTGCTCTTAGGATTTTGGTGACTTCCTGAAACCGAAGCATCTGTGTGGCCATTATGACCATCACCTGCATGACAAGCCACACAGCCTCATCTTCCAGCCCTCACATGGACAGGCAAAAACAGCCACTCTGCCTGGGGAGACGAAGATACCTCACCCTCGGATGCATTTATGTGAGCAACTATTCTCTTTATTCTCTTCCAAAGCAATAGTGTATTTCGCCCACTGCTCCAACCCGCACAGACATTCCTCTATTTCTTATCTTACACAAACTTCATTCTGCAGAACGTGGGGTGACTGCAAACCCTTCCTGCGGAAAGAAGTATCGTAATCCAACGCAACCACAACGCATTCACTGCTCCTAACACGCACTAAAAGACTGGCACATGAAAGTGTTTTTAAAACATGTACTTTTTTAAGATATCAGCATTGTTTACAAATCTTGTGCATTTAATTATGAAAGCATTGTCATTTCCCCTCTCAGCATTGTGTGCCTCCCGCTCTGGGCCTCTGCACTATTATTACAGGCAGGACTGGTAGTCTTATTAAGGTTGCCTGACACTTCCCATTAGAGGATGCCGTCTTCAGTTCCTTAGACTTTTGCCAGATTTCAGCCGTTCTGTTTGGATTTGTATGTGCCAATTTATGTTTCTGCCAGAATGGTTCCTCAGCTTCCCGAAAAAGTTTCAGCAAAAATACTTTGTTTTGAACCTGTTAAAAAGTTCTGGCCAGCTATTCACCAAACAGTGCTAGTGGTCTGATGGGGCCAGCGCAGCCCCCGGTGCCAAGCCCCAGAGCTCCCTGGTGCTGAGCCTCTGAGCCCGCCAGTGCTGACCCCAGAGCCCCCTGGTGCTAAGCCCCAGCACGACCCCAGTGCTGAGCCCCTGAGACCCCCTGGTGCCAAGCCCCAGAGCCCCCCGGCCGCCCCTCGGCCCCTCACAGCCCCAGTGCCAGCCGCAGGCCTGAGGGGTGCTGCCAGGCCCAGGCCCAGGCCCGCTCCCTGCCGATGCGCGCACCATCAGGGTTGCAAGGAAGAAACTGCAGGTTGTCTTTTCCATTCACTTTTAAAATGAAATTCAGGCGACTCTTGTAGAGTTGTTTTAAGAATACACGGTCACGGTCACAAGAATCTCTAAGCTTTTGATCGCATAATTCTTCTGTCCACAGAGTATTTGTTGTTGTGGAGTCACTCATTTCTCCCATTTTGACTTATCCAGATGGACTCCCACATTATTCACCACAAATTACTCTAACCTCCTGTGCAGACACAACCAGCAACTTTTCAGGACTTCGCTCCAGCATTCATGACTACTGCATCTGCGTGCTTCACATAGAGGTTTTTCCCCTCAATCCTCACAGGAAAGGAGCAGACCTTCCTCTCTGCAGGTGAAGAACAGAGGTACAGATACTTTATATCTGATGATACTTTAAATCTGATCTGACTCTCAGTTATCTAACATGCCACGACATTTCACATAATCTGTCACTGACTTCTGTTGCAGGCTGGGGGTTGTGTATTGATTGATATACATGAGGGTTACCCGGGGTTTCAAACTGGGCTCCTCACAAAATGGGAAGCAAATACTCAGTATGACAAGTTAATGTAATTAATTGACTTGCTCGGAATTCTACTAAACTTCATGGCAAAGGAAGTAACAAAATCCAGTTTCTCCAGACAAAATCACTCAGTCTTTACTGCCAGACTTTCTCTTCTCCTGCAGTTCCTCGTGTCCTGTCACATCTGCAGTAAATGAGGTCAAGATCCAAGATCCTACAGACAACCGCTTCCTTCCTGATGCAGCCCTGATTCAACCCAGAGCTGGTCTGACCTCTGCATTCAAAAGGGAAAGGCAAAAAAAAAGAGGATATGTAATTAAAACCTGTATCTCAGAGCAGATGAAGGAGAGGACTGTGCTATCTGAAGCTGCACACGTGGCCTTCGTTCTGGTGTCTGCAGGCTTTTGAGGGCTTGACTTTGCAACTCCCGCATGTGGTTAGCATTATGTGCATGTAATATGCTACGCCTGATGTGCCCTTCAAAGCAATAAATAAAGCCGAGGCACCACCAGGTAAAATTTTCCGCGATGTCTACTGTCTACTTAGGACTCTGCTCTTCTGTAAGATCCACACTCTGAAAACCTTACCCTTGAACGTGCATGAAGGCAGAACTTTCTTCCATGAGGCCCCATTTCTGACAGCTACCAGGAAATCCCCCTCAAAGCAGCTTCTAACAACCACTGTGCAGGATGCTGGAAGTAGCAGACCCCATTCGGAACATTTCCCTTGCACAAATGCTACACAGAAAGCAATGGGGTTGTCTTGCTCCTAGGACAAGGCACAGGGATTTATTTCCCCTTTGGAATCCTTGAAAAGCCCAAAATCCACACTCCTCTTAAATGACTGATTTTTTGGTAGGGTGCTGCTTTCCTTACAAACAACAGGCCAAGGTGATATTTAGTGGGGACAGGGCCTGGAGAGAAGCTGTAGGGACGCAGGTGTTTTATTGCAATTCACACTCGGCTCAGAAGCACGTTTCACTTCAAGATGTTGGTGCTCTTTGGTGCGTTGGAGCTTCGTGACATCCTTCTGCATATCATTCGCATATAGTAAGGCTCCTGAGAAAGTACAATTCTTCTTTATTTTCTTAAAGGGAAAGATCCAGAAAAGCATCTGAACTGTTAATCTGTTAATCCATTTCTCTTTCCTAAGACCCAGCTTTAGTAAGTCAATCCTCAAACAGCACACTTTAGCTGAGCCTCTGCTTTAGGTGACAGCCTCATATGGCATCCATAAACACCCCTTTCAAAACAAAGATGACACTTGCCCCCAGGTTGCATTCGTGTCCCTGCCAATGTTCTCTGCAAGACTCCCGACCAAGTTCCTCTCACCTTGTTCTATTTATTTGGCTAATGAACATCCAGGACAGCATGCTCCCAGTCAGTAAACAGGTCTCGCAAAGCCACCATGTAATCCTGAAAGCATATGCCACCCATGAGTCATGTATCTATTACCCAGTTCTGGTACCCAAGCCCATCTTGTTTGGGTGTGTTATCAAAACACAGGTGAGTGAGATTTCAAATGGCATGGAAAAGCCACGTGAAACAGGTACATTTCCTCTAACTCCCAGTCAGTAGCTAATGGCAGGCCTGAGAGACAGACAACAGATGCTATCAGCTGCTCTCTGAATATATCCTTTGCAAAAAAGGGGTCACTGGGCAGAGTTACAGCAACTTACAATCTCGCCTTCTCTTTTGAGCTGTTCTGTACACAACAGAAATCTGAACTACTGCACTAGCTTTTTATTTTATTTACATGTATTCCCTATAAAAACTACACTCTTATGGTGACAAAATTAAATTAAAGCTTTGCAGAGGATGATTTGTGTAACAATCACAGTTTAAGAAGTCGAGATGCCAGGAGGAGGACACACTGTTCCCATAGCCTTCTGTTTAAGACTTAATACATCTTTTTTTCTTGATTTAATTTAGGACCCCCCTAACATGGCTGGAGAAAAAAAAAAAAACAAACAGCAAACGCCCAAAACGGGTATTTTATTTTTTTACAGCCCAATAGCCACAGAGGCCTAATTTGCTTTTACATATTAGTTTTATTCTCAATAAGCACAGATGAAGAAAGCACAAGGGTGTGTGGTTGCATCTTCTCTATTGATATATTTATCTTCCTTTATAAAGTACACAAATGCACCAGTCATTGTGTAGTCTGAAAAAATAGGTCAGAGGAGGAAGGGAACACGTAACCGAGGCCTAGGGAAAATTCCAAGAGACCAGACTGTTGCATATGGACATTACTAGTGGGCCTCTATTTCTCTACAGCTGCTGCACAGCATAGGTTTTCATAGCAGATCAGAAACAGACAAAGATAAGGAGCTACAAAAAGTAAGTCTGGTAAAAAGATACGATGACATTGAACAATGGGCAAGGCATTGTCTCATACGTTCACTTTTATATGCAAGAGAGTCATCTAGCACCAGAAAATAGCTGAAAAAGCTACAGCGCTGAGTGTCAAAACCCAAACTAATGCCTGCAGAGATTTCTGCACCTAACTGCAGGCACGTTTTGTAGAGAAATGAAGGTAAAATAAGCAAAACATCTCAGGGAAAAGTGACGAATGAAAACACCACTTACCAAGATCTTTAGGCTTTTATCTTTTAAAAATAACTGTCATGAAACAGGTATATGAACCATGGAATATGAATACTTATTTTCCTTCTTGTGACCCCCTCTCTTTCCCCAGTTTGCACGTAGTGGAGATTTTACTTTTTGCACACTCCTTGGCCCTCCATCGCCAAGCACTCAAAAATATTAAATAGCTTGAGAGTTGTCTTTAAGGCAACATGAACTGGCAAGTCACTTAGCAATTCACATTGTATGGAAGCTTTTAAATGTGTCTACCTATTAAAAAATATATATAAGCAAACAGGACTTTGCCATCGGCTAACATCTAATGGTAACTTTCAGAAAACAACCCTATTTACAGTAAATGTATTTTTAATACAGCATTTTTCTTCCAGTAGCCATAGTTGCAAATTTCGAAATTAGTTGCTGATGCAGACATCCTAACTTTCAAACAATATCTTGGCACTGAAACATTTCTTTAACAGAGACACTTCTACCCCCTTCAAATATAGTAATTTTGCCTGCCAGTGAACAAAGCCCTTTGTGTGCTGTGCTTGGCACTTGGCAGCAGCCAAACAAGCAGCTCAACACCATCCTGATCAAAGACAATGTGTTTTCCTACTTTCAGGGGCAATATATCACTGCTACGCAACACCATTATTTAGGGTTTATCTGGGAAGGAGGAAAAGGACGAAGTACTTATCCTTGACAGCTTCGGTCTCAACAATTCTTACCATTTATATTAAATATAACAGTGCCTTCTTATAAGCTGATTCCCGCAGTTGGATGATCTGGCTTCCTTTTTATGACGGTGGCCGTATTCTTTAAGTGGAATACCTGATAGACTGCATGGGTCTTAAGAGTACTTTGTTGCCCAAAGCTTCTGTGAGGATTTTTTGGTGAGCCCAACCGTACACATTGTTCCTCTGCTCACAGCAGGTCACATGCTGCCGTGCAGAGCTCCACAACGTGCCCTGCTGAATGCGAGCAGGGGTCTGCAGGAGCTGGCCATGTACCCGTGCCAAAATGAAAGGAGAAACATTGGAGAGATGTAAAGTGCTGCAAGCTGAGGGCAGCAACAATTCACAGGCTTGGAAAATTATGTGGGCTTTACCTTTTACACTCCTGTTAACTCTGATTTTCATGAAGTAGGTGGTGTTGCTACAGCAACTGTCATATCACATCATTTCTGCTGTCTCTGTCACAGAGATCATCTTATTTTATCTTAAACTCAGATATGCAGTTCTTCCTCTGTTCTAAAGCTCTCTATTTTGGATATAAAAAAATACAGAAAACAGAGCTGCACCATATAAATGATACTTTTAAAAATGTAGGAAAGTCTGTAGCATTTTTATTTGTTCTCCTTTTACATATGCAGAAGGAATAAAGAAAATAGCATTGACCATATTTACGGTGCCCCTGAGGTTCAGAAATAAATTAAGAGCAGGTCTCATGATAAAGATGCTTCGTGTTACCTTTAAGGGTTTCTTCCTACAGAAGCAATCCCTGTGTTCTCGTGCACTTCACCAGAAGTAACTAATCCATTCACAGGTACAAACCCCTTGCTTCCTCATGCCCGAGTCTATTTATGTACATACATTCCACACCGCTCACGCCCAGCTTAGATGACACTTCCATCCACCGCACACAGTATACTCTTCAGCTCGCATACCTCAGCTGCTTAACCTGCAGCCTGGACGAAGCACCAGCCGTATTTTCACCTGTTTGGGAACATTTCTCCTACCCACTGGGCATGAGGTGGCCACCCTGGCTTTGCAGCTCCCTGGCTGAGTGTCACAGGAACTTTGCTCAACCTTGTTTGCCTCCATTTCACTGCCAGGATAAGGTCTTTGAGTACTCAATGCACGAGTGAAACTCAGTAAAATACTAATGACTGAAAGGCTCTATTAAATTTTTGTTATTAACGTGAATTCCAACTCAAGCATTCACAGATTTTTCCTTTAAAAAAATAAAAAGTAAGCAACAGTAGTTAATATTCAGTTATACTTTCTGGCTACTCAGGATACTAGAGAAAACCTATCGATAGTGAAAGGCTTTATTGAAGCCCTCAGCTGCTATCACAGCTCAAGCTCTGCCACAGCCTAAGCCAGTGCATATTTGTGCCTGCCTCTTTGCAAGCACTCCCAGTCCCTTGCAAAACAACAAAGCCAGTCAGCCAATTGTACCTCACTGCTACATGGACAGGCCCCGGGCAGGTGGAAGTTTGCCTACGAGGATCCAACCCTTGGGCAAGAACTGAACTGTCTTGTGTCCCTGGTTAAAGGCTGTGTATGCAATTAAGATGCCAAATGGCCTTTAGTTCTGCTGATCACTTTGTAAGCTTCATTTCAATGCCCAACTACAGTTACTCTTTAGATCAATTTCCTAGAGAAATGAATTTTGTGTGGCCATGCTGTGCACAACTGTGCAGCTACTTCCCAGAAGTTTTTAAAACTGTTGGCCAATTCCAAACAAATTTGGCAGACGTGTATCAGTCTCAACTGTGTATTACTAACAAGCTTTGTTAAAACAATATAAATCAAAGAAATTCTTAATTCCCTGACCGAAAGGCAGCCTCACGAGCTCTGTTACATGTCAGAGAATCCATGGAGATTTTTCTGCTCATGGATATAATAGGAAGGAAGAAAATTCTTCACCAAGTTATCACTTGCTAGGTTAGTTACGAAAGTCACTTATACTCGTAATTCCAGTAGACAATGAAAGGAGTCTTTTCACCGTATCCCACCCACTCATTTACTATTTCCAGTAATCACAAGCAAAATTATTTGTTTGACAAATGCTGTCACTTGATAATCCCTCTGAATTGGGCACAGACACATCTAGCACTGAAAGCCATTAAAACAGTCATGGACATGTCTTAATAGTCACTATAGAAGATGGTTAGATGTGGACAATCAAGCTGTCTCGTAGCACCTGAGCATATCTTTAACAGCTCTATGAGAAAAGAGCTTTTTTGCATCACCTGCACCACTTATGTAGCAAGGAATTGAAGTCTTCCAGTAAGAACCAGCAGGAGAGGAGTGTTTGGGAACTGAAAGATTTATTCTGGCAGCAACGGAACATTCATTATTGGGTTTGGGGTAGGGAGTGTTTTGACTTGTTTTGTAAATATTTTGTTACAATGCAGGACAAAAAGCTAGATGAACACCGGGTAGTACTTACAGCTAAGAACCAGCGTCTGGACTTATGCTGGAAACTGCACGTCTCTGCCCAGCTGGGGGCTAGACACTGACACAGCTGAGTATTTGCAGGATCAGAGACTCCTTCTAACCTTCCTCTTACTCACCTTGCTGTTATTTCAGAGACATGAATGCTCATAATAACTGAAGCTCGGGGAAGAATAGGTTAAACTCTGCAAAGAAAAACAAGCAGGAGAAACACCTTTCCTCTTTCTGCTTAACTGGATAATTGGTTAACAGGAACCTGCTTGATGAGTTTCAGCAGCTCCTGGAGATCAGGCAAGGCTGCTTCGGAGAGCGGCTAAAGCTGCTGACTGTATAAACATCTTTAAGCCGACCAACAAGGTACCCCTTGCTAAGGTTGTTTTTTCTTTACAGCCAAGATTTTCAGAAAGCAATGAAGCAGGTCGTAGAGCAGTGACCCATCCAAACCCAGTAAGAGCAGGGAACTGAACTATTTTAGGCAGAATATTTAATAGACATAAAACTTATCTTATGGTCACAAAACTTATCTTATGGTCACAAAACTTATCTTATGGTCACAAAACTTATCTTATGGTCA